>NW_025767690.1:0-1200000 GCF_003918875.1 Haliotis rubra
TTACCGCGACCAGGTGCTCACCCCTCAACTCGTTCCTTTCATGGCGGCTCATTGCCCAGGTCTACAGTTCCAGCATGATAATGCTCGGCCGCATACCGCGATGTTGACACGAAATTTCCTTCAAAACGCTGGAATCAACGTCATGGACTGGCCATCGAGGTCCCCTGACCTTAATCCAATAGAGCACGTTTGGGATGCACTTGGGAGAAGGCTTCGTGGTCTCAGGAACCAACCTCAGAATTTGTAGGCACTTGAGCTGCCTTGCAAGAGCAATGGCGCAGAATCCCCAACCACGTGTTCACAAGCATCAGGCAGTCGATGAGGAGACGGTGTTTGGCAGTGGTGAATGCGCGGGGCGGTCATACACGATATTGAACTGAGAAATTTCGCATTTTATTCTTGTGGACTTGACATTCTGTATACCCACATGTTTTGGAACGGCGGTGTAGCCTAGTGGAACTGAGTATGGCACTCAGTGTATCGAGTACATCACACAGATCTCAGCAATGAAATAATAACAATTTAACCATCTTACCATCTCTTGTTCTTTATAGTGCCCTGAAGAAAGAATGTGAAGTTTCTTTTTGACTCAGTATATGTATAACAGGGGTGAGACTTTAATAAATATTCTGTCTGTTTGTCTGTCTGTCGCTATATTTAGCGTGCTATAATACTACTAGCTATGGGTGCGATCATTTCACGGCCTAATGCACACCGTCACGTTTCGCAGATCAGCTTGACTAACAATAGTAAATGGTTGTCGATTATCCCCGTGACAAATCGACATGTCTTTACTGTTCAAATAGTCTATGTTCACTCAGACAGAGCGCTGTCACCAATCTAGTCAATGAGAATTATTGGTTTAAAAACGTTCCCAGTGAGACACACGGAGTCCACTTCCTGATTACAAGGATTCGCGATCGTGTTCAGGCAAATGTCACTTCCCTCTCTACAATAAAGTATATAAACTGGTATACAGTATGCAGAAGGAATACATTGAAAACTGTATTTTGAAACCCCCACCCCAAAAAAATATCAAGTGTCTTAAAACCGTTTCCGAATGTTACTAGGCTGGGAACAGTTGCCGAGTCTCTGCCAAAGTACACTCCCACAATATCAACAACCAGAAAACTACTATGACACTGGTATAAACTATATTACATTCATATCAAAATATCTGGTTTACATAAGTTTAATAGTCAACATCAAGCATGGGTATTTTTATTGAATTTTGATCGACGGTTTATTTGTTTCATTGTTAAAGTGAACTCTTTATTCCGCATGAACCTCTTTACTGACAATTCCATTAGCTACATATATGACTGTGTATACTATGATATCAGTATTATGTAAATCCGAAGTTCGTCAATCAGCCTTTTCGCTATTCCTCAAGTATTCAGTGGGAGAGGTACGCGTATGATAAATGGGGTTTATTGGCATTCTAGCACTCTAGAAGTTGAGGAGATGAAGAATGAGGACAGTGTTATGTATATACAACTTCCTTATTCTGTATAGGCGACATTTAGACATAGATTCAATTGCTTGACAACGACATTATAATCTATGTCGAAACGTCGCCTATATAGAATAAAGAAGATGTATTTCCATAAGAATAGTCCTCATTCTTCATACTAGAAGTAGGTGTGTCAAAATGAAGCACACGACTTTATTGATAACACATTGTTTATTGCATAAAGCGACGCTTCGGTGTAGAATCTTACACCATTGTCAAGCTAAGATACTCTAAGATGCTTCGCTATTGTCTGATAAACGGGTTTTCTGAATTCGCCTGAATGTCGTTATGATATCTAATGCGAAATGATACTTAATTAATACAATATAAACTAATATGCATCCAATATGTAGGTATTGGCTGCTTAGTTCAACAGAAATATAACTTAATAACTTATCTATATTATCTCCTCTGCATCTGTTTGATTATGTAACCGACTTTGCGATACTATCTCGAACTGAATCAGCACATGTCCCAGTCACTATGAAATTACGTGCGCTTCATGTTAGAGAATCATGCACATGTCTGACTGACTGAGTTTGGTTTTACGCCGCTTTTAGTAATATTCCAGCAACATCACGGCGGGGACACCAGAAATTGGCTTCACACACTGTGCCCATGTGGGGATTCGAACCCGGGTCTTCGGCATGACGAGCCAAGGCTTTAACCATTAGGCTACCCACCGCCCCTCATGCACATGTACACATAACACATATAATAATGCTTTCAAATTTGTTTGGGATAATGACAAACTTGAATATTTTTAGACAAAAGATTTTATCAGATTCTGTGCAAAACCTCTTAGACAAGTCAGTCGATAGTGCGCTTACATGTATTGATGCTAGCATTGACTTTATTGTAGACGCCCTTGTCTAGCCGCATCAAATATGAAAGAAAGTGAGGAAATATCAACACTGTCGTTACAATTTGACGATTGTTTGAACACAATAGGTAATTAATAGATTTTTAAAAATACAGATCGTCTATGCGTTTTCTTTTTGGATAGTATATAAAGAAAAACAGAATAAAATAGAAAACATCAATGACTCCAAAAGGTTTTGGTACGAACTGAAATATACTGAGTCAAAAAACTTCACATTCTTTCTTCAGGGCACTATAAAAGAACAAAAATGGTAAGATGGTTAAATTGTTATTATTTCATTGCTGAGTTCTGTGTGATGTACTTGATACACTGAGTGCCATAATCAGTTCCATTAGGCTACACCGCCGTTCCAAAACATGGGTATACAGAATGTCAAGTCACAATATGGACGTCGAGAATGGAGATTGGCAGCCCGCAACCGATTTCGAATGGTCTGTGAGGACAGTCGACCTCTAAACATCTCAGCCCTGGTTCGTGTAGCCGGCGAAATCTGTCACGTAGGTGACATAGGACGATTAGACGGTCTTCTGCTCGTGACGTCACACGTGGACGACCCGACCTTGGGCGATCAGATGTGGTGCCAGTTTATTGTAGACGACCTCGCAAGTCATACACAAGTACGACGGCTGCATCCCATTGCTCTTGCGACGTCAATAACTGATCTTCCGGCTTGCAACATACCAACGGCACGTTCACGTTGCACATTTGACAATCGTGGCATTTCAAAAGTACCGTTAGAACTGTGGTTTAAAAAAGTGTTTTCAATTCTTGAGGCCAATGCAAAACACGTGCATATGAAGAAAACTTCGATGCGAAGATCACGTGATCGACTGCACGTGCAAAACCTGATTTGGCACTAACGTCATTTGCACGAAGAATGGATGGGTTTTAGTGGGTTTTGCTAACGTTTTTCTAGAGTCGAAAGATAGGGATCCCATTTCGGATACATAGATGTATCATCAGAGAAAAATTATTCATTATTTTTCAAATTACATTTTGTGAAGTTTCTTTTTGACTCAGTATATTTAAATCGAAAGCGAGTTCCAAAAGCAATATCCAAACTCCAAGAGTGGTTTCACCACTTTAGAACACTGTTTTCTGGTGAAAATGTAGATATTGAGAGAAATACTGAAAGTGATGACCATGACTTTTTGTTGAATGATGACCCAAACAGTGACCTTACAAAGAAATTCTTGACTCTCCAATATCCAGAGAAGAGATCTTAGATAGCATAAACAACCTTAAACTCTCAAATCCCCAGGAATAGATGATTTAATTGCAGAATTTTTTTCAGTATTTGCTGATCTTCTCCTACCTTATCTTGAGTTAGTTTTCAATCTGATATTAGAGAGGGAAATTTCCTACCTCCTGGGATAATAGTTCCTTTACAAAGCAAAATAATTTGAACAATGTTGATAACTACAGGGGAAATCACACTGTTCAGCATATTTAGTAACGTTTTCACCTCAATCATCAACCAAAGATTAATATTTTGGGGAGAAACAATAAATAAATTAAATGAATCTCAGGCTGGATATAGATAGGGATATACAACAATTGATAACATGTTTATATTACAGTGTGTGATACAAAGATATTTAAATACTCAAAGTGGCAGGTTATATGCATTGTTTGTTGATTTTTTCAAAAGCATTTAATTCTGTGCAAAGACATAAGCTATGGAGACGTCACAAACAAAACAAAAAGATTTGGTTAAAAATTTATTAACCCAAATCCCCAACTATACATGACAAAACACGCTATCATACACACATTCTATAGAACACATTGACATATGCTGTACCACTTGTGTCTCACATGTAACTCATACGCAGTTACCCCAACTTTGCCTTCCTCATCCCAATATATTCAAACCACGATGCACATTTATTAACCTGCACACAGTCCCTCCATCACTTATCACAACAACGTCACATCGGCACAGTCATACGATCATAACTGATATCGGGTACAATCTATAGGATACAACTGTAGGTTACTATGGCAACAAGGTAACAAGTAAATGGTGGTTAATATGGCAACAGAATAACAGTGTCCGTGTTTGGCATCAATCCCTGACCTCTGTCAGTGCAGACCCACAGTTCACATACACCATCCGGAGGCGTGTTCAGAACCGCGAGTGCCCACGAACGCTAGCGAGCGCTCGATCCTGAACGCCTGTGCCCGCTCGAGCGCCCGCGCTCCTCAAGCGAACCATTCTCACAGCTGCTTCGCCAAACGAACCAAGATGGCGATCATGTTTAATGTCATTCGTCACCACTCGCCCCTTTCTGTACCCTCCAAAAAGAAGACATGGAGGATATTTTGTTAATGTTGTCAAATAACATGTTTATGTCATCGAGTGGTCTGAAAAGTTGATATGTTCACGAGTTGCGTAACCATTGACAACATTAAAGATCACATATACTCTAGGGGGTACAAATACATAAATCACTAATTGGCATCGCTATAAATGAAACCCCGTCATTAAAACTACTCGCTTCGATCTTTAATCAACTTAAATCGACCTTTTTGACAACAGTGCACAATTCTCACCCGCGTACGAAATTTCAACCAATCAGAGCGGGGCGTCTCTGTGACGTCATATGAGGAATAGATATGAGGGCCGATGCAGAATTCATCTACATTTCAGGAGGTAAATTATCTTGTTTACAGGTTTGTATAAACCTGAAATCGTGACAACTGTTGTGGAAAATGAAAGCTATATGTTCTCACAATCTTCTGTCTTATAATTTGGTCTCCTGATTTGCCTAGTTTCCGAGTTACAACTTGTTTTCATAGACGGTTCTGTCAAAATCGCTTGGTGTCGTTAGGCCTTATTTGTATAATGACTGATCCAAATTGATCCCATTTCTGTGTTTTTTTTTTTTACCTCGATATTTAATCATGTCATGTAAAAATATGACGTCTATTACGCGTGATATTAAAATTGACATTTGATATATTTGAATCGGTAAACTTAACAACCCTATTTTGCAATTGCTAAAAGAATCTGAAATTTTACTTAGGTAAATAGGTACATACAGTTTTAGCACACAGCAAAGGCTTATATGTATTTCTTATGCAACAATGAAGTTCTGTTTGTATTCTCAAAACAGTTTCGGCCCATAAGTGTTCACATGCAATTAAAATTGCATGCAATACAGCAATTAATACTCCCTCGTTGTAACCCGTGTTAGGTGGTACAAACCTACACATGTTATTTGTCATCATTCACTTGATGGTCAGTTAATGAATTTATAACAGGTATAATTAGTGGTAACACCACTTAGATTACCCGACAAAGGTTCCCATTTGGCATTTCTTGTGTCTGGAGTAAATATTCAACATTATAAACATCGATCAAAGGATTAACCGAGAACACGCTGATTGATTGATTACTTTTATCTTACACAGCGGATTTGTCAAAAGGTAGTGTTTATGTATGTAGATTTATTAATCTACGTATACTGAATACACTCTGTCGTGGCTGTGTCTGCGTAAAACAACGTCCTTCCTTCAAAGGATTAACCGCCAATACAGTGATTGATTGCTCATTATTGGCTAACTAAATTACCGTTTTTTAAAGAATGGTGGACATTATGCAATCAGTTGCCAGGTGTGCTATCTTGGGTGACCAATGAGACTATACACCAATGTGACATACCTGAAACTATATATCACTTTTTTCGTATACTAGACTGTTGAAAGACACATCACTTGGAACAGCTGCAGATGAATGGCATATCACTCGGGTTTTTTTATATTGATGGATACATTCCTCGAACAAGGTAATAGCCTGACATTGTTCCTATAAATTTATTTTGTTTTAATTTTAATATTTGCATTTTGTTTTATTCATTTGTCGTAGCATTCAACAGAATTGTTGTTTTCGCCATGAAGTGTAATGAGACATACTAGGGCGTGTGTGCGAATTATGATTCACATTGGCAAACTATAAAATGTCCAGATATTACAGTCCTGTTATAAATGCACTATAAGTATCAGCAGATCGTCTGCTTTTATTTAGTTTCAAAATGCATACAAGTATGATAATAAACTAATTAGGATATAAGACCAAATATAAAGACGTACATTGACTAGTATATACATACTGGTGAGTGGACGTTAACCACGTGAATGCAGCAAGAAAGTTATCGCGCAGTATTGTCACTTCGACCCCCACCTCGCTTCCGTGAAAGAAATCGTTATGTTTTAAGTTGTGTCATGCAAAATGCTTTTGGTTATGATTCCAATACATATTTAACTACGAGTAGAAAGTAGTTTTGATTTTCTAACTTGATGAAAACAAACCATAATCTCATTAATTCGAACAGACTTTAGCCCGTGACCGAGAACATCCGCCAGTCTGAGTATAAAATGCTATTTAGGTTTCTTTTCACCGAGTTACAAAATCAAAACTACTTTCTACTGGTAGTAAAATATATATTTGATTGATGGTCAATAGGATTGTGTATGACATAGCGTATACCATAACAATTTCTCTCGTGGAAGCGAGGTGCGTGTCAATATAATACTACTTACAGTATTATTGTTACTTCGACCACAACCTCACTTCCGAGGAAGAAATCGTTATGTTACAAGTTGTGTCATGGAAAATCTTTCTGGTCATCAATCATATACATATTTTACTACAACTAGTAAGTAGTTTTGATTCTTTAACTTCCGTGAAGTGATCTGAACACAAGTAAGATATCGTTTCAGGCTTCCACAACGCTCGCTTCGCACTCACAAACATAACCCATTTTGCACGAACTGCGGGGTCCTGTGGAAATCTGTGCATGGTGACACCATCGCCCGACCTCTAGGAGCAATTGACAACACAACGATTTGGCATGTCTTCGTTGATGTCGAGAAATCATCAAAATGACGAGCTTGCTACACACTTTCTATACAACTAACTGAAAATCCTTCCTCATATGACGTCACTGCAGTGCTCTGGCGACAGAGTTACGTAACCTGTCTGTGGTTTCGTTGGCGGGCGAGAGTGAAGCAGGCGACTTTTGGCAACTTTTAATCGCTCGGTACTAATTAACCACAAGTTTTAAAGAATGAATTTGGTGTTCCCCATAAGACTGACAACAAATCTTTCATATGTGTCATAGTGTTGTCATAGAGTAAAACCATTTCAATAAGTTGCTGTAAAACTTCATATATTCAAACAACATAATTGTTTCCATATATATCCAAAGTGCACCGAAATTCTATCCACTTTGTCTGTCTAATGTATTCAGCAATCATTCGGTGTGGCCCTTTTATCATAACCCCCCCTCAGGGCAGGACCCTTAATCTTCAATGCCATCAGTAAATGTCAATTAACATCTCCCCACGTCGGCGGATCTTACGTATGTACATGTGCACAGGTCAGTGACCTTGCACAACGTGGCGTAATGTCCCTATGCATAAAACCGGACTCACATGGTCAGTCAGGGAGACCAAACAGGAAGACCAGTCAGAGACGACGCGACGAAACGGGCCCAGATCATCCACCGAAGCGGACGGACTGTGCGGCTAGTCGGGGCGTCGGCCAAGGCCGTCGCCTCACCAACGACTACGTCGACGATGAAGAATCGCCGTCCGACTTCTGAATGTGTGTAAGTGACAGAGCGGGTCTCCACATCGGGAACATTGGCCACTCGGTCCCGATGTGCGTTCTGTCACGTGATTTCCATCTTATGTACCATTTCTACCATTATTCCCCAACCATAATAAACATGGCTGCTGCTGTCGTCAACTCTACTGCTGACTTTTGTCTTCCGCATCCTGAACTACCATCCGAGAGTACCAACGAACGCTCTTGGACAGATGGTGGAGAAATATCCGGGTAGCGTGAGTCTGCTGTGACTCACGCACGATTCCCCTACCCAAACTCGCAGCAAAGCAACGGGTAGTTCAGAGATAGTGGTAGACAAGAGCAGCGTCAACGCCGGCCGCCATCTTGGCGGAAGAACGGAGATGACAACATGCAGACAGACCAGCCGACCCGACGATCATCAGCGAGACAGGAGCCCATAGCCAGCAAACTTCACAAAGTCATCCACAACAAACCAGACCGAGCAAAGTCCATTTGTGAGTACAACAACTTTCAAAACCATCCTTCAAGATCAAGTCATCAAGCGTCAAGATTCTTCAGCAAGTGCTTCCCGTTATGTGTGCGACAATGTATGTGAACTTTTGTTCGAACTCTCTCAACGTTTTTGTGTTTATACGTTTTCTCTCGGGCATTCTTGTTCATGCCAGGTATGTGGAATCCTCTCCAGTCATTGTTTCACGTGCGTTTATATTTGTCGTATTTTTCATCTATTGAGTATATATTGCAATCTGTATGTGATGTTATGAGACGTACATCTTTATTAGATTAAGTTTTTGAAATCGGTTAGGCTCTTACTCTACTACATATACTACGCCCTACGCATATACGCATTTAATGCAGATCAACGCTATCTGCGGGTTCCGAGTCGTCCCATTCAAATCAGACTCCCGGTTTCAAGGATTTTTCAAATAATTTGTTCCTCTATAACTATTGCTATAGACAATAGCTTATAACGAGTTATGCAATATCATATTTACTCTTTGTGAAAAATCGGCTAAATCTTTTCATGTGGTAATAGTAGTCGTAGAAGTATAATAAGTTATGGCTTACCAAGCTTATTTAGTGGAGACTGATTATCCAGTCTATATCCCACTTCTTCGTTTTGCCAATGTGTTTTTGTGCTTAATTATGCTACCGGCGGAAATTTAGTATCCTTGTGCATAATACTTTTATTGTCTCTGGCACACAATATACAATTCGCTAAAATATCTTCGAGCCAATTTCACTTGAATTAATTTTCATTAACTTTCGGTTAGACTTTTGAAGTTGGTTAGGTTTATTTTTTTTTCTCATGCCAATTCTACTTTTAGTGCAGATCACATCTACATCTGCTAGCCTTGCCGAGTCTAGGCTCACCAATATAAGACTCCCAATTTCAAAGATCTTACTGTTGTCATGAAAATATTACATTCATATGCAAACGACGACGTATTACGCACATTATGTTTTTGTGTGTACTTACCAGTCAGGTATTCCGACTGTAGGGACGACCGCGAGAAGGAGTTTGCCTCTCGGTGGAAACGACCAATATTATGTTTGTTTTATACGAGCTAAGCAGCCGCTCACCTGTATTTTTGTACGAGCTGGAATCTCCGCTCACTTGTGTTTTGTGTATACACCTGACCAATGATGACAATTCGATTCATGTATTACCTTGACGTTCCTGTATAACTAATCTAATGCCGTTTTGATCATTTGACTTATGATCAATGCCTGTACCAAATATTTGTCAACCCGTCAATGTCCCATGTATTTTACTGTATACTTGTACATCCAATATTGTCACTATTTTCCAAACAAAAACCGCTTTTGAGGACAAAAGCTCCACGACGTTCAGGGGTGTTGTCATAGTGTTGTCATAGAGTAAACCATTTCAATAAGTTGCTGTAAAACTTCATATATTCAAACAACATAATTGTTTCCATATATATCCAAAGTGCACCGAAATTCTATCCACTTTGTCTGTCTAATGTATTCAGCAATCATTCGGTGTGGCCCTTTTATCATAACCCCCCCTCAGGGCAGGACCCTTAATCTTCAATGCCATCAGTAAATGTCAATTAACATCTCCCCACGTCGGCGGATCTTACGTATGTACATGTGCACAGGTCAGTGACCTTGCACAACGTGGCGTAATGTCCCTATGCATAAAACCGGACTCACATGGTCAGTCAGGAGACCAAACAGGAAGACCAGTCAGAGACGACGCGACGAAACGGGCCCAGATCATCCACCGAAGCGGACGGACTGTGCGGCTAGTCGGGGCGTCGGCCAAGGCCGTCGCCTCACCAACGACTACGTCGACGATGAAGAATCGCCGTCCGACTTCTGAATGTGTGTAAGTGACAGAGCGGGTCTCCACATCGGGAACATTGGCCACTCGGTCCCGATGTGCGTTCTGTCACGTGATTTCCATCTTATGTACCATTTCTACCATTATTCCCCAACCATAATAAACATGGCTGCTGCTGTCGTCAACTCTACTGCTGACTTTTGTCTTCCGCATCCTGAACTACCATCCGAGAGTACCAACGGAACGCTCTTGGACATATGTAATAGTTAAAGAGTAAAAAAAAACAAAGTTTATTTGTTCTTTAAAATTTAAGGTCTCCTTTTTGGTAAATCAAAATTTACTGGATGCCCTTTCAAGACATTTTGTATGTGTATCTTAAAGCATTGACCAAAGAATTGTACTCTCTCCTAATTCTAAATGCTTTTGTTTCTAAAGTTTTATATGAGACTGCTGATTATGTAACTAAAAATAATAGGACAGAATGTAATTTAAATACTTGAAGATGTTCAATTATTGACTTAATTTCAAAGTATGTATCAATATATGCAATTAGTAAAACTTAATGAGTCCTAAATCAAACGAAACAAGGCAGAATAGTATATAAATCATTGAATTAATTTCAAAGTATGTATCATTATATCCATATCTTAATACTAAATGAGTAATAAATCAAATTAAAGAGATTATATTATTTAACAATTTAAGCCCCTTAAAAGCTTAGCCCAAGCTCATTAATTTTGACAAGAATCTAAACATGACATATTAAGTCACGTCTGGGCGTTTGCTCGTCACCCCGAAGACCCGTGTTCGATTCCCCACATGTACAATGTGTGAAGCCCATTTCTGGTGTTCGCCGTGGTGATATTGCTGGAATATTGCTAAAAGCGGCGTAAAACTCATTATCACTCACTATTAACGATGGCAACAATGTCATATTC
Source organism: Haliotis rubra (assembly GCF_003918875.1). Lineage (NCBI taxonomy): Eukaryota > Metazoa > Mollusca > Gastropoda > Lepetellida > Haliotidae > Haliotis > Haliotis rubra. Next base: position 11,242 of record NW_025767690.1, read on the forward strand.
ATGCTTCACGTGCTTAGATTTACATTATGTCTTAAAATAGTACTAGGCCGAAACATCCACGAGAATTAATCGAAGTCGAAATGTCGAAGCAACGAGAAATCATTCTGAATTTCTGCATTTCAAGCTGTTAAAAGTAACTTCAAGTAACGACAAAATACTTGACCAATTAATAGAAGCAATGAGAAAATAATTGAAATAACGAGAAAATACACGAAGCAATGAGAAAACTAATCGGAGGAAAGAGAAATGTCGCTGAAAAACTATCTTATCTTACAAAAATGGCTGCTTTAGGCTTTCGTAATTCAAGGGAACGCTAACATTTGTGACATGTTAGAAAGCATAGATACTTGAAACTACTGCATCTAGTTTTCGTCTGACAGTGGTTGATATAATACACCCATCAATAATTAAAATGCATGAGTGATTGCCATATATTACTCCAGATGCAACAATACTTAAACATAATCGCGGCGGACTGTGTAAGTGGGAGATCACAAGGCCATCATTACGCCATACTCTCACCTCCATTTTTCAATGCAGGAAGGTTCTCCTCTTTGAACTTGAAGTTGGAGCCCTTTGGCTCCCCACAAATTGTGAATCAAGTATCCACTTCTTTGCCTTGACCATTTTGATGTGATCCTGCTTATCTGTGTTCCCCGAGCTATATTTATTGAGCCGGGGAAATGACACAGCAGAAAACACTGAGTGTCCAGCAACGAACACATTCGTCTAAAGTTCGGGGGTAATTTATCAGCAAATCTATGCATATTTGCGGCACTGTGGGTTGTTGGTGGAAGGTCATGTGTAGGCATCACAAGTGTTCTCTTAAAAATCTGCAACGCAATATGCTGGAGTGTAGTAGGATAGGAATGGTTTCTGACCACAACGTCCCAGTTTTCCCTTGAGGATACGATAGGTGGTCATGTAGCGATGTGCTGATGTAATGTTGACTGTCACTAGAGGCACGTGGTATTGTGTACATGTTCTGGTTGTGATTTATGTATTGGGGGAGTTCACCGTCTGAGATGAAACGTGGAACTGTGTGGTCTCAATATTGGACATGACTCAACAAAGTTCGTACATGCATTGAGGGGAGAGATGGACTGAGCATCTGTTATGTATCATGGTAAGAGTGAGTGCGTGACTTTAGTTTTACGCCGCTTTTAGCAATATTCCAGCAATATCACGGGGAGGGGGACACCAGAAATGGGTTTCATACATTGTACCCATGTGGGGAAGTATCATGGTAAGAAAGATCAAAGTGAGGCTGGTGAAGGTTTGCTCTCCTGGTAACATGCCGTAGTATGGTGCAGTCAAACCATGGATCATAACCAGGTCCAATCTGGGATTCAAACCTTCGGAAGCATTACCATATGCATGTATATTTTCCTAAGCCGCCCTTCAGATGTCCACAACCTTAAAGAACAAAGCCTCACCCAAGGATGTATGACAAAAGGATTATGTCATCTTCCAAGTTCCAATAGTAAACTTTCTCTTAATGTCGAGCAATATTCCAACAGCAACAGCCTTTGTTGCTCTCATTTCGCAACTTTTGAGGGGTACAATCGAGTATGCTCAGTCACCAGGATGTCAAAGATCTTTATATGACTCTTGCTCAGAACTTGTTCGATCAAAGTTACAACATTCAAGGCCTAAGTAAAGCTATCCAAAGGTTATATTATACTAACATGGGAAAATTTCTAAATTGGATGCATCAGTAAATAAATGATATCTGAAGCAATCCCCAATATAACTTGTACCATGTGTTCACGTGTTTTGGGGTGAACAGTTGTCTGGCTTTGCGTGTGAGAATACCAATTGTTATGCAGGATACGTTCAACTGTTCGCGAACAGCTGATATCAATATTTAATAAACATGAACAAATTGTTTTAATCGGAATCGCACAATCGACTAGGCTTTTTGACACATATTAGTTTTGATGTGGAACGTTTTTCTATTTCCAGGTCCTTCACGACTGTCGCTCCTTCTCGTTTTCGAGAGACTTACATATCTGTTATATTTTCTACAAACATGGCTTTACATTTTTCTTACATCTTTTACGACTTTTACTCTCCTCACTGTTTCCTGACTTACACGTCCTTTGGGACATTTACTTCCTCAACGTTGTTTATATATTTCCGCTTTGAGGAACACTATTTCTGCAAATTATTGTACCAGTAGGGCAGGACATGCTCGCCTGGTGTCAAATACATAAATCACTAACTGGCATCGCTATAAATGAAACCCCGTCATTAAAACTACTCACTTCGATCTTTAATCAACTTAAATCGACCTTTTTGACAACAGTGCACAATTCTCACCAGCGAATGAAATTTCAACCAATCAGAGCGGGGCGTCTCTGTGACGTAAAGCATGTCTCTGATTTTCAAACACACTAGGGTTATCTCCATTCTACCATGAACCATTTAAAATCGAACTTCCTCGCTCTGCGGAAGACACTGCGTAATCCGGCATGGGACGAGAGGCGAATTGAACTCGTCTGTGAAGGGGCGGTAGGTGCCGTTCGTATTTTTTAACATTACAACATAACAATATTCTGTCCAAAGAAATCAAACTACTGTTTATTCAATGCAATTATGTAATACCCGAGATCTTGGGGTTTTTCATCCCAACTCCACACGACTAATACCAGCCTATTGTTTTTGTGTGTCGTGAAACTGTACCCCCTGGCCACACTATAATGGAATCGTCTGACCTACTTATTTTCATCGAAGTAGTCAGTTACGCAACAGTTTGAAATGGCGGACGAGCCAGTGTTTACATTTTGCGAAAGGTTGAAATTTGAAGTGACAGTGGGGCAATACTTGACTGACTGTCGAATCTGAACCCTGCAGAATCGAAGAATAGATCCTTTCCTGATCAACCTACGACCTGTAACTCATCAAAGACTGTTGATTTTAATGACCGGCCGATCATGATTTCACGTACTGCCTCCACCCTGGCATGCGACAAAAGGGTGACAGTGCTGCTGCTTAGTGTACATGCGACTAACTTGTGATTCCTTGGAACTTTGTTTTCATCGTTTGGGACTGGACTGTGTCCAAGCGTGTTTCAAAGTAGATAAACATAACAGTGACAACCTTGCGGGAAGCTGGCAGAGAGCAGAATTATTTTGTGAACGATGCAACGGGATATGATGGAGTATGACTGTGAGAGTGGCATAAATGTGGTGTTTTGCCAGACCGTTAGATCTATCTTGCAAATTTCCCATTCTAAACGGAATTAAATATACCATTTACCAGGTAGGTAAATGTTTACTAATGTTTTGCTGCATATTTTGTATAGATAGGATGTATTTTTACGGCTTTCTGATTTATATGTTAGATATTGTTTTGTTTATGTTTGGGGCTTTGTATTGTAACTGAGTTTGAATATTTTTATAATAGAAGGTAATATGATAGTGAGGTTCCCTCATAATTGTGGGGGGGAAATCATATAATTGTACTTTTCGAGTTTAAATAAATGTTTTATCAGCATTTCCATCACGTCTGTTGTGTTGATATTAGTCATGTTGGTGGTCAAGCTGAAGTAGTGCGGCAGTGTTCTATACGTGCACAGTGAAGCGCAATGAAATCAAACGCATTTTTAATCCAAAAATTTCCAATTGCCTATGTGGAATATTCGAAAGTCAGCGTCAAAATCCATGGAGTTGTTGTTATGATCCGCCATCATTGTGGTCAAACGGAAGAATAAGATTTGTTAATGCGCGGTGAAGCGACCTTACAATCAGATGAGCGTCAATCCACAATTGATGCCGTCTGATTTTTCTGAACAACAATCAGAATCTAGTATTTCCTTGATTCATGGTAGAATACATATTTAACTACGAGTAGAAAGTAGTTTTGATTTTCTAACTTGATGAAAACAAACCATAATCTCATTAATTCTAACAGACTTTAGCCCGTGACTTCACGATTTTCAAAAATGGCGGCGCCCTGTCGAGAACTTCCGCCAATCTGAGTATAAATGCTATTTAGGTTAGTTTTCACCGAGTTACAAAATCAAAACTTCTTTCTACTGGTAGTAAAATATTTATTTGATTGATGGTCAATAGGATTTTGCATGACATAGCTTATAGCATAACAATTTCTCTCGTGGAGGCGAGGTGGGTGTCAATATAATACTTCTTACAGTATTATTGTTACTTCGACCACAACCTCGCTTCTGAGGCAGAAATCGTTACGTTACAAGTTGTGTCATGGAAAATCTTTATGGTCATCAATCATATACAAATTTTACTACGACTAGTAAGTAGTTTTGATTCTTTAACTTCCGTGAAGCGATCTGAACACAAGTAAGATATCGTTTCAGGCTTCCACAACGCTCGTTTCGCACTCACAAACATAACCCATTTTGCACGAACTGCGCGGGGTCCTGTGGAAATCTATGCATGGCGACACCATCGCCCGACCTCTAGGAGCAATTGACGACAACGCATAACGATTTGGCATGTCTTCGTTGATGTCGAGAAATCATCAAAATGACGAGCTTTCTACACACTTTCTATACAACTAACTGAAAATCCTTCCTCATATGACGTCACTGCAGTGCTCTGGCGACAAAGTTACGTGAACCTGTCTGTGGTTTCGTTGGCGGGCGAGAGTGCAGCAGGCGACTTTTGGCAACTTATAATCGCTCGGTACTAATTAACCACAAGTTTTTAAAGAATGAATTTGGTGTTCCCCATAAGACTGACCACAAATCTTTCATATGTAATAGTTAAAAGAGTAAAAAACCAAAGTTTATTTGTTCTTTAAAATTAAAGGTCTTTTTGGTAAATCAAAATTTACTGGCTGCCCATTCCAAGACATTTTGTATGTGTATCTTAAAGAATTGACCAAAAGAATTGTACTCTCTCCTAATTCTAAATGCTTTTGTTTCTAAAGTTTTATGAGACTGCTGATTATGTAACTAAAATAATAGGACAGAATGTAATTTAAATACTTGAAGATGTTCAATTATTGACTTAATTTCAAAGTATGTATCAATATATGCAATTAGTAAAACTTAATGAGTCCTAAATCAAAACGAAACAAGGCAGAATAGTATATAAATCATTGAATTAATTTCAAAGTATGTATCATTATATCCATATCTTAATACTAAATGAGTAATAAATCAAATTAAAGAGATTATATTATTTAACAATTTAAGCCCAAGCTTAAAGCTTAAGCCCAAGCTCATTAATTTTGACAAGAATCTAAACATGACATATTAAGTCACGTCTGGGCGTTTGCTCGTCATGCACACCGAAGACCGTGTTCGATTCCCCATGTACAATGTGTGAAGCCCATTTCTGGTGTTCCACCGCGGTGATATTGCTGAAATATTGCTAAAAGCGGCGTAAAACTCATTATCACTCACTATTAACGATGGCAACGATGTCATATGCATGCTTCACATGCTTAGATTTATATTATGTCTTAAAATAGTACTAGCCCGAAACATCCACGAAAATTAATCGAAGTCGAAATGTCGAAGCAATGAGAAATCATTCTGAATTTCTGCATTTCAAGCTGTAAAAGTAACTTCAAGTAACGAGAAAATACTTGACCAATTAATAGAAGCAATGAGAAAATAATTGAAATAACGAGAAAATACACGAAGCAATGAGAAAACTAATCGAAGGAAAGAGAAATGTCACTGAAAAACTATCTTATCTTACAAAATGGCTGCTTTAGGCTTTCGTAATTCAAAGGAACGCTAACATTTGTGACATGTTAGAAAGCATAGATGCTTGAAACTATTGCATCTAGTTTTTCGTCTGACAGTGGTTGAAATAAAACACCATCAATAATTAAAATGTATATGAGTGATTGCCATATATTACTCCAGATGCAACAATACTTAAACATAATTGCGGCGGACTGTGTAAGTGGGAGATCACAAGGCCATCATTACGCCATACTCTCACCTCCATTTTTTCAATGCAGGAAGGTTCTCCTCTTCGAACTTGAAGTTGGAGCCCTTTGGCTCCCCACAAATTGTGAAGCAAGTATCCACTTCTTTGCCTTGACCATTTTGATGTGATCCTGCTTATCTGTGTTCCCCGATCTATATTTATTGAGCCGCGGAAATGACACAGCAGAAAACACTGAGTGTCCAGCAACGAACACATTCGTCTCTAAAGTTCGGGGGTAATTTATCAGCAAATCTATGCATATTTGCGGCACTGTGGGTTGTTGGTGGAAGGTCATGTGTAGGCATCACAAGTGTTCTCTTCAAAAATCTGCAACGCAATATGCTGGAGTGTAGTAGGATAGGAATGGTTTCTGACCACAACGTCCCAGTTTTCCCGTGAGGATACGATAGGTGGTCATGTAGCGATGTGCTGATGTAATGTTGACTGTCACTAGAGGCACGTGGTATTGTGTACATGTTCTGATTGTGATTTATGTATTGGAGATTTCACCGTCTGAGATGAAACGTGGAACTGTGTGGTCTCAATATTGGACATGACTCAACAAAGTTCGTACATGCATTGAGGGGGAGAGATGGACTGAGCATCAGTTATGTATCATGGTAAGAGTGAGTGCGTGACTTTAGTTTTACGCCGCTTTTAGCAGTATTCCAGCAATATCACGGGGACCTGCCTGTCTGTGGGGGACACCAGAAATGGGTTTCATACATTGTACCCATGTGGGCAGTTGTGTATTGAAAGTATCATGGTAAGAAAGATCAAAGTGAGGCTGGTGAAGGTTTGCTCTCCTGGTAACATGCCGTAGTATGGTGCAGTCAAACCATGGATCATAACCAGGTCCAATCTGGGGTTCAAACCTTCGGAAGCATTACCATATGCATGTATATTTTCCTAAGCCGCCCTTCAGATGTCCACAACCTTAAAGAACAAAGCCTCACCCTAAGAATGTATGACAAAAAGGATTATGTCATCTTCCAAGTTCCAATAGTAAACTTTCTCTTAATGTCGAGCAATATTCCAACAGCAACAGCCTTTGTTGCTCTCATTTCGCAACTTTTGAGGTACAATCGAGTATGCTCAGTCACCAGGATGTCAAAGATCTTTATATGACTCTTGCTCAGAACTTGTTCGATCAAAGTTACAACATTCAAGGCCTAAGTAAAGCTATCCAAAGGTTATATTATACTCACATGGGGAAAATTTCTAAATTGGATGCATCAGTAAATAAATGATATCTGAAGCAATCCCCCAATATAACTTGTACCATGTGTTCACGTGTTTTTGGGGTGAACAGTTGTCTGGCTTTACACGTGTGTGAAGAATACCAATTGTTATGCAGGATACGTTCAACTGTTCGCGAACAGCTGATATCATTATTTAATAAACATGAACAAATTGTTTTAATCGGAATCGCACAATCGACTAGGCTTTTGACACATATTAGTTTTGATGTGGAACGTTTTTCTATTTCCAGGTCCTTCACGACTGTCGCTCCCTTCTCGTTTTCGAGACTTACATATCTGTTATATTTTCTACAAACATGGCTTTACATTTTTCTTACATCTTTTTACGACTTTTACTCTCCTCACAGTTTCCTGACTTACACGTCCTTTGGGACATTTACTTCCTCAACGTTGTTTATATATTTCCGCTTTGAGGAACACTATTTCTGCAAATTGTGTACCAGTAGGGCAGGACATGCTCGCCTGGTGTCAAATACATAAATCACTAACTGGCATCGCTATAAATGAAACCCCGTCATTAAAACTACTCACTTCGATCTTTAATCAACTTGAATCGACCTTTTGACAACAGTGCACAATTCTCACCCGCGAATGAAATTTCAACCAATCAGAGCGGGGCGTCTCTGTGACGTCATATGAGGAATAGATATGAGGGCCGATGCAGAATTCATCTACATTTCAGGGGGTAAATTATCTTGTTTACAGGTTTGTATAAACCTGAAATCGTGACAACTGTTTTGGAAAATGAAAGCTATATGTTCTCACAATCTTCTGTCATATAATTTTGTCTCCTGCTTTGCCTAGTTTCCGAGTTACAACTTGTTTTCATAGACGATTCTGTCAAAATCGTTGGTGTCGTTAGGCCTTATTTGTATAATGACTGATGCAAATTGATCCCATTTCTGTGTTTTTTTACCTCGATATTTAATCATGTCATGTAAAAATATGACGCCCATTACGCGTGATATTAAAAAATGACATTTGATTTATTTGAATCGGTAAACTAAACAACCCTATTTTGCCATTGCTAGAAGAATCTGAAATTTTACTTAGGTAAATAGGTACATACAGTTTTAGCACACAGCAAATGATTATATGTATTTCTTATGCAACAATGAAGTTCTGTTTGTATTCTCAAAACAGTTTCGGCCCATAAGTTTTCACATGCAATTAAAATTGCATGCAATACAGCAATTAATACTCCCTCGTTGTAACCCGTGTTAGGTGGTATAAACCTACACATGTTATTTGTCATCATTCACTTGATGGTCAGTTAATGAATTTATAACAGGTATAATTAGTGGTAACACCACTTAGATTACCAGACAAAGGTTCCCATTTGGCATTTCTTGTGTCTGGAGTAAATATTCAACATTATAAACATCGATAAAAAGGATTAACCGATAACACGCTGATTGATTGATTACTTTTATCTTACACAGCGGATTTGTCAAAGGTAGTGTTTATGTATGTAGATTTATTAATCTATACTGAATACACTCTGTCGTGGCTGTGTCTGCGTAAAAACAACGTCCTTCCTTCAAAGGATTAACCGCCAATACAGTGATTGATTGCTCATTATTGGCTAACTAAATTACCGTTTTCAAAGAATGGTGGACATTATGCAATCAGTTGCCAGGTGTTCTATCTTGGGTGACCAATGAGACTATACACCAATGTGACATACCTGAAACTATATATCACTTTTTCGTATACTAGACTGTTGAAAGACACATCACTTGGAACAGCTGCAGATGAATGGCATATCACTCGGGTTTTTTATATAATGATGGATACATTCCTCGAACAAGGTAATAGCCTGACATTGTTCCTATAAATTTATTCTGTTTTAATTTTAATATTTGCATTTTGTTTTTATTCATTTGTTGTAGCATTCAACAGAATTGTTGTTTTCGCCATGAAGTGTAATGAGACATACTAGGGCGTGTGTGCGAATTATGATTCACATTGGCAAACTATAAAATGTCCAGATATTACAGTCCTATTATAAATGCACTATAAGTATCATCAGATCGTCTGCTTTCTATTTAGTTTCAAAATGCATACAAGTATGATAATAAACTAATTAGGATTATAAGACCAAATATAAAGACGTACATTGACTAGTATATACATACTGGTGAGTGCACGTTAACCACGTGAATGTAGCAAGAAAGTTATCGCGCAGTATTGTCACTTCGACCCCCCACCTCGCTTCCGTGGAAGAAATCGTTATGTTATAAGTTGTGTCATGCAAAATGCTTTTGGTTATGATTCAAATACATATTTAACTACGAGTAGAAAGTAGTTTTGATTTTCTAACTTGATGAAAACAAACCATAATCTCATTAATTCTAACAGACTTTAGCCCGTGACTTCACGATTTTCAAAAATGGCGGTACCCTGTTGAGAACATCCGCCAGTCTGAGTATTAATGCTATTTAGGTTTGTTTTCACCGAGTTACAAAATCAAAACTTCTTTCTACTGGTAGTAAAATATGTATTTGATTGATGGTCAATAGGATTTTGCATGACATAGCATATAACATAACAATTTCTCTCGTGGAGACGAGGTGGGTGTCAATATAATACTACTTACAGTATTATTGTTACTTCGACCACAACCTCGCTTCTGAGGCAGAAATCGTTATGTTACAAGTTGTGTCATGGAAAATCTTTATGGTCATCAATCATATACATATTTTACTATGATTAGTAAGTAGTTTTGATTCTTTAACTTCCGTGAAGCGATCTGAACACAAGTAAGATATCGTTTCAGGCTTCCACAACGCTCGCTTCTCACTCACAAACATAACCCATTTTGCACGAACTGCGGGGTCCTGTGGAAATCTATGCATGGCGACACCATCGCCCGACCTCTAGGAGCAATTGACGACAACGCAACGATTTGGCATGTCTTCGTTGATGTCGAGAAATCATCAAAATGACGAGCTTGCTACACACTTTCTATACAACTAACTGAAAATCCTTCCTCACATGACGTCACTGCAGTGCTCTGGCGACAGAGTTACGTAACCTGTCTGTGGTTTCGTTGGCGGGCGAGAGTGAAGCAGGCGACTTTTTGGCAACTTTTAATCGCTCGGTACTAATTAACCACAAGTTTTTAAAGAATGAATTTGGTGTTCCCCATAAGACTGACCACAAATCTTTCATATGTAATAGTTAAAAGAGTAAAAAAAAACAAAGTTTATTTGTTCTTTAACTTGATTTTTTTTCAAATAAGGTTTTCCTTAAATTTTAACCTGTGTAACATTAGAATTGAGAACGGTTAGAATTTACTTACACATATGAATCTTTTGCTGTTCTTTGCGGACAAAGGCCTCTGCTTTCCCACTTCTTTGTCTTCTAGGTGAATAAACCCTCTTGTTCGTCCAAAACCGCCAAACTGCTTCTGAAAGAAGATGTGTATAAGTGGAAAATATTTCCATTTGGAAGTTACGAAAATGGGGGTTGTGTAATTTTTATGTATTTTTCTGATTTAATAGGATTTACATTATTTGGATAATTTTATGTACATCATTTACTGAAGGGTTTGGATTACACATACCTGTTGCAGGTCAAGATCAGTTAGTCATCTTCAGTTTTTGCAACACTGCCCCAATGGAATGCTGGGAATGTAGAAATTAAGGGAAAAATCAGGAACTATCTTAGTGATATTGTACTCTTGATAACAATAAGGCATGAAAATAGAAGAATAAATATCAATTTGCAAGGTGTAGATATGCTAATATCAAAAGAAGCAAAATTAACAAGTTCATATAATTTTAGGTTAGCAATGTACATCAATGTATCCCCAACATATCCTATTAAACGTTCTATATATCCAACTTTCTTTACAAACTTCTTTTGTGGATCTAACAAAATCCACATCTCTTCCTTCAGACTTAGATATCTTGATATTCAAAATGTAAAATTGTTTACATCAGATGATTAACTTAAATTACCTCATACATCGATCAGTAATCTATCCTATACTGACTTGAAAACCTTTTAGAAAACAGTTTCCAAATATATTGTGTTGACAATTTATCCACTCAACAGCATTATAGTATCATGATAAATATCGTCTTAAAAGTTGGCTGGAAAATATTGTCGATTTTTTGGGGTCATAGGCTGTCTTGTAACTAGACAAAGAATTTTGAAACTTCACTCTAACCAGGCACCAAATCTGGTCAGAGAATTCCTATAAATGCAAAATGACTCACTATCCCCCACTGTATTGTTTTCAGTGGTACAAATATCAAAAGGAATTTGCAATAACAAACTTTAAAATAGAACTTCCAATCATTGGATTTCTTGCAATAATATTCGAATACTTCTAAATACGTTTGGAAGTTATCTTGAGTCGTGACATTGCTGGATATATTTGTGATTCATATTGTTCTTGCAAAGATAATACTTCATACATTACGATAATGAACCATTTAGTCGTATGTGACCTGATCCAAATCACAATCGAGTTCTTGAGTTGACTAAGTAAAGGAAGCCATATCTCTTGCCAACATTTCGACACGCAATTACTTATCGAGTTCCATCAAGTCCAAAATTTTGATTTCATATTTATTGTCCTAGCTACTTATGTACATTAAACGTTGCACATAACATGAGCTATTGCTTAATTCAAGAAATTTACACTGTACCTGACATGGTCGTGGAATGTTCCCTTTCTCCCTCCGCGATCGACGACTGCTCCTGTCTTCAAGTTTTCACGTACCAGAGCCTCCAAAGCTTCTAGTGTAACTCGCATTGCCATTTTCTTGATTCAGATAACATGGACTAGCGAAGGAATAATTCACTGTGCTGGGTTCCTTGTTGTGTTAATAACGGGAGACACTTTGGCCCACTTTCAAAACAACTTCTCATGAGATCAAGTGACAAAATGGCGGCAATTGTGTATAGGGGCATTGTGGGTAATAACAAATACATAATCCCTTTTCGATTGGCAGGTATGAAAACATTATCTGACCCAATTTGGTTGTGATTTCAAGACATAAACGAAAATGACCACTTCAGTACATAAAACCATTGCTTTTATAAAATGTCACGAGTTCGCGCGTGCCCACGGATTACCGACTCATTACTTCTACAGCAATTTAATTTTGATAATAGGTGCCCGTTAAGACGAGACAACCCCAAGGAAGCCGACACACAGACCACGACATACAAATGACATGACACTGATTGTTTGCCAGGTACTTGAACTCACTGTCAAAGCAAACATAATTCAACCGATTTTTCCTCAAATTTCACTTTTTGACGTTTAAGATTTTTCATTACTACAGTGAAAATTTTTAATCATCGTAGAATATGATCCATCTATTTAGATTTTCAAAATTCCCAATCATATGGAATCCCAGGATGGTCAACTTTATGCCAAATACTTGCAAATTTTAAGTTACTCAGTTCAAAACAGTGCACAGGAAACCAACATGAAACTACATATTCTGGTTTCATGTTGGTTTCCATTTAATGAAACTTCAATTGCCAATTCCAGGAATGGAAACCAACAAGAAACCTCTAACCTTAGTTTCTTGTTGGTTTACAGAAATGCAAAAATCAAAGAATCCAAAATGGAAACTAGTTGGAAACCAACTGGATTCGCAAATTACCCAGTATACGGATGGTTTCCAGGTTTCAGGAAACCAAGTCATTTTTGTAGTGTTATCTAGTTGACATTGTGTATCCATATCATAATTATATTTTTGACGTTACTTCTGCAGTGATTCGGCGCCTGTTTTATCCTAGTAATTCTTCGACAGTATTTGTTATGTTATGTCAAATTCAGATTTCAAGTTTATATTTTTTCTAACGGTTCAATGTGTTAGATGGTTTCAATCGTAACATCAAGCGCGATGCTGAAACTGCAGAAGAAATAAATAAAATAAAGAGTTAAAGAGTAATACATTGCTTTCACTACATAGAGTCAAGGTTCGAACGACGTTTTATCATCTTCACTCTCCCAAATTTACTAACTAAATTTCTGTACATAGAGTAATCTCCCTTGGTTTGTCCTATCTGATTAACTAAGTTCGGCCTAACTGCAGTCTCAGTGGTAGGGAGATAGGAAACGTAATAAAAGGACTTTAGTGAGGAGAGATTAGTGCAGAAATGAGCAATGAGTCCAAAGCGACTTATTTGGTTCAGACCATGGCTTTATGCAAATAAGTGTTAAATGATATTGTATTTCAAAGGACACTTTTTAAATGCCCATCTTGAAATTAGACTTAGCTTCATTATAAACGAAAGCTGGCGTACAAAATAATAACTTTAATACTGAAACTATTAAGGATGTAGCTACCATGGCGTCTCACTGTCACTATAAAAAGAAACAGTTAGGAGGGGTCATCTCAAAAGTAAAACCAGGGCGGGCGTCGCATACGATAGTTGGGGTCGGGGTGGAGGATAGAGATATGAGCTAAGATAAGATAATTCTTTAGGAGACTTATACTGGGGAAGTACACGGCATGTTATAACAATTTACAAATAATATCCAGTCCTGTCAATCTTCGGGGGTTCATGCCACCTATATATTTTGAGATATTTAATGCAATGCTTTTCTATGGTTATCAGGTATCATACTCTTTTACATACTTTTTGTGAGTGAGTTTAGTTTTACGCCGCTTTTAGCAATATGCCAGCAATTTCACTCCGGGGGGCACCAGAAATGGGCTTCACACATTGTACCCATGTGGGGAATCGAACCCGGGTTCGGCGTGACGAGCGAACGCTTTAATCGCTACTCCACCTCCCCCAATGGCCTTTGTACCGAAATATACCATACCAGTGTTTGTATGTCCACTACCATTAGGTGTACCGTATACACACCCACGTAAACATCACGGAAAGGGACGAGATTTGCCGATTGGTAAATACGTTTAGTAAAGTCATAAACTAAGTGAGTAAGTGTGGTTTTCCGCCGCATTTGCAATATTCCTGCAGAACTACGGTAAAGGACACCAGTAAAGATAAAACATTTAACGGAATAAATACTCTTCAGACGTTTAACCATGTGAGAAACCGAATCAAGGTCTTCGGCTCTTCACCGCTGACGATTTAACCATTGTGTTATTTTACAATGTATATTATATGTATTTTGTTTCTTGAACTTAGGTCGAAGGAAAACATATTTCCGCGTGGTATGGGCCCCAGTGTTTTTCTGATGCCGCTATTTCCGGTCGAAAATATTTAAAAGAGAGTCATGTATGTACGTTCTGAAAGTTGGGGCAACATGATGCATTTGAATGTCATTAATATCCATGCACTTTCGATACTATGACTTTTGCCCCAAGAGACACTTGATATTCGGATTCAGTGTATATATACAGAACAGAAAAAAAGGTTTAGGATAATATTATGGGGATTTTAAATTATTATGTGCTCAGCGTTCACTGCAAAAGCCCACAATCACCCAAAATATTCATGAATATATTTTAGGACACACACACACACACACACACACACACACACACACACACACACACACACACACACACACACACACACACACACACACCTCTCTCTCACTCTCTCTCTCTCACACACACACACACACACACCTCCAAGTTACATGATCCCTATATGCTTCCTGCAGTATGACAGTTTTCCTGCTTTTACAAAACGGGTCAAATGACTAACATATTTTATTATATTTCACGAATTGTAAACACAGGGATGTTGTTAGTGAAACGTTTAATCATGTAAACGAGTAAATAACTGTCAAAATGTTTCCTGCTTCATGCAGCGGGTTATCGCCCCGGAACTATATTCTAGATTACCAGTCTGCACCGCTACGGCTGCCGGCCACAGATCCTGAACCATGTACACTTTAGGGTCGGTGGAGTAGCCTGGTGGTTAAAGCGTTCGCTTGTCACGCCAACGACCCGGGTTCGATTCCCAACATGGGTACAATGTGTGGAGCCCATTTCTGGTGTCCCCGCCGTGATATTGCTGGAATATTGCTTAAAGCGGCGTAAAACTACACCCACTCACTTTATTTTCTGGCATGGATATTGGTAATGGTAAACGGGTTATGTCAAAATTTCCATGTTTGATTGCATGTTGTTTGGTGGCACATTTGTAGTGAGTGTTTTACAGCTGCTACAACGATGTTTACTTTTTTAAATTTGTGATTTTAATTGTGATAACTCTCGATGGACTTGCGGTTGTAACTGTAATTACGCAGATATTGTTGTATAATCAACGAGGTAAACGACGTTAACGACGGGCTCGTGTACAAATGACATTGAAAAGACATTTCAGTGTCGTTTGATTATATTTTGATAAACAGCACACCGTTTACGAAAAGCTGACCCGGTTCTGATCCCGAGAAGAAAATGAGGTTTCCAGCAGCCTCTTAGACTTACATCGAGTCTCTGAAATGAACGTATTTTACTGAAAAAATATGACGAAAAGCTGCCCAAGGAGTTCCTTCATTTTCCTGAAAGTGTGGTAATCTAGACTTGCCACATATTCTAGACTTGCATGGGCTTGTTTAGATACATTTGTTTCAGGGTCTGTGTGGCAGACTAACAGAGTCTAAGCTACTCGTTGAATGATCAGTCTTCGTGACCTTGTCCATACAATGTGTGAAGCCTATTTCTTGTGTCCCCTACCGTGATATTGCTGGAATAGTACTAAAACGGCGTAAAACTAAACTCACTCACTTCAATACGCACCCGTGAAGATCCGGATTAGAATTGATCTTCAGTAACCCATGCTTGTCGTAAGAGGCGACTTACGGGATGAGGTTGTCAGGCTTGCTGACTTGGTTGACACATGTCATCGGTTCCCAATTGCGCACTCGTTGCTCATGCTATTGATCACTGGATTGTCTGATCCAGACCCGATTGTTTACAGACTGTCGTTCATATAGCTTGAATGATGCTGCACGCGCGTGTCACTCTCTTCTTTCACTCGAGGCCGAGGGGTAGCCTATTGGATAAAGCGTTCGCTCGTCACGCCGAAAACCCGGGTTCGATTCCCCACATGGGTACAATGTCACGTGTTCTTTGACTGAGTAAGAGGTCCCCTTGCAGCTCTGCCACTAAAGTGGTTACACACCCAAAAAAGGTCAGAAGAGGCAGAAGAAGCCTGGAGTCCGCCCAGCACGTGCACGGGTTAGATGTCAGCTCGACATTGAAAGCGACGTCGAGACTGACATTGAAGGCATCCAACATATGTCGAACCACGTTTCCCTGACGGCGAGGCCCCAGGAACTATAACGCCACGCTCTACCAAGCAATCGTATCTGTGAGTTAAGAACCGATATGCAAACCCTCAATTCCTCGACTGACTATATTTTTGCGGAAATGGAATATCTCGCAAACACGAGAAGGCGATTTCTAAGGTCGCGGTGACCCAGAATGGAATGTCGCGGCGTGTCACGAGATCGATTCGAGGACGCGAAACATGGAGCGTTCGTTACTTTTATCTTATCTGTTATGGTTGTTTTATTTTCCTTCACGTTTAACTTTCCCACTCACATTAATGTGTTTATTCGCAAAGTAACTAATGTCGATTAATATTGAATCTCTAAATGTCAGGGGCGTAAGGATTCCTGAGAAAAGAAGCGATATAGTTTTGTTTTTAAAAGACATGAAAGCGGACATTTACATTATTCAAGAAACCCATAGTTGTGTGGATGATGAAAGGTTTTGGGTAGCTCAGTGGGGCTATGATATTGTATTTAATCATGGGCAGACAGACCGTTGTGGTGTCGCAATATAATTTAATAAAACAGGAATTAATGAAATAGACAAACAATAATGGTCGCTTGATTTATGTCAATATTAACATTAATGGCGCATATTACCAGCTTATTAATAATTATGCACCAAATATTATAAGGCTTAGGGAAAATTATTTTTCCGAATTAGAATATTGTTCAATAAGCCCAATCATAATATCATTATGAGTGGTGATTCTATTTGTGTCTTAAGACCGCCTTGGATCAAACAATACTCACTTCAATCGTGCATAGCATGAAGTAATTGACAAATATATGTAAGTAGATGTTAAAAGAAATCTTGAACTTGTTAAGAAAAAAATTACCTTGAGGAGAAATAACGATATTCAGTCAAGGGTGGATTTTTGATTCATTTCTTGTCCCGTTGTACAGAAAAATTAAATCATGTAAAATTAAACTTAGCATTAGAACAAACTATAAGTTAATTTCTTTAGAGATAGCTTTAGAACAACAAATCAAATATAACTTTTGGAAACTTAACATATCTTTGTTATATAATTGTGCTTATGTTGATGAAATTAGGAACCTTTTAGACCATGTAGATGGCGAATTCAGTAATCCCGCCTCAAAATTGGAATTTATCAAGTTAGAATTATGGATATAAGTAGAGATTATAGTAAACAGAAAATAAAAAATACACATAAAGAGGAAAAGAGGCTTATCAAATAACTAGCTATTTTAGAGGATATGTTAATAGACGACCCGAGTGAGGATAATGAATTAAAACAGAAAGAATTGTTAGATAAAATGGACGTTTTATATAGAAAGAGAAGTGAAGGTACGTTTATTAGATCTAGAGTAAGATGGACATAGAAAGGGGAGAAGAGCGCACGATATTTTTAGAAAGATATATGCAAAGAAAAAGTGTTATATCGTCGTTAAAAAGAAAAATTGGCTCTTTAGTAAAAGAGGAAAATGAAATACTTTGTTTACTATGAAAATGTGAGTAAATCTACCATAAGAGCAACTCGTAAAGATTTTAGTATTTTTTTCGATCAAGAACTCCCAAACGTAGACGACATCGATAAACATGTTTTGAATAAGAAAATATCTGATTTGGCAAAACAGAGTCCTTAACGAAAATATTAGGTTTTTGGTCGATCTCTTAGAAGTTTATGAAGATAAAGCTTATCTATTATTTTTAGATTTTTAGATTTTGAAAAAGCCTATAGAACACTTGTATAGATTTCTAGATATTATTTAAAGAAGAGAAAGTGAGATAGGAGGTGCAGAAGGATCAGAGGCTATGTGTGAAAACGACCGTGGGCCCTGACCCCGTGGAATATGTAGGTCAAAATGTACCAATCGTGGTATTTTATGTTATTGGTATGTAAGCCCATTTCAATCACAGAATATACATATTTACCATCGTGTTTAATCGTAGAATATTTGTAATTTTTCAAATAAATGGCTAAGTTTATCTACAATCGCTAGCAGCTGAAGGGGTGGTATAAATCCAGCTATGGGTCCATGCAGGAAGCAGAAGTATTGTCCCCACGTTCCCTTGCATGGTGACCTAACTTCTGTTACTAGCGATCTCTTGCCACTTTTTATCTCGTATCGTTAATTATTAGTATATAATTTTAATTTTCTTTGATCTAGTGTCAACAAATCTGTTATAATCTAGCATTTTTATTGTGCTTCGTTGACAGGGTTTTATTAATTATACATATTTCTCATGAATTTAGAACTAGTTTTAGTCACGATATGGCTGAAATATTGCTGATGTGACTTAGAGTCTTAGCTCACTCACCTTTATTTTATTTGTGTTAATAAAGCGTGAGAAAAAGAAAAAAGTATGTCAGATAATTTTGTTATTTTGCTAAATATATAATATATGTATTTTTTGTTATTGCTCTTAAGTCAAAGCAAAAAATATTTCCGCGTCCTACCTCCTGGGTGCTCAGTGTATTTCTGGTAGGAAATATTTATTAAGATGATTGTATGTACGTTTTAAAACTTTGGGGAACATGATGCACTTGTATGGCATTAATATCCATGCGCTTTCGTTACACTCATGTATTCCCCAAGCATGTCTTGTTTTTTTTTAGATTCAGCGTAAATACACAGAAATAAATTGAGGTAATATGGGGATTTTTAAATTGTATTACGTGTTCAGCGTTCTTTGAAATAATTATCACCCAAATATTCATACAAATAATGCGAGATATAGAGCCCCCGTCCGACAAATTTACAGGCCTGTTAATTGCTTCCTGCAGGATGGCAGTGCATACACCTTCATTTTCTTATTGCAAGAATTGTAAACACAGGGAAATTGTTAATGACACTTGACAGACCTGTAAGAGATTTACCGCGAGAAAACGACTGTTAATATGTGTCCTGTTTCATGCAGCGGTTACGGGGCAACTATCACCGTGGGACTATATTTGGGAGTACCACTGAGCCAGTACCGCTACGGCTACCGGACAGAGAAACCAGACCATGTCCACTTTATGTCTGGACTGACTATGGATATTGGTATGTCATAGGCGGATCCAGATTGGGGGGTGGGACGGGTTTAGTGTGCGTGCGTGCGTGCGTGCGTGCGTGCGTGTGTGTGTGTGTGTTAGGGGCTGCACCAAAATTTCTATGTTTGATTGCATGTTGCTGGGAGGCGTATTGTAGTGACTGAGTGAGTTTAGTTTTACGCCGCACTAAGCAGTATTCCAGCTATATGGCGGCTGTCTGTAAATAATCGTGTCTGGACCTGACAATCCAGTGATCAACAGCATGAACATCGATCTGCACAATTGGTTACTGAAGATCAATTCTATCCCGGATCTTCACGCGTGCGTATTGTAGTGAGTGAGTTTTACGCCGTTTTAGTACTATTCCAGCAATATCAAGGCAAGGGACACCAGAAATAGGGTTCACACATTGTACCCATGTGGAGAATCGAACCTGATCTTCGGCGTGACGGGTTAACGCTTTAACCACTGGGCTACACTACCAGCCCGGCGTCTAGTATGTCGAAGTTGAAGGGACGTACAAGAATATGTCGTGTTATCTGTAGCCCGACACAACGATTACTAACGGAGGGAAACTGGGGTCAAGCTTTCACTTCGAGGGGCGGTGGGGTAGCCTAGTGGTTAAGGCGTTCGCTCGTCACGCCGAAGACCCGGGTTCGATTCCCCACATGGACACATTGTGTGAAGCCCATTTCTGGTGCCCCCCGCCGTGATATTGCTGGAATATTGCTAAAAGCGGCGTCAAACTAAACTCACTCACTCTTTTTCCCTTTGAAGACAACTGTACGGTCGAAACTAGGGTGTTTGACAGTAGTTGCTGTGCAGGTAACAATTTCGAACCTAGACACAATCTAGAATGTTTTTAAAAATTCCGCTGTCCATTTGAACGCGTTTTGTGGTACGTAGTGTGTGTTTGAGATTTTCCTCTGTTCTGAAGGTGAGGTGAAATGGGGTTTAACGTCGCAGTTAAGAATATTTCGCACATATGACGACGTGCATGTGAGTGTATGTGTGGCTGCTTGTACTAGCCCAGACTTAAGCTGGTTTTATAGTGCTAGCCCACTGAGATACCATGCCGCAGTGACGCATGAATACCCCACTCAGACACATTATACTGACTCCGAGCCGACCAGTCCTTGTTGTACCCATAAATGCCAAGCGCCACGCAGGGACCAATAAGTACCATATTTTAACGTCTTTTGGTATGAAGTTCCCCGGGGATCGAACCCGCGACCTTCCGCTCTCTGGGCGGACGCTCTAACCACCACAGCATGCATGGAGGCGGTTTCCTGTGTTCTGAAACCTCGTCTTAAATATAACTAATGACATATATAAGTTATAAATATAGTCACCCATTCCATATTTCTTCGTCCATTGCACTAAGATATCGGGACTTAATAAATTCTACTATCCCTATCAAATAGGAAAGAGTGCATGTCGTACTTATTTATATCCCAAAATCGTTTAAAAATCCTTAATTACAGCGCTACAAACAGAGTTACAGATACTTTTGGGGGGTCATCCAGTTATGCACTCCCTTGTGTTCATCTCAATTGGGTAATTTTCCTTTGAGTAACCAAATGAATTGTACCCACCTCACTCAAACGCACTTGGGTGTTTAGCCATTTTCCAATAATTGTAAAAATATAATAAACCTTTAATGTTGGTGTACGTGTTTGTTATTTATATTTGATCTGGAATAAAAGAAACGATAAGAAAGACTGCAAGCTGCTAAGTTCATGCTTTGAAATAGAACCTCTCAATATACCTCAGTTTTGTTTATCTATCCAACGGCATGTGTCTACATATTTTACAAGCTAAGATTTGACATTTTTATGTGTACGCATGTAAGATCAAATTTATTGAGTATTTATAAAATATCAAGCGTGCTTGTCCGCAATAGCCTTAACAGAAATTGAGTTTTCAAATAAACATTTGCGTATAATTTACGCAGATATGCAGCTTATCTGTACCTCTGAGGAAAAAAAGTACAAAATATCAATTTGTAACAAATTGATATTTTATACTCTTTCGTATTTCTTTCTAATTGTATTACGTGTGTGTGACTACCACCACCAAATGAGACTACTGTTGATCGCACCTTGGCTGTAAATAGTCATATTGCCGGGAGATCACTGAATGATTGATTTTGTCACCCGAAGCAAACTGCTACGTTGCCATGGTCACCGTTTAGTATCCGTTCGTAATATGGAGATCCACGAAGGCTGTTTGCAGGTTCATGTGAGTACAGTTACTCTGACGATTTTTATTTTTTAAAATTTGTGGTTATAATTGTGATTACTCTCGGTGGACTTTTTAAAAAACAATTGCGGTTGTAACTGTAATCACGCAGATATTGATATTGAACTGACTCGGTTCTGATCCCGATAAGGATAAGAGGTTTCGAACAGCCACTTAGACTGACAGCGAGTCCCTGAAATAATCGTATTTTAAAGAAAAGATATGCTGAAAAGGAGTCCTGAGTGTTCCTTCATTTTACTGAAAGTGTGGTAATCTAGACTTGCCACATATTCTAGACTTGCATGGGCTTTCTTAGATATACTTGTTGCAGGGTCGGTATGACAGACTAACAGCGTCTAAGCTACTCCTTGAATGATCAGTCTTATTGACCATGTCGATTGCATTTCATCGCAATCGAATTGTGTAGATCGATGCTTCTGATTTAAATCACTGGTTTGTCTGGTCCAGACCCGATTATTTACAGACTGTCTTTATATAACAGGGATATTGCTGAGTGCGGCGTAAAGCAATAACTAGGACGTGTGTGTAACACTCGGAGTGTCCCTCTTCTTTCACTCGGGGTGGTGGGGTAGCCTAGTGGTTAAAGCGTTGGCTCGTCACGCCGAAGACCCGGGTTCAATTCCCACATGGTTACAATGTGTGAAGCCATTTTCTGGTGTCCAGAGTTGACTTTGCATATTTTACCCATGTGGAGTATCGAACCAGGGTCTTCGGCGTGACGAGCAGGCGCTTTATCCACTAGGCTACCCCACCGCCCTCTTTCATTGATATAACCACAAGAAAAAAAATGGTGATTTCCAAACATTTCCAATTTGGAAATATCACATTTCCAAAAATTTCAAAAATTGGAAAGATGATGTTTCCAAGGCTTGGAAATTTTTGGAAATTTAGGAAGGATTTTACCACTACTTCTTTCAATTTCTCCTTTTTCCCAAGGATCCCCGGCCAATGAGTGTATAGACTGAACTATTTCACGAATCTTTTGATCTGCTAGAGTTCTTATTGTTGATATACATAATGTATCTTGCATGTGACATATTTATTCATGAAAACTGCAGGAATAAGCCATATTTTCATATTATCCCTTTGTACTTGATATCAATGCAACTGCGTCTCACGCGTGAAGTGATACATTTTTTAAAGTTGGGATTATGTTTAGATTAAGTGTTTACTATTCGCCGTCCTATGCGACCAACTAGGAACCAATTGTATATATTAGTTTAACTTCACTCATCTGCATTCTTCTTGTTCTATGTGTCAAAAATTGATATTGACTGTTCTATTTACCGCTAGTATGGCGAGCATTTTCAAAAGTCAGTTTCAAGTGTATGTTTTAGTTGTTATCCACAAAAGCGCAAATATGTTTAATTTTCCCCCCTCTCAATGTTCGTATGAATACAAATTCCATACTCCTACGCTATATGGACTATATAACAGTGTACCAGATATACTGACTGACTGAGGGTATTACACGCCATAAAAGTGAACCCGTGCCATGGCGTAATGGGGTATTCCCGTGAAGTAGGATTTTGTTATTACAGTATAATCTCGTTCATGTTGCGTCGGTGTTGTTATACGGGATTAAGACACTGGGTGCTATAAAATTCTGAACTTGTTTTGAAATATGATCGAGTTTACTGAGTTAATTTACTGAGTTTAGCTCACTGAGATTATAATGATACTGATTCATGTGTTCACTCAACGTCTACGGGGATGATACGTTCTACGTCTCGCCAAAGTTATTGATTAATCTACTAATCTACTAATATCTAACAAAGTGCTAGAGTTTTGGGTGACCTTCGTAGGGTCAGTAATACTAGCAAGTTGAAATAGGTCATACATGATTTGAAAATTATGTATCTTATTATTACTTGGGGTGTTGGCATGGCAGATTTAAGAAGATCGTTGAAAAGGCCCTCCAAATGATAGTTGAGATATATTTCACATGATATGTTTCATCTTGTGATGATTAATTGTGGCAACACCAAATATATTATGTCATGAAAATGTCAAATATCAGTTTAGGCTTGTTTCATTTCTTTACCCCTTCAACTTTTCGTATCAACCTTGTGCCTGTTAAAACATTCACTGGCCTTTGTTCGAGATCACCAGGTCTTGGAGGTAATCACCCTATGTTTTTACAAATCTGCTTCATGGGAACTAACCGTAGTAGAATACATTCTCCAGTTAACACCTGTCACAAGGGAGAGGCCATTTGAGTTTGTGCAATTGGCGTATTCACGAAAATCTCATGAACTTGTCAATAGAAAATTGGTTGTGTTGTCCAAACATGTGCGGATTGAAGCAAATACTCAAATGAATTCCCTTTTTACTGAATCATAAGTGTATCTAGATTAATTTGATCATTTACAAGAAGTACGTTACAGAATGTTTCAATAAAACATTCATTATAGATCAAGAGAAATCAGCCCACAAGCTCACAGATGATTCCAGAGACAAATATACATTTGAAAGATTCCAATTTGGACAAGACATTAATTTCATAATAAGCCAGCCAATAGACTTTATGTTAATCCAGTTACAGTTATTTTGAAGGGTCAAGTCTAGATGCTTGTGATTGAATTATCACACCGCTCATTGTAAGGTCAGGTTGGATGCTTCTGTTAAGTTTTCTACTAAACTGTAAAATAGGTTTGTCGCTGTGGTGACAATTATATACGTTTGAAAATGTTAAAACCTGCAATGAGAACACGACGCCACGCCAATAGCAACTCCATGCTTGTTTGATAGGTATTCTTATCGATGCATAGAGGAGGGTTCCCATATTCATTCTTGTATCATTATCGAGATAAAGGGTAGGTTAGACATTTGGGTCAAGGTAAAAATCGTTTGATGTTTGATGTTTTAACAACGGTGTTGTTTTAAGGGATTCTACAAGATGAAAAAACGTGTTCACTCAAGGAAAGAAATAAGACATGTATACCAGACTACCAGTATGAGATTGAATCCATGTTAGTGAGTTCACACAGTCACTTTGATTTATAAATTAGTTCACTCAATTCATAAGTTGTGAGTTATTCATTTTCTTGCAGAAACTTGCTATAAGAATTTTGGAAATGACAGTTTTCACCATTATTTCCAGTTATTATTCAGTTATGGTAAATGCACAGTTAGACTAGAAGTTTCTTCCTACTTTTCGTGGTTGAAGATATCTATGTGTAAATGGTTACCGGTATATGTTCATTCTGAACAAGAGAGAAGGAGAGAATGGATCTCATGGAGATGCAGTCAGAAAGACTGCAGAGCAACAGTCTCAACATTGAATGACATAATGTCTAAAATTCCTGGCCACAAAAGCCTCCTAAATTTAGGAGGTCGTAGACCCTACGACCTTGTTTACGACCCTCTTCCGACCTCCTTTACGACCGTTTCACAAAGACGTCATATCCATGTCGTACGACGCGGTCCTAAATCCATGTCGTACATTGTATAAGAGGTACTTTGTTGCATAGCAACGCATAAAGCGAGACCGAACGGGCACCTGCTTATCTTGTTATTCCCAAAGTATTTCAAAATAGAAATACAGTTTGAATAACAATGCAAATGTTATGTTTTCAATTCAATGTACAGGTTATCTTATGGTAAAAAAATATCAATAAATGAATTATTTTGGATTCTCTCACTAAATTTGATTGAAAATTACAAGATAAAATGCATAAATCATTTCCATTAATATTATCAGTTTTACTTATAAGGTTTGAATTAAATCGCTGTCCATTAACTTGTTCATATGAAACTGCAATATTAGTTCCAATGTATTGAATATTGCACACTATAGGACCTAAAGTCAATGTTGCAGTTATGGCTACGCTTGATCTACTAACACTTGTGTAAAGGTTTAAAATATGGTGTGATACTCTAAATGTGTCCATTTCTTTTGTAACTTTTATTCAAACAATCAAAAACTTTCAAAGAATAAAAAACGTATACCCTATATCCACGTATGATATGATATTGAACAAGGCTAAATGTAGGTAGAATCTACTGAAATTGGTTTCATGAAAAAAAATATCTGTAGGATACGCAAAATATACATCATAGTACTGAAAGTGTAATCAGAAGGATAGGACGATTGTGTTTACTTTTTTTTCATCCGACCTTCACCTCAAAGATATTGCCTAATATGTAGTACTACAACAATGTTGACGTGTGACATCACACGTGTGTGTATCAGCGTTGTCGAATAACATACTCATGAGTGATCGGGCTATGTTCAATACATTTATAGTATTTTGCATTCCTACAATGTGCTCAATAAGCTATCTGTGCCAATTAACACTTGAATCAACTACTGTATTATCCAAATCATTATTATACATTTGTACATTACCCTTTTTTATTTCCGTCTATGGTAAAGCATTAAATATGTCTATATAGAATAGGATATGTAACAAACAACAGTACAACAGTACTCACGTTGTTTCACAACACAATGCATCTAATAGCACAGGTATCCAGTCCGTTTTGGTCGTGCCCCGAACATGCATCCTTAACACACACATTCTCGTGCTAAGCGCCCACATCGTGGTCTCTTGCAATGGACATGAGTCGACATGGATACAAACTCATTACTGTTAACTATGATATGATATAGATATTTGGGGTAATTTATATGAATATGATCAAAGGTTAACTCTCTCTCTTTCTATGCATATATATATATATATATATATATATATATATATATATATATATATATATATATGTGTGTGTATGTGTGTGTGTGTGTGTGTGTGTGTGTGTATGTGTGTGTATTTGTATGTATGTTTATGTTTATACATGTATATATGTTTGTGTGTGTATGGTCACGGGTGTATGTGTGTGTGTATATATATATATATGTTTATGTGTATGTGTGTGTGTGTGTTTAATTCGCAACCCGTTAAACACTCGCTTAAATGAAATTGACACGTTTACGGCTTCATTTTTAAAGCACATGGACGCTATGTTTTGATCTGATAAAAGACATAAGAGGTCACCATGATCTGAATAACATACTCATGAGTGATCATGATACGTTCAATACATTTATGATAGTTTGCATTTCTACAATGTGCACAATAAGCTATTTGTGTCAATTAACACTTGACTCAACTACTGTACAATACAAATCATTATTATACATTTCTTATAGTACCCTTTTTATTTCCGTCTGTGGTAAAGTATTGTCTATATAGAATAGGATATGTAACAAACAGCAGTACTCACGTTGTTTCACAACACCATGCATCTTATCGCACAGGTATCCAGTCCGTCTTGGTTGTGCCCTGAACATGCATCCTTAACACACACACGCACGCACACATTCTCGTGCTAAGCGCCCACATCGTGTTCTCGCACATGCACATACGCGTCGACACGGATACAAATCTTCCCACTACTGTTAACTATGTTTTGATGTAGATATTTTGGGCAATTGATATCACTTTCATTTATAGGCAATTTGAAAACATTATATATAAGAAATTTTCTCGAATTTTCCTTTCACTAACTAGACAAATGTTTTTGTCTTTCCTTTTTTACCCTTTCCTCTTCTGTTTGTTTGATTATTTCTGTTATGAATGTGACAAGAAAAGAATGCCCTTGTTTTGTTTACGTATTATATCATTAAGTTATGATGTTGGTGTGTGCCTATGCAGTTTTGCATCCTCAAGACCCACTGTCTACTATATTTGTCACCAGATTCTAATTTTCGATGTCGGTTGAAATATCACAGTATAGACAGGCAGTGGGTACATTTGCTGCAGCACTTCATTCTAAACACTCAGGTAAATTTGCTCTTTATCAACATCTATTCAAATTTCGTTGTCTGTATGGCAGTTGTGTTTCCATAATGATTTCACTTTTGTTACTGTGCTGTGGAGATATTCATCCTAATCCAGGACCTAAATGCACAAATGCTTTAAGGATAGTCCATCTAAATGTACGTAGTCTTAAGGAGAAATTAGATATTTTAAGAGTTGAACTTGGATGTTATGATGTGATATGTCTAACCGAAACTTGGTTAACTTCCCATACAAATAACATTGATATAAAAATTCCTGGCTTCCATCTACCTTTCCGTAAAGACAGACAAACTCGCGGTGGCGGTGTAGCAGTCTATGTAAAAGATACTATTTGTGCGTTGTTGAAGTCTGATTTAGACATAGTCGGACTTGAGGCGATATGGATACAGACTAAATGTAAAACAAGAAACTACCTGATTGGAACTGTTTATCGCGCCGACAAGAGCTCCGAATATTGGAATTTGATCGATGAATCAATAGGTAACGCAGTTGATCTTAATATGCAGACAATTATAACCGGAGATTTCAATATTGACGTTCTTCATGGAAATAATCAAAAGATAGACTTTATACAAAGTTACTACGGCTTTCGACAAATAATCACGGATGCTACTAGAATAACCGCAAGTAGTAAAACTTTGATCGATTTGATATTTGTTTCTCGCGTCGACGTTGTCATAGATTCTGGCGTATTACATCCCATATGCAGCGATCACTGCCCCGTATTTGTTAACATAGCAGAAATGATGCAGCACAAGAATTCATTCAAAAGGAAAATCTATGATTATTCTTCAATAGATGTTAATGGTATGAATGAAACTATCAAAGAGATAAACTCAGATATATTTTTCTCTTCGGGGAACGTAGATAATAACACTGAAAACCTTACATCCTTGTTATTGAATATCATGAATGAACATATTCCAAATAAAACTGTAAATAATTAGAACCAAAGATCCCGCGTGGATGAATAACGAAATCCGATCCTTAATAAGAAAACGAAATCGTGTTCATAAGATTGCAAAAAACAGAAACCTTCCTAATGATTGGACTAAGTTCAGATCACTTCGGAACAAAGTAATAGCAACAGTTAGAAATGCAAAACATGCTTTTGATGCAAGAGTTGATGAATCTATAAATAACACTCATGGTACTAAAATGTGGTGGCGATTAGTTAAGAATTATGTTAAAACAAATTCGATAAAATCGTCCTTTCCATCAATTGTCAGCAATAACATAGTTTATGACAATGAACAAGATATTGCTGATGTACTCAACTCATTTTTCTCAGAACAATCCCAAGTTGCTGACCCTAACGCCGATCCGACTGATTTCGCACCGCGTGAAATCGATCATCCTATGTCATCTATCACAATAAGTAATGTAGATGTTCGCGATATTCTTCTGAGTCTAGATACATCGAAAGCCACGGGGCCTGATGGCATTGGAAACATCATACTGAAACTAACTGCAACCTCTTTAACCCCGTTGTTAGCTGTTGTTCAACATCTCCTTCGTAATAAAACGTATCCTACTTCTTGGAAACTAGCTTCGGTGATTCCGCTTTATAAGAAAGGTGATGAACACGATTGCTCAAACTATAGACCTGTAGCGTAAACAAGCTGTGTCGCTAAAGTTTTTGAAAAATGCATTTTTAAATACGTCTTCAACTTCCTCAGGGATAACAATATTTTATCAAACTTACAATCTGGATTTATGCCTGGTGATTCTACAGTAAATCAACTAACTTATCTCTATAATTTTATCGCAAGTGCCGTAGACCAAGGAAAAGGAAATCAGAGCGGTATTCTGCGATGTAAGTAAAGCCTTTGACAAAGTTTGGCACAAAGGTATTATTCATAAACTTTATGCTTATGGTATACAGGAGAACTTTGGAGTGGTTTGTAAGTTATTTAGATAGTAGAATGCAGAAAGTGGTAATAAATGGATATAGTTCAGGTATCAAATCTGTGGAAGCTGGTGTACCGCAGGGTTCCGTATTAGGACCACTTCTGTTTATCATTTATATTAATGACATTGTAGATGGTATAGACAGTAACATTCGCCTTTTTGCTGATGATACATCAATATATGCTATAATAGATGATCATATTACAGCAGCCGCAATTATAAACAATTATTTGGCAAAAATTTCAGACTGGGCCAGAAAGTGGCAGGTAAGTTTTAATCCTAGTAAGACTGAGAGTATAACATTCACTCGTAAAACGAAAATTATGCCAGGCCGAACTTGCTAATGAATGGCGAGACTATTAAAGAAGTTGATAACCATAAACACTTAGGTATAACACTTCAAAGCGATTGTTCTTGGAAAGTTCATATAGGTGACATGGTAAAGAAAATAAGTCCAATGATCAATTGTCTGAGAAGTTTGAAATATCGTTTATCTCGGAAAACGCTAAATACTTTATATAACTCCTTTATCTTACCACTTTTTGATTACTGCGGTCATATATGGGATAATTGTACGATTGAACAGGCGATTTTACTGGAAAATTTTACACTTAGACGCATTAAGAACTATATGCGGTGCGGTTCGTGGCACCAGTCATGATAAAATATACAAGGAAACCAATTACAGCACACTGAAACAAAGACGATATCGCTCTAAACTTATAACTTTCTATAAAATGTATCATCGTCTGATTCCTGATTATCTGAATGATCTTGTACCAGGTAGAGTATTTCAACAAAGCAACTATAATCTTAGAGATAGTACTTCCATTCAAACTATTAACTGTAGAACACAAAGATATTCACAATCATTCTTACCGAGCGCGATTATGTCGTGGAATTCATTGCCCGATGGAGCTGTTAACGCTATTTCTGTGAGGCAGTTTAAAACCATGATAAATCCAGCAGAAACTGACAACTACTTTGATTTAAATTTTGGGACTAGATTTTGTCAAATCATCCATTGTCGCCTCAAGCTCGGCTGTAGTGATCTGAACGCAGACAGATATAATCGACATATATCAGAAACAGCTAAGTGTTCATGTGGTCATTATAACGAAGACGTCATTCACTACCTTTTACATGTCGGAACTATCAAAATTTAAGAACAACGGTGTATTTTTATATTCAAGGATACGATGTGAAACTACCTTATACGGTAACGACGCATTGGATAACTCAACAAATTGTGACATTCTCAACTCATTACACCAGTTTATTTCTAAAAGTAAGCGCTTCCAGTGATTATCATCTCTACATATACATGTATATTCAATGCAAGAAAAGATCTATATAACTTGATTTTCTGCGGCAGCTCTTTTCGTTGCTAGGCATAACCAACACCATAACCACATATTTATTATTCAATCATTTTTCTGAGTGTAATCTTGTCTCAATATAATTCTTTTCTTGTCCGTCTATTTCAAATATGTATCCAGCTATATTGGAACCGTGTACTGGAGCGGCGTTTATATAAGCCACTAGGCTTGTTCGCCTATCCAGATTTCTGCATTGACGAAATAAAAATATGTTTAAACCACATCACAACCGATGACAAGGGTACACAGGATTTTGCGAGGACTCTTCCCTTGCTTCAGGGATCGTTTGTACATAAATATGAAATGTAAGTAATCAGAGTGACTCTGACTATCTGTGTATTGTTATATGTTTTCTTTGTAAGTAAGAGAAGAAGCCAGAAATGCTGATAATTACCGTTGTCGTTCTGCGTGATTTTGCATCTGTTATGGCGTCACGCTGCACGGAAACTTTGACAATTTCTTAGGAAGTATCAAATCATTGCATTGGTGTCAGTTTGCAACTTAAATATTATAGCAATGTTTTTCGAATTAAATACATCTGAAATTAAAACGCCACTTAAATACAGGTCTAAACAAGCGAAGAAGATAAAGATGCCTGCTACATATTGAAGTTGGAAGATACCATAATGTACCTAGGGAAGAAATAATATGTGTCCATTGTTTATCTTTAAATCTTAATCGAATAGAAGACTGGTTCAAGTCTTAATAAATTCTATGTTCTATTCTGTTCTGATAAATACTCTATTATAACAATGTTTTGAAAAGAAATGTATCTACTCCCGGCATGGATTATGCTTCCCGGCACCGTATCTTTAGCTTTGGCGGTACTCCCCTAATTAGCTCTCTCCCGGGAAATCCGAAATATACATTTTAGCCTTCCCGGGACATCTGAAAAATACATTTTAGCCTTCCCGGTACGACACCGTATTTACAAAACCTAACATCTCTATATATACACACACAATGAGCCGTGGGGGCATCTGCAAATGAACCAGCCGTTACACTTGAGTGCACACCCACCCGCTCTGACTGGGTTCGGTATCCCGGCTGCTTCGTTTCTAGGGAAGTAAACCCAAGTACAAAATATTACACTTTTGATTTGCGATTGTACGCTTTTAATTTTGTTTATATGTTTTTTCATAACCAGCAATGTATATTATATGTCATAAATAAGTGATAACTGTGTTTTTATTATGTTTGATTTTTTTTTGTTGCATGTGACCTTTAAGCAATCCACTCCTTTGATGATCTCCTCGGTGCATTATCGCGATAATGACATCGCGAGATATCGAACGAGCCTACAGCTCAGCAGGAACAGAAATCGTGACAACTGTTGTGAAAAATGAAAGCTATATGTTCTCACAATCTGCTGTCATTTAACTTTGTCACCTGCTTTGCCTAGCCTCCGAGCGGGCCTAGGACAAATGACACCCGAACAAAAGCCACCCGGACAAATGCCACCCAAATAAAAATAAAAACCACCAACACAATAACATTTTTAAAAAGTCAACATTACTATGAAATCAAAATTTTACATGAAAATCAACTTTTTTTATCAAAGTGAATATATTTTGTATATATTATTGTCACTTCCACCACAACCTCGCTTCCGAGAAAGAAATCGTTATGCTTCAAGTTGTGTCATGGAAAATCGTTTTGGTCATCAATCATGTACATATTGTACTACAACTAGTAAGTAGTTTTGATTCTTTAACTTCCGCGAAGCGATCTGAACACATTTAAGATATCGTTCCAAGCTTCCACAACGCTCGCTTCGCACTCACAAACATAACCCATTTAGCACGAACTACGGGGTCCGGTGGAAATTAGTGCATGGTGACACCATCACTCGATCCCCTAGGAGGGCAACTCAACGATTGACGGCAACGCAACGATTCGTTTTGCTTTGAGTAAGTTTCGTTGTTCAGACCATCCTTTAATGTTGGAATATGGGCGAAAAGTAAATATAAAACAACATGAGCGATTCTGCCCTCTGTGTATTGTACTTACCATTGAATCAGAGTACCAATTCTTTATTGAATGTTCATTTTACTGTGATCTGAGAAACAGCCTGCTCCCACAATACTACATAAATAATCCATGTGAAACTAAATTTATCAACTTATTATTGTCTTGCAATTCTACAACTGTTAACAATCTTGCTAAGTTTATATTTCTTGCATTGACAAAAAGAGCGAAGTTTTTGAATATAGAGTATAAGATTAAATGAGACATTGTACATGTTAGCATACAGCTTAATATTATATATGGCGCTGGATTGTATTGTCATCTTTATAATTGTATAACGGGTCGGTGGCCCTTGTACGAAATTAACTCTAACTCACTAAATATAAGCTTATGATGACACATACTTAAACTAAACGTGACAAAATTCACTTTTCACCCAAAACATTGAACATTTAAAATGTGTTCACCACTGCAATTTCGACTAGTCAAGTCGATAATCCTTTCGTTAATCCGTTAAACAATCATTACTAAAACAACACCAAACATCAAAGACTACCGCCAGTCGCCTTAACGCCCCCATGAAACACTCATGCCGCCCCAGTGCCACTATAGCACTATATCTTTCCAAGACATTTCCAAGCTTGTAAATGTGGATTTTTTTCCCAGTGAACTCTGTTTGTTTGACGTATATGCCTTTGTTAAACAACGGCTACTGACCCTGAAATCCACTGCCGGCATGAGAAAGTATATACTCCGATATTTGATTAAGGCCACATTAAATATATACTTGTTTCTCATCACCTCTTAAAAAAAATATGGGTCGGGCGGGCGGATTTTATTTTTACATTTTAATTTATGTCCAAAACCCCTTCATTTCTGTGGAAATTTACACTTTTGCTCCTACAGAGAATCAAAACTTAGAAGTGTGAAAAATTCATGCACATTTTGAGATTCAAAGTTGCATTATCTCTATTGTAATGACTTAAACAAATCTTAAAGTCGGGTCGAATATTTCTGTAATGAGAAGCAAGAATATTTTTATATATGGCGTAAAATGAAACAAACAAACATGACTATTCAATTGCGATGTATTTAATACGTGCATCATAATCATGTAACACATGTCATGTTTGGGTTTACGCAACATTTCCTGGTCTGTTGACTGTTGATTACGCAATGATAAACTAGTGTCACCCCTATGATCTAAAAGTGGGCTTATCTAGTTGACATTGTGTATCCATATCATAATAATATTTTTGACGTTACGTCTGCAGTGATTCGGCGCCTGTTTTAACCTAGTAATTCTTCGACAGTATTTGTTATGTTATGTCAAATTCAGTTTTCAAGTTTATTTTTTTTCTAACGGTTCAATGTGTTAGATGGTTTCAATCGTAACATCAAGCGCGATGCTGAAACTGCAGAAGAAATAAATAAAATAAAGAGTTAAAGAGTAATACATTACTTTCACTACATAGAGTCAAGGTTCGAACGACGTTTTATCATCTTTACCCTCTGTATACTGAAACGTACCCGAGCCAAAATCAGAATACAGAAGCGTACCTCAGGACGATTCCATTCCGCAATGTACTTCTTCTTGATCGGACCTGTCATACTGTACGTGTTGTATTAGATGCGTTTGCGTAATATATGAAAAGAGCATGTACGCAGAATACTTCGCGATGCATAACAGATCTACCACTCCAGATATAGAGCTACAAATAACATTTTGGGTCATTGAGTTATGTACTCGCTTGTGTTCATCTCGATTGGGCATCCTTTGCCTTGAGTAACTGAATAAATTGTAATCACCCCACCCCCCACACACAAACTCAGCTGGGTATTTTGCCGTTTTTTCATTAACTGTAGAACTATAATCAAGTTGGTTTACGTGATTTGTATTTGTATGTGATCTGTAATATGAGAAACGATAAGAAAGACTGCAAGGTGCAAAGTTCATGTGTTGCAATAGAACCTGTTATTTGTTATTAGCTCTAGATTTGATTTTAAGTTGTTATGGTGTGAAAGGTTCCCCTTTATGATATATTTATTCATTTTTTAAACATGGTTTGTGATGTCATAGACTCAAATGCTTTCAACGTCTCTCTTAACCATTATGGTGGCTTACACATTTTAACTGGCTATATATTGTATTTTAGATTCTGTAACTTAACAGCCAGGTAATCAATAAGCGTGTGCAGTGAAATTTCAATTTCACACGCACAACTCGCACACCTGGCTGTTCTACCAGCAAGTGGTCCTCCCTCGTAAGAAACAGCGAAAAGTGACAACAAAATAATGATTGTTTGTTAAACTACTATTTTATTAAGGTGTCCAAAATTATGAGACAAAATCATCAGAGTTGGTCTGTCGATTTCATGTGACTGGGCAAAGTTTGATTTTGTTGCATTTATTAGATTTTGTGTTTGTGAGCAATTCATCGGTCTCAAATGAAGTCAAACGTAATTCACGCAGATATGTACAGCTCATCTGTACCTCTGGGACACTCGCAATCATTTGTATACTACATGTATACGGTTTCGGTTTACGTTGCGGATTACCGGGTATGTTTCTGTATTTTGACTTTGTTAAGGGTAGAATTCTCTACACAGAACGGTCTCAGGTGCATATGTAGTACCCGTGGTGACAGCAACCTCTTCAGCCAAACTAATGCCAGCTGAACAGGTGTATGTGATTTACCAAGGCTACGTGGAACACTCGATCATAATAATGCAGTCCAGCTTATAATGGGACTTACATTTGATTAAGTGAGCTGAAAAAGGTCGTGATTCGTGGAGCCATTGTTAACTGGTGTTCAAAGGTGAAAACTGAGAGGCAAAACAAACATCTAGCTCTCTAGTGATTTTATCATTCTGACTTTTCAACGTTTCTCATAATACGGGGCTGTGGGGTAGCCTGATGGTCCTTTCAATAACTTATAAATGAACCTGGTATATTGTGTTCCACACCATGGACAGTATGTGATTACCCAGGCTGAAAAAGCATGACTGGTCAATTACGTTTCCAAGGTGACCCTTAAATACTATTATATGCTATTATATACTATCCGCCATTATTTTGCTGGGATATTGCTAAAAGCGACGTAAAACTCATTTACAAGTAAATTTTGTTATCAATCCATTTTAAAAATTACAAGCAGCTTGATCTCGATGAACATCGCTTTATATGTCTCATCACTTGCCACGTCTAGTGACACTGAAGTTTATGTTTGGTGCTGTAGTTTTGTTGCTACTTTACACAGTATGAACATATGTGGCGGTTGTTAATAATATATGCACATTCTTCCTACAGTATCAGTAACACTAACCTTAAAGCACATTAATTTTTCAAATTCATATCATCTGCTATCGATTTTTCAGGTGTTGCCGAGCAACGTGAAGATTGTCTTACCGCAGTTTAATAAGAAGCATAAACCTAGAGCTGACGACTCCACAGTACATAACCCAGTATGAAAATCACCAGATCGTGGTTCGTTGCTTTGGTGTTTTCCTGCGTTTGTCTGTTGGTTGTATACAACGTCATCGCACCCAAATACGCTGTCAAATCCAATGCTGTAAAACCGAATTACCCACGAAACCAAATCCGGATACTCCATCGAGCAACGGCGCACGGATTGTACTGTCTTGAGGAGAACATATGCAAAAACAGCACCGAGGGGAAAGTCTATACCTACGTACGACATGCTAATTTCTACGATCTCATCGAACGTGTTGACTACAAGAAAAACATCACCCACAAGAGTGAAGTAGTTCCTCGAGTCGTTCATTACACGTGGTACGGAGGGTTAAAAAGAGAGGAAATAACTTCCGGTTCCACCACATGCTCGCTGTTTTGTCAGCCCATAAATTCATCAAACCCAGCAAGATCTATTTCTGGCACGATATGGTTCCGACCGGAGATTACTGGAAAGAGTTGAAAGCGAAGGTTCCGGAATTGTGCCTTGTTTTCCGGAAAGAACCGACGGAAATTCGAGGCCGGAGAGTCCAAGTTGCGGAACATATTACAGACGTGGTTAGACTCGAGGCAGTGATGGAATTCGGGGGTTTGTATTTTGATTTAGATGTCATGATACTCAAGCCCCTAGATCCCCTCCTTAAATTTGACGTTGCCATGGGATACGAGACGCCAGGGGGGGTTTGTGTAATGGCATAATAATTGGTACGGCGTGGGCCGAGTTTTTCAAGATCTGGCATAAGGAATATAAGTCTTTTCAGGATAATCAATGGAACTTCCATTCTGTGAGAACTCCCGGGAGGCTGGCGAAACTGTACCCCAACCTGGTGCACACAGAGGCCACATCTCTTCACAGACCCAACTGGATGGAGCTTGACAAGTTATATGGTGTTGGGAAGCTTTATGATTGGAAGAAAAATAATTACGCCTGCCATTTGTGGATTCGGATGCATAAAACGGAACATAATCCTACCGATATCAAAACTTGGAACACTACTGTTGGAGAAATGTTCAGGTGGGTCTACTATGGCGACTGGAAACTGCAGTTGCTAGGGCAACACGTCAATCCCACGAACAATGTCCTAAAGAAATCGTGTATTCTTAACAACATTTGCAGGACGAATGACAGCTCGACAGTTTATACCTATGAGAGGGAGAACGATTTTCTCAAAAATATCGATTCCACTGTGGATATAAAACGGAACATTGACCATCAAGAGAAAGTCATCCCAAATATTGTTCATTTTACATGGTATGGCGGATTAAAGAATGGTAATGACTTTCGGTTTCATCAACTTATTGCTTTTCTAGCAGCTCACAGATTTATCAAACCGGATCACATACTGTTCTGGCACGATTTGGTTCCAAGTGGAAATTATTGGAAGGAATTGCTTCTGAAAGTTCCGGAAGTTGTACCTGTGTACCGCAAAGCGCCGTCTGAAATACGTGGCAGAAAAATATCAGTTCCAGAGCATATGGCACATGTTGTGGGCTTAGAAGCCGTGCTAGAATATGGTGGTGTGTATTTAGACCTTGATGCCATTGTTCTCAGACCCTTGGACCCCTTGTTGAAATATGACGTGGTGATGGGTGACCATCCAGATGGTTTATGCAATGGAATAATAATAGGGAAACCCTATGCCGATTTCCTGAAGATTTGGCACAGAGAATTCAAGACTTTCGATGACAAAAACGGGACTTCCCATTTCGTAAGTATGTCAGCACATGTAGCCAAAGAACATCCCAACCTGATTCACATAGACAAAACGTCCTTGCATCGACCTGACCATTCTGAAGAGGATGCTTTGTTTTTGGAAGGAAAGCTGTTTAACTGGAGGGAAAAATATTACGCTGTTCACCTCGGGATACAATTTCATAAAAGTGAACACAACCCCCAGGATATCAAATTCTGGAACACTTCTGCCGGTGAGATATTTAGATATGTCTATTACGGAGACTGGAAAATGACACCCCTTCCTACAAAAGGAAAACTATGCATTTACGGTAATTTGTGCAAAGACAAAGATTCGGAGAAGGTGTACAAATACATACGCCTTCCGGATTTTATGAGTAGGGTAGAATCTAATGTGGACCTAAAGCTGAATATTAGCCACAATGAAAGGATTGTTCCAAGTATTTCTCACTTTACCTGGTACGGAGGTAAAGCTAAAGGTAACATGTTCCGGTTCCATCACCTACTGTCTGTTCTAGCTGCTCATAAGTTCATCAAACCTGAGAAGGTCCTGTTTTGGCATGACATGGTTCCAGAAGGCCCTTATTGGACAGAAGTTAAAGAAAAAGTGCCAGAACTCACACTTGTGTATCGAGCAGCGCCTTCTGAAATCCGTGGTAGAAGAGTTAAAGTTGCTGAGCACCTGACCGATGTGGTTCGCCTGGAAGCGGTTATGGAATATGGTGGGTTCTACTTCGACCTGGATGCTATGGTCCTGAAACCGTTAGGCCCTCTGCTTAACTATGACGTAACGATGGGGTATGAAACCCAGATGGTCTTTGCAATGGAATAATGATAGGAAAAGCTTGGGCTGAATTTTTTAGGATATGGCATAAAGAGTATAAAACATTTGACGATAGTAACTGGGCTTACCACTCGGTTAAACTTCCGGCGATTTTGGCTAAGAGATACCCAAATCTTATACACACAGAAGCTACATCTATGCATCGTCCTAACTGGCGCGAGCTGCCCTTGTTGTACAACGAAGGGCGTCTGTATGACTGGCGGACTAAAAATTATGCTGTCCATTTGTGGATTCGGTTTCACCACCCTGAACATAATGCCACAGATATAAAAACCTGGAACACTACCACTGGGGAGATATTCCGCCATATATACTATGGAGACTGGAGGATACGTGCATAGTGACGGGTGACTTTAAGTATAAAGAACATGCCATCACCTAGGGCTGGTTGAAATGATGGAGAACGTGTGAAGGTCATGATTGGATAACGTGTGAAGGTCATGATTGGAGAACGTGTGAAGGTCATGATGGGAGAACGTGTGAAGGTCACGATGGGAGAACGTGTGAAGGTCATGATGGGAGAACGTGTGAAGGTCATGATTGGAGAACGTGTGAAGGTCATGGTGGGGGAACGTGTGATGGTCATGATTGGAGAACGTGTGAAGGTCATGATGGGAGAACGTGTGAAGGTCATGATAGGGGAACGTGTGAGGTCATGATTGGAGAACGTGTGAAGGTCATGATTGGAGAACGTGTGAAGGTCATGATGGGAGAACGTGTGAAGGTCATGATGGGAGAACGTGTGAAGGTCATGATGGGGGAACGTGTGAAGGTCATGGAGAACGTGTGGATGGGAACGTGTGAAGGTCATGATGGGGAACGTGTGAAGTCATGATGGGGAACGTGTGTGAAGGTCATGATGGGGAACGTGAAGGTCATGATGGGGAACGTGTGAAAGGTCATGATGGGGAACGTGTGAAGGTCATGATGGGGAACGTGTGAAGGTCATGATGGGGAACGTGTGAAGGTCATGATGGGGAACGTGTGAAGGTCATGATGGGGAACGTGAAGGTCATGATGGGGAACGTGTGAAAGGTCATGATGGGAGAACGTGTGAAGGTCATGATGGGGAAACGTGTGATGGTCATGATAGGGGAACGTGTGAATGTCATGATGGGGGAACGTGTGAAGGTCATGATGGGAGAACGTGTAAAGGTCATGATGGGGAAACGTGTGATGGTCATGATGGGGGAACGTGTGAAGGTCATGATGGGGAACGTGTGAAGGTCATGATGGGAGAACGTGTAAAAGGTCATGATGGGGAACGTGTGAAGGTCATGATGGGGAACGTGTGAAGGTCATGATGGGGAACGTGTGAAGGTCATGATGGGGAACGTGCGAAGGTCATGATGGGAGAACGTGTAAAGGTCATGATGGGGAAACGTGTTAAAAGGTCATGATGGGGAACGTGTGCAAAAGGTCATGATGGGGAACGTGTGAAGGTCATGATGGGGGAACGTGTTAAGGTCATGATGGGGAACGTGTGAAGGTCATGATGGGAGAACGTAAAGGTCATGATGGGGAACGTGTTAAGGTCATGATGGGGAACGTGTGAAGGTCATGATGGGGGAACGTGTGAAGGTCATGATGGGAGAACGTGTGAAGGTCATGATGGGGAACGTGTTAAGGTCATGATAGGGGAACGTGTGAATGTCATGATGGGGGAACGTGTGAAGGTCATGATGGGAGAAGTAAACATGATGGGAACGTGTGATGGTCATGATATGGGGAACGTGTGAATGTCATGATGGGGAACGTGTGAAGGTCATGATGGGAGGACGTGTAAAGGTCATGATGGGGGAACGTGTGAAGGTCATGATGGGGGAACGTGTGAAGGTCATGATGGGGGAACGTGCGAAGGTCATGATGGGAGAACGTGTAAAGGTCATGATGGGGAAACGTGTAAAGGTCATGATGGGGGAACGTGTTAAGGTCATGATGGGGGAACGTGTGAAGGTCATGGGGGAACGTGTTAAGGTCATGATGGGGAACGTGTGAAGGTCATGATGGGAGAACGTGTAAAGGTCATGATGGGGAACGTGTTAAGGTCATGATGGGGGAACGTGTTAAGGTCATGATGGGGGAACGTGTGAAGGTCATGATGGGGAACGTGTTTAGGTCATGATGGGGGAACGTGCGAAGGTCATGATGGGAGAACGTAAAGGTCATGATGGGGAACGTGTAAAGGTCATGATGGGGAACGTGTTAAGGTCATGATGGGGAACGTGTGAAGGTCATGATGGGGAACGTGCGATGGTCATGATGGGAGAACATGTAAAGGTCATGATGGGGAACGTAAAAGGTCATGATGGGGAACGTGTTAAGGTCATGATGGGGAACGTGTGAAGGTCATGATGGGGAACGTGTGAATGTCATGATGGGGAACGTGTTAAGGAACGTGTGGAAGGTGAAGGTCATGATGGGGAACGTGTTAAGGTCATGATGGGGAACGTGTGAAAGGTCATGATGGGGAACGTGTAAAGGTCATGATGGGGAACGTGTTAAGGTCATGATGGGGAACGTGTGAAGGTCATGATGGGGAACGTTGAAGGTCATGATGGGAGAACGTGTAAAAGTCATGATGGGGAAACGTGTAAAAAGGTCATGATGGGGAACGTGTTAAGGTCATGATGGGGAACGTGTGAAGGTCATGATGGGGAACGTTCGAAGGTCATGATGGGAGAACGTGTAAAGGTCATGATGGGGGAACGTGTGAAGGTCATGATGGGGGAACGTGTGAAGGTCATGATGGGGGAACGTGTAGAAGGTCATGATGGGGAAACGTGTGAAGGTCATGATGGGGAACGTGTTAAGGTCATGATGGGGAACGTGTGAAGGTCATGATGGGGGAAACGTGATGAATGTCTCATGATGGGGAACGTGTGAAGGTCATGATGGGGAACGTGTGAAGGTCATGATGGGGGAACGTGTGAAGGTCATGATTGGGAAACGTGTTAAGGGAGAAAGCAGCTGTATTGTTCTCATGTACAGACCGACGTCACCTGTGCTGTTGAGTTGTGGTTGCAAACAACGAACAGTACCCAGAAACTGAATTATTTTTTCTCTTCAACCTAATGATCAACGTTAGTTTGTAACTGATGCAAATCAGATACTACCGCTTTTGTTTCCGAATGTATGTAAATGAATATTTTGAAGTTAAAATTGTTTTTCTCTTTGATATGTTCTCATATCTTGTCATTCTTTATATATTATCACCCTTTGTGTATTGGAAATTCTTTCCTTAACGGGCAACGTCAAATGTATCTTTCAAAACATATTGTTTTATGTGAATCCAAAATCATGTTAAGTATTTTTGATAAAGTATAAGACTATGGCAACAGATTGCATTTATTCTTTCAACAGCTTTATGCTACACTGATATCTGGCATGTGAGACGAGATGAAATGAGGTTTAGCGTCGTGATAATTGCACGTATATATACTACAAACAAAAGTATGGGAACACCCTCATATTTGACAGTGATATATCAACTTAAACGTGGTGAGGTCATTTATACTCGAAGGTAAAGTGCAACTTTTTGTGTACTTAATGGGCACTTTAAACGACATGTTAGAACATGCAGTGAAGCAACTGATTCAATATTCGTTGAGTTTGAA
Organism: Haliotis rubra; assembly: GCF_003918875.1. Taxonomy (NCBI): domain Eukaryota; kingdom Metazoa; phylum Mollusca; class Gastropoda; order Lepetellida; family Haliotidae; genus Haliotis; species Haliotis rubra. The sequence goes on from NW_025767690.1 coordinate 53,614, forward strand.
TGAAATGAGACATTGTCAAATATAGAGAAAATCAAGGGTGCTGAAACACACCAGCGCCATGTTAATGTTCATGTGTTTATTATTTGTACTGACAGCAAAGTCATTATTTAGATACATATGTGTGTTGAACACATACATTCATACTTTACATAGTAATGAAAGTGTTGTCATAGCCCTAAAATCACTGTATTTAATCCAAAATTATAGTGGTCATATTTCAAAAATACTTACTGACTGACTGTGTTTAGTCTTAAATCGGTTTAGCAATATTCCAGCAATATGACGACGGGTGACACCAGAAATGGGCTTCACACATTGTACCCATGTTGGGAATCGAGCCCGGGCCTTCGGCGTGACGAGCGAACGCTTTAACCACTAGGCTACCCCACCACCCCGAAGACCAATTCTACTCCGGATCTTCACGGGTCCTTTGTGTTGGATTATACCTATATATTTATACATATTATATATTATATAGCTACACATTTGTGTTGGATTATACCTATATATTTATACATATTATATATAATATAGCTACACATTTGTGTTGGATTATAGCTATATATTTATACATATTATATATAATATAGCTACACATTTGTGTTGGATTATACCTATATATTTATACATATTATATAGAATATAACTACATATTTCTGTTGGATTATACCTATATATTTACACATATTATATATAATATAGCTACATATTTGTGTCGGATAATATTTATATATATTAAGGTGGTTTATTTCAGAAAAGTAATATAGGCCATAGGCCCAGGTTACACTTTGAGAATTATAGAGTGAGAAAATATGTTATAATGAGGACTGTCTCAGTAACATAGCTTGATATATATATGCCGATAAATGTTTTAAGATGCTTGCATTTGATGATTGCAGAAGCGTATTAAATTTTTGGATTGTTGGATATTCATAAAAGTGTAAAGGTATATACAGTCGCCGCAATACTTGATATTTATTACAAATAAGTAAGAAGTGATATTCATCTTCTATATATGGCAATTTACAGATATTACATAATCTGTCATTTCTAGCCTCACCAATATATCTGCCAGTTTCTATTCGTAGTTTATGAGACCCCGATCTAAACTGAGCAAGCGCACATCTATGTTTAAAATAGCTAACTATGAAGATATAAGATTCAACACCGAACATAGGTTTAAACAACGTGTATCCAAATGTTTTTGTGCCTTTTATTAGTGCAGAATGCCAGTCCTGTTGATACGAAACTTTGAGTCTACCAAGAAATTCCTTTAAAAATAGCGTTTCACTTCGAACCATCTGTTCTTGCCAAACAAATCCAAATCCATAGACTTCTAATATATGCTTTATCCTAGATGCCCAGCTCCTGCAACCATTACTTTCCATTTGTACAAGCATGTTATAACATTTCTTTACATATCGCTCATTTGACATTTTCAATATTTTACACCAATATTTGATAGACCTTTTGATGGTATAAATATACAATGGATATCTTCCACATTCGCCTCGCACAACATGCGCTGAAACAGAGGATTTAATTCCTAGAAATCGTTTACAAGCTGCTACATGTATAACTTCTATTTCGTTAACAACACATATTATAGCTATATATTTGTACTCTGGTACGACCTCCCACGTATTTATGTCACTGGCGTTGAAATGGATTTCTTCCTTCCAAAGTCTAAAGTCCAAAAGGTAATGAAAAATATGACATATGATTGTAAATCGTTGTAATCAGATACTTTCAGTGTCAGGTTCCTGTTTGACTGTGGCCGCCACAAGTCTCGAGCTTCCTGGTAGTCACCATTAACCGAACCCATTATGTTTCTACAACAGTGAGTGAGTTTAGTTTTATGTCGCTTTTAGCAATATATCAGCAATATCACGACGGGAGACACCAGAAATGGGCTTCACACATTGTTACCATGTGGGTAATCGAACCCGGGTCTGCGGGGTGACGAACGAACGCTTTAACCACTAGGCTACCCCACCGTCCAATTATGTAACAGCTTGTTGTAACTCTTCCTGGTGTTTATCAAATACAAGTGTCAGTGCATCCGATTCACATATCATATTGTAATACATACATTGTATTATACACGTGCATTTGACCCATATTTGACTTAAAACCTAATTATTTTTTATAATTAAAATTTTAAAAAATGCTTAAATGCGTTCAGATTTTGGGAATGCTATGCTGAGGCTGTGAGACGATAGCTCAATTAAATAAACCAAATATTTATTCCGTTTTATAAACACGTTTTCTAAACAAATTTACATCTAATCTTATGTTGTATGTTTACATTCTTACCGTATTTTAACAGTGTACCAAACATCAGAACGATTAACCTTGAATTATTAATTATCATATACAAACAATCAGTAATCAACACAGATTTTGTTCGTTAAATATTTGATTACGCCTAAGGCTTAGAATTGGTCTTCATCAACCCATATTTGTCGTAAGAGGCGACTGTGGGATCGGGTGGTGATCATGACCACTGGTCAGGCTCGCTGACGTGATTGAAACGGGGTCTCCTCACTATGCAGGCCCCTTTTGTTCAAAATTACTGAAGCACTCGGGCGTATTAAACAACTAAACAAAGGGATTACAAGGGGACCGTATCGGTATTTTCTGTCTGACAAAGAAATTGTGATATAAATGTATTCTTCATGCAGGCAATAGTAATACAAAGTTAATAAAAAATTATTCTTCAACACAGTATCATACTTAACATACAGGCAATAGTGATAGATAAATAGAACTTTAATTCTACAACACAGTATCACACTCAACAGTGGCACAGAATTGAATTAATGTATCGATACTTCTTCTTCTTGAGGGCACCGTGTAGGATCTGAAGCATTGTTGTCTCAGATCACTTTGACCTAAGCCATGGTGATGAATGATGGTGACTAAGCATTTCCCTGCGTAATATATAAAGCTGTGAACAAGATGAATTAATTGAACATGAATAATTGGTGAGTTTATATCAGTCTGACAATCTATCAGCATGGAATCTGTCCCTTGGCTATGAGTTAAGTTCAGCTAAATCATGGGACGATCCCTTTCCTTAAAACAACATCACTAATCCTGATCCTCTGCAGGCTGCCTGCACAGTGAGGATAAACCATTGAAACACGTCACCGTGTCCCTTTTGCGTAGATCGATTCGGGTCATTCTCACTTACCCAGCACCTTTTGTTTTGGGGTCTCAGTTCACGCCGTTATCAAGCAAGTGATGAGTGCGACGTTTTTGGCTTGATAAAGGTGTTGATAACGGTGTTAGTACGTACACCGAAACGTCGCACTCATTGCAATAAAGAATTTGACTATCCATAGAACTTGGTTTTCCTTCATCTATACAACTTCTAAAATGCCTCTCAAAGAAATCATTTACACCGCCTTATATCCATATTATATAAATATACATATTATATAATCTTATAGACACCATCTTAAATACATCTTAAATACTCTCATCAGAGCTCCAGACAAGATTAAGCTCATGTAGGTACTGTACCCATTGTATTTCTTTGGAATGAGTATTATGTTGAGTGGGTATTTCATTTTCCGTTACCCACTGCTTTCAAATATGTGGGTATTTCACCTAAGTATATGTCATTGAGTAAGTTTACTAAGCAGGTATGTTCTGCCTTATGTCATACTGAAGCAAAACCAGCTTAAATATAATGGAAATTATTTCATAAAATATCACTCATCCTGTACAACAGTACAACACTTGTCCTATACTAACAGTACAACACTTGTCCTATACTAACAGTATCGATGTCTTTTTCATTATGCAAGTGATTTTTATAGATATATTCCGTACGCATATGTTTTAAACTTTGTGCTTATCTAACACTTTAAATGCGTAATTGGTACGCAACAATTATTTTTCAATGCGTAATTGGAAATTTTCTGTGCGTATTGTACCCAAATACGCAGCTTATCTGGGCCTCTGGACTCTTATATACATCATGTTATATACACATCGGTTCGTGCACCACACATTACACATTAGTACCCGGTGAGATGAGATGGTAGACATGTAACAATTAAATATAATTCGAAAAATGTATTGGTGCAAACATGGAAAGTATCATGTAATTATGTTAAATGTTATACAAAAGGTTTTACCATAGACACTTAAAACATACTAGACATAGAAAGTAGCATATTATGTGTTTATAGTTATACAAAAGGTTGTACCATACGTAACAGCATGTACCTGATAATTCTTTTTGATAAATGGAAGGTATCGGCCTCGATTATTGACGGACCATCCTTAACCTGATGACGAACTTGTCGATGGCAATCTGTCTGTTGTCTAGAATATGGTTGTGTTTGCCTCTGTAGGATGTCGATAGGCATCTTTGGTGTTGACTGTAGCACGACAATCCTTCTGTCAACACTTCCAGTGGATAGAAGTGGCTCTCCTTGTCTTGCTACTAAACCTGCTGCCCCTAAATTTCAAGTACTGACCTCCTTTACCATTTGGAATTAAATGTAAGCCAACCTGAACGTTTGCCTTTGTGAATACATGCACTAGACCACAGTGCAACATTATATACATGTATTCAGTTGACACATTTCACTTAGAGTGATGTTACAACAAATTAAAATTAATGTCTATCGGTGTCGTGGCGAACTGCACTCAGCAGGCTAATTAGGTGAACCAATCCTCCAGCTTGCCGGATCATATCTCACAGGGATGAGCAGTATTTGCACAATCAAGCAAGCATAACTTGAGAAGACCCCATCGATTCTCATGCCGTTGATCACAGGATTATCTGGTCCAAACTCAGTATAGCCTCCATATGGCTATAATATTGCTATCCCGAAAAGGTATTCACATAAGCTTGTGCTTGTTTACAAATCCGGTTCCTTTCATTGGAAATAAATATGTTTAAATCATATAGTTGTAATATTGCAGAGGGCGGCGTTAAACAACCAACCAACCAATCCAACACAAACGGACACTTTTTAAAAAACCTGAACATGTAATTTTGACTATTCTGTAATGTTAATGTTATGTAAATAGTTGTGGTCAGCCTTTTAAATCTTATGTATTTTGTTGCAGCTTTGTCACCATTTCGCATGGATTGTTGAGAACGATATGGAGATGGCCCGAATCAGCCACCATACAAAATTGAATTTCAAATGATTTATGCTACAAAAGTAGCAGCAGTAGCTATCGTACAGGTTTTATATTTTACGTGCGCTTCAACATTTGCCCCACCTCTACATTGTTGTGCATATTCTGACGTATTTGTATTATGCAATCGTGACCAACTCGTGTTATTCCGGGACAAATACTGACTCGTGCACATCTGGAAGGCTGTTTGATTCGAATGGACTTCATATCACCGAAGCACTTTTATATTGCATTGATGGTGTTATTTTATGTTTTTGTTTTTATTTATTTCTTTTAAAGAATTAAGCCTGTTTGATACAACTAAAAGAAGGACAACATAATATTTGTTAAACACATATTCTAACGTAACTATTACCAGCTGTTCACATTACATTTCCAAATGAATATTTCTGAATATGCAGAATGTTTTCAAACTTCAGCTACATTAAATCCCAGAACAGATGCTCAGAAATGACTCAAGCTGAACATGTAAGCCCAGTGTTAAAGATTAAAGTTAATTAGTTATATAAGAATATTCCAATATTGCGTACATCGATGCTCATGCTGTTGATCACTGGATTGTCTGGTCCAGACTAGATCTTTTACATACCGCCGCCATATATAGAGGATATTATACGAGTGTCCATGTCATACTATGTTTACGACACGAGTGCTGAACAGATAGTATTTCCCGAGCTAGAGCGACATTTAGGCACGAGTGCCGTAAACATAGTATGACATGGACACAAATAGGATATTCTGTATGTTACCGAAGAACTATCATTTAAACACGAAACGAAGTGTCTGCTTACATAAGGCAGCATCACCTGTTGTACCAGCACAAAAAAATATCAACGTAATCAGGCGAAGACCTCAGCACCAATTACTGGCAGCTACTGTACGCGCATATGAAACAAGTGCACATTTTCATCGACAGTTGTTTGTTAACGGGGAGAACTTGTAGGCGGTGTCTTTGAACCTGTTTCACACCCTCTGTTTCACCTGAAATTTCCCAGGCGGTTTGATTACACCTTCTATTCCATCTAATCTGACATCGATCTTGACAAGATCACTGACTTTGATTGACAGCGGTAAAACAGATCGGAGTAATACATTTTTGGATGACTGACCACATCTCACAGCTATACATGGGAGTCCTAGAAAATGTTGACACAACCTTTCTCTATTCAAACTGTGACCTGAATCAGAGATCCCCACATTCTATTCATACATATTTTACCATTCCGGTATTGATATTGATTCAAGTACATCTCGCCAATAGACCTACAAAGTCAGGTTGAAGCAAAATAAAACTTGCCTTTAGCTATACACTCTTCAAAAAAAAGAACCGCATAAGCCATTTTAGATGAATTTATTGCGTTAGTTTAAAAGCAATTATGTCATGTAATTTCAAAGGTAAAAAGGTGAAAATTCACACGTCTATAGACAAAATGTTCACCAACACAACAGCAGCCTCTATTTTTGTGTTTCTACTTACCTGAGTCCACAAGGTTTCGTCAAAGTCAGTACTTTGTATGGCCATCATTGGAAGCACCGTCTCGGCACAGACTGGATAAGTCGACGAAGTCGCTCTTGCGGAATTCTTCCCCACTATTCCTGCAATGCAATAGCCGGTTGTGGAAGTGTCTGAGGCTTATTTTGACATTGGCGTACACTTTGATCGAGTTCATGCCATAGGTGATCTATCGGATTTACATCTGGTGATCGGGGAGGCCATGGCAAGACGGTTCACTCGGAGGAAGCCGACTTTTTCGGGCGTGTGTAAACATGGGCCGTTTTTCGTTTTCGCCTTCATGTCAAAGGGTGGACATTTGCAGCAATGGGTTTGAGTGTTTATACAAGAACCTTAATCCCAGAGGAAGGTGACAACCACAATACGCTCATGTTCATTTTATTCATACATATGTATTCATTAAATCATAGTTTGAAATATGTACAAAGTATCATCTTACATGCTAATCATCGTATCATTTTATACTATATTTCACTTAAAATAATTACAAAGTATCATCTAACATGCTTATCATCTTATAATTTATGCTATATTTCACTTAAAATATGTACAGAGTTCACTTAAGATGCTATAGTTTGGCATGAAATGCATGTGGACCCTGTTTTTTGTAAATATCTCTTCATCCAATGATCCAGTCGACCTCAAACTGTGCAAGTGGATGTTTTGTCAGACAACCTAATCGGATTGTAAATCACCGATTTTATGCATTTGTATTAAAGAATCTGTCTATGTAACTGTCAACAAAATAAACATCAGAACGCAGACGGCTTGCAGAGGGAGGGAGCCAATGACCTGTAACAGCGGCAGTGTTGGGTCATAAAGGTCAACGTTCGTCAATGTAGGTCAGCTATGCACGTGACAGGTATGAAGAGGTGTCACAGGTCGTGAATAGGGTAAGGTGGGTGCCAACTGTTAACCATCATACGGAGTTTGTTTCTCTGAGTTCTTCAACATTAACCACAAAACCCATTAATGAGAATTATTCTGTAGGTTAAAATCTTTAAATTTGTAATGTTAATGTCATATTTTGTTTATGCAGTACCTAAGTGGAAATGCATTTAAAGAACACAGAAAGTATATTTACACTAAATCATTAATCGGACCACCTATGGTTAGAACTCAACAACTGTTAAAGCCCCGTTCCCTCGGACACAAGCACACACAATCATGCACACTCATTGAAGAAAAGATAGAATGAAGACAAAAGTGTTATGTTTTGATGTCGTTCACATTCGAAATTAAGCAATGCATTTCTAATAGCTTTAAGCATATAGATAGTTAATATTTATATGTTCATGATAATTTTATGTGAAATGAGTGTTTCATGTTACACTATAAGTCGTTGGAATCAGTCAGTGCTGTCATTGTTAAAAGAAGTTATAATTCTTTGAGCATATCCGGCTGGATACTATTATTATCTGTAAATATACTGAGTCAAAAAAGAAACTTCACAAAATGTAATTTGAAAAATATTGAATAATTTTTCTCTGATGATACATCTATGTAGCCGAAATGGGATCCCTATCTTTCGACTCTAGAAAAACTTTAGCAAAACCCATTCAAACCAATACATTCGTCGTGCAAATGACGTTAGTGCCAAATCAGGTTTTGTACATGCAGTCGATCACGTGATCTTCGCATCGAAGTTTTCTTCATATGCGGGCGGTGGGGTAGCCTAGTGGTTAAAGCGTTCGCTCGTCACGCTGAAGACCCGGGTTCGATTCCCCACATGGGCACAATGTGTTAAGCCCATTTCTGGTGTCCCCCGCCGTGATATTGCTGGAATATTGCTAAAAGCGGCGTAAAACTAAACTCAGTCAGTCAGTTCTTCATATGCACGTGTTTGCATAGGTCTCAAAAATTGAAAAAATACTTTTAAACCACAGTTCTAACAGTACTAGAAATGCCACGATTGTCAAATGTGCAACGTGAACGTGCCGTTGGCATGTTGCAAGCGGGAAGATCAGTTATTGACGTCGCAAGAGCAATGGGATCACAGCTGCTGCTTACCGCGACCAGGTCCTCACCCCTGAACTCGTCCCTTTCATGGCGGCTCATGGCCCAGGTCTACAGTTCCAGCATGATAATGCTCAGCCGCATACCGCGATGTTGACACGGAATTTCCTCTAAAACGCTGGAATCAACGTCATGGACTGGCCATCGAGGTCCCCTGACGGTACTTGAAATGCCACGATTGTCAAATGTGCAACGTGAACGTGCCGTTGGCATGTTGCAAGCGGGAAGATCAGTTATTGACGTCGCAAGAGCAATGGGATGCAGCCGTCGTACTGTGTATGACTTGCGAGGTCGTCTACAACAAACTGGCACCACTTCTGATCGCCCAAGGTCGGGTCGTCCACGTGTGACGTCACGAGCAGAAGACCGTCAAATCGTCCTACGTCACAGATGTCTTCCGGCTACACGAACCAGGGCTGAGATGTTTAGAGGTCGACTGTCCTCACAGACCATTCGAAATCGGTTGCGGGCTGCCAATCTCAATTCTCGACGTCCATATCGTGGGCCAATATTGACGTCATTTCATCAACGTCAACGTCTGCTGTGGGCCCAACGTCACCTCCGATGGACCCAGAGAGACTGGAATCGAGTCGTCTTTAGTGATGAATCCAGGTTTACCCTCAGATTTGCAGACGGCAGGCATAGAATCTGGAGACGACGACGACAATGTTGTGTACAGGAAGTCGACAGATTCTGGGGCGGAAGTTGCATGGTGTGGGGTGCTTTCTGTGGGAACAACCGTTCCCGACATCTGGTCATCTGTGGAAACCTCACAGCTGCTGCTTACCGCGACCAGGTGCTCACCCCTGAACTCCTTCCTTTCATGGCGGCTCATGGCCCAGGTCTACAGTTCCAGCATGATAATGCTCGGCCGCATACCGCGATGTTGACACGAAATTTCCTTCAAGACGCTGGAATCAACGTCATGGACTGGCCATCGAGGTCCCCTGACCTTAATCCAATAGAGCACGCTTGGGATGCACTTGGGAGAAGGCTTCGTGGTCTTAGGAACCAACCTCAGAATTTGCAGGAACTTGGCGCTGCCTTGCAAGAGCAATGGCGCAGAATCCCCAACCACGTGTTCACAAGCATCAGGCAGTCGATGAGGAGACGGTGTTTGGCAGTGGTGAATGCTCGGGGCGGCCATACACGATATTGAACTGAGAAATTTCGCATTTTTATTCTTGTGACTTGACATTCTGTATACCCAAGTTTTGGAACTGATTATGGAACTGTCAGTGTATCGAGTACATCACACAGATCTCAGCAGTGAAATAATAACAATTTAACCATCTTACCATCTCTTGTTCTTTTATAGTGCCCTGAAGAAAGAATGTGAAGTTTCTTTTTTGACTCAGTATATAATAACAGAATTAAATTGCATCAAGTTCACTCCAGTCTTCCATAGAGGAGTCATAAGTGTCCAGACGAATGACAACTGGATTAACTATATGCTCCTTCAAGCAATCTTTGAGCCAGTACTCTTTCTCCACCTTCTTGACATGTTCAACACTTGCATACCAGCGTGCAATGTCAATGTCACATATAGCAGTGTTGACAATGTGCTTGACATCATTCAACTTGAATGATTGATTTTTCCGGGCCACTGTACTTTTAAGGTCTCCCCAGATAAGTTCGATTGGGTTGAGATCACAGTGGTACGGTGGTAATCTCAAGACCTTATGGCCGTGTTGGTGTAGTATGTTGTCTATGTTATATGTGGGTGGAGGTTGGTTAGGTTTAATCAAAGAGTACAACTGTGGTTTAGTGGCCTTAATTGAAAATTGTATATTGTTATATGTTAGCCAATGCTGCATACCTGACTTCTTTGTATTGGAAGTTGGGCACCTATTGTTTGGATCTCGAACACTGTGATAGGGAGCATTGTCCATGACAACAAGACTTGTAAGGCAGAGCTGGCAACAATTGTTCCTCAACATACTGTGTGAAAACCGTTGAGTTCATGCAAGGATGTGTTTTAACTTTCTTGTGGACAGGTGTTCATTTCTAGCAAATAGCCGGTGAATGACATCTCTGATGACCCTGATGTCAAAAGAATCTAACTTTGGATGCCTACCTCTTTGTGCAAGGTTTTGTTTATTGGCTGTTGGTTTATTTTTCACAATTTGTAGCACGATGTTCTTTTTCATGCCAAGAGCAAAAGTTGTACGTTTCATGTAATCCGACACCTTATAAATCGGTTTGCTACGTTTGCTCTCTTTTTAAAAAAAAATCAACGCATTTCTAATTAAACGTTTAGCATCATCTGAATAAGCTTTCATTGATGACAGCTAGAAGTAGTCAATGTGAATGATCCAAACGGTCTATCACTGTGCAGTGCAAAAGTAACTATCATGAACTGCACGTGTATTTACCTTTATGACCCAACACTGCCGCTGTTACAGGTCATTGGCTCCCTCCCTCTGCAAGCCGCCTGCGTTCTGATGTTTATTTTGTTGACAGTTACATAGACAGATTCTTTAATACAAATGCATAAAATCGGTGATTTACAATGTGATTAGGTTGTCTGACAAAACATCCACTTGCACAGTTTGAGGTCGACTGGATCATTGGATGAAGAGATATTTACAAAAAACAGGGTCCACATGCATTTCATGCCAAACTATAGTTCAAGTTAAGAACATACGATGCACTGTCTGCATACTCGCATACTCCTACACTTGTACACCAGATAAGATGGTATGGTATGTCAGTGGGCTAGCACTCTAAAACCAGCTTAAGTCTGGTCTAGTACAAGCAGCCGCACATACACATACACACACATGCACGTAGTCATATGAGCGAAATATTCTCAAGCACGACGTTAAAGCCAACTTCACCTCACCTCACCACATGGGTACAATGTGTGAAGCCCATTTCTGGTGTCCCCCCGCAGTGATATTGCTGGAATATTGCTAATAGCGGCGTAAAACTAAACTTACTCACTCACTACTTTACGAGACGACATTGTGTTATCATGTACTTTCCAACACACACCCTGCATTGAAGATGTGTAAGAATGGAAATGATTTTGGGCGACTTATAACAATATCATTGACTATACGTTTTGTGACTCATATATACATCTCATACTCAACCATTACCATATACTGAGAGAAACAAATAAAGGAACACAGGAAATTCAAGCGTTCCCTCAATATTTTGAAGTTTTCATCTCCTGTCTTTAATAGCGCTGTTGGAGGAATTCTGAGAATAAATAAAGGAACATTGCCATGAAGTGGTGTTCCCTTTTTTGTTTCCCTCAGTATATAATTCCCAACAGATAAATGGATCTGTATCTGAGGTATGTTCTTTTTAAAAAAATTCACATATTTATCGCCAAGCCCTTGGACATGAAATAAATACCCCCACACGTGTTGCATTTTTTAAGCTTCATATCGACGTTCTATAAAACCCATTGTTATCCTGAAACATGATAGCAATACAATAGGTCGACGATTGCTAGGTAAGCAAAATGTTCACAGACAGCTTCAGTGACGTGAGGTAATGGTTTGTGTGCAATAAGTTACTCTATTAAATCACGTTCATAGCGTTATTCCTTTGTTTCAGCACACCATTATGTATATATGAGGGAGAGTTATCAGTGAGTGAGTGAGTTTACTTTTACGCCGCACTCAGCAATATTCCAGCTATGTGGCAGCGGTCTGTAAATAATCGAGTCTAGACCAGACAAGCCAGTGATCAACAATATGAGTATCGATCCACGCAACGGGGACACGATGACATGTGCCAACCAAGTCAGCAAGCCTGACCACCCGATCCCTTTAGTCGCCTGTAATTACGACAAGCATGGGTTACTGAAGATCGGTTCTAACCCGGATCTTCACGGGTCAAACTTGGATAGGAATTACGGTGAAATGAGAGTTATCAGTATTGATGCTAGGTAATGGATTGTGAATACACAATGCCATTTAGTTCATTTAGTGTTTAAATGTAACGCAACCCAACAAAAGTACTAGAATCCCTACTTTACTAAGAAACTGTAGTCCCAAATTAACATGTTTTAGGTAAAGTAGTCTAACATCTAGTCTCTGAAATGAACATAGTTTACAGAAAAAAGCAGTTCCTAAATTATAATCATAAAATGAAATATAATCATAAAATAAAATATAATCATGAAAGGAGCTCAGAGACTTGAAACAGTGGAAATCTAGACTAAATGTCATAATCTAGACATGCATGGGCTTTCTTGGATATATTTGTTTCAGGTACAGGTTGGGTAGCCTAGTGTTTAAAGCGTTCGCTCGTCACACCGAAGACCCGGGTTCGATTCCCCACATGGGTACAATGTGTGAAGCCCATTTTTGGTGCCCCCACCATGATATTGCTGGAATATTGCTAAAGCGGCGAAAAACTAAACTTACTCACTCACGAATGTGCGCCTTATGGCCATATTGGAGACTAAATGCTTTTATAAATTACATCCTCAAATGTACAAGGTTCGTCTTCTTTATGTTCACATTCAGTTCCTGCTTCCGCGTCGGAGCACAGAGAACCTGATTAATAGGGGTTTCGGATTGATAGGGTTCCTTTAGTTATAAATTTTACCTGTTACCATTTGATATTCGGGGGTGATGGGCCTTTAACAAAATACATTTTTCAAAATGTTTGTAAAAAGGAAATGCTAGAGACTTGTGAAACAGATTAATTTTTTTGTAATAATGAGTGAGTGAGTGAGTGAGTAAGGTTTTACGCCGCTTTTAGCAATAGTCGAGCAATATCACGGCGGGCGACACCAAAAATGAGCTTCACTCGTTGTACCAATATGGAGAATCGAACCCGGGTCTTCAGCGTGACGAGCGAACGCTTTAACCACTAGGCTACCCAACCGCTCAACCGTCTATTCCAGCTCATGCTCCTACCCAAAAAAATACCAGATGGTATGATGTCTTCTCTATCATGAACGTGTGTTTTTGAATCACTTTCAAATAGTGATGATGCCATGTGTACGCGAAAAGATGAGCGTCCTTTCCCCACCACTGGCAACCTTCATAAACACAAGCAAAGGCCGGTCACTTGTTCACAGAAAAACACACAGGAACGTATGGTACAAGTCAAAATAACGACAGACACTTGTCCTTTTGTACAAGACGCCCAAAAATATATCAGGGAATAGTTTTTTCCCAAACGCCCACTAGCCTGACGTGATATTAATATGGCCAGTGTCAAAACCTGCATAACAAGCAATAGCAACTGATATGTTAAGTCCAATAATCCTTTTGTCAAATAATCCTTCAGCCCAATAATCCTTTCGCCCAGTAATGCATCAGTCCAATAATCCTTTAGCCCAATAATACATCAGTCCAATAACCTTTTAGTCCAATAACCCTTTAGTCTAATAATCCTGTAATCCAATAATCCTTTAGTCCAATAACCCTTTAGTCCAATAATCAGTTAGTCCAATAATCAGTTAGTCCAATAATTCTTTAGTCCAATAACCTTTTAGTCCAATAATCAGTTAGTCCAATAATCCTTGCAAAGATAACATGAAGCAGAACCCTTACAACTAGCAAATGTCTACGATACCTTACCTGTTGGGCAGTTTGGAGAAGACTGCAGGAAAGGTGTCAATTTCTATGCTTTCAATATATATTAAAATAACAATATTGTTGCAGTCGACAGAGATTTTGATATTGACAAACTTGCTCATACGAAATTGGGGCTGGCTAATAAGATCGACAATCGGAAATATCGTCGATAGGGAAAATTATCAAAGATTATCGATATGAAAATAGTGTCATCAAAATGATCGATCATACACTTTTGTGATAGAATAAAGTTCTTATTGACTTACATCATACTTAAAATGGGGGTTTTATTCATTGGCTGCTTCTAAATTTTGTTCAGGACACTGTTTTGTGAGTAACCCTTGCATTAACATGTCACCACTCACCAGTGGTGTGAAATCTATACATTTCTCCCTGTGATCCATATCCCTAAAGAATGTTTCTTGCATCAGCTAAAGCAGTACAAACAACTAGTTGGTGTTTTATTTTATCATTGCACTCTTCATTACACATTAAACACTAACCAGGTGTTATTGCAATTGGTAGCATAGCATTCCTAGTTTTACAAGTGCACACACACGTCTGAGTGGAATAGTGTATACAATACACATATTCCACAGTCTATGTGGAACACGTTTATTGTGGATTCTATCAAATCTGCACAGTTCAGGGCGATCATGCATGCCTGTGTGCCAATTAGCAGTTTCATGTTATCTAGTTTTGTTCCAAGCCTCCTTGGATGGAAACCGGTAATTTATTCCATAATTCATACTTCTTTGCTAAATTGAGCAGATCGTGTTACGGACTCACATTTGTAACTGGATGTTATATACTGAGAACACTTGAAATAGAATATCTTTCAAATGCATATCTGTGAAATCTCTGATGAAACTTTGCACAGTTCGTGCAAGGTATCGCTGGGTATTTTTTCTGTCCACGCTGGGTATTTTTTATGTCCACAGCTCACTCGCTTAGGAGGCACACGGAATTATTTTCTTCGCTAAATGGCAACACAACAGACTGGGTTTTGACCACAGTCCAATATCTCTAAGTGAGTTCCAATTTTTCTCGCCGAGCTCTCGTACTCCTTTCAATCACTTATAAATGAACCTGGTATATTGTGTTCCACACTATGGACAGTATGTGATTACCCAGGCTGAAAGGGCATGACTGGTCAGTTACGTTTCCAAGGTGACCCTTAAATACTATTATATGCTATTATATACTTTCCGCCATTATTTGGCTGGGATATTGCTAAAATCGACGTAAAATTCATTATACAAGTTAATTATTTTATCAATCCAATTTAAAAATTACAAGCAGCTTGATCTCGCTTTATGTCTCATCACTTGCCACGTCTAGTGACACTGAAGTTTATGTTTGGTGCTGTAGTTTTGTTGCTACTTTACACAGTATGAACATATGTGGCGGTTGTTAATAATATATGCACATTCTTCCTACAGTATCAGTAACACTAACCTTCAAGCACATTAGTTTTTCAAATTCAGGTCATCTGCTATCGAGTTTTCAGGTGTTGCGGAGCAACGTGAAGATTGTCTTACCGCAGTTTAATAAAAAGCATAAACCTAGAGCTGACGACTCCACAGTTACTAACCCAGTATGAAAATCACCAGATCGTGGTTCGTTGCTTTGGTGTTTTATTGCGTTTGTCTGTTGGTTGTATACAACGTCATCGCACCCAAATACTCTGTCAAATTCAAAGCTGGAAAACCGAATTACCCACGAAACCAAATCCGGATAATCAATCGAGCAACGGCGCACGGATTGTACTGTCTTGAGGAGAACATATGCAAAAACAGCACCGAGGGGAAAGTCTATACCTACGTACGACATGCTAATTTCTACGATCTCATCGAACGTGTTGACTACAAGAAAAACATCACCCACAAGAGTGAAGTAGTTCCTCGAGTCGTTCATTACACGTGGTACGGAGGGTTAAAAAGAGGAAATAACTTCCGGTTCCACCACATGCTCGCTGTTTTGTCAGCCCATAAATTCATCAAACCCAGCAAAATCTATTTCTGGCACGATATGGTTCCGACCAGAGATTACTGGAAAGAGTTGAAAGCAAAGGTTCCGGAATTGTGCCTTGTTTTCCGGAAAGAACCGACGGAAATTCGAGGCCGGAGAGTCCAAGTTGCGGAACATATTACTGACGGGGTTAGACTCGAGGCAGTGATGGAATTCGGGGGTTTGTATTTTGATTTAGATGTCATGATACTTAAGCCCCTAGATCCCCTCCTTAAATTTGACGTTGCCATGGGATACGAGACGTCAAGGGGGTTGTGTAATGGCATAATAATTGGTACGGCATGGGCCGAGTTTTTCAAGATCTGGCATAAGGAATATAAGTCTTTTCAGGATGATCAATGGAACTTCCATTCTGTGAGAACTCCCGGGAGGCTGGCGAAACTGTACCCCAACCTGGTGCACACAGAGGCCACATCTCTTCACAGACCCAACTGGAAGGAGCTCGACAAGTTATATGGTGTTGGGAAGCTTTATGATTGGAAGAAAAATAATTACGCCTGCCATTTGTGGATTCGGATGCATAAAACGGAACATAATCCTACCGATATCAAAACTTGGAACACTACTGTTGGAGAAATGTTCAGGTGGGTCTGCTATGGCGATTGGAAACTGCAGTTGCCAGGGCAACACGTCAATCCCACGAACTGCCCTAAAGAAATCGTGTATTCTTAACAACATTTGCAGGACGAATGACAGCTCGATAGTTTATACCTATGAGAGGGAGAACGATTTTCTCAAAAATATCGATTCCACTGTGGATATCAAACGAAACATTTACCATCAAGAGAAAGTCATCCCAAATATTGTTCATTTTACAAGGTATGGCGGATTAAAGAATGGTAATGACTTTCGGTTTCATCAACTTATTGCTTTTCTAGCAGCTCACAGATTTATCAAACCGGATCACATACTGTTCTGGCACGATTTGGTTCCAAGTGGAAATTATTGGAAGGAATTGCTTCTGAAAGTTCCAGAAGTTGTACCTATGTACCGCAAAGCGCCGTCTGAAATACGTGGCAGAAAAATATCAGTTCCAGAGCATATGGCTCATGTTGTGGGCTTAGAAGCCTTGCTAGAATATGGTGGTGTGTATTTAGACCTTGATGCTATTGTTCTCAGACCCTTGGACCCCTTGTTGAAATATGACGTGGTGATGGGTGACCATCCAGATGGTTTATGCAATGGAATAATAATAGGGAAACGATATGCCGATTTCCTGAAGATTTGGCACTGGGAATTCAAGACATTCGATGACAGAAACGGGACTTCCCATTTCGTAAGTATGTCAGCACATGTAGCCGAAGAACATCCCAACCTGATTCACATAGACAAAACGTCCTTGCATCGATCTGACCATTCTGAAGAGGACGCTTTGTTTTTGGAAGGAAAGCTGTTTAACTGGAGGGAAAAATATTACGCTGTTCACCTCGGGATACAATTTCATAAAAGTGAACACAACCCCCAGGATATCAAATTCTGGAACACTTCTGCCGGTGAGATATTTAGATATGTCTATTACGGAGACTGGAACATGACACCCCTTCCTACAAAAAGAAAACTATGCATTTACGGAAATTTGTGCAAAGACAAAGATTCGGAAAAGGTGTACAAATACATACGCCTTCCGGATTTTATGAGTAGGGTAGAATCTAATGTGGACCTAAAGCTGAATATTAGCCACAATGAAAGGATTGTTCCAAGTATTTCTCACTTTACCTGGTACGGAGGTAAAGCTAAAGGTAACAAGTTCCGGTTCCATCACCTACTGTCTGTTCTAGCTGCTCATAAGTTCATCCAACCTGAGAAGGTCCTGTTTTGGCATGACATGGTTCCAGAAGGCCCTTATTGGACAGAAGTTAAAGAAAAAGTGCCAGAACTCACACTTGTGTCTCGAGCTCTTCTGAAATCCGTGGTAGAAGAGTTAAAGTTGCTGAGCACCTGACCGATGTGGTTCGCCTGGAAGCGGTTATGGAATATGGTGGGTTCTACTTCGACCTGGATGATATGGTCCTGAAACCGTTAGGCCCTCTGCTTAACTATGACGTAACGATGGGGTATGGAACCCAAGATGGTCTCTGCAATGGAATAATGATAGGAAAAGCTTGGGCTGACTTTTTTAGGATATGGCATAAAGAGTATAAAACATTTAACGACAGTAACTGGGCTTACCACTCAGATAAACTGCCAGCGATTTTGGCTAAGAGATACCCAAATCTTATGCACACAGAAGCTACATCTATGCATCGTCCTAACTGGGGCGAGCTGCCCTTGTTGTACAACGAAGGGCGTCTGTATGACTGGCGGACTAAAAATTATGCTGTCCATTTGTGGATTCGGTTTCACCACCCTGAACATAATGCCACAGATATAAAAACCTGGAACACTACCACTGGGGAGATATTCCGCCATATATACTATGGTGACTGGAGGATACGTGCATAGTGACGAGTGACTTTTAGTATAAAGAACATGCCATCACCTAGGGCTGGCTGAAAAGATGGAGAACGTGTGAAGGTCATGATGGGGGAACGTGTGAAGGTCATGATTGGAGAACGTGTGAAGGTCATGATGGGAGAACGTGCGAATCAGAATGTGAACTCGGCGATCGATCTTGATATTTTCTGTGTGTTGGGTAATAGGGTGTGGACTCGTGGTGGTGGTGATTGAACAGCGTTAGTGACCACCTTATTTTGGGGCATGCGGAAGGAGCTGAAATTTCGTATATTTTTTTTAATAAAGCTTGTTGGCATGGTCTTCAGCAGGCTGTTTTTCGTACCAGGCGACGAATTGGAACTATGTAATCCTATCAATGCTAATGGTTTAAATCACTGGATTGTCTGGTCCAGACCCGATCATATACAGACCGACGTCCCCTGTGCTGTTGAGTTGTGGTTGCAAACAACGAACAGTACCCAGGAACTGAAATATTTTTTCTCTTTAACCTAATGATCAACGTTAGTTTGTAACTGATGCAAATCAGATACTACCGCTTTTGTTTCCGAATGTATGTATAGGAATATTTTTAAGTTAAAATCGTTTTTCTCTTTGATATTCTCATATATTTTCATTCTTTATATATTATCACCCTTTGTGTATTGGAAAATCTTTCCTTAACGGGCAACGTCAAATGTATCTTTAAATACATATTGTTTTATGTGAATCCAAACTCATGTTGAGTATTTTTGATAAAGTATAAGACTATGGCAACAGATTGCATTTATTCTTTTAACAGCTTTATGCTACACTGATATCTGGCATGTGAGACGAGATGAAATGAGGTTTAGCGTTGTGATAAATGCACCTATATATACTACAAACAAAATGTATGGGACCACCCTCATATTTGACAGTCATATATCAACTTAAACGTGGTGAGGTCACTTACACTCGAAGGTAAAGTGCAACTTTTTGTGTACTTAATGGGCACTTTAAACGACACGAACATGTTAGAAGATGCAGTGAAGCAACTCATTCAATATTTGTTAAGTGTGAATGAAATGAAACTTTGTCAAATACAGAGAAAATCAAGGGTGCACACCAGCGCCATATTAATGTTCATGTGTTTATTATGTTTATACTGACAGCAAGTGTTGTCATAGCCTTAAAAATCACTATATTTAATCCAAAATTATTGTGGTCATATTTCAATAATACTTACTGACTGACTGAGTTTAGTCGCTTTAGCAATATTCCAGCAATATCACGACGGGTGACACCAGAAATGGTCTTCACACATTGTACCCATGTGGGGAATCGAACCCGATATATATAATATAGCTACATATTTGTGTTGGATTATATTTATATATATTATATCTATATATTTGTACTCTGGTACGACCTCCCACGTATTTATGCCACTGGCGTTGAAATGGATTTCTTCCTTCCAAAGTCTTAAGTCCAAAAGGTAATGAAAAATATGACATATGATTGTATATCGTTGTAATCAGATACTTTCAGTGTCAGGTTCCTGTTTAACTGTGGCCGCCACAAGTCTCGAGCTTCCTGGTAGTCACCATTAACCGAACCCATTATGTTTCTACAACAGTGAGTGAATTTAGTTTCATGTCGCTTTTAGCAATATACCAGCAATATCACGACGGGAGACACCAGAAATGGGCTTCACGCATTGTTACCATGTGGGTAATGGAACCCGGGTCTGCGGCGTGACGAACGAACGCTTTAACCACTAGGCTACCCCACCGTCCGATTATATAACAGCTTGTTTTTATGTAACTCTTCCTGGTGTTTATGTTATACAAGTCTCAGTGCATCCGATTTACATATCATATTGTAATACATACATTGTATTATACACGTGCATTTTATCCATATTTGACTTAAAACCTAATTATATTTTATAATTCTATAATTAAAATTTTAGAAAATGCTCAAAGGCGTTCAGATTTTGGGAATGCTATGCTGAGGCTGTGAGACGATAGCTCAATTAAATAAACCAAATATTTATTCCATTTTGTAAACACGTTTTCTAAACAAATTTACATCTTATCTTATGTTGTATGTTCACATTCTTACCATATTTTAACAGTGTACCAAGCATCAGAACAATTAACCTTGAATCATTAATTATCATTTACCAACAATCAATATCTACACAGATTGTGTTCGTTACATATTTGTTTACGTCTAAGGCTTAGAATTGGTCTTCATCAACCCATATTTCTCGTAAGAGGCGACTGTGGGATCGGGTGGTCACCACTGGTCAGGCTCGCGGACGCGATTGAAACGAGGTCTCCTGACTGTGCAGGCACCTATTGTTCAAAATTACTGAAGTACTCGGGCGTATTAAACAACTAAACAAAAGGATTACTTGGGGACCGTATCAGTATTTTCGGAAATTGTGATATTAATTTATTCTTCATACTGGCAATAGTGCTACAAAATTAATAAAACATTTATTCTTCAACACACTATCATACTTAACATACAGGCAATAGTGATACAAAGTTAATAAAACATTTATTCATCAACACAGTATCATACTTAACATACAGGCAATAGTGATACAAAGTTAATAAAACATTTATTCTTCAACCCAGTATCATACTTAACATACAGGCAATAGTGCTACAAAGTTAATAAAACATTTATTCTTCAACACACTATCATACTTAACATACAGGCAATAGTGATACAAAGTTAATAAAACATTTATTCTTCAACACAGTATCATACTTAACATACAGGCAATAGTGATACACAGTTAATAAAACATTTTTTCTTCAACACAGTATCATACTTAACATACAGGCAATAGTGATACACAGTTAATAAAACATTTTTTCTTCAACACAGTATCATACTTAACATACAGGCAATAGTGATACACAGTTAATGAAACATTTATTCTTCAACATAGTATCATACTTAACATACAGGCAATAGTGATACACAGTTAATAAAACATTTTATTCTTCAACACAGTATCATACTTAACATACAGGCAATAGTGATAGCTAAATAGAACTTGTAGAACTTCTACATCACAGTAACATACTCAACAGTGGCACAGAATTGAATCAAACTTTTACTTTTAACACAATTAACACTTTAAACAAAGTAAACTGGATTGGGAATAGCACTGTATGGACAACCTTTCATGATAGCACTGAATTACAATTAAAGTCCAACTAAATGTGACATGCAATCGACAAATTCCATTGGAGTTTTCGCGAGTATATTTTCTGCTTCAGAATTTCATAATTGATGTGTCGATACTTCTTCTTCTTGAGGGCACCGTGTAGGATCTGAAGCATTGTTGTCTCAGATCACTTGAACGGATTTACTTGGACATTAGCCATGGTGATGAACATGAATAATTGGTGAGTTGATATCAGTCTGACAATCTATCAGCATGGTATCTGTCCCTTGGCCATGAGTTAAGTTCAGCTAAATCATGGCACGAACCCCTTCCTTAAAACAACATCACTAATCCTAATCCTCTGCAGGCTGCCTGCACAGTGAGGATAAACAATTGAAACGGTCTACTCCCATCTGTGAGAACTCCCAGTTGTGAGACTCCCAGTTGTGAGACAGTTGAGTTTGTAATTAGCAAAGAAAACACACCTTACTCCCCTATCTGATAGAATGGATTAACCCCAGCTAATTATGGATTAGCTATTTAACTGAATCTTGTGGAGGTAACTTAATGAAACTCTAAAAGTTAAGTAATTAACCTACTCAGGTAAATGGCTTTAAAAAATAAACACTTTGTGTAGGTAACTTCGTGATCATTAGAAAGAGAAATTAATTTACCTACTCAGGTTGGGAGGACACCATTGAAACACGTCACCTTGTCCCGTTTGCGTAGATCGATTCGGGTCATTCTCACTTACCCAGCACCATTTGTTGTTTGGTCCCAGTTCACTGGAGCGAGATAATCCCCTACAACAAAAGGTGCGCTTTATACCTGTGATATTTAGTCACTGTGTTGTGTCAAGTACTAACACCGTTATCAAGCAAGTGATGACGTTTCGGTGTACGTACTAACACCGTTATCAAGCAAGTGATGACGTTTCGGTGTACGTACTAACACCGTTATCAAGCAAGTGATGACGTTTCGGTGTACGTACTAACACCGTTATCAAGCAAGTGATGACGTTTCGGTGTACGTACTAACACCGTTATCAAGCAAGTGATGACGTTTCGGTGTACGTACTAACACCGTTATCAAGCAAGTGATGACGTTTCGGTGTACGTACTACCACCGTTATCAAGCAAGTGATGACGTTTCGGTGTACGTACTAACACCGTTATCAAGCTAGTGATGACGTTTCGGCGTAAGTACTAACACCGTTATCTTCACGTGCTTGATAACGGTGTTAGTACGTACACCGAAACGTCGCACCCATTGCAATAAAGAAGTTGACTATCCATAGAACTTGGTTTTCCTTCATCCATACAACTTCTAAAATGCCTCTCAAAGAAATAATTTACATCGCCTTATATCCATATTATATAAATATACCTATTATATAATCTTATAGACACCATCTGCCTTATGTCATACTGAAGCAAAACCAACTTAAACATAATGGAAATGATTTCATAAAAAAATCACTCATCCTGTACTGACAGTACAACACTTGTCCTATACCAGGTCTACCATACAAACTGTGAACTGAACTGAACTCATATACACCAAAACGGACAAAAAAAACCAAAACTGCAACAATATCCTCTAAAACCGAAACTATACATCTGTAATGGAAGACAAATCGTTTGAAATGGAAACAAAACTCGTGTATCGGCTACAAGAGCGCGCGAGAACGGTCGCCGAGCGTACAAAACGGCAATCATGATGATTTGTTCACCGTTTGTATGGTAGGCCTGTATACTAACAATACAAATTGATGCCTTTTTCATTACACAAGTGATTTTAATAGATATATTCGTCCGTACGCATATGTTTTAAACTGTGTGCTTATCTAGCATTTTAAATGCGTAATTGGTACGCAACAATTATTTTTCAATGCGTAATTGGACATTTTCTGTGCGTATTTTACCCAAATACGCAGCTTATCTGGGCCTCTGGAATCTTAAATACATCATCTTAAATACATCATGTTATATACACCACACATTACACATTAGTACCCGGTGAGATGAGATCGTAGACATGTAACAATTAAATATAATTCGAAAAATGTATTGGGGCAAGCATGGAAAGTATCATGCAATTGTGATAAATGTTATACAAAAGGTTTTACCATAGACACTTAAAACATACTAGACATGGAGAGTAGCATATATATGCGTTTATAGTTATACAAAAGATTGTACCATACGTAATAGCATGTACCTGATAATTCTTCCTGATAAATGGAAGGTATCGGCCTCGATTATTGACGGACCATCTGATGACGAACTTGTCGATGGAAATCTGTCTGTTGTCTAGAATATGGTTGTGTTCGCCTCTGTAGGATGTCGATAGGCATCTTTGGTGTTGACTGTAGCACGACAATCCTTCTGTCAACAATTCTAGTGGATAGAAGTTGCTTTCCTTGTCTTGATACTAAACCTGCTGCCCTTAAATTTCAAGTACTGACCACCTTTACCATTTGGAATTAAATGTAAGCCAACCTGAACGTTTGACATTTTGAATAAATGCACTAGACCACAGTGCAACATTATATACATGTATTCAGTTGACACATTTCACTTAGAGTGATGTTACAACAAATTAAAATTAATGTCTACCGGTGTCATGGTGAACTGCACTCAGCAGGCTAATTAGGTGAACCAATCCTCCAGCTTGCCGGATCATATCTCACAGGGATGAGCAGTATTTGCACAATCAAGCAAGCATAACTTGAGAAGACCCCATCGATTCTCATGCCGTTGATCACAGGATTATCTGGTCCAAACTCAGTATAGCCTCCATGTGGCTATAATATTGCTGTCCCGGAGCGGTATTCACATAAGCTTGTGCTTGTTTACAAATCCGGCGCCTTTCATTGGAAATAAATATGTTAAAATCATATAGTTGTAATATTGTAGAGGGCGGCGTTAAACAACCAACCATCCAATCCAACACAAACGGACACTTTTTAATAAAACTGAACATGTAATATTGACTATTCTGTAATGTTATGTAAAAGTTGTGGTCAGCCTTTTAAATCTTATTTTTTTGTTGCAGCTTTGTCGCCGTTTTGCATGGATTGTTGAGAACGATATGGAGATGGCCCGAATCAGCCACCATACACAATTGAATTTCAAATGATTTATGCTACAAAAGTGGCAGCAGTAGCTATCGTACACTTGCTTGATAATGGTGTTAGTACCTACACCGAAACGTCGCACTCATTGCAATAAAGAAGTTGACTATCCATACAAATCAGTTTTCCTTCAGCTATCGTACAGGTTTATATTTTACGTGCGCTTCAACATTTGCCCCACCTCTACATTGTTGTGCATATTCTGACGTATTTGTATTATGCAAACGTGACCAGCTCTTCACATTACATTTCCAAATGAATATATTTCTAAATAGGGTTTCAGAATAACACATAGGAATATGCAGAATGTTTTCAAACTTCAGCTATATTAAATCCCTGAACAGATGCTCAGAACTGACTCAAGCTGAACATTCGTGTTACCTTGCTGCCATCCCCCGAGTGGAATTTTATAATGAATACGCCTATAAGAAATCTGTGAATGGCCCCAGGAACGTCACACTGAAATATGCCCAGAGATGTGACAGTGTTAAAGATTAAAGTTAATTAGTTATATAAGAATATATTGTCTTGAAACTCTTAGCGTTTTATATGTCCAACAAAGTTCGGAAAGCGCACGTACAATCACCAAAGCAAGCAAATTGGTCAGGATTAGAATCAATTGGGCCCTTGAGAGCCGTTTTGTCAACAAAGGCACGTGCGTGTATTTGAATCTCTCACCGTTCATGACCCTGCCTTTATTTAAATCTTCACAATAGTCAACACAATTTTGTTAGCTACGTTCTTTGTACAGTGGAATCTGTCTATTACGGACTGGCCTGGGCCCGACGCATTTGTCCGGATTGTAAAGCGGTCCGGATAGGACAACTTTTATCCGTTACCGTAGACACTGCCAAGATGAGTTACCGTATATTTTACCGTACTTTTTCAGGGGGTAAGTACGGAAGCGTCCTAGTGCCACAGTCAAAATATTTTTATCTCCTAATTAGGACTTAGCTATCTCCTAATTAGAAATGACTATCTCCTAATTAGGACTTAGCTATCTCCTAATTAGGTGATACTATCTCCTAATTAGGACTTAATATCTCCTAATTAGGACTTAATTTCTCCTAATTAGGACTTAAGGATCTTATAAATATGTATGAAAAAGTCAACCAGTAGTCATTCACTTCTTCTGTTTGGGTTTAGCATCTTGGATGAAGTCATGGATGAAAGCATATGCATTTGTTTCATGTTGGGCATGCAGTATTCAGAAATGGTGTCTTGTTTGGCCCATGTAAATGGCATCATTATCAGCATGAAGACTTTTGAAAATGAAATCAAAACGGCTGAAACTGTGTAGGCGAAGACATACTAGTGGAAGAGGTAGAAGAGGTAGCAGAACCAGTGATTACACGGTGCCATTTAGAAAGTGGTCAGATGTAACCTATGTTATATATGGGATTACACTTTCTTAGTAAAGAACAAATTCTAGTTCTTTTGTTGGGTTGAGTCCCATCCGGGTTTTGAACCCTCAGAGTCAGGCACCTAATCGCCAGCACACCACACAAAATGACTGTATTACCCAAATTTACTAACGTCAAGAAATACTCGTTTCATCCGGCGGCCATATGAACAACGTTTGAAATCTACGTATCATCTGGGCGTCAGATTTACACACGTTTAAAGGGGTGTTAAAATAAACGAACAGTCGGCTCTGCATTTACATGTATTTCACAGGTGTGTAAATCTGGCCATTGTTTCCATGTGTTTCCTAACATGTGTAACAGATGTAAATGCTGTGATTGTAGGACATGCATTTCAATACCCTTGAAATCTCGTATGACCAGGGTTAGGTTTGTCATATATTTTGTACATGCGTAAATGGTTGGAAATGAGTAAGTATAGTGTTACAAGATTAGCACTACTTTAACATGTATTTCAATGGTGCTGTAATGTAACTGTCACATAGGGTTCGTTAGCGCGTCCGACCACGCCATAATGTACTGAGATAATTAGAAACACATGGTGAAGTGATACCCATGACTGAGCACCACTAATAACGTGCGTGTCTTTGTTGACATACACATGGTGTCTGTTTAAAAGGTTCAAATATCGGGTCTATGGGCCAGAGCGATATGTATGTTAGGGAGTGTGTGTGTGTGCGAGGGAGAGGGTGTGGCAGTGGTCGGTGTTGGGGTACTGATAAGTCTTTCTGACCAATAGGTAATATCATTTATACATTTTGTAAAGGAATTTACATAACAGTTTAAATATCTGACCTTAGGTACACTTCTTATATATGCTATACAAGGAGACACTGCTAATTACAATAAAACACAGACGAATGTGTTCACACAGACATGAACCGGTAGGTCCCTAATTTTAGTGCTCACTTGTATGAGTTATCCGACTGATCATAACTGAACAAATTTCATTATCTATACTTTCATAAAAGATGATTACAATGTATTAATGATTCCCGGTGTAAATTACTGTGGTAAATGTGTGAACATGCACATATTTGGTATGACCTCTTTTTGATTCGGAATACAGGTATTATTCCATACGGACGTTTTCTCAAATTTCAGTTACCCGACGGAATATACTGTACACATATTTTGTTTCCACCTCTTGGGTAGACTAAAGAAAATTGTAGTGATTGCAATTAGCTCATAATTTTCATATTAGACCTATTACATCTGTTGGGCAGACTATAGGAAATTGTAGTGATTGCAATTAGCTCATAACTAAGCAGTTTCGATAATTGTTGAAAGCTTACTACCTGACAGCATTATGTTGCTCATGCGTTTTCTTTTTTGCTTTTGCTTTTTGCTGTCTAATTTGTTATACATTATATAATTATGTTAATCATTTTGGTATCTCAATATCATGGAATATAATATGTACTTATTAATCTATCAAAGTATCGAAACGTATTATCTGTATGCTTTACTGTTATTGGGTGAAACTGTTAAAAGTACCTTCGTACAGAATTTCGTGGAAAGAGAAACAGAATCAGTGGAAAACTAAATTGGATAAAGATCGCAAACAATCATTATTTATATTCCACTTTTTAAATTATCAGTGTGCAGATCATGTCACTAACATACAAACTGAAGGATATATGGTGACAAAGCTGGGTTCAATCTTGAATGTATAATAAATGTACCAACAGTATCAAGGAATGATGGGGTACGCTCGTGGCTAAAGCGTTCGCCTGTCAGGTCAAAAACCGGAGTTTGATTCCCGACAAAGGCACATTAAGACTGGAAATATATTATTTTGATAAAAGGCAAAGATCTTAATTTCAATTGAAAAAAAGAGACGAAGTAATTTGGAAGATTCACAGACTAACAACACCTATATTGGGGCTACATGTGCAGGAAGCATCTTCAATTATAAAATCACATTCCACAAATATCAGATAAAGGTTTAAATGACAAGCATATTTATTGGTATCTTGCCAAGCTCTGTCCTCTCTCAATGCAGTATAACCAGAGTGCTGTGGTCACTACCTCCGGTGGCCGAATTCAGCAGTCCCATTACTTTACAGTATTATCTTACAGGCATATATATGGAAAGTTAACTTTTACGGGTATGGAAAGAGTGGGGGGAAACACGTGCAAAGTATTAGGACGCTGATATTATCCTTCAAAAACATCATATGTACAACAATCACTTATCATTATGGCATTACAAAAAGGCCATATTTCCAGACAGCATAACATCACCTTTGTCTGGAGTTCCAAATCATTTGACACCGAAAGCCTGTCAGTTAACGCAAAGGAAATAACCCTTGTGTTATAAGTGATAGTCACAATGAAGTGTAGGTTGCCATGCATTTTATATTCTGTCTCACAGTCCCTGAACCACATTATTTTCCTTACTGTTTAGTCTGTCTCACTGTTCCTGAACCACATTATTTCCCCTACTGCCAAACCCTCTGTGCAATGCTAAAGCCTTAAATAAAGCAAGTCTAGATCTCCTCAGGTCCAGGGTCTGTTAACATCTGCAAGAACCTTAACTCACTTTGGGGGTCGGGTTACAAAGTAAACATATCTATAGCTAACTGCCATGGCTCGCTGGACTGAATCTTGTGTCTCCCTGGGGCTCAGTTTAAATGGGCTTGTTTGTTTCTATCAAAATTATATATATTCAGACACTAAGCGTTAGTCTATGTATTTTCCGATATGATGGAAATACTAATATTGACCAGATACAATTCTAAAGGAGCCTTTCTTCAAGCAGTGACTTAACGCCATACATAGCTAGAATTGCTTAGATGATAGACTTCATATAAGGCATCACAGATATTTCACAAACATGGTACAGGACCCTTAGCCTCATTAGCCTATTGCCTCACCACTTGCGAATTAAGCGTTGGCAGATGTAAATGTTACTGGAGATGTTGGTCCCGCCAGCTGTGGGTGTTTGGTATGGCTCTCCATAACCCGAACCCTGCAGTGAGTTTTCCTAGAGACGGAAAGGGAGAAAATATCGTTCTGTGACTATGGAAAACCAAAAATGTGGACAACACACCATTGTTTGGGTCTTTTAATTGTAAATATGATTCAAATAGCTTAACCTAGATTTCGATATCCTCCGAATGCACATTTGGTTGAAAATATACATTTATCCCGAGCCAAGGACGAATGTTTATATATAATTAAAAAATGTAACAGCACTAGTATCCATTTTGTCTTTTGTCTTCTACCCGTCAGAACTAGATCAACAACTAGTCTCTGGTATGAACATATTTTACAGAAAAAAAATGTATAGTAAAAAAAGAATATTATATAAGGAAAAGGAGCCCTGAGACTTTCTCCTGAAGCTGTGGAAATCTAGACTTGCCAAATTTTGTAGACTTGCGTGGGCTTGGATATATTTGCTTCAGGGTCTGTATGACAGACGACGTCCCAACACACGCTCAGTCACATGTGTCTCCAGGTCACGGAGAATCACCGTATTGCAATTCTCGTGCGTTTGCCAGGCACGTAGTAAGCCAATTTTTTCGTGTAAGCCCTATGGGCTGCAAAGCCTTATATTTAGGTGGTATTGAGGGCTTGCCCAACTTTCATTTTTTATGAGACCTGAAGAGTTATCGTTTGACGTTTGATGATTTCAATAGCTTCAAAATATCGTTGAAAGACTTCCGCCTATATCCCCCCTAAAATTTCATTCTAGTCAAATCATATCACCTGAATATATATTCCTCATCCGATAAGGATGAGTTTTAACGTGTTTTGTTTATTTAATCTGAACATACTGATAGACATATAAATGCCACTCAAAGAAAGTTTTCCTTATCGTTAAAATTTAAGGGGGAGGGGTGTGTGTGTGTGTGTGTGTGTGTGTGTGTTACGGACGGAAGTCTTACCACCATGGAAATTCGAGTGTGATTTCCTCATATACAAATATGTTTGGACATATTTTATACATGTCAGCTGCATTGATACAATACCATACATCGAGTATTTTGGGTGTTTTTTTCTAAAATAATTGAAAAACAAATGATAAATAAACAACTGCATTTCAATGATGATTCACATATAATCATGACTGTAACGAAACATCCTCATACATGTCGATGGAAAAACAATCATCACTGAAAGTTATGATATGAATAATAACCTGTTTACTGTAAATGGTAATGCTTTAATCAAAGAATATTGTAGTCAGTATGATACATAGAGGGATTTCCACTTTTTAAATGGAACGTGTGTGTAGGTATTTTTGGCAAGAATTAGAAGAAAAATTATTTTTAGCAAAGATCATGTGTATGCTCGAGCTGTTTTTTTATAATGGTAACTACGCCCCTGTTTGCATGTGTTGTTGACGCGGCATGGACTCCTTGTAACATCACTATTTGATTATGATTCACAAACACATGCCCATGATATGGTCTGAATCGTGCCACGGATTAGCAGATATTTATCATGAAAACAGGTGTTTATGTAGGTGGCTTGAAACTCGCTTTACAAAGGCCTATATGTTCGATCACAATACATTTCGTTTAACAGCTTCTCCTTTCTTAACATGCTCACGTCAAAACTGATTTAAATTCTAATCACAGATTAAAGAATAACACAATAAATAATATGCCAAATTATCGTTACCATGACAACCCTGTGATATTTCACCTTATGTAAAAGAGTAATGCAGATGATACTGTCGGCTGTAAATTTTGATAAGTTGCTTCATCGCTATCAATGATCACTGGGTATCTATACAATTATATGAGTGATCAAAGGCCATATGATAGATTATGTGGTCTCTGGTGTGATGGAGGAGCACTTCCGTCGCTAGTTTTCTCGATAATCTGAACACATGTATGTAGCGTGAAACCGGCAGATACTTTAGAAGAAAGTGTTTGCCCTACCTGTAACAACGATGTCCCGTGTCTATAAAAGGGATATAATGTGAAGATGAATGACATGTACTTTTATCTTGGCCCGTTTATGATGATACATACTGCGATCTTTCCCAATAATCCCTCTGGCTATCAGATTGAAGGTACGTTTTAAACATAACCGGAATTTCTATTATTGTATTTATAAAGTTCTTCGAATGTTCTCCATATACGTCCGTCATATACATCGCGCACTACCCTTTTCTCTTTTGATCTTCTCAAACGACTGTTACAAGTTCGAAGAATCCTGGTCAAAGTAGAAAAGTCTTAAGACTATTCCCTACAATTCTGTAACTTACACATTGTACCCTAAATGGGTAGCTTTCGTTCGGGGGAATATCAGAAGGACAACGATACAGTTATTTCCAATGATGTAGAAAGATCTCCACTTACTTAGGAAAACACTGAGATATTGTATTCATGTCGGAATGATATTTTCAGCCCCTGTCAGATCAGAACTTGAACATGCGAAGGCCTATAACATGTTTAGCAACACTGGGGCGTAATAGCCATAGATCTTCTCCAAACAAGGGAATATACATCTTGTGAGAAAGACTTTTTCGACAGGGTAATTTACAGCAATGCGACATCACAATAACTTACGTGACTTTTACTCACAATCTGAGTTATGGATCGTCAGTTTAAACAGGACAATATAGACGAATTTCACAAAAGGCACGGAGATCCAACATGTCTATGATATACTCAGAGAACGCACCCGCCTGTGCTATCCGGTCATAATCGCTACTCGATAAAACAATTTTTCATGGCATGTTCATAGAATATATAATTTTTCATGGCATTGTTTCTTATTGTATACTTTTGCGTTAGTGAAACAAACTTTAAAGTTTATGTATGGCGTTATTACAGCAAAGGCTGAGCGAATGGAAAATAAAATGGTTCAGGCACTGTGAGACTATTAAGAAGGTCACATGCAGTGCAATAATATTCCGATTATGTACTGCCACAAAATATTTTACAGTAGATGCGCGAGCTGAACAGACTTAAGAAATTACGAGTTGGTTCGTGTAGCATATTTGACTGTGCTCCAAGAGAGACAAAGTGCTATTCTTTTGGGGCAGCTAGGGACACTTGCGAGGACAAAGGGGCAACGCATCGCCCTTTGTTCACCACTGAACCTTTCAATCCCTCGAAACATGCACCTCACAAGATTTGCCAACACCACAGACAAGGCGTAACTGATACTGGTAGCAAGAGCGAGTGCAGCTTAATAAGGCGTGTTAGCTTGCGTAATACCGCTTTCTGTGTCAGGCTCTTTGGTGATAAGAATATTGAGGTCACGTGAATGTTGATTTCAAACGTACTAAAATGTGTGAAAGTGAAATTACACGAGCCAAGTAATTCACATGATGGAAACATGATCATCTTGCTTGAGTACAGGTAACATGATGGTGTATGAACCGTTCATATACATACCCCTGAAATCCGGTATGATACATAAATATCTAAGGTGTGTAAACATTTGCAAATTTGAAAATTTACATGTGTTTTCCCACCTAAGTAAATTCACATGTTTCCAACCCGAGTAAACTTAGAACGAAATCGGAAATTTCAGCACCCATTGAAATTCAAAGGAATGCATTGGAAATACTGTATGATCATGTATTTACCGGGGTATCTGTTTTGCAATTCATATTTGGAAATCCCTGACAATCCGGTCAGGGCATACATGAACGAAGTGCTTGTGCATACGAAAATGTACGATGAGCATATGTTTCAAAGGTATAGATTCATATGAAATATATGCCCGAAGTTAGGAAATATCTGAAAACATACGTAAACCCGGTCATGGCATGTATTTCCTACTGTATTTACGTTTATTTCAATGGTTTACTATCCGGTTTTTGGTGCTGTGGCAGTGGCTGGAAGTCGCGGTGGGTGAGCCGACTGACTTTGTGTGCTGGCGATTGGATGTCTGACTCTGGGTTCGAATCCCTGATGGGACTCAACACCAACAAAAGTACTAGAATTGTACTTTACTAAGAAAGTGTAATCCCAAATATAACATATGTTATAGAAGAATCAGGACAAATATGTGGTTACAAGCTTATGCATCTGAAATGCATACAAGAGGGATTCGCTGTCAGTCAAGACACGGTGCGTCTTTGCTGCATTTAGTAATGGTAGAAATAAGAGTACCAGAACACCCAACGCCAATGACGTCAGCTGTTCATTATTATTTATCCACAGTATCGCATAATCCATATAATCTATGAGATCAACAGTCACATTTTTTCAGCATGCCTTGTCATATAAACACAGTCCTTACTGTCCTACGAATCTGTAACAGGCTACATACATACGTCTTCCCAACTGAACAGAAGGCTGTCCCAGGTTTATACATAGTTTTATATATAGTGTAATGTCTGTCCACTTGTATCCGATAATATATTTCAAGTCTTAGCCTGTGCACACACGCCTGGCTATGTACAACAGACGTGACCTGTATAACTAGGTTAGTGGGTTAGTAGGTCTACCTTTCAAATCGTCTTGCACAACTATATTGTAAACCATGTTTATAAAAACAAACAAAACGTTATCACTAAGTTTTACAGTCATTTTCACACGTGCAATCACAACAATTAATTTAATAGTAGTTCCATTAGCATTTCCCATATTACCCCATCTTATGCACTGATATTTGGTCGTCTCCCTTCAATGACAAGCGATATCTTCCCGAAGATGGTGTAACCAGTCTGGCCTATGGTCATTGGAGAATCAGAGAAGAGCCAATGAATGGACGTATGAATAGCCCAGAACCTTGTTGTTCTGTCACTGACCTTTGGAGGAGAAACATCAAGATGAATATCTGTTCTTTGTGTGGAAATACTTATACATGGTCTTATGATTTGAAGACTGACTGACTGACTGACCGAGTTTGGTTTTACGCCGCTTTTAGCAATATTCCAGCAACATCATGGCGGGGGACACCAGAAATGGGCTTCACACATTGTACCCATGTGGGGATTCGAACCCGGGTCTTTGGAGTGACGAGCCAACGCTTTAACCACTAGGCTACCCCACCGCCCCTATGATTTGAAGAGACACATGAGAGTCAAACATTCTGATGAGTGCCAAAATGTGGTTCCACTGACGCTGATAACTACGCAGCCGCAGCAGACACAGCACCACCACCACCACACACACAAATACATACCACCACACACCACCACCACACACACAAATACATACCACCACACACCACCACAACACCACACCACCACCCACCACCATCACCACCATCACCCACCACCACATACCACCATCACCATCACACGCCACCATCACCACCACATACCACCAGACACCACCACATGGTAAAGAGATGTGTAAAGTGTATTTGTATATTTCAGGAGACATCTGTATATAGATTGTAAGGATGGCTTGGGGAGGCTCTCCTACCCATGTCCATTCTGTAGCACGGGGATATTAAATATTGTGTATAGAAGTTGTATGTTGTCATTGTTTATTTCGCTCTATAAATTTGCATTTGTGCAGGCATGTGTCATTACACAAACGGACGACTTGAGTTTTTTTCAACATGGCGTCGGCCATGCTATAGAGGAAACAAGGGGAATTCCCCCTCGTGACGTCATTTGTGTGGTAGCCTCTCACATTCAGGGAGGCTACCCGATCTTTATGGAAGTACATGCAGTTGGGTATTCTTGCACTCTCATTTCTGCCACTACTAAATGCAGCAAATGAAGCACCATGTCTTGACTGATAATGAATCCTTCTTGTATGCATTTCAGATGCATAAGCTTATAAGTACACATTTGTCCTGATTCTCCTACCTCTTTCACTACGGTCCCTAGACGTGATATTGCTGGAATATTGCTAAAAGCGGCGTAAAACCATACTCACTCACTCACTTTCACTACGAACATAGCAACTTCTGCAATATCACTATTATGTCTCCGCCTACACAGATTCAGTCGTTTTGATTTCCTTTTCAAAGTCTTCATGCTGATAATGATGCCATTTACATGGACCAAACAAGACACCATTTCTGAATACTGCATGCCCAGCATGAAACAAATGCATATGCTTTCATCCATGACTTCATCCAAGATGCTAAACCCAAACAGAAGAAGTGAATGACTACTGGTTGACTTTTTCATACATATTTATAAGATCCTTAAGTCCTAATTAGGAGAAATTAAGTCTCTAATTAGGAGATAGCTAAGTCCTAATTAGGAG
The DNA here is from genome assembly GCF_003918875.1 of Haliotis rubra. Lineage (NCBI taxonomy): Eukaryota > Metazoa > Mollusca > Gastropoda > Lepetellida > Haliotidae > Haliotis > Haliotis rubra. The sequence continues at coordinate 89,197 of NW_025767690.1, forward strand.
ATAACTAAGTCCTAATTAGGAGATAAAAAATCTGACAGTGGCACTAGGACGCTTCCGTGGGTAAGAAAGCGACATGATTGCAATATAATTAAATAAGTAGGCAATACTTTTTACAGATGACTGTTTATTCACTACCGATCATAAATGATGGAGATCTGCAATGAGAATAAACACAGCATGTATAACATGGATAATTAAATAACATATAATCCTCCATCCCTCCCCAAGTCATTGTCGGATTGAGACAAAGTTGTGGCATGGACCGAAAGAAACAGTTCTGACTAGAACTCAGGTTTGAGTTAAATGAAATATAATGTTTTGAATTGTCCTCAAGTGATTGGGCAAAGTCTAAACGTTTGGAACAAACTGCAATAAAGAGACAAACTGGCATAAAACATTCAGGGCTTTCTCTGGGTAGAGTGTCCTTTGGCCCAGGGATTATTCTGACTCAATCACATGCACGTAATCAGATAGCCAGTTCGGCTTTTTCTTGGTGCGAGTAGAACGTCGTGAGTGGATCACACTTGTGTCTATTGTTAGGGTCGGTGAAGGATCGATGCTTGGTGACTCTGTCAGGACAGTGGGTTCTCTGATCACAGGACAGAGTGGACGGGATCTATCAGGTGAGGGTGGTGGGGATTGTGAGACATCAGGTGTAGCAGCTGGTCTGGACGACACTGGTTGTTGATGCGGAGTGTGTTGTTCGTCACCGGTAGAGACTGTTGTGGGTGTGGTCAAGTGTTCTGATGTTGACTGAGCCAGATGTGGACATAGTATGGGAGTGGTGGTATTGTTAAGGGTAGATGTTTGTGGCCTGGCAAATCATCAGCGATTGAGCGTTTGGATGGAGGTTGGACAGCAGGGATGTACTTCCTCAGAAACTTCCGATTGCGTAGGGTCACTCTACCTGATCCGTCTACCCGTACAACATACTGGTCGAATTGACGAACTTCGACCACACATCCTGTTTTGTCCCATTTGAGCGGGCGAGGCCTTGTTTTGGTCTGGATTCTGACAAAGTCACCAACTGCGAGAGGTGGGAGCTGTTTGGTGTGCTGAGTGAGACGTTTTGCCATCTTCATATGTCAGTTTCTGAGTGTTTCCTCCTTCAGTAATAGTGTGTCGCTCCATGTCTCATGAGGTTTGTGCCGGCCGGGTAGGATGGGGATGAAGTCCTTTATGGCTCTGCCAAAAACACACATAGCAGGAGGTAACTCATGTCTCTGTCTGGGGTGTTCCTGTAGTGAAGCATTGCCCGCTGGAAAGCATCCGTGTCACGTTCACCCCGGGATCCAGTGTTGTCAGTGATCATGCGTTTGACTGTCTTCACGCCAATTTCTGCTCTGCAGTTGCTGTGGAGGAAGGCGACAGAAGATAGGCGACGATGTACTGACAATGTGTGAAGGAACTCTCTGGTTGCAGAGGCTGTGGATTCGGGTCCCCCATCAGAGGAAAGTTCATCAGGAATGCCAAATGTGACAAATGTGCGTGGTAAGCAGTTGATGAGCCGAGGTGCACCTCCAGCAGTTCTCTCCACTATTGGCCAGTTGGAGTATCTGTCGACCAGCACCAGGTAGTTGACACCCTTGTAATGAAAGAAGTCAGCACATAGACATTGGAGGGGTAGGATGGGTATACTAGTGGTGTTGGTGGGGCTGATGGTTGTGATGGAGCCATCCGATTGCAGCGAGCACAGTTGCTTCGGAGGGTTGTGACGGCCTGTGTGAGTCCGGGCCAGAAGATAGATGCTTCAGCTCTGGAAATCATTGATAAGACGCCTTGGTGCGCAGAATGGAGGGCAGTAAGGGCATCTTCACGTGGTGCTGGTGCGATCACAATCCGGTCCTTGTATAGCACAACTCCGTTTACCGTGTGGAGATGCTCTCTGAGCTGATGCTATTCACGTAGTGCAGTAGGAAGTTCAAGGCGGGATTATGGCATCCCAGTTTCAATAAGGTCAACGAGTTTGGCCATGGATACATCGCTAGTGGTGGCCACTTTCACCTTGTTCCACGTGATGGGTTCCACGGAGCTGATTGCAGATGCAGCAGACTGGAGAGTGACATCCTCTACACTGTGGTCAGGCTCTTCACTGCATATGATGGAGGCGAGGATGTTATGACAAACATCCAGAGAAGGGGAAGTTCAGTACAGTCCATGGCTGCAATATCATCCGCTAGAATTATCCTCTCAGGGTTACTCGGTGTTTGGCTCTAGGGATGTGAACCATGTGGAATTTGTACCGCAGGGTCTTTTCCTTCAGGTTACGTAGTCGGGCATTCGAGATGCATTCAAGTGATCGATCCCCAAAGATCTTCAGTAGAGGTTTGTGATCAACTGCAATGGTCAAATCACCACATCCAAGGTCAAAATACCTTGCTTTCTCCAGGGCATCAACCACAGTTAGTGCTTCCCCCTCGACCGGTGCATAGCAGGATTCCGCAGCGTGGATGAAACGACTTCCCACCAGAGGGACTTTCCATTCATCTCTACAGCAAAATGGCAGGGTCTTTGGGCATTGACAGTGCTTCTGGAAGAGCCAAAGTCCAATTCCCTTTTCGACCAGTCTGTTGCAAGACAGGTTGGTTTGTTTGCGTCAAAGATGCGCACACCTTTCTCAATCTCATTGACAATGATGGTCTTGGATTCTTGAAACAAGCGGTCCAGATTGTCATCCCAGGCTTTAGGAGTTGGCTGAATGCGTATGACACTTGACTGGCGAGTCCAAACCAAGAACGCAAATCCGTTATGTTCTTTGGTGTAGGAAAGTTCATGATGGCTTGTAGGTACACTGGTATGAGTAATCTCAAAGCCTGCAAACTCCACGGTGTCTTGGGCAAAAGTGAACTTTTCAGGGTTTCAAAGTAATACCATTCCTTCCACAGATGTCAAGCCAATTACATGCCTGGAAGAAGGATTTCTCAATGTCATCAGCCAACAGGAGTGCGTCATCCACACACTTGGTTTTGTTTGGCACATCAGATACAATCTCGTCAAAGCATCTTGTGTATCCATCTCCAGAGGCGATATATCCTTGTGGAGCAGTGCGTTATCTATATCGGCCCCATAGGGTGATAAATGTGGTAAGGTGTTTGTCCTCATCTCGAATTGGGGCACTGTGGTAGCCATTCCATGCATCGAAGACAGTTTTCTTCTTATTCTGTGGCACTGATCTGGCTTGGTGGAAGGGGGATTGTGTGTGGTGTGTCTCTCTATTGGCATGGGCATTGAGAACCTCGCAGCTTGCCATTCTTCTTTGGACAGACGACCATTTTGTGGCACCATGTAACTGGTTCGCCAATTGGGACAGGCTCCAGCACACCAAGTCCGACATCCTGGTCCAGTCCGGCTTTGACGTCTTTCTGCCAGTGAAACGGGACAGGGACAGGAGTGTGGTTTTACCAGACCGGACCATGTGGACAACCATGCTTGGCTGACACAGCTGTTGACAGTCGTGATAGTGTGCTAATTTGGGGAAGGATTGGTCGGGAATTTGTTATTCCTGCAAGGATTATCGGTACCTTACTGTGAACTGACAACCGTGAGACCATTCGAAAAAGGTATGAAGTCAAAGGAAAAAGTATGTCACCGGAAGTACTATGGTCTCGCGAAGTGATGTGGCCTACTTACGGGCCCTATTATAAAATGAAGCAGGGAGATCGGGAGGCACAAAACCAAGGGCACCGAGAACAATGGGGAGCCTGGGAGACAAAGTGAGACATTATATATGAGCAGTCCGTGTATTTATCATGTTTTTCCTTAACCTTGCCAATCACAGAGCTGTCAAAAGTTACAGAAAATTCAATAACTTAGATACATTCATTAGGTTTATCAAAATGGACAAGATCAGGTTTGTTGGCTTGGTTGCGTCTGAGGTTGTATATGGGTTTATTCAAAGTGAGTGAGTTTAGTTTTACGCCCCACTCGGTAACAGCTAGGCATCGGTGACCCATAGATAAAGGAATTGCCGAATGCTGTCTTGAGGAATATTTTCGATACTCTTGTTGAAGTGCTGTGTGCAGTTCTTGTAGGGTCTGAAGCGGGGGATTACGCTGGCGCAAGTGTCGATCAAGAGTATCCCATAGATGTTCAATGGGGAACAAATCGGGAAGGCCAAGGGAACATCTGAACATTGTTTTGCTGTAGGAAGAGCTGTCAAACACGTGCAACGTGAGATCAAGCATTGTCATGCTCAAAAGATCAACCGTTGACGTTGATGAAGGGAACGACGTGACGTTGAACTGGTCTTCTGGTAAAAGGTCTGGCTTCCCATAGCCAATTGTGCACTGTCTGGTCGGCGATTCGGCGCAGTCTAGGGATTTGAATTGTTGTGGATGATGCGGCAGTGGTGTTTGAACGAAGATGTCTCAACCGGATGTAGCGATCCTGGGCGGCGGTGGTTACTATAGGCCGACCTGACCTGGGTCTGTCCATAACACTCCCAGTATTGTTGTATTGGGTCCATAGGTTTGAGATGGCCTGTCTGGACACGCCGAAGGGCCTTGCCACCTCATGCTGCGATGCCCGTCCTTGTAAACGGCCGATGACGTTGTGTCGTTGAGCTTCTTTTCATCGTCCTTTCATTCTCTTGTCGTTTATATTGGCTTAAAGCAATGCATGTGGAGTACCATTGATGTGGCTATTTAAAGCCTACAGTCATAGGCTTCAGCTAAGGGCAATACCCAATTTCATGATGCACGTGCATTTCATGTAGGGTGCGTATTAGCGATTCACTACAGACGTGAGTGTAACGTTACCCTTTTGTTCAAAGTCTCTTCTTTCAAACGTTTTGTCGTCGACAACCATTTCCCCACATGTTGGGATCCAACATGCACTGATTTGTGTCAAATATTTTCCTACAATTCAAATTTTTGCTATGTCAAGTTTCTTTTTTTTAAGAGTATATTTTAGGTCCATACGAGTTCAAAAAGTAGTCAGCTTCACACAGAAAATGATACAAATGCAGCTGATTTTATGTTTTATTTTTCTACATATGATCTCAAGCAAATTGGTTTTGCTATGTTCCAGCCTCTCGATTCCCAATTTGTTTGACTTGGAAGGGGGGGGGGGGCATCAGAAATTGTCTTCACACAATCTTAATTTCACTTTATTTGATTTACTTTGTTGCTTAAAGTGAAATTCATCGGTACGTTTTCACTGCAAACAGACTATAGAGCTGATATATTGAGAACCTGTGCAGAGAAGGTCCAGAATGATAAGCCTCCCCTTTGTTAAACAAACACATAAAAGGAAATCGTGACAGGCAGAAAAACAAAGGACTGAAAGAATCTCCCTGAAGTGCTCCTTTTCTGGTGGAAATGTGATCTGAAAGGCAGCACCTGCTCTTACAAATGCATAGTATGTTCATTTGACCAGGAATTCATCAAGGACTTGACAAATACATGTAATTGTTCAGATAAATGAATACCAGTCACTTCAGAAAGGATTCACGAGGAACAGAATCCTAAGCTTTTCTGTAACCTAGCCAACACATTGACCGGTTATGGTGGAACGTTTGCCTCTTCGTTTGCCTCTTTGCATAATTTTTTAAACCGACGCCTCACTCAGCAATGTTACAGCTGTATGAATTTGGTCAAGAAATAATCGAGTTTGGACCACACAATTCAGTGAATGACAGAACATGTGTTTTTGAATCACTATCAAATAGTGATGGTACGAATGAAAGGTGAACCGGTGGCACCCGTCATACACATATTCAAGTTTAGTTAATTGTTCACCTGAAAAAAAAATCAGGAACGTATGGTACAAGTCAAAATATGACATGGCATTGGACATTGTTTTTATCAAATGAAATTTTGACCTGCCCTCCTCATCTCGACCAGAAAACGTTTTGAAAGGCATCGTGCTTTCCGTCCATTTGAATAATATTTCAGAGGGTATGAAATTCGTATGTGACTTTTCTCCTCCTTGTTCTGAGTCATCCATGTAATTTGAATGGTATATTCACGAAAGGACAAATGAAAGTTCTTCAAGGGTGAGTGAGTTATTAACAATATTCCAGCAATATCACGAATGGGCTTCACACATTGTACCCATGTGAGGAATCGAACCCGGATCTTCGGCGTGAGGAGCGAAACCTTTAACCCCACTGGGCTACCCCACCGCCCCTTGTTCTTTAAGAAATATGATTCACCATACATGAAAATGTCATGTTTTAGCTTCAGTTATATTCCATTGATTGAAGTACGCACGAGTGAGTGAGTGAGTTTAGTTTTTACCACTAGGCTACCCCACCGCCCCCGTACCCGCGAGTGAACACACCTTGGTATAAACTGCTGAAAACAGTGGGCCAAATCTTTCACAAAAGAATTATGTTCAGCAAGTGTTCACTGAGAAAAAATCGGAAACGACAAAGTAACAAGTAAAATTGAAATATGTTATGGCTACGTAGACATGTTGGGACCTGATATTCTATATCTACATAGCGAAATCCCATATTAATTAAGAGCAGAGACGAGTTTAAAAAACACCTGGGATTGTCACTGTAAGTGTAGTCATACCGGGACATAAATATTAAGTGCTGCTATATGTGCCTACTTTGTATAAGACCGCCTCCGTGGTGTAGTGGTTAGAGCGTCCGCCCGGAAGGCGGAAGGTCGCGGGTTCGATCCCCGACCACGTCATACCAAAAGACGTTAAAATATGGTACTTGTTGGTCCCTGCCTGGCGCTCGGCATTCATGGGTACAACAAGGACTGGTCGGCTCGGAGTCAGTATAATGTGTCTGAGTGGGGTATTCATGTTTCACTGCGGCATGGTATCTCAGTGGGCTAGCACTATAAAACCAGCTTAAGCCTTGGCTAGTACAAGCAGACGCACATACACACACACACGCATGCACGTCGTCATATGAGCGAAATATTCTCAAGCACGACGTTAAACCCAATTTTACCTCACCTCACTTTGTATAACGTATGGGGATTGGTCAGACGCTAGTTGTACTCGTCGTCACTGATGCCCCTTTCATAATGCTAGCCTACTAGGTTGGTTGGTTTAACGCCGCTCTCAGCAATATTCCAGCTGCATGGCGCCGGTATGTAAATAATCCAGTCAGACCAGACATTCCGGTGATCAACAGCATGAGTGAGTGAGGTTCCTTTTACGCCACACTCAGCAATATTGCAGCTATATGGCGGCGGTCTGTAAATAATCGAGTCTGAATGAGATAATCCAGTGATCAACAGCATGAGCATCGATCTGCGCAACTGGGAACCGATGACATGTGTCAACCCAGTCAGCGAGCCTGACCACCCGATCCCGTTAGCCGCCTCTTACGACAAGCATGGGTCACTGAAGATGAATTCTAACCCGGGACCTTCACGGGTGTGATCAACAGCATGAGCACCGATCTACGCCATTGGGATACGATGGCACGTGTCCACCACGTCAGCAAGCCTGGCCATCTGATTCCGCTAGTCGCCTCTTACGTCTAGCCCGGATATTCAGGGAGCTAGCTCACTGGGACAATGCCTACAACAAGTACTCAGTTCGAACCACTGACCACTGCTGCCCATGCAAACTCTTTTCCCACTTGAACCCGGTGACGAACATTCAAGGGCGGATTTGCTATTACTCCACTCTATTTCACTCCAAACGCATATATGATGTACTGGGTTATTATTCTGGCAATAGTCATTGTTAAGAAGTTTGTTTTCCTCGTTGCAAGTGAAAATGCTTTTATGACATATATTTCTCTTCCTAGTGTGTGTGGGGCGGTGGGTTAGCCTAGTGGTTAAAGCGTTGGCTCGTCACGCCGAAGACCCGGGTTCGAATCCCCACATGGGTACATTGTGTGAAGCTCATTTCTGGTGTCCCCGCCGTGATATTGCTGGAATATTGCTAAAAGCGGCGTAAAACCAAACTCACTCACTCACTCACTCCTAGTGTGTGTATATGTTTATTTGATAATATGTAGGAAAGGTTCATCTATACCCTCTGGTATTACATTCTACATGCATTCTACATAAAGAAATCTATCCTATACCAGCTAAAAACCGTTCATTATCACCGGCACCTTCTAATCTGTTACATTACTTGTAAACTACATTACACGTTGCCCTATTATCTCCTGCCATATGGAAATGTTAATGGTCGTGTTCAAGAGTCATAACCACAGCCATGTATAGTAATTACATGAACATGTGTTCAGTGAGTGACTGAGTGAGTTTAGTTTTACACCGCATTCAGCAATATACCAGCTATATTTGGGCGGTCTGTAAATCGATGTATATGGTGCCGATCTGTAAATATTCCAGTCAGACTAGATAATCCAGTGATCAACAGCGGTCTGTAAATAATCGAGTCTGGACCAGACAATCCAGTGAAATAGAAGGTCAGCTGATTGTAATAGTGGTTTACTTCTTAGTTTTAATACAGCAGAGAGGAATGTACTTAATGTTTTTGCCCATTTCTGGTGTCCCCAGCCGTGATATAACTGGAATATTGTTAAAGATCACATATACTCTAGGGGGGTACAAATACATAAATCACGAACTGGCATCGCTTTAAATGAAACCCCGTCATTAAAACTACTCACTTCGATCTTTAATCAACTTAAATCGACCTTTTTGACAACAGTGCACAATTCTCACCCGCGAACGAAATTTCAACCAATCAGAGAGGGGCGTCTCTGTGATGTCATATGAGGAATAGATATGAGGGCCGATGCAGAATTCATCTACATTTCAGGGGTAAATTATCTTGTTTACAGGTTTGTATTAACCTGAAATCGTGACAACTGTTTTGGAAAATGAAAGCTATATGTTCTCACAATCTACTGTCATATAATTTTGTCTCCTGATTTGCCTAGTTTCCGAGTTACAACTTGTTTTCATAGACGATTCTGTCAAAATCGCTTGGTGTCGTTAGGCCTTATTTGTATAATGACTGATCCAAATTGATCCCATTTCTGTGTTTTTTACCTCGATATTTAATCATGTCATGTACAAATATGACGTCTATTACGTATGATATTAAAAATTGACATTTGATTATTTGAATCCGTAAACTAAAAACCCTATTTTGCCATTGCTAGAAGAATCTGAAATTTTACTTAGGTAAATAGGTACATACAGTTTTAACACACAGCAAGAGCTTATATGTATTTCTTATGCAACAATGAAGTTCTGTTTGTATTCTCAAAACAGTTTCGGCCCATAAGTTTTCACATGCAAATAAAATTGCATGCAATACAGCAATTAATACTCCCTTGTTGTAACCCGTGTTAGGTGGTATAAACCTACACATGTGATTTGTCATCATTCACTTGATGGTCAGTTAATGAATTTATAACAGGTATAATTAGTGGTAACACCACTTAGATTACCCGACAAAAGTTCCCATTTGGCATTTCTTGTGTCTGGAGGAAATATTCAACATTATAAACATCGATCAAAGGATTAACCGATAACACGCTGATTGATTAATTACTTTTATCTTACACAGCGGATTTGTTAAATGGTAGTGTTTATGTTTGTAGATTTACTAATCTATACTGAATACACTCTGTCGTGTCTGTGTCTGCGTAAAAACAACGTCCTTCCTTCAAAGGATTAACCGCCAATACAGTCATTGATTGCTCATTATTGGCTAACTTAATTACCGTTTTTAAAGAATGGCGGACATTATGCAGTCAGTTGCCAGGTGTTCTATCTTATGACCAATGAGTTACACCAATGTGACATACCTGAAACGATATATCACTTTTCTATACTAGACTGTTAAAAGGTGAACAGCTGCAGATGATGGCATATCACTCGTTTTGTGGATATTGATGGATACACGAACAAGGTAATAGCCTGACATTGTTCCTATAAATTTAATCTGTTTTAATTTTAATATTTGCATTTTGTTTTTATTCATTTGTCTTAGTATTCAACAGAATCGTTGTTTTCGCGTGAAGTGTAATGAGACAAGGGCGTGTGTGCGAATTATGATTCACATTGGCAAACTAAACTGAATCAAAAAGAAACTTCACAAACTGCTTACCCTTCACAAGCTTGGAAAAACACTCGATAAGTGCAATATGTGTTTATGTAAAGTTGTTTGTTTTATTGTCCTGCGTCACATCTCGCGAGGGGCCTCATTCATTTCAAATCAAGCGCTTCCGGTTTCAGGACAACAATTTTAGTATGTGGTCTGATCTGCCAGGTGGGGCAGCACACTTTTCATGGCAGAATTTCCTCAACCTTGAGAACAATCGGTGGATTTATTTCCCGTAATAAAATTACTCAAGTATTAGTCCAGTATAAGCTTTTCTTCAGATTTTTCAGATGCGTTGATCGTATACACCGACCCAAATTGATCCTGTATTTCTGTGTTTTTGACCTGATAATTAAGATCCTTATCAAGAACAATGTGATGGTTGATGACTCTATTATTTTAAAACCACAAAGCGTAGTTCCCTAAGATTCTGTAGGCAATTAATATTGCATGCAATACTACGATTTTACTCCGTTTATTTGTCATCATTCAATTTGATGGTCATCCTAGTGAACTTAGGTATAGATACTACATGTTATGTAATATATGCATGCAGGTGCAGCAAAAGGAATTATCAGCTGAGTTAAAAACAAACACAGATGAGAAAGGATTAAGATAACACGCTAATTGATTTTATTACTTTTATCTTGCACGACGTCTTTACCAAAAGGGTCCCGTCAAAAGATAATCTTTATGTTTTGTAGAGTTACTAACGTATACTGAAAAGGTTTAGTACCGTGACGTAGACATTTGAGATGTTGAAGTAACAACAATAAGGGCGATTACCACAGGGATTTTCAGGTTGACCGCACTTGAACAATGGACATAATCTGTGATGATAGGCATGCAGGTAACACTAAAATCCCAAGTTGAAAACAAAAATAAATTATTACAACGAAGTGATATCGTAGAAAATACCAGATGTTGTAGATAATATTTTACATATTATTCATGACATGGTAACGAAAAATAAAAATCCATTAAAATGACATCTTAACAAATTATTTTAATCATCATAATGATAAAACAATTTCATAATACATGTACATAGTACACATCCAGTCTAGCCCACACTGCAGTTTCATTAAGTATGAAAACTGCTTCTGCGAACGCAAGTACATTTATTCTTCCTGTTTATCTTAATTTTTAAAATAATGAATTTTTTTTCTCTGATGATACATCTATGTATCCGAAATGGGATCCCTATCTTTCGACTCTATAAAAACGTTAGCAAAACCCACTCAAACCCAGCCATTCGTCGTGCAAATCACGGTTTTGCACGTGCAGTCGATCACGTGATCTTCGCATCGAAGTTTTCATCATATGCACGTGTTTGCATTGGCCTCAAGAATTGAAAACACACTTTTAAACCACAGTTCTACCGGTACTTTAAACTCCACGATTGTCAAATGTGCAACGTGAACGTGCCGTTGGCATGTTGCAAGCTGGAAGATCAGTTATTGACGTCGCAAGAGCAATGGGATGCAGCCGTCGTACTGTGTATGACTTGCGAGGTCGTCTACAACAAACTGGCACCACTTCTGATCGCCCAAGGTCGGGTCGTCCACGTGTGACGTCACGAGCAGAAGACCGTCAAATCATCCTACGTCACCTACGTGACAGATTTCTGCCGACTACACGAACCAGGGCTGAGATGTTTAGAGGTCGACTGTCCTCACAGACCATTCGGAATCGGTTGCGGGCTGCCAATCTCAATTCTCGACGTCCATATCGTGGGCCAATTTTGACGCCGTTTCATCAACGTCAACGTCTGCTGTGGGCCCAACGTCACCTCCGATGGACCCAGAGAGACTGGAATCGAGTCGTCTTTAGCGATGAATCCAGGTTTACCCTCAGATTCGCGGACGGCAGGCATAGAGTCTGGAGACGACGTCGTGAACGGTATGCCGAATGTTGTGTACAGGAAGTCGACAGATTTTGGCGCGGAAGTTGCATGGTGTGGGGTGCTTTCTGTGAGAACAACCGTTCCCGACTTCTGGTCATCCGTGGAAACCTCACAGCTGCTGCTTACAGCGACCAGGTGCTCACCCCTGAACTCGTTCCTTTCATGGAGGCTCATAGCCCAGGTCTACAGTTCCAGCATGATAATGCTCGGCCGCATACCGCGATGTTGACACGAAATTTCCTTCAAAACGCTGGAACCAACGTCATGGACTGGCCATCGAGGTCCCCTGACCTTAATCCAATAGAGCACGTTGGGGATGCACTTGGGAGAGGGCTTCGTTGTCTTAACAATTTGGCGCTGCCTTGCAAGAGCAATGGCGCAGAATCCCCAACCACGTGTTCACAAGCATCAGGCAGTCGATGAGGAGACGGTGTTTGGCAGTGGTGAACGCGCGGGGCGGCCATACACAATATTGAACTGGGAAATTTCGAATTTTTATTCTTGTGACTTGACATTCTGTATACCCATGTTTTGGAACGGGGGTGTAGCCTAATGGAACTGATTATGGAACTGTCAGTGTATCGAGTACATCACACAGATCTCAGCAATGAAATAATAACAATTTAACCATCTTACCATCTCTTGTTCTTTTATAGTGCCCTGAAGAAAGAATGTGAAGTTTCCTTTTTGACTCAGTATATAAAATGCCTAGATATTACAGTCCTGTTATTAATGCACTATAAGTATCAGCATATCGTCGGCTTTTTATTTAGTTTCAAAATGCATACAAGTATGATAATAAACTAATTAGGATTATAAGACCAAATATAAAGACGTACATTGACTAGTATCTATACTAGCCACATAAAGAAACTGTGCATTGTCAAAATATTATCGCAGTTGATAAGTACGATAACAATGTCAAAGGTACATATAAACTTTAATGGAGGGATCATGAGACCATAACAAGTGGGGAGAATTTCAATTGAAAAGTTAATCACAATGACGTCACGAGTCCACAAGCGGGACAGGGGTCAAACGATCATGTCACGAGCTCAATAACGGGTATGTTCATCATCGGCATTGAGAACAGCAGTGCATCGACGACGCATAGAGCCTATCAAACGTGCAAGGAAGGCTTGTGGGATGTCACGCCAGATTCTCTCAAGTTCTGTTGCAAGGTCAAGGACGTTATCTGGCGGAGGAGGAAGACGGCGTAGACGTCAATCCATCTCGTCCCAAACATGCTCTATCGGGGAGAGATCCGGTGAATTTGCAGGCCAAGGCAGTAAGTCAACGTTGTGGTGTTGCAAGAAATCCATAGCAACCCTTGCCGTATGAGGGCGGACATTGTCCTGTTGGAATGTTAACCCAGGGCCATGAGGTTGCAGAAAAGGAATTGCCACAGGTTCCACGAGAGAAATCGTTATGTTATAAGTTGTGTCATGCAAAATGCTTTTGGATATGATTCAAATACATATTTAACCACGAGTGGAATGTAGTTTTGATTTTGTAACTTGATGAAAACAAACCATAATCTCATTAATTCTAACAGACTTTAGCCCGTGACTTCACGATTTTAAAAAATGGTGGCACCCTGTCGCGAACATCCACCAGTCTGAGTATAAATGCTATTTAGGTTTGTTTTCACCGAGTTACAAAATCAAAACTACTTTCTACTGGTAGTAAAATATGTATTTGATTGATGGCCAATAGAAATTTGCATGACATAGCTTATAACATAACAATTTCTCTCGTGGAAACGAGGTGGGTGTCAATATAATACTACTTACAGTATTATTGTTACTTCGACCACAACCTCGCTTCCGAGGAAGAAATCGTTATGTTACAAGTTGTGTCAATGAAAATCTTTATGGTCATCAATCATATACATATTTTACTACGACTAGAAAGTTGTTTTGATTCTTTAACTTCCGTGAAGTGATCTGAACACAAGTAAGATATCGTTTCAGGCTTCCACAACGCTCGCTTCGCACTCACAAACATAACCCATTTTGCACGAACTGCGGGGTCCTGTGGAAATCTGTGCATGGCGACACCATCGCCCGACCTCTAGGAGCAATTGACGACAAGGCAACGATTTGGCATGTCTTCGTTGATGTCGAGAAATCATCAAAATGACGAGCTTGCTACACACTTTCTATACAACTAACTGAAAATCGTTCCTCATATGACGTCACTGCAGTGCTCTGGCGACAGAGTTACGTAACCTGTCTGTGGTTTCGTTGGCGGGCGAGAGTGAAGCAGGCGACCTTTTGGCAACTTTTAATCGCTCGGTACTAATTAACCACAAGTTTTTAAAGAATGAATTTGGTGTTCCGCATAAGACTGACCACAAATCTTTCATATGTAATAGTTAAAAGAGTAAAAAAAACCAAAGTTTAGTTGTTCTTTAAAAGCGGCGAAAAACTAAACTCACTCACTCATTCACTTAATTAATGTTTTTAGATAATTTATGTTATTGCAGGTGATTAGATAATTTATGTTATTGCAGGTGATTAAACGCACAAAGATTGCGATTGTTGGAGGATAAGTCTGGTGGGTTGTGAAACACTTCTTTCTTCTTTCACAATATGTACCACAAATAAGTAAGACATGGAGCTCGACTTCAACATAGTTTAGGTAAACAGAGTGGCAGTAAAGGCAGAGACGTTGATCATAGGGTGTATTTGTATGACGACCGGTTTCCACTGCAACTCTAAAGTTGTTACAGCGGAACATAGCTATAACTTTCCGTTGGTATGGTTGGAGGTCACAGGACAAGTAGTGTTCAACATTAAGTAAAGATTTAAATTGTGCATAGTATGTAAATTTAGGTGAAGAGTCAAGTGAGGAACGCCAACATTGAAGGAAGCAGTCATAAATTCGCTGCTTGAAGATATATATAAATGTTTTAATGCAGCCAATTTCTTGCGAGATCGATACAAACCCAAAACCATACTGAAAAAGGATTAGTCTTATATATGAAGCCCAGGTAGATTTATTATGATCATCAAGAGATTTGAGCATTTGGTAGGCTTGATAAGGAAGTCTATGGTGTTGAAGCTGCATCAGTCTGCACCAGTACTTTACTGCTCTAGAGGTATAGTGATATTGCAGTGAGAGTCTGCCTCACTCTCCAAACACCATGCTATTGTTGGTATACTTGCTGACTTTGAGAAAAGTCTTACAGAACTAAAATGAACAGTTTCAATTCGTTTGCAATAAGTAGTTCCCCAAATCTCTGATCCATAACACAGAATAGGTGTAACGATGGAGTCAAATATCTTAAAAATGTCAATGTGATTAATGCATCCAAAATGTTTCTGGTAATTATATAGATGGAGAATATAGCTTTACATGCTTGAGCTGCTAAACATGATTGGGCTTTAGTCCACGACAGTTTAGGAGTGAACACAGTCCCAATATACCTATACATATTCACAACTTCTATTTGTTCACCATTTATAAACCATTTCTCATAAGAACGGAGAGGACCACCATTTCTAAAAAAATAATTTTTTTTTTTGTTCAAACTGACTTTCATTCCTGTCTCTGCACACAATTTTTCAACAATTTTAAACAATAAAAGTGACATAGAACTCTTTTCCATGGTGTACATCAAATGCCAGTCACCTGCGGGAAATTTAGATAATGTTTTCCGTCATGAAAATCAGACATTATTCGTATCAGAAAATGGATGCTTACGCACTGGTACTACTAGTGACCAGTTGTCACATATAGAAGCAAGTCCTACAACAACCTCAGAAGAGTCAACTGTTCCCAGTTTGATTATTGACGGAGTTGTTATTGTTGCTACATGTGTTCGTAGATATGTCTTTGGCATTACCACTGTACCTGAAAAGTAGCAGGGAATTGAACTTCTTTTCTTTCTGTCAAAGGCTCTTATTCAGTCCTCCAGGAGCAGGATAAGGACGTTATTGTTACAGGTGGGGAACAGGTAGTGTGTGTTCCTCAGCAACATGTATATATCATTAGCATTGCTACTGTACGAGAAAGATAGCAGAGAGAAGAGAGCAGCAATGGGAACTGCCCTATTTTCTGGCAAACGCTCTTATTCAGTTCCCCAGGAGCAGGATAAGGTCGTTATTGGTGGAAAACAGGCAGTCTAATGACCTACAACATGGCCACTATTATCAGGGTTATATAAAGAACAGTAGCTACATATGTTGTAGTACTAACATTTAGAGGCTAAAATGACCTACAACATGGCCACTATTTTCAGGATTATATAAAGAACAGTAGCTACATATGTTGTAGTACTAACATTTAGTGGCTGAAATGACCTACAACATGGCCACTATTTTCAGGATTATATAAAGAACAGTAGCTACATATGTTGTAGTACTAACATTTAGTGGCTGAAATGAACACATTTTACAGAAATAGCTGTTCCTAAATTCCGATCATTAATTATAAGGAAAAGGAGCCCGGAGATTTCCTTCATTTTCAGAAACTGTGGTAATCTAGTCTTGCTACATATTCTAGGTTTGCATAGGTTTCCTTGGATATATTTGTTTCAGGTCTGTATGACAGACTATAGTACTTGCAGTACCTCATTACATGTCATTCTACCAACGCATGTAGCTCTGGTGCAGCATGTCAAAAATACATCTTACCGGGCAGGTAAACCTCAAGACATGTTCACAGAATATAAATAGTATTGGTTATGATTTATTCTACCATGGCTACGTGAAATGCTCGAATTTGATGAGTCAGTCAATAAATTCAGACGGTATCAATTTTGGATTCACAATGCGTCTGAATTCACGGCGCTTCACTGCGCACGTATACATTACTGCCGCACTACTTTAGCCTGGCCACCAACGTGACTAATATCAACACAACAGATGTGATGGAAATGCTGATAAAACATTTATTAAAACTCGAAAAATACAATTATACGATCTCTCGTCCGTACAATTATTGGGGAAATATCATAATTATTATCTTCTGTTATAAAAAAATATTCAAACTCAATTACAATACACAGCCCCAAACATAACAAATCCCTATTTGTGTAGCAAAACGTTCGTAAACATTTACCTACCGTTTAGAATGGGAAATTCGCAAGATAACGGTCAGGCGAAACACAAAATGTATGCCACTCATACTCCATCATGTCCCGTTGCATCGTTCAAAATGTCAAAAATTGAACCACGAGAATTCCGCTCTCTGCCACCTTCCCCGCAAGGTTGTCAAGTTCATACACTTTGAAAAAAAGTTTGGCCACAATCCAGTCCCAAATGATGAGAACAATGCTCCAAGGAATCCCAAGTTAGTCGCATGTACACAAAGCAGCACTGTCACTATTTCGTCGCATGTCGGGTTGGAGGCACGTACAGACCCGAGCCAGTATATTCGGACACTTGACGTCATTTCCATAGACTTACATGTTATTTCAGTGTAGCATAGATACTTTCATGAGGTGAGTTTAGGATAGATCTTTGTAAAACTTGACAGGCAAATTTGAAATCATCTATGCTCTGTGCACATAATTTAAGTTCACTTTTCCGACCACTATTTAACTAATGACATCACATTTATCAACTTACGTATAGTTGCACAATGCACAATCGCATAGGCCATGCCGGATTACGCAGTGTCTTCCGCAGGACGACGATTTTAAATTGGTTATGGTAGAATGGAGATAAACATACTGTGTTTGGAAATTAGATGAATGTTAGACCGAATTGATAGTCTCTAAACCTCACGCTACGCGTTCGGCTTCAAATGAAATTTAGAAAATCTTAAGCAATTTTGTACATATTAATATTTTTTAAAATGCTTAAAACTTATAGGAATTTGAGTTGGGGGGAGGGCTGCTTGACACGCAGGGATGTCACTTACTTTGCACATACATTTTGTTGGGGTGCGGGGCATTCACATTGTACATGCTTCTCCATAAAATCATCATTACCCCCATAGCCGTAGATTAGGAACGGACCCTTACGCCTTCATCAGGAGATGACTTCTAAATGAAGTTCAATGGCAGGGATAGTTAAAGTATTTTAGAATGAATGTCATAGTTACGAACATGTAGTATGCAATACCAGAGAGTATAGTTACAGGGACCTTGTATTTTCTCCTCAAACAACGTATACACGCTCTGGGAAGAGTAATTTAGATAAAGATCCATTTCCATTTAGAACGAGGAAAACAAAGATTAAAACTTGAGTAGTGTCATAATCGTTATCCATTACATCATATATGACATTGGTGTAAGATGTTTGTAGTAATACCAAACCCGCCCCTGAATGTTCCCACAATGAAGGATCGCCGCCGGGTTCTATGGGATAGCCCTCTGAACACCGGCATCAGTGGTGACAATGAAGGATCGCTGCCGAGTTCTATGGGATAGCCCTCTCAACACCGGCATCAGTGACGACAATGAAGGATCGCCGCCGGGTTCTATGGGATAGCCCTCTGAACACCAGCTTCAGTGGTGACAATGAAGGATCGCTGCCGAATTCTATGGGATAGCCCTCTGAACACCGGCATCAGTGACGACAATGAAGGATCGCCGCCGGGTTCTATGGGATAGCCCTCTGAACACCGGCTTCAGTGACGACAATGAAGGATCGCCGCCAGTGGTGACAATGAAGGATCGGTTCTATGGGATAGAACACCCCTCTGAACACCGGCATCAGTGACGACAATGAAGGATCGCCGCCGGGTTCTATGGGATAGCCCTCTGAACACCGGCTTCAGTGACGACAATGAAGGATCGCCGCCGGGTTCTATCGTGTAGCATTCTGAAACCGGCATCAGTGGTGCCAATGAAGGATCGCCGCCGGGTACTATCGTGTAGCATTCTGAAACCGGCATCAGTGGTGACAATGAAGGATTGCCACCGATTTCTATGGGATAGCCCTCTGAACACCGGCATCAGGTGACGCAATGAAGGATCGCCGCCGGGTTCTATTGTAAATTATACTTGTCAGCATTGTCTCTATGGGATAAGGGCGGTGGGGTAGCCTAGTGGTTAAAGTGTTCGTTCGTCACGTCGAAGACCCGGGTTCGATTCCCCACATGGGTTCAATGTGTGAAGCCAATTTCTGGTGTCCCCCTTCGTGATATTGGTGGAATATTGCTAAAGCGGCGTAAAACCAACTCACTCACTCACTCCAGACCGTCGTCATACAGCGACAGTGTTGCTGACTGAGGAGTTAAACACATATATGCTCATAATATAGTCAAAATGGTACAATTGACTCTGCCTTTAGCAGAGAATTATTATGGATATAGAAAGGGTTTTGTTGCTTTTATCTTTGTACATAAACTAAATTCTTTGACAGTGTGCTGCTTCATATCTGTCATTGCAAAACATGTCTGATAGCTGTGACTACGTACATGGTTCATTAAAATGGAATGTGTGAACATAACAAAAAGTTAGCCCCAGTAAATACAGAAAAAGAGGGTCTACAATTGTTGATCCCTGTAATCCGTTGAGCGTACAAGATGTAAACCAATTGACTTGTGATTTAGGATGTCGGGGTAGGTAAGAGACAACAAGATTACAAGTCTGAACGAAACCTATCTTCCAAACAGTGCCGGTCATAAGGAGGCCTGTTGACACCTATGAATCCAAACCTTTTCCCCTGTCTGAATCTGTCATTTCACTTGGAAAACGGATGAAATGGTGGCTCTTTCCATTGTTCGATGACGCAACACGGCAACACAATACACCATCTTACTATACTATTCAAAAAAAGAAACGCATACCCCAGAAATCTGTTGCGAAAATGTTTTCAAACATGTGCAACTCGTCTACAAATAGACTTTAGTACATGAATTTTTATATCAGTTTAGAAGAAGGAAATGTCTATACAACCAAGTGATAACGGATACGTTGAGGGCGATGTTGACGTGGTAGCACGGTCCCGACGTTGGGTCTCCTGGCTCTCAATCCAGTCTCTCTCAACCTGTTTCGTACAGTTTGACCGGATATCCTCCGAAGTTCAGGCACCCTGGCTGATGTGCTCTCACTCGTGGCAGTACGATCACGTACATGTAGTTCCCTGATGTACTGATCTTGGGCTACAGTGGTGACTCTAGGTCTGCCTGTACGGGGACGGTCATTTGTTATACCTGCTTGGTTGTAGCGAGCTGCAAGCCGTGATATCGTGCTCAGACTAACATTCAGACGCCTGGCAACAGAAGATTGGTAATCTCTAGCATGCGTTCTTTCAACGGCGATGTTCCGTGTCGCAGCGTCAAGACGTGGCGTAGTAATTTGACCTTGAAACTGCTTCAAGACGAATGCCGATTTCCGAAAGTAATCTGGATTTTTATAGCCAGACAGTGCATGCTCTTTGCTGCACAATTTTAACTGGAAGGTGATTTCTGTTGCGTTGTGGCGATGCCTTTTTTAATCCTTGTAAGAAATCTCACCAAAATCAACATTTTCAGGTAAAGTCGATTTTCTACTAGTGCAATTACGTTAAACCATGTTATCAACACTTTTGTTACATATTTTGACGATTGTTTGAACACAATGTGTAATCTAGTGGTTGTTGATTCATTCTTAGGATTCGATAATAAGATGGCGGGAAGTATGTGAGATAAAGATGCACTTGATGCCTGGCATAGATATATAAAGGATATGTAGTGAATCATATCAACATAAACGAAATTGTTATGCAACTTCTCTGGTTAAATGGCCAGTTTCGCAACACATATTTGATAATCAATAACTGATTCAAACAAGGAATTGTTAATATTAAAGACATTTTCAATGACTAAGGGGTACTGTCATTTGCAGAACTTAAAACAAAATATCAAGGGAATATCAAGGGTGTGAAACCAAGTTTCACCACATATAAAGGGTTATTAAAAGATGTAAATGACATTGAGAAATATATTGCCAGAAACAATTTCAATATGAATTTATTTGAGAGAAAATGTTCTGTGATTATGACAATGAAATAGTTCTACTCAAGTGTATCTGCGTTTGTTCCCCAGTGAAATTGAAACAAAGTGACATGCCATTTCTCATAATATATCATTACAAAACTATGTCCACGGATTGTTTCATACAAAGTGTATCCAAGTGAAGTGAATAAAAAAATGTGAAAAAATAGTATGTGAGATAAACGCATTCGTAAAACTGTCCATTCTATTGAAATAGCTCATCCAAAAGCACAATGAGAGATGACATATATTCAAACTGTGATACTTGTCCATGTCAAGATCCTGAGAATTCTGTAATCTATAAGAGTTCATCAGAATAGATTGGGTTCTTACGGGTGCCTGATCGATCTACCCTAATCTTATGGGAAATCGATTTCTAAAGGGTCTACTTTTAAGAATGGTGGTTGCTTATCAAAGAAAGGAAAATATCATTATAAACGAAAAGTTCTAGAATACTTTTTCTTCTTCTATCTATAAATAAGTAAACAATACATTGCACACCAAAATAATTTCAGTAGGTACAGTGGAAGCTGTATAATCCGACACTCACTGGGCCCGGGGTAAAATGTCGGATTATACAGCGTATCGGATAATTCACTGTCTCGTTGCTTGAATACTTTTCAAACAGTACCATATACATTGTAACTGGTTTCATGAAATTAATGTTTGAGTAGCTATTTACTTGGTGAATAAGGAAAAAACAAAATCAGTATTTACATACACATGTATCATTGGTATTTATTCTCTTCAGTACAATGTACATACCATGCGGACTACCCAATCACAATCATATTCACACTTTCATGAAAAAGTCCTCCATTGTAGCCATAGACAGGTTGATTGGCTATTTTAGTCTAATATGGGAGAGGATGTCGGATTGTACAGCGTGATTCAATATTAATATGATGATAATATAGAAGAACGCTGCCGGGGCCCAAAAATATATGTCGGAATACACAGATTGTCGGATAATTGTAGTCCATTGTATAGTAAATCAATCTCAGAGTTTTTGACAATTATCGTTGGCAATTTGGCGGGATGTAGGTTTTAAAGGAGAGTATAGATACGTTCGTGTATTTCTGAGTTAAGTCACCCGTGAAAATCCGGGATAGAATTCATCTTCAGTAACCCAATCTTGTCTTAAGAGGCGAATAACGGGATCGGTGGTCAGGCTCGCTGGCTTGGGTGACACATGTCATCGGTTCCCAATTGCGAAGATCGATGCTCATGCTGTCTGGTCCAGACTCGATTATTTACAGACCGCCACCATATAGCTGGAATAGTGCTGAGTGCGGCGTAAAACAAAATTCACTCACTAAGTTAAGTAAAAGTACTATATCTAAATCTTTACAGTGCAGTTAAGAGCAAAAAGCCATGTAAAAGCCAGCAGCAAATGGCCGGTTGGCCACGGAAGCTATATTGTGGATGAGGTACTGGGTACTGCAGACTGACCATACATGTACTGTACATACGATACAAAGATACCTAAAAGTGAGAATATATGTAGAATTCTGGTTTTCAAGGGGACTGGACCCTCATAAAACGGCAAGGCAGGTGGACTGATGATCCCCTCTGAGATGCTGTCTGTGCGTTGCTGTACTATCATGTAATTGTATATTTGACGCCGAATAAAGTGTTGTGGACCCGCTGAGGAACTTCTGTGTTTAAGGAGACAGATAGCCCAACTAAACGGCCCGGGATACCATGTTACACATGATTGGATTAAAGTATTTGATTTCAAAGTTGGTCCAATTCATTTATTTTTATCAGATTTGTGGAGACAAGAGCATTAGGATTTTACTGGAAAGATACATGTACTGTCATCTTTTATATCAGTTCAGACTGCACACACTGCAATTTTGAAATATATACCCCAATGTATTGGGCGCGTTCGCAGCACATGAACCTGCGACCCACTGCATTTTATAGATTGGGTGAAGCACGTGCTTTAGATGTGCATTCTAGTATGATCGCCTGTTTGAGCTAAAAAGTTTTAAAATTGCCCTTAGTTTCAGGTTGTGCTTAATTAACGCTCATGTGTATATTTAGTTACAACACGTATACGCGCTTACACAGATGTTGATAAGGCGTTTAACATGGGCCTTAAAAGACATGTACATCTCAAAAAGGCATGTCAGTTTACCCAATTCTAGAAAAACTGAATAGTACACTTTATTTTAAAAAAGTAGAACTTATCTTTTACAAAGTAAGAGTAACACTTTCTCGATTTGGTTGTAGCTCATACGATGGTACTAACAATAAGACAATGATAAATTTGTACAATAACGAACTTTTACTTCGTGTTGTATGTATTAAGATTGAATATAATCAGCCAAATGATATGCTAGTAATGACAATTTAAAGAAAACCGGTAAATAAGTCAAACATTTTTACATTTAGTGTAATTTTCAACACTTATGGATGGAACAGTGATTCCATTCGCCGACGTTGTTCCATTGTGCTTTATTTAGTGGTGATATGACGCCGAAGCTGCTATAAGAGATCTAGTCTTAAATAATAATAACCACTCCACCTTTTAGTGCTTCGTCGATCATGTGTGTTTCTTTCTGTTTGTATTATTCGGTTGTTGCTACATTTTGATGATTCAGACGATGAGTTACACAATAGCACCATATTCATGATGGGCATGCATAGAAGATTACTATTGCATAAAATCCATTTGCATACACCGAATATTATCATTACGTGAAATCCCTAGGAAGTTTTTGCTTTCTCACTTAAACTAATGCGATACTAATTCAAATACAACATCGACGCAACACACAAATTCATATAAAGATGAATATATCGCTTTATCGCCATATCGCAGTATCGCTGTTTCGCCATGTCGCTTAACCATTTCGCATTATCGCAATTTCGCTTTATCGCAGTATCGCTATATCGTCATATCGTTATGTCGCACTATCGCCGTGTCGCCTGTTTATATCGCATTATCGCCGTATCGCTATATCGCAATATCGCTGTTTCGCCATTTCGTGTCGTGTTATCGCCATTTCGTGTCGTGTTATCGCAATGTCGTGTCGAGTTATCGCAATGTCGTGTCTTGCTATCGCCATATCGTGTCTTGCTGTATCGTAATCAATAGATTTTAAAAATTTTCAGGGCGACGAAAAACGCCTATACGTTTTTTGGGGGATAATATATTTTTTAAAAACGACAGAAAAAAGCTGTTTACATTACTGTAGCGCTTGGTCTTAGGCAACATGTCCGACTTTTGTCACATATGACGTCACGAGTGAAAATACTTTTGCATTAAAATTTTGGGGTACATGTTTTGATGACTTTATCTTTCACCCTCTCATTTATTGCAATTTTCTTGTAGTCTTTAAATGGCCGAAGCAGCATACACATACAAATTCAATACAAGTTCCTACTCAATTATGCTTGATTTGTCACTTATTGTGAAATAAACATGAGAATAAACAATCTAATTCGTGTCGTGCTTCGAAATGATGTACGCGTGCATGGGATTAGAAATGTGATGATGCTTAATATGGTCATACTATTTCATGTAGTTACCGTTAGCTAGTAGTAACAGTAACAGTGTTTCCACCTGGTAGGGTGCCTCGTACCTCACAACTCACAGTAACAGAGGTTATATTAGAAGGTAATATTTCTTTGACTGACTACACAGTATCTGCCACTTGGGATTCGAGCTGGAGAGGTCTGTAGGTGAGTAGCATGTGAATGTTGTTTTATAACGCAATCAACATTATCAAATGTATATCACGGGTCCAGGAGTGAGTGAGTGAGTGAGTTTACGCCGCTTTTTGCAATATTCTAGCATTATCAGGGCAGGGGGCACCAGAAATGGGCTTCACACATTGCGAACGCTTTAACCTCTCGGCTTCCCCACCGCCCCTCGGGTCCAGGAAATATGGTCATGTGGACAGAGTATCCCCTCAGAGGGCATTGATGGTCGGTGGTTCGATGCCAGCCCGCATCATACCAGATGTCGTTACCCTGCCTGGCACGCAACCTTAAGGTGGTTGGGGCGGTGGGGTAGCCTAGTAGTTAAAGCGTTCGCTCGTCACGTCGAAGACCCGGGTTCGATTCCCCACTTGGGTGCAATGTGTGTAGCCCATTTCTGGTGGATTATAGCTACAATCAGCGTACAACATGGCCGTACGTAGCCCGGGGTCAGCTGCACCCCCTAGAATCTTTTTATAGATTATTTTTTGTACATCAAAGTATTGATAAAACACTCCTTTGAGTGTCATATACCCTCACCGCAGCCCTGAAATCCTCAATTAATGACAATTAATGCGGGCAGCCCATCTGACAGACGATCGGTACCAGAATGATACTTAGAGAATAACCCACGAGGTACAGTGAACATTAATTTCACTCGGGACATTTTTTCCGTAAAAGCTCGGGACAGTGAACATTAATTGCACACGGGACATATTTTCCGTTATCACTCGTGCCTCGCAGGTTATTCTATTTATTACCCATTCTGTAATTAAACCGAGAAACCAGTATTAATGAACTCAAAGCCGCATCTTCTTAGTGTTTACAACTAACAGCTGTATTAATGCGCGGTTGAAACCAAACTGCTGAAGCTTAATGGAATCGCATTCAAAACACAATATGGTACAGTAGAAAACGGTATGAAACACAACAGAGTTCAACAGTTTCCAAATTCGTTCGATGGCGGTAAAGTTTACGTTTATTTTCAAAGAGTACAATCACATATTCAATATTTAGTCGTAGATCACTTATGTGTCGATCTAGCCTACTCGTGTCAGAAGGTGGGTGACTGTTGTTGGATACAAAACAGCAAAAACCTGTCAATCCTTTTTAACGTTAACTTATAAAACAGTGAAAATCTGCAAGGGAACAATCAAACGCCGGAATGGTGAATTGGTTTTTTTTAAGAAGACGATACACAATTATGAACGTTTATCAACATTTTGCTGAAACGGAATGTGACCTAGTTTTGGTTCGCGTAAGTGTCCTTGTCAGGATCGATAACGATAAAATTAGTCCGAGTCCGATTCGACAACAGTTTTCGTTCGCAGCCAAAAAGTTTTCAATGTCATGGTAAAATACAGCATAACCTATCAAAAGTTTTGTTTTCGATTGGGGGGTGAAAAATCATCTTGTAATAAGTCATTTATGACACTCTCCGGTAAGTGTGGACTTTGGCGAGATGCCGACTCGTTCGATATCGTTTCCGGCAACACTTACAGTCTATACCTTGCGACTTCCATTTCACCATGTTCAGTGTTTATCACATACACGCGAAAGGAAATGAGTGGTTGCATTATTCTCGTTACACGTCCAGTAATGTATCCGTCAACCTTGCCAAGGTCATTGACGTTGATTGCAGTAGCCATGTTTGTTTACAAAATACGATTAGACAATTGTTGGTTACAAAATATGTTGTTACGTAAACGACGCCATATTGTTAATGAAGTATGAAATGAAGCATTAAATAAGCATCAAAATCGAAATCCAGGATGTTTTTGTTCTATCTTAAAATCTCGAATCAGTGCGGTTACAGCACGGTCAATTCATCAATGAATCGATGAAATATACTCATGCCAATAATGGTTGTCACCCACCTCCCCACCCCAACCCCCACACACCTCACACCCCCACCCACACCACTCTCTCTCCAATTAAAAAAATTGAAGGGGGTGACAACCATTATTGGCATGAGTATATTATGAATGAACGTACATGTAGTGGTGTGAAAGTAGTTCCGACATCCAAAGAAAATGTACAAATATACGATCGACCAATCAACGTAGAGAATCACTAAATTGCACATTGTGCAAATATCAAAAAGATATCACACGGGTCTCCTCACCCGTATGGGTAATAAACCTAATTACATATGATTACAACCATCAATAAATAAAATAAGGAATCCAGGACAATGACATAGACTACCTGGAACCATATAAGCTGAAGGTATATTGTGCAATACCTAATAATAATTAACGAACACAAAACTTAATTAGATAAAGGATTGCATTCAATCCACGTGACTCCAAAATATTGAACACGATATCATGTATATGATGTAAATTCCATGTGGAATTTCTGGACTGTGAACTGGATTTAATAACACAACTATTGTATATTAATCCTTAAACTGAACAAAACAGTTGTTTTGCATATATACGGATATGACTCATATTTATAAACCTTTGTTCAGAACATTATGCACAGATGCTACAATTTTGAAGAAAGAAACTATTTTTTAAAAACCTGAAATAAATTGGTCAAACGTAGCAGGAAAAAATAATATTTTACACAAAATTGGAGATTACATAAATGGAGTCATTTTACCTTCAGAAAACAGGAAATTACATCTGAGAGCATCTTAGAAAAGTTCACTACGGCCCTGGTACAACTATGTTCACTCACTCATTAAGATGGTGAAACAAGAATGGCAGTTACTATAATGTTGGACATTCGTCTTAACATCAGGGTATCTCAATGGGTTAGGACTGGTGTTCGGCTAGTGCAAGCAGCTATACACGCGCCTTTGTGATAGACAGGGTAACATCAAGTACCATCCTTCAACGACATTCGGTATGACACCTCCGATCAAACTACCAACTAGTCGCTTTTAAAGAGCACATATACTCCAGGGTGGGGGTGGGGGGGTACAAATACATAAATCACTAACTGGCATCGCTATAAATGAAAACCCGTCATTAAAACTACTCACTTCGATCTTTAATCAACTTAAATCGACCTTTTTGACAACAGTGCACAATTCTTACCCGCGAATGAAATTTCAACCAATCAGAGCGGGGCGTCTCTGTGACGTCATATGCGGAATAGATATGAGGACCGATGCAGAATTCATCTACATTTCAGGGGGTAAATTATCTTGTTTACAGGTTTGTATTAACCTGAAATCGTGACAACTGTTGTAGAAAATGAAAGCTATATGTTCTCACAATCTACTGTCATATAATTTTGTCTCCTGCTTTGCCTAGTTTCCGAGTTACAACTTGTTTACATAGACGCTTCTGTCAAAATCGCTTGGTGTCGTTACTCGTTAGGCCTTATTTGTATTATGACTGATCCAAATTGATCCCATTTCTGTGTTTTCTTACCTCGATATTTAATCATGTCATGTAAAACTATGACGTCTATAACGTATGCGTCTATAACGTATGATATTAAAAATTGACCTTTGATTTATTTGAATCCGTAAACTAAACAACCCTATTTTGCCATTGCTAGAAGAATCGAAATTTTACTTAGGTAAATAGGTACATACAGTTTTAGCACACAGCAAATGCTTATATGTATTTCTCATGCAACAATGAAGTTCTGTTTGTATTCTCAAAACAGTGTCGGCCCATAAGTTTTCACATGCATTAAAATTGCATGCAATACAGCAATTAATACTCCCTCGTTGTAACCCGTGTTAGGTGGTATAAACCTACACATGTGATTTGTCATCATTCACTTGATGGTCAGTTAATGAATTTATAACAGGTATAATAAGTAGTAACACCACATAGATTACCCGACAAAGGTTCCCATTTGGCATTTCTTGTGTCTGGAGTAAATATTCAACATTATAAATATCGATCAAAGGATTAACCGATAACACGCTGATTGATTAATTACTTTTATCTTACACAGCGGATTTGTCAAAAGGTAGTGTTTATGTATGTAGATTTACTAATCTATACTGAATACACTCTGTCGTGTCTGTGTCTGCGTTAAAACAACGTCCTTCCTTCAAAGGATTAACCGCCAATACAGTCATTGATTGCTCATTATTGGCTAACTTAATTACCGTTTTCAAAGAATGGCGGACATTATGCAGTTGCAAGGACCTGGTGTGCTATCTTGGGTGACCAATGAGACTATACACCAATGTGACATACCTGAAACGATATATCACTTTTTCGTATACTAGACTGTTAAAAGACACATTACTTGGAACAGCTGCAGATGAATGGCATATCACTCGTTTTTGTGGATATTGATGGATACATTCCTCGAACAAGGTAATAGCCTGACATTGTTCCTATAAATTTAATCTGTTTTAATTTTGATATTTGCATTTGTTTTATTCATTTGTCGTAGCATTCAACAGAATCGTTGTTTTCGCCGTGAAGTGTAATGAGAATACACTAGGGCGTGTGTGCGAATTATGATTCACATTGGCAAACTATAAAATGTCTAGATATTACAGTCCTGTTAGAAATGCACTATAAGTATCAGCGGGGCGGTGGGGTAGCCTAATGGTTAAAGCGTTGGCTCGTCATACCGAAGACCCGGGTTTGAATCCCCACATGGGTACAATGTGTGAAGCCCATTCCTGGTGTCCCCGCCGTGATGTTGCTGGAATATTGCTAAAAGCGGCTTAAAACCAAACTCAGTTAGTCAGTATAAGTATCAGCAGATCGTCTGCTTTTTATATAGTTTCAAAATGCATACAAGTATGATAATAAACTAATTAGGATTATAAGACCAAATATAAAGACGTACATTGACTAGCATCTACATACTGGTGAGTGCACGTTAACCACGTGAATGTAGCAAGAAATTTGTCGCGCAGTATTGTCCCTTCGACCCCCCACCTCGCTTCCGTGGAAGAAATCGTTATGTTATAAGTTGTGTCATGCAAAATGCTTTTGGTTATGATTCAAATACATATTTAACTACGAGTAGAAAGTAGTTTTGATTTTTTAACTTGATGAAAACAAACCATAATCTCATTAATTCTAACAGCTTTTAGCCCGTGACTTCACGATTTTCAAAAATGGTGGCACCCTTGTCGGGAACATCCGCCAGTCTGAGGATAAATGGTATTTAGGTTTGTTTTCACCGAGTTACAAAATCAAAACTACTTTCTACTGGTAATAAAATATGTATTTGATTGATGGCCAATAGGATTGTGCATGACATAGCTTATAACATAACAATTTCTCTCGTGGAAACGAGGTGGGTGTCAATATAATACTACTTACAGTATTATTGTTACTTCGACCACAACCTCGCTTCTGAGGCAGAAATCGTTATGTTACAAGTTGTGTCATGGAAAATCTTTATGGTCATCAATCATATACATATTTTACTACGACTAGTAAGTGGTTTTGATTCTTTAACTTCCGTGAAGCGATCTGAACACAAGTAAGATATCGTTTCAGGCTTCCACAACGCTCGCTTCGCACTCACAAACATAACCCATTTTGCACGAACTGCGGGGTCCTGTGGAAATCTGTGCATGGTGACACCATCGCCCGATCCCTAGGAGCAATTGACGACAAGGCAACGATTTGGCATGTCTTCGTTGATGTCGAGAAATCATCAAAATGACGAGCTTGCTACACACTTTCTATACAACTAACTGAAAATCCTTCATCATATGACGTCACTGCAGTGCTCTGGCGACAGAGTTACGGGTACTTTGTACTTTTGCTAGTTCGAATCCCGGATGGGACTCAACCCAACAAAAGTACTATAAATTGTACTTTACTAGTGTAATCCCAAATATAGCATATGTTACATGTGCTGAATAGACTATAGAAAAGCTTACGATTCTGTATCACATGAATGGATTCTGAAGTTACTAGACTGTATCGCCCTCCCTGAGCGAGTATTTTATTTGAAAGAAAGAGGAATATTTCAAGGCGATTTTTTCAGTACTTTGCTTTTCTGCCCGTCACGAAATATTTTAAGAATGTGTGTATTTTGCACTTTTGCACACATTAATATGTCTCGTGATCCTCTTTTGAAGCATGTTAATGTTGATTTTGTTGATGGAACTGTACTGCTGGATGAGGTCAACCTCTATTTACCGTATCAAATCAGCTCAGTCTCAGTATTTCAAATAGATGCTCTACAAGCAGTTCATTGAGGATAATAGCAAGCCTGTTGGCGGTCCTGACAAGTGAAACAGAAAGATTTCCGTTTGCTGCTCAATACTGGTAATGTCCCACTCGTAACCGTCAACGTGTATTTTTACGTCAAAATGTAAATATGAGTAAGTGAATGCGTTTTACGCCGCTTTGAGCAATATTCCCACTCGTAACCGTCAACGTGTATTTTTACGTCAAAATGTAAATATGAGTAAGTGAATGCGTTTTACGCCGCCAGCAATATTCCCACTCGTAACCGGCCAACGTATTTTACGTCAAAATGTAAATATGAGTAAGTGAATGCGTTTTACGCCGCTTTCAGCAATATTCCCACTCGTAACCGTCAACGTGTATTTTTACGTCAAAATGTAAATATGAGTAAGTGAATGCGTTTTACGCCGCTTTCAGCAATATTCCCACTCGTAACCGTCAACGTGTATTTTTACGTCAAAATGTAAATATGAGTAAGTGAATGCGTTTTACGCCGCTTTCAGCAATATTCCAGCAATATCACGGCAGGGGACACCAGATGTACTCATGTGGTGAATTGAATCCGAGTTCTTCAGCGTAACGAGCGAATGCTTTAACAACTAGGCTATCCAATGTAAATATGAAATGAAGATTATATAATGAG
Organism: Haliotis rubra; assembly: GCF_003918875.1. NCBI lineage: Eukaryota > Metazoa > Mollusca > Gastropoda > Lepetellida > Haliotidae > Haliotis > Haliotis rubra. The sequence goes on from NW_025767690.1 coordinate 120,539, forward strand.
CTTAAATACCATGCTTCGCCATGCTTGTGACTACTCAGAATATGAGAAAATAAGAACTGTAAAATACTTTGAATTGGCCCACACACAGCCTCGGGCGTAACACAAACATTGATCTTTACCTTGTCTCTGTTGATAAAGCCAATGAATGTATTTGTGCTGTTGAATGTTCTGTCCCTTTAGACAGCAATGTACTTGGCAAGTTTCGGGAAAAGCATGATAAAAATGTCCCAAAACGATTCAAGGTTTATCAGCAACGTTTCAGAAATATAATTAGTGATTTGATGAAAAACGGATATCTGTGATCATGAATATGCTATTTATTGAAAATCAGTACTCCGAAATTAGGTTCGTTAACCAAGGCTTGTATGGAACATATATCAGTGAGATCTAGTTTATTATGATTAGAAATGGGATGTGTTGTATACTGCATTACTGATTGTATTTATAACAGAAATAATGTATTTTATATGTATATAAAGTTGGAGATAACTCACAATTAGGTGAGTTATTGAGATTGTTCGTACAATTTTGTATGGATGTATGGATGGACGTGTATGGATGGATGTATGCATATATGTTTGATGTACATGTTGTGTCCGGATCAGAGTTGGTGTGTGCGTGTTGTATATTAGATAGGAGTGGGAATTTGTAATAATTCACAAACAAGCGTTCAAAGTCAATCAATGGCAAACACTTCGTCCAAACACAACCAATGCTCTATCCAGAAAAAGATTGAGGCTTTTGTCTTCTTGTTTCTTTGTTGTAGTTGTTGGTTTTGTTTTGCTTTGTTGGTTTTGTTCGGGTGGGAGTTTGTTATTATTTGTTTTACGCTTTGTCATTTTTTTAAATTATTATTATTTTTTATTCTTTATTTTTTGTGTGATTTTTTGTTGTTGTTTACTTTGCTTTTTTCTTTTTGTTCTTTTTACTTTCCTTTTTTTGGGGGGACTTTTGGTTGTTTTTTGTTGTTTTGTTTTTGTGTGTTTATTTAATATATTATTATTTTTAGTTAGTGAGTGAGTGAGTGAGTGAGTGAGTGAGTGAGTGAGTGAGTGAGTGAGTATAGTTAGTTAGTTAGTTAGTTTGTTTGTTTGTTTGTTTGTTTGTTTGTTTGTTTGTTTGTTTGTTTGTTTGTTTGTTTGTTTGTTTGTTAGTTAGTTTGTTAGTTAGTTAGTTAGTTAGTTAGTTAGTTAGTTAGTTAGTTAGTTAGTTAGTTAGTTAGTTAGTTAGTTAGTTAGTTAGTTAGTTAGTTAGTTTTATTTATTACTATTATTTATTTTTATTTTATTTCTTTTTGGGAGGATGTACTTCTGTTTTGTCTTTTTGGTTCTGAGGTGTTTACTAGTATTTAACGCCCAAAGTGAGAAGGAACAGCGACGTTCAGGAAGTTGTGCCGTGTGGAGAAGAGGGGTGTTATGGTATGTGGAGGAACCTGGGAGCAGGAGACAAGACCACTAGTAATCGTGTGCGGAAATACTCAGCGATAATACACCAACATTGACGTAACAGTTTTACCCCCAGCTTCCCTGAAGGGCGTGTTCTCGTGGTTCGTCCATGCCTTGGGGGCGTTGTGTGGTAGCTTAGTGGTTAAACCGTTCGCTCGTTACGTTAAGACCCATTTTCGATTTCCTACATGGGTACAATGTGTGAAGCATATTTCTGGTGTCCCCCACCTTGATATTGCTGGAATATTGCTAAAAGCGACGTAAAACATAACTCATTCACTCACTCACTCACTCACCCAAACCCCATGCTGCCCGAATTGTGCTCTACATCCTTGCAGCTAACAACGGCAACGTGTTGACGTGCACGGTCCCAAACCACAAACCAAATGTTGCTATATCGTCATAAATGATTTATACTGTACAAAAATATATGCATGTGTATATCTCCATTAATCCACACATATACATACATATATATAAATTTCTAAGATGCCTAATCGTTAGAACAATAGAAAAGAAATACATTATCAGACAATAAAGTTATAGTTTTTTGATGACGTAACAATTGAATGACGTTATCCCGTCACTGCGCCGTCAACCGCAACAACATTCAGGGCCTTCCATGGCCTGCCCACTCACCAGATACGAACCCGATAGAGCATATATGGGACCATCTTAAGAGACAGAAGTCGTCAACCAAGCATTGACAATAGACAAGAGCTGGAGCGTGTCCTGACGGTGGAGTGGCAAAGGATCCCAGCATAAACATCATGTTTTGTCTGAACATCCTTTCATAATGTGCTTGAATAATCATCTGAAACCATTCTTCATTTCATATTATACTTGGAATCAACGTTTCGTTTGTCGCTTTTTATGGCAGGTCAACCGCGACCTATACTTTCTTTTGCCTCTTAGTTTATCCTGCGAGCGCGGCGTCGTATCACATACACGGTCCAGAAGCCAAACATAAAAATATACACAAAGAGGTCATGTTATCACACGTGTTTAGCTGTGCGGAATATTCCACTGGATAATCCACGATGACATTCTGCTCTCGTGGAAAGCCCTGCCACTCATCTTCGGGCAAAGTCAAACAAGTGAAAACTGTTTAAGGTGAGATTTCAAAACTTCATTAAATCTTTCTTTCAATAGGTTTGATCAATTACATTTATCTATTCTTTTATTTGTTTGTTCGTTCTTTCGTTCATTCAACAAACAACAATCAGTACATTCTTCAGAAAGTTGTTTTCGAAACGCTAACAAGGGACTCTCTCAGCTATCCACCTTAACACGGTTTGTATCACATCTTCTTGGACAAATATTATCTTTATTGTTAAGCCTGTATGGGCTACATCTTGTCTACATATTTTGTTTGTGCACACGAACACTGGACTGCCACAGGGGTGCGTCATCTCTCCCATACTGTTCACTCATCATGCACCGTGGCGTGTAACATGGCAAGCATTGCGGAGACAGAATAACCGAAGTGGTGTAAGCTTCCTGCTATTAAAAGTAAACAAGACGCATGAAATTATCTGTCTTTGGCACAAACATGCGACATATTCTGCCATTGTCAGTAACACAACCGTAGCAATTTTACCAGAACATGAGTATCTGGGTCTGCTAGAGACGATACGTTCAAACGGGAGTGCGAATACCGATTCTGATTTCTAAACATTATCAAGGGAGAGGACACAGTATACACAAGTTGTGATCTTCAAATATTTGTTAGAATGACTTACATACAGCATGCAAACTACACCTATACCTAAGCTGTAATATACTTTTCCCAATTCTGACAGCTAGGAACTTTTGCGCAGGTGTCATCAGGGATTTTTATATAATCCCGAAGTTATGTAACACTTTGTCAGACAAGATATAAGTGCCCAGGAAGCAGAGGACATGTACAAAATATCTGGTACTGAGGGATTCATGTCTGTCATTTCGTCAATGAAAGTTCAGCTGCACAGAATACACAAGGAGCGACATAATCCAACAATTTCTTTTCAACCTTCCCCGAACAATGCTTTCCCGAACCCTTTCCCTCACACGGCCATCTCCCACCTTATCCCACCCGACCACCTCCTATCCCACCCCTTCTATTATGCCCCCCTCCACACACCCATACAAGTGTCCACTGTAGGGGTTTTACCATCTGTGTCCACAGGAGTGTAGTTTCAATTCCCCCGTCTCCCCACATGGGTACAATGTGTGAAGCCCATTTCTGGTGTTCCCCGACGTGATATTACTGGAATATTGCTAAAAGCGGCGTAAAACCATACTCACTCACCCGTTCCCGTCAACTTCTTTCCTGCACCACTGAATGTCTTCTTTGTCAATATATTCTGTTTCATGTTGCTGTTCTGCAGGTCCTCGGTTGTGGCACCCTATCTGTGTATGTACCGTCTAATTAGTAACATGTACCCCTGTCCGTTGCCGAGTAATATGTACTAAAATCCAGATACATTGATCGTTGTGACGTATATAACTTGTTTGGGGACAATGTTTGTGGACCATTGTTTGGGGACGTATATAGCTTGGTTTGGGGACCATGTTTGAGGACTATGGTTTGATTATTGAAGCAGTTGTTACTGTTCAATGGGGCACGTGTGTTCATAGATATGTCATTGGCAGTGTAACTGTACCAGAAAAGTAGCAGAGAGAAGAAGAGAGCAACAAAAAGGACTGACATATTTTCTGTCAAAGGCTCTTATTCAGTTTGTCGAGGAGCAGGATAAGGAAGGTATTGTTACAGATGGAGAATAGGTAGTGTGTGTTCCTCAACAACATGAGCTGCCCTTGCAACCTACTATTCCACAAATTTCATAAAAACGTTATGTTCGATACATGTGGACATGTTGTAATGGTGAGAGCCCTGCATGTGATGTTTATGTCATACTTGTTCAGTTAAACCATACTCCCTTGGGGATTTACAATAAACTAAACTCTGAACACATGGTCACATAATTTAATGAATATTTGTGGATATGAATTAATGAACACGACCACTTGACAATTCAGTATGACACTAGATATTAGGGCAATGTGGTTTATATATAAAATAATTTAAGAGATTTGAACGTGACAGGGATAAAGACGAGAATTTATTGGAGGTCAACTTCTACATTGGAGGAACACGACGTTTCGGAGTATATTTTCACTCCTTCATCAGGTGATGACTTCTAAATGTCGTTCAATGAACGGGGATAGTTAAGTTTAGGTTTTTAGTTTGAATGTGATAGATACGTACGATTAGATTAATACCAGAGGGTATCGTTACTTGGAACATGTATTTTCTCCTCGTGTCCACTTTAAATAGTAGGGAGAACTGAACGTTCATTTTGGATAGGAAGCATTAGGATCACCACCCCTAGACACAACACTTGGATGTACGTGCACAACGCACTAGCCCCATACACGAGCATGGCCAAGTTCATACAGCGTAGTCGGCATAGTTTGACCTTGACGCACACGTCTCCCTATCATGTCCCAGACGTGTTTGATGGGAGAAAGATCAGGACTCATTTCTGGCGAACGATAGATGTTGTTTTGCTGGAGGTGATTATTGACGACACGTGCACGGTAAGCACGGGCGTTGTAATGCCCAGCAAATGGGACAACAACAAAGGATGTCAGTATGTTGTCCCGGTAGTACTGCCCTGTGACCCTTCCTTGCACAACAGGAAGAGGGGTTCGGTCAGTCATAGTGATACCACCCCACACCATAAGTGACCCACCAAATTTCACGTCTTACACTAATCATCTTTCAAGAGCGATAACTGTACAAACAACTATGGTCATAAGGAAGTGCAAGTGGTGATGCACTCTCAAAACATTCATTATTATGATACCAACATTGATTGACTCCGATATATCTCCCAATTATTTCAATCGTAAATCAAAAATGATGTCCCTTTCTTTTTTTGAAGAGTATATTATCAAATAATGTATACACACCCAAGGAAGAGTATCTTAATTATAAATTTATTTCCGTATAGAACGAGGAAAACAAAGATTAAAATATGAGTACTGTAATAATTATAACCCATTACATTATATATGACATTGTTGTAAGATGTTTGTAGCAATACCAAACCCGCCCCTGAATGTTCCCACAATACAGGATCCCCACCGGGTCCAAATGGGAAAGCGTCTGCTTGGACAGCAGTTGTCGGTGGTTTTAAACACAATACTTGCTGTCGGCGTTGTCTCTATGGGATAGCGTCAGCTTGGACAGCAGTGGTCGGTGGTTCAAACACAAGACTTGCTGTCGGCGTTGTCTCTATGGTATAGGGACGGTGGGGTAGCTAAAAGCGGCGTAAAACTAAACTCACTCACTACAAGTAGTGTATTGAGGATAATATCAAGCCTGTTGCGTTCTTCGCTTGGATGAAGTCGGCGGGCCCTACAAGTGAAACGGAAAGATTTCTGTTTGCTGTACAAGACGGGTAATTTCCCACTCGTAACCGTCAATTTTTTGCGTATTTTTACGTCAAAATGTAAATATGAAGTGCAGTTTATGCCGTCTTCGCCATGCTTGTGATTTTGACTACTCAGAATACGGGAAAATGACCACTATAACATTCTTTTGAATAGGCAAACATGCACCCTCAGGCGTAACACAGCCAAAGATCTTATCTTGTCTTTTATGATGAAGTCAATGAATGTATTTGTACTATTATTTTTTTCTGTCCCTTTTGACAGCAATGTTATTGGCAAGATTGGAGTATGATAAAATTGTCTGGCTTGCATCTCAAGTACACTGTCGTCAGGATTCAAATTGTTCTCGTTGCCGTTGGCTTGGTACCTTCTGGCCTAATGATGCTGATCAGGAGTATGCCTGTGTTGTCCACCCGGACAACAGCTCTTCTGACTCTCTGGGTGATGCAGAATGCTGTGGCGTTCGAGATTCTTCATTTTCTTCATTACCTGTTTTGACGTTCATGTACAGATCATTAGTCTCATAAATTGCCTGCAGACGCATTAGTAGTGTGAAGCAATAACGCAAGGAATGAATATCGTCACACAAGAGAAACAAATATCATGATCAAACTTAAATTTAGCTAGGATGGTGTTACGATTGAAATCTTTATTTGCAGAATAATTAGAATCACAAAGTATATGAATCTACATGAATGCACAGATAAACAAGATGGGCGGTATTTGGTGCCCAAAGAAATGACAAAACGAGTATATGCAATTTACTGGCGGACTGACAGATATTTTACATTGTGTATTTACATACAGACTGTGAGAGTGGATTTGGCACCAGCTGTGTCTGATATTCTTTATGGCTTAAACTTTTGAAACGTTGACGCCATCCTTGGAAACGCCAATGGACCATGAGAATCATATTTTGCTGGGGTTATTTCCATCAAGGGACCTCTTCAATAACCAAGGCCGTAAATGTTTCTAGACACTGTTTGGCAGTCCTATTATTAAATAATACCTAGATGTTATCAATGAGAAAATAGAAATTTCCCATATTGTTTTCTCAACTTAAGATTGCATTTGCTTGTTCATAGACCAGTGAAGATTCGGGTTAGAATTGGTCTTCAACATCCCATGCTTGTCGTAAGCGGCGATTAACGGGATCAGGTGGCCAGACTCTGTGACTTGTTGACATGTCATCGCATTCCAATTGCATAGATTCATGCTCATACTGTTGATCACTGGATTCTCTGAACCACTATCAAATTTTATTAAGCGGGGCATGCTTACGAAACACCTGGCACCGATATCTCGAAATAAACTTAAGTCTGAGTTTTGACTTAAGTTAGAGTTTTTAGTCATATTTGAGAAAATGCAGGAAAATGCATTTCCCAGAATAAACTGAAATCGATATTAAACTCAAACATAGTAAACAATTTGAGTTTGGTGGATAGATTACTTAAGTTCTTTGGGTTTTTTAAATTTATAAATACAGTTGAGTTAAAAATTCAGCTGTTTCAAATTGTCGAACTCTTTTGAAATTTGAGTATAAACTTAAGTTTGTTTCGATAAATGGGAGCCAGCTGCTTGGTAAGCATGCCTGGTGTCATCTGGGTTTTCAGGGTTGATTGTTGGTTCGAACCCCGATTCGCCTTGATCATGTCTCTAGGTTTGTCAGCAATATACCCGAACTCAGCAAATAGGTGAATGTATAAAGTCTGCATTACTTCGGACTTTCCTCCCACATTAACCTGAACGTACTAGAATACTGGAATACCGCCCAAAGAGGTGTTAAACCTAACTCACGCACTCACTCTTTTGTACCTACAGTTTGCCTAAACGTTATTGACTCTTTCTTAACATGGTAAAACTTGGACAACGAAATGTACTGACAATGTCATGAAAAACCTCCTAAAATATTTTGATGATATCCTGCGAGCGCAGCGTCATTGCACATACACGGTCCAGTAACCAAACACAAAAATATGAATAAAGAGATGTTTTACCACACTTTTTCAGCTGTGTTAGGCTTTCCACTGTCGTTTTTCTCTCGTGCATAGCCAGGACACTCATAAATGTCGGGCAAAGCCAGGAAAGTGAAAACTGTTTGAGGTAAGTCTTCGTTAAAGCTTTCTTTCAATATGTTTGATCAATTACATTTATCTATTTATTTATTTGTTTGTTCGTTCTTTCGTTCGTTCAGCAAACAACAACAATCAGTATATTCTTCAGAAAGTTGTTCTCGAAACAATCACAATGGTCCCTCTATGATATCAAACATTAAGTCTCTCCACCCTAACACTGTGTGTACCGCATCTTCTAGGACAAATACTTTGTTATTGTTAAACTGTGTGGTGAGGTGAAATTGGGTTTAACGTCGCGCTGGAAAATCTTTCGCTCATATGACGAGCTAAACTGTATGGACCACATCTTGGCTACATATTTTAAGTAATTGTTATTTTCCAGGGAAGCAAGTTAAGAGCCTAATAAGAGACCGGGCAAATGGATCAATTTTGCTTTTGCCTTTACCTTTGTGTATTGGGAGAATCTCGCCAAGATTATACACAAGAGACATGTGCTCATATCTGATGATGGCATCCAACAGAGACAATCTGAGTGATTAATGTTCTCCCTGCGTAGTTGATATGTTTACTGCTCAGACTATCTGGGTCTTGGGCTTTCTTGTTTTTAACCCTTTCACTGCATTTAGTACCTCTATAAATGTAGTATCACATGATAAGGGGGAGGTAATATACTCATGCCAATAATGAGTTGTCACCCCTCCACACCCCACCACCCCACACAGCTCACCCCCACACCCCACACCCTCTCCAATTAAAAAATTGAAGGGGATGACAACCATTATTGGCATGAGTATATCATCTGCTTCAGATTGCTTGGCTTCAGTTTCAGAAACATACTTTAGGCATTCATCTGAAAAAATACTATCAATGGCACTGTCTGTCTGAATGGAGAATCGAAAAATGCTTGAAATTCACCAAAAATATTGCATATGCTTGCAGCATCTGAGCCTGTATTACCATCATATGCTAGTTTGTTACTAGTGCCAGAATTTCGTTTATATCGTTTACTGGCCTTAAAATATTCCTGGATATCAACTTCAGCAGCTTCACAAACTTCATCAAATCTTTTTTTCTAACAGGAGTTGTTTAGAGTCTCGATGCTGCCTTCGAAAGATACATTTTGTTTCTGTAAGATGCATAGGAACTATCATTTTGATCACGTGATTTCCCATTCTCTATCCAGAAACGTCTTTGCAGCGCATATCATAATGAAGATCTTGTAGGTTATCCTTTTTCCAGTAAGGTTTGAGATGTGGGTGGAATTTGGAAGAAGGGATATAGTTGATTTCAGATGGAGTAAGTGCGTTTTTAATTGATTGATTATATGACTCAATGAAGACGGCATTGGATGAGAAGTGGGAAGGGTTGCATATATTGTTACAGAAATAACTTTCTGTTTCATAATGATATTACATACGATCTGTGTCAGAGGCTTTCCTCCAACTTAATTTAGATCCACCGTAGATAACATTTGGAGATTCTAAATCAAGACACACTAGAATAGGTTTAAGAGCAGATACATTGTATGGAATAGTACAGTCAATAATATAGTGTGACCAACTACGTTATGTAAATTGTCAACATATACAAATACGTAATCCAACATTGTTTTAACCTCTTTACACTTTGTTGAGAATGTAAACTTAGCCTCATCGTCCAAGGGTACAACCGAGTATAAAGATCGTTTATCCAGTGCTCTCTGTAACAGACGAGATGTGGTTTATTGTTAACACAGTGATGAATGTCTGCAAGTATTGCCGTCCCCTGCTGTGTATATATATCAAATAGGTCCATCGTGTACTGTAACTGTTCTCGGTTGACACTGTCCAAGACATTTGTAGACTGCAGTCTTGTCCCGATCACATACATATTCACAGTCTTAAGTGGAAGATTGATTGCTAAGACATGGTCACTTTCTGGAGTATCCAGCACAGTTACATTACACCACTTGCCTTTTGTATGAACGCACATGCCCCTCCGGATCCGCTGTGATGTGTTGAGGGATCATAGTTGCATCTGGAGTCGCTGTGTACGGTGTCCAGGAATAAGGCTGTCTGGTCACTGAGCCAGTGTTCACTGATGAAGAAGATATCCGTGCCGTCCAATCTGCTACTGAGTTGAGTTCCTGAGTACCAGACATACTGCCCCGTATGTTCCATACTGCTAAGCAGTACATTCATGATTGATAAGACCATTGATAATGTTCACCAGTACATTCATGATTAGCCTAGTGTTCTTGGCTCGTTGGTTCCATATGTGTCGTTTCTGGTGTACCATGAGTTATTAGGTATCAAGTCAGTCAGTCGTTTGTCTCTGCAATATTGTCGTGACGTTTGGTGGTCAGAATGTGTTGTCTGACAACTATTTCTGTTGGCTGTGATGAAACCTTGATTCGTATCGTATACGTGGGGTTTCGTCCCTCCCAGTGTTTCAATAGTTTCATGTGACTTATTTTTACACCTCTTTCATCTGTGTAGCATTTGATTGCGTCCTCAATGACCTCAAAGGGTTCGCTTGCCTTCACATAAGATAGCACAAGTCTCTATTGCTTAAATCGGGACATTCCGGAGAGGGCTTTTTTCCATTGATCTTTAAACAATACAGTCCTCGATTGGTCATCACTAGAGATAACACACGACAGGTTTTTGTGCTTGTTTTCACTAACTAGGTTTTGAACTCTCTGCTTTGTGGTCACGCTCTGTCGCTTCTGGTAGGCTTGTGTCCGAACTGTGGTTTGGTGAAACAATGATGGGGTAACTTGGTACATGTTCAGCCTGATTGGATTCTTGAATTACAGAGTTTTCTTTTGTTGTTCAATAATCTTACAGGGAGAGACATGTTTGACTGTTTCTGAGTATGACAATTTTGAGCGAACAATCATGCAATCTATTTGACCATCAATCGCACTTATACGTTTGTTGATCACTTAGTTTCTTGAATATCACTACACACAATGCATTTTCTCTCCAGTTCATCTGTTAACACTGACACATCTGTTTGTAGTTTTCTTCACTTGACCTTGGTTCCTGGGTTCTAGTCTTAAGACTGGCAATTTCAGTTTTCATCTCTTCCAGAACATATATCATCCTAAACATGTCATTTTCATATTTCAATTTCAAATCAGTTATCTTGTTAGACATTTCATTGAAACGCTCGTTGATGGCTTCATGTAAGCATAGTTAAACATTTTCAATATTGCTTTCTCAAATTAAGATTGCATTTATTTGTTCATAGACACATGAAGGTTCGGGTTAGAATTGGTCTTCAGTAACCCATGCTTGTAAGAGGCGATTAACGGAATCGGGTGGCCAGACTCACTGGCGTGGTCGACATTTGTCACCGTATCCCAACTGCGTAAATCGATGCTCATGGTGTTGATCACAGGATTGTCTGATCCATTATCGATTATCATTTAGCAGGAAATGCTTACCAAACACCTGGTGTCATCTGTGTTTTCCAGTGATCCGTTTTTGAGATTTACCTACTTTTGTGAAATTTCATGTAGTCGCATTGTAGATGGTTAAAGCGTTTGCCTGTGACGACAAACACGCGGGTTTGATTCCACTCATGGGTACAATGTGTACTCATTCAGGCGCTAGAAGGTTAAAAGGCCAGAACCACCCGAACCCTCTCTGCTGCATTTTTCATCGTAATCTGTAAAACATAATAATAATGTTGGCTATTTATAAAGCGCCTTTTACACGCACGTGAGCATGCTCAAAGCGCTGACACATTATTACCCCTGATAACCTAAGCTGCCTGCATGCTGTGAGACGCTAAAAGGTTATGAGTCACATGACTTATCCCACCGGGTTCCCATTTTTTGCGGGGTGAACAGAGGCAATGTTGAACAAACCCAATTGCCTAAGGTGAGACCACGTGTATCACAAGTGCTTTGTTGTGGGGAAACTCTCAGGAGTGAAGCTGCCAAACACGGTCACTCATCCAAAGACTCTCCGCGCCCATCGTTGCTTAACTTCAAGTGATTTGTGACCTGAGGTCTATGCGCAGGACCACACACCACCACTGTCGAAGGAGGCGTTAAACCTACATGTACCCCACACACTCACTTTTTTGTACCCTCAATTTTTTTAATGTTTTTGACTCTTTCTTAACATGGTAAAACTGGGAAAACGAAATGTATATTTTTAGGAATTATTTTCACTGCTAATGGATGATCTCAAGCGAGCCCGTACATGTTCCAATGTCAAACACAACAATATGAATAAACAGGTTATTTTGCCTCACGTATGTAGCTGTGCGGAAATTTCCACTGAATTATCCACAATGACTCTCTACTCTCATGCACAGTCCGGCCACTGAAGTGTCGCACAAAGCCACGCAAGTGACAACTGTTTAAGGTAAGATTTCAAAACTTCGTTAAATCTTTCTTTCAGTAGGTTTGATCAGTTACATGCATTTATTTATTCATTTGTTTGTTCGTTCTTTCGTTCGTTCAGCAAACATCAACAATCAAAATATATCCTCATGCCAATAATGGTTGTCACCCCCTCCCCACCCACACACACCCCCACACCACACCCACACCCCTCTCCAATTAAAAATTGAAGGGGGTGACAACCATTATTGGCATGAGTATATATTTTGATTGTTATTGATTGGTGGTGTCACAACAGAAAGTTGTTCTTGAAACAATTACACCGGTCCCTCAATGATACCAAATAGTCAGTCTCTCAGACCTCCACCATAATACTATGTGCACCACACATTCTAGGACAAATATTTTCGTATGGACTGCAACTTGGCTAGGTATTGTGAGTAATCGTGATTTCCAAGCCAAGCAAGTTATGAGCCAAATAAGAGACCAAGCAAGTTAACAATCGGGAATGTGTGAAAATGATGATTGGTTGTCCCAAATTATGTCGAGGAATTATTCAATTTTTACTATTGTATATTCGACACACCCGATTCCATCACCAAAGGCGAAATTATGTTGCTACATATTTTTAAGTAATCATTATATTCAAGCCATGCAAGTAATAAAGAGCCAAATGAGAACCCAAGGACTCTCAATGCTGCTTAACTTCAAGTGATTTGTGACCTGAGCTATATGCACAGGACCACATAAAACATAAAATACGTCCCTGCTGATGTAAGGTCAAGAAGAACAACTATACTCTGTTGCGGGTATATTATAAGCAGAACTCAGTTTGTGCACACGGACATTGGACTGCCACTGGGGTGTGTCATCTCCCCCTAAGTGTTCACCAACTATGCAGTGATGTAAACTTCTTGCTATTAACAGTAAAGAAGACACACGAAATTGTCTTTGACTTTGGCATAATAAGGCGACTTAACACACACACACCCCTCCCCCCGAACAACGCATGCTTTCCACGTAACACACACACACACACACACACACACACACACACACACACACACACACACACACACACACACACACACATCCCTCTCTCACATATCCTACCTCGTTTACATATGGCAAGTGTTTCTGTTTGGAAGCTGTTCGCCGCGAAGTTTCAATTATCGATTTCAGGCAAGTCGTAGGGCATACGTCCCAAATCAATATATAAAATATACTATTGAACAAACTTTCTTTATTTCGTGAGTGCGAATCTGCATCGAAACGTCGCAATCACCTAGGTCATCTATACATATATTCCACAAGTTTCATAAAATAATTATGTTCGATACATGTGGACATGTTGTAATGGTGAGAGCCCTGCATCTGATGTATATGTCATACGTGTTTAGTTAAACCATACTCCTTTGGGGATTTACAATAAACTAAAATCTTAACACATGGTCACAGAATATAATTAATATTTGTGGATATGACTCATGACTGACTGACTGAGTTTGGTTTTACGCCGCTTTTAGCAATATTTCAGCAACATCACTGCGGGTATGACTCATGAACACGACCACTTAACAATTCAGTATGACACTAGATATTAGACAATGCGGTTTATATATAAAGTATTTTAAGAGATTTGAACGTGACAGGGATAAAGACGAGAATTAATGGAGTTCAGCTTCTTTATTAGAGGGACACGACGTTTCGGAGTATATTTTCACTCCTTCATCAGGAGATGACTTCTAAATGCCGTTCAATGAACGGGGATAGTTAAGTTTAGGTTTTAAGTTTGAATGTGATAGATACGTACGATTAGACTAATACCAAAGGGTATTGTTACTGGGAACATGTATTTTCTCCTCATATACACTTAAAAAAGTGGGGGAAAACTGAACGTTCATTTTGGATAGGAAGCATTAGGATCACCACCCCTAGACACAACACTTGGATGTACGTGCACAACGCAGTAGACCCATACACGTGGATGAGGTGTCATTCTTGATTTGGACGGTTTTCAAGAAGGTCGGTAAAACACTGTAGACCATTAATTTTGGCAGTCATCTTGCATCTCTTAATCACACAGTTGTTAGTGTTTCTTTGTAGTCGTTTTGTTTTTTAATTTGTTGTTGTTTGAATTTGCAATACGGCGTATTCAACGTGATGAACGTTTGCCTGCAATTGGCATGTTGAAACAGACACTACCCTGCATGAAGTGGCCAGGACCTTCAATGTTTCTGTCATTAACCGACTTTGGAACAAATATCAGGAAACCCAAAATGATGACGATGGACCCCGTTCAGGTCGTCCAAGGTCAACAACAAGAGTACAAAATCGTTTCATTCGGAACAAGGCTTTAAGAAATCGAGCTGTAACGACCAATGAAATTGCAGCAAATCTGCATCAGACTACTGGTGTTCGAGATACGGCTCAAACAATCAGGAATCGCCTCAATGCAACCCAATTGCATGCCATCCTTGACTGATCGTCACATGGCTGTAAGAAGGGAATGGTGTAGACACTGGAGGAATCGTCGTTGGTCACGTATCATGTTTTCGGATGAGTCTACATTCATTTTGGACTTCCTTAACATGCGTAGTCGGGTCTGGCGACGAGGAAATGAACATCACGCCAACATGAACGTGAGACCACACGATCTATTTTGGACGATTTTCATTCAGTAGTGTGTGGTTCCACCACGAAGGGTCAGACATTCATTCAAACGACGAGGCATACTGCGTATGAATCTCCCAAATTAGAGTCCCAATGTCCAGTTGGGGGAAGTCTGTTCCATTCTTCCCGAAGCGCACGGCCAAGTTCATACAGCGTAGTTGGCATAGTTTGACGTTGACGCACACGTCTCCCTATCATGTCCCAGATATGTTCGATGGGGGAAAGATCAGGACTTATTTCTGGCAAACGATAGATGTTGTTTTGCTGGAGGGGATTATTGACGACACGTGCACGGTAAGCACGGGTGTTGTAATGCCCAGCAAATGGGACAACAAAGGATGTAAGTTTGTTGTCCCGGTAGTACTGTCTTGTTACCCTTCTTTGCACAACATGAAGAGGGGTTTGGTCAGTCATAGTGATACCACCCCACACCATAAGTGACACACCAAATTTCACGTCATACACCAATTATCTTTCAAGAGTGATAACTGTACAAACACCTATGGTCATAAGGTGCAAGTGGTGATGCACTCTCAAAACATTCATTATTATGATATCAATATTGAATGACTCCGATATATCTCCCAATTATTTCAATCGTAAATTAAAAATGATGTCGAACTACTTTTCTTACGAGTATATTATCAAATGACGTGTACACACACTAGGAAGATTAATTTAATTATTAATTCATTTCCGAATAGAACGGGAAAACAAAGATTCAAACTTTGAGTACTGTCATAATTACAACCCATTACATCCTATATGACATTGGTGTAAGATGTTTGTAGTAATACCGCCCCTAAATGTTCTCACAATACAGGATCCCAATCAAGTCCAAATGGGAAAGCGTCTGCTTGGACAGCAGTGGTCGGTGGTTCAAACACAATACTTGCTGTCGGCGTTGTCTCTATGGGATAGCGTCTGCTTGGACACCAGTGGTCGGTGGTTCAAACACAATACTTGCTGTCGGCGTTGTCTCTATGGGATAGTGTCTGCTTGGACAGCAGTGGTCGGTGGTTCAAACACAATACTTGCTGTCGGCGTTGTCTCTATGGGAAAGCGTCTGCTTGGACAACAGTGGTCGGTGGTTCAAACACAATACTTGCTGTCGGTATTGTCTCTATGGGACGAGCAAGTCAACCTAAGACCGACATCATTTCTGGTGTCCCCTCTATGATATTGAGCATCGATCTGCGCAATCGGGAACCAATGACATGTGTCAACCAAGTCAGCGAACATGACCTCCCGATCCCGTTAGTCACCTCTTACAACAAGCATGGGTTACTGAAGGTATTTTCTTACCCGGACCTTCACGGGTCGCCTTACAAGTGAAACAGAAAGATTTCTGTTTGCTATACAAGACCGGTAATTTTCCACTCGTAACCGTCAGTGTGAATTTTTACGTCAAAATATGAAATGTTGATTATGTAATGAACTTCATTACCATTTTCGCCATGCTTGTGGTTTTGACTACACAGAATATGGAAAAATGACAACTATAAAATTCTTTTGAACAGGCTGCACACAGCCTTAGGCGTAACACAGCTCACGGTCCTGATCTTGTCATTTTTTTACTTGTGCTATTGAATTTTCTAACACGACGTTTCGGAGTATATTTTTACTCCTTCATCAGGTAATGACTTCTAAATGCCGTTCAATGACAGGGGATAGTTAAAGGTTTTAGGTTTGAATGTGACAGATACGTACAGTCCGTTTGAGTCTGAAGCGGACCGATGAATTGCAAATTTTATCATTGTACAAAATTGCCACATAAATATAAATAGTACACATGTTTATCATTTACTAATACCCAACAGCTTTCTTATATTTGAAAATTTTCCGGACTCAACCAAAAAAGTTGTTTAAGAAACTATCATCATTGAAAACGCAAAAGTTGTTATCTGTCGCGGCGGGGTGAAACCGCAGAAATGGAACAGCCAGTCATGGCGGGGGACATCTCAAAATCTATTCCGGGAGACCTGTTGGTTCCTCGTCCGTCGTAGTGTCATAGTCACGACTTACAGGGATGACAAGTGGTGCCACAGTTGCCTGTTGTAAGCCATCCCGAGACAAGTTACCTTGTTCAGTGACATTAGCTACCTTGTTGACACAGTTTTGCCAAGTTTCAGTCGTGATTTTGTTATGGGATTCCTTAACCAAAACCTGTACGTCACGTAATCTAAAAGTTGTGTTTGATCTGGCAACATCTCCTTTGACAATACCCCATATCATTTCAATGGGGTTAAGGTCACAGTGATAGGGTGGAAGTCGCAGAATATCGTGACCCTTACTTTTTATGTAACTGTCAACTTTGTAGAAAGGTTCACCTTTGTGGGTTTTTATGATCTCATATAGCTGAGGCTTCGTTGCCTTTGAAGGCCGTGCGATCTGAAATTTTTCGAGCCATGATATCATATCACCTTTTCGACTGTTCGATGTCGGGGCTTTACTGTCGAGGTCCTGCACGCTGTGGTATGGGGCATTGTCCATTACGATAAAAGACTTCTCTGGTAGAGCTGGTACCCACTTGTTTTTAACCCAATCGAGGAAAACCGCACCATTCATCTCGGAATGGTAGTCTCTGTTATCTGTGGACTTTGCCCTGAATACCAAGTTGCAGCCTGGGAGAAAGCCTTTGCTTGAGCAACCAGCATGGAGAATGATTAGACTCTCTCCTATCCCTAGAGGCAGCTTTCTACGTGACCTCTTATCAGCCCCATCGGGTACCCACTGACTGCTGGCAGTGTGCGAGGCATTGACCCAGGTCTCGTCCAAGTACACTGGCTCGAACCCTTCCTCGCGCTTCTTCTTTATAACCCTGAGTAAATTATTTCTCAAGCGAACGATATCAGGGCGTTCACAGAGTACTGACCTATTCTCCCCAGAAATTTTCTTATAACGATACACGAAAGAGGGTAAGAGTTGCCAGAGTGTGTACTTTGATACTCTGAGGTTGTGTTCTTGCTTCAAATGCTTTTTTTAAATTTTCAGCAACATGTATTTGTTTTCAGAACAGAGCTTGTTGATAGACTGCCTTACAACGTTCTTTTAAAAGTTGTCCAAATGTTTTAATTTGTGTGATTTTGACACGACCCCTCCCCCTTTCGCATCACCCTCACAACGTTTGTGTTCCAGAACATTTGTCAGTACCCTTGCTGATACTTTTGCTGCCCGCTTACGGAATTTATTAATTGCATAAAATGGTTTGCCCCTTTCGGTTTCAGCACGGAAAAAATCGTACACTTTAATCATCAACTGTTTCAGGTCAGCATTCAACTTCATTTTTCATCAGGCATGTTTATCCCGTGCACGACGAGATAGTGGCTGTTCCGTTTCTGCGGTTTCACCCCGCCGCGACAGATAACAACTTTTGCGTTTTCAATGATGATAGTTTCTTAAACAACTTTTTTGATTGAGTCCGGAAAATTTTCAAATACCAGAAAGCTGTTGGGTATTAGTAAATGATAAACATGTGTACTATTTATATTTATGTGGCAATTTTGTACAATGATAAAATTTGCAATTCATCGGTCCGTTTCTGACTCAAACGGACTGTACATGCAGAATGCGATACCAGGAAGTATCGTTACAGGGGTCATGTATTTTGTCCTCGAGTTATTAAACAACGTATACACACACTGGGACGAGCACTATACTATAAATTCATTTCCGTTAAGAACGAGGAAAACAAAGATAAAACTTTGAGTAGTGTCATAATTGTTACCTATTACATCATATATGACATTGGTGTAAGATGTAGTAATACCAAACCCTCCCCTGAATGTTCCCACAATACAGGATCCCCACCGGGTCCAAATGGGAAAGCGTCTGCTTGGACAGCAGTGGTCGGTGGTTCAAACACAATACTTGCTGTCGGCATTGTCTCTATGGGATAGCGTCTGCTTGGACAGCAGTGGTCGGTGGTTCAAACACAGTACTTGCTGTCGGCATTGTCTCTATGGGATAGCGTCTGCTTGGACAGCAGTGGTCGGTGGTTCAAACACAATACTTTCTGTCGGCGTTGTCTCTATGGTAAAGCGTCTGCTTGGACAGCAGTGGTCGGTGGTTCAAACACAATACTTGCTGTCGGCGTTGTCTCTATGGGATAGCGTCTGCTTGGACAGCAGCGGTCGGTGGTTCAAACACAATACTTGCTGTCGGCGTTGTCTCTATGGGACAGCGTCTGCTTGGACAACAGTGGTCGGTGGTTCAAACACAATACTTGCTGTCGGCGTTGTCTCTGTGGGATAGCGTCTGCTTGGACAGCAGCGGTCGGTGGTTCAAACACAATACTTGCTGTCGGCGTTGTCTCTATGGGACAGCGTCTGCTTGGACAACAGTGGTCGGTGGTTCAAACACAATACTTGCTGTCGGCGTTGTCTCTATGGGATAGCGTCTGCTTGGACAGCAGTGGTCGGTGGTTCAAACACAATACTTGCTGTCGGCGTTGTCTCTATGGGATAGCGTCCTTTTGGACAGCAGTGGTCGGTGGTTCAAACACAATACCTTCTGTCGGCATTGTCTCTATGGGATAGCGTCTGCTTGGACAGCAGTGGTCGGTGGTTCAAACACAATACTTGCTTTTGGCGTTGTCTCTATGGGATAGGAGCGGTAGGGTAGCTAACAGCGGCGTAAAACTAAACTCACTCATTACAAGTAGTGTATTGAGGATAATAGCAAGTCTGTTGAATTCTTCGCTTGGATGAAGTCGGCGGGCCTTACAAGTGTAACGGAAAGATTTCTGTTTGCTGTACAAGACCGGTAATTTTCCACTCGTAACCGTCAAATATTTTCGTATTTTTACGTCGAAATGTAAATATGAAATGTAGTTTATGTAAGGAACTTTATTGCCGTCTTCGCCATGCTTGTGATTTTGACTACACGGAAAATGGGAAAATAACAACTATAACATTCTTTTGAATAGGCCAACATGTAGCCTCAGGCGTAACACAGCCAAAGATCTTATCTTGTCTTTTATGATGAAGCCAATGAATGTGTTTGTACTATTATTTCTTTTTGTCCCTTTTGACAGCAATGTAATCGGTAAGACTGGAGTATGATAAAATTGTCTGGCTTGCATCTCAAGTACACTGTCGTCAGTATTCAAATTGTTCTCGTTGCCGTTGGCTTGGTACCTTCTGGCTTATTGGTGCTGATCAGGAATATGTCTGTGTTGTCCACCCGGACACCAGCTCTTCTGACTCTCTGGGTGATGCAGAATGCTGTGGCGTTCGAGATTCTTCATTTTCTTCGTTACCTGTTTTGATGCTCATGTACTGATCATTGGTCTAACAAATTGCCTGCAGACACATTAGTAGTGTGAAGCAATAACGGAAGGAATGAATATCATCATACAAGAGAAACAAATATGATCAAACTCAAATTTAGCTTTGATGGTATCACGGTTGAAATCTCCATATGCAGGATAATTAGAATCACAAAGTATATGAATCTACATGAATGCACAGATAAACAAGACGGGCGGTATTTAGTGCCCAAAGGAATGAAAAAACGAGTATATGCAATTTACTGGCGGACTGACAGATATTTTACATGGTGTATTTACATACAGACTGTGAGAGTGGATTTGGCACCAGCTGTGTCTGATATTCTTCATGGTTTAAATTTTTGAAACGTTGACGCCATCCTTGGAAACGCCAGTGGACCATGAGAGTCATATTTTGCTGGGTTTATTTCTATCAAGAGAACCTCTTCAATAACTAAGGTCGTAAATGTTACTAGACACTGTTTGGCAGTCCTATTATTAAATAATACCTAGATGTTATCAATGAGAAAATCGAAATTTCCCATATTGTTTTCTCAACTTCAGATTGCATTTGCTTTTTCATAGACCAGTGAAGATTCGGGTTAGAATTGGTCTTCAGCATCCCATGCTTGTCGTAAGAGGCAATTAACGGGATCAGGTGGCCTGACTCTGTGACTTGTTGACATATGTCATCGCATTCCAATTGCGTAGATTCATGCTCATACTGTTGATCACTGGATTCTCTGAACCACTATCAATTTTTATTAAGCGGGGCATGCTTACCAAACAACTGGCCCCGATATCTCGGTTTTAGTCATATTTGAGAAAATGCAGGAAAATGCATTTCCCAGAATAAACTGAAATCGATATTAAACTCAAACATAGTAAACAATTTGAGTTTGGTGGATGGATTACTTAAGTTCTTTGGGTTTTTTTTATTTATAAATACAGTTGAGTTAAAAATTCAGCTGTTTCAAATTGTCGAACTCTTTTGAAATTTGAGTATAAACTTAAGTTTGTTTCGATAAATGGGAGCCAGCTGCTTGGTAAGCATGCCTGGTGTCATCTGGGTTTTCAGGGTTGATTGTTGGTTCGAACCCCGATTCGCCTTGATCATGTCTCTAGGTTTGTCAGCAACATACCCGAACTCAGCAAATAGGTGAATGTATAAAGTCTGCATTACTTCGGACTTTCCTCCCACATTAACCTGACCGTACTAGAATACTGGAATACCGCCCAAAGAGGCGTTAAACCTAACTCACGCACTCACTCTTTTGTACCTACAGTTTGCCTAAACGTTATTGACTCTTTCTTAACATGGTAAAACTTGGACAACGAAATGTACTGACAATGTCATGAAAAACCTCCTAAAATATGTTGATGATATCCTGCGAGCGCAGCGTCATTGCACATACACGGTCCAGTAACCAAACACAAAAAATATAAAAAAAGAGATGTTTTACCACACTTTTTCAGCTGTGTTAGGCTTTCCACTGTCGTTTTTCTCTCGTGCATAGCCAGGACACTCATGCTCAAATGTCGGACAAAGCCAGGCAAGTGACAACTGTTTAAGGTATAGTCTCCGTTAAAGCTTTCTTTCAATAGGTTTGATCAATTACATTTATCTATTCATTTATTTGTTTGTTCGTTCTTTAGTTCGTTCAGCAAACAACAACAATCAGTTTATTCTTCAGAAAGTTGTTCTCGAAACAATCACAATGGTCCCTCAATGATACCAAACAGTGAGTCTCTCCACCCTAACACTGTGTGCCACATCTTCTAGGACAAATATTTTGTTATTGTTAAACTGTATGGACCACATCTTGGCTACATATTTTAAGTAATCGTTATTTTCCAGGGAAGCAAGTTAAGAGCCTAATTAGTGACCGGGCAAATGGATCAATTTTGCTTTTGCCTTTACCTTTGTGTATTGGGAGAATCTCGCCAAGATTATACACAAGTGACATGTACTCATATCTGATGATGGTATCCAACAGAGAGACAATATGAGTGATTAACGATCTCCCTGCGTATTTGATATGTTTACTGCTCAGAATATCTGAGACTGGGGCTTTCTTGTTTTTAACCCTTTCACTGCATTTAGTACCTCTATAAATGTAGTATCACATGATAAGGGGGAGGTAATATCATCTGCTTCAGATAGTTTGGCTTCAGTTTCAGAAATATACTTTAGGCATTCATCTGAAAAAATACTATCAAAGGCACTGTCTGTCTGAAT
Source organism: Haliotis rubra (assembly GCF_003918875.1). Taxonomy (NCBI): domain Eukaryota; kingdom Metazoa; phylum Mollusca; class Gastropoda; order Lepetellida; family Haliotidae; genus Haliotis; species Haliotis rubra. The sequence continues at coordinate 143,019 of NW_025767690.1, forward strand.
GGAGAATCGAAAAATGCTTGAAATATTCACCAAAAATATTGCATATGCTTTCAGCATCTGAGCCTGTATTACCATCATATACTAGTTTGTTAATAGTGCCCGAATTTCGTTTATATCGTTTACTGGCCTTAAAATATTCCTGGATATCAACTTCCGCAGCTTCACAAACTTCATCAAATCTTTTTTTCTAACAGGGGTTGTTTAGAGTCTCGATGCTGCCTTCGAAAGACACGTTTTGCTTCTGTAAGATGCATAGGAACTATCATTTTGATCACGTGATTTCCCATTCTCTATCCAGAAACGTCTTTTTCCAGTAAGGTTTGAAATGTGGGTGGAATTTGGAAGAAGGGATATAGTTGATTGCCGATGCTGTAAGTGCGTTTTTAATTGATTGATTATATGCCTCAATGAAGTCGGCACTGGATGAGAAGTGGGAAGGGTTGCATATATTGTTACAGAAATAACTTTCTGTTTCATAATGATATAACATACGATCTGTCTCAGAGGCTTTTCTCCAACTTAATTTAGATCCACCGTAGATAACATTTGGGGATTCTAAATCAAGACACACTAGAATAGGTTTAAGAGCAGATACATTGTATGGAATAGTACAGTCAATAATATAGTGTGACCAACTACGTCATGTAAATTGTCAACATATACAAATACGTAATCCAACATTGTTTTAACCTCTTTACACTTTGTTGAGAATGTAAACTTAGCCTCATCGTCCAAGGGTACAACCGAGTATAAAGATCGTTTATCCAGTGCTCTCTGTAACAGACGAGATGTGGTTTATTGTTAACACAGTGATGAATGTCTGCAAGTATTGCCGTCCCCTGCTGTGTATATATATCAAATAGGTCCATCGTGTACTGTAACTGTTCTCGGTTGACACTGTCCAAGACATTTGTAGACTGCAGTCTTGTCCCGATCACATACATATTCACAGTCTTAAGTGGAAGATTGATTGCTAAGACATGGTCACTTTCTGGAGTATCCAGCACAGTTACATTACACCACTTGCCTTTTGTATGAACGCACATGCCCCTCCGGATCCGCTGTGATGTGTTGAGGGATCATAGTTGCATCTGGAGTCGCTGTGTACGGTGTCCAGGAATAAGGCTGTCTGGTCACTGAGCCAGTGTTCACTGATGAAGAAGATATCCGTGCCGTCCAATCTGCTACTGAGTTCCTGAGTACCAGACATGCTACCCCGTATGTTCCATACTGCTAAGCGGAGTGATAAGACCATTATAATGTTCACCAGTACATTCATGATTAATAGTGTTCTTTATTGGTTCCATATGTGTCGTTTGTGTACCAGGGGGCGGTGGGATAGCCTAGTGGTTAAAGCGTTGGCTCGTCACGCCGAAGACCCGGGTTCGAATCAACATGGGCACAATGTGTGAAGCCCATTTCTGGTGTACCCCGCCGTGATGTTGCTGGAATATTGCTAAAAGCGGCTTAAAACCAAACTCAGTCAGTCAGTCGTTTGTGTACCATGAGTTATTAGGTATCAATTCTTTGTAAGTGACGTTTGGTGGTCAGAATGTGTTGTCTGACAACTATTTTTGCTGGCTGTGATGAAACGTTGATTCGTATCGTATACGTCGGGTTTCGTCCCTCCCAGTGTTTCAATAGTTTCATGTGACTTATTTTTACACCTCTTTCATCTGTGTAGCATTTGATTGCGTCCTCAATGACCTCAAAGGGTTCGCTTGCCTTCACATAAGATAGCACAAGTCTCTATTGCTTAAATCGGGACATTACGGATAGGGCTTTTGTCCATTGATCTTTAAACAATACAGTCCTCGATTTGTCATCACTAGAGATAACACACGACAGGTTGTTGTGCTTGTTTTCACGTGGTTTAGAACTCTCTGCTTTGTGGTCACGCTCTGTTGCTTCTGGTTGGCTTGTGTCCGGACTGTGATTTGGTGAAACAATGATGGGGTAACTTGGTACATGTTCAGCCTGATTGGATTCTTGAATTACAGAGGTTTTCTTTTGTTGTTCAATAATCTTACAGGGAGAGTGTGTTTGACTGTTTCTGAGTATGACAGCTTTGAGACAACAATCATGCAATCTATTTGACCATCAATCACACTTGTACGTTTGTTGTTCACTTAGTTTCTTGAATATCACCACACACAATGCATTTTCTCTCCAGTTCATCTTTTAACACTGACACATCTGTTTGTAGTTTTCTTCACTTGACCTTAGTTCCTGGGTTCTAGTCTTAAGACTGGCAATTTCAGTATTCTTCTCTTCCAGAACATATATCATTCACACATGTCATTTTCATATTTCAATTTCAAATCAGTTATCTTGTTAGACATTTCATTGAAACGCTCGTTGATGGCTTCATGTAAACATATTAAAACATGTCCCATATTGTTTTCTCAAATTAAGATTGCATTTATTTGTTCATAGACACATGAAGGTTCGGGTTAGAATTGGTCTTCAGTAACCCATGCTTGTAAGAGGCAATTAACGGAATCGGGAGGCCAGACTCACTGGCGTGGTCGACATTTGTCACCGTATCCCAATTGCGTAGATCGATGCTCATGGTGTTGATCACTGGATTTTCTGATCCATTATCGATTATCATTTAACAGGAAATGCTTACCAAACACCTGGTGTCATCTGTGTTTTCCAGTGATCCGTTTATGAGATTTACCTACTTTTGTGAAATTTGATGTAGTCGCATTGTAGATCCGATGCATCTAATTTCTTTCCTCCAGTGCAAGATTTCAAATGTATAAGTAAGCTGTATCATTTCAGTGCAATCCCTCATGTCTGAAACACAATACTTGGTGTCACTATGGGGTAGGGCTGGTGGGGTAGCTTAATGGTTAAAGTGTTTGCTCGTCACGACAAACACCCGGGTTTGATTCCCCTCATGGGTACAATGTGTACTCACTCACTCAGGTGCTAGAAGGTTAAAAGGCTGATGATGAGCCTTACCAGCCTGACTGTGCCAGAATCACCCGAACCCTCTCTGCTGCATTTTTCATCGTAATCTGTAAAACATAATAATAATGTTGGCTATTCATAAAGCGCCTCTACACGCACGTGAGCATGCTCAAAGCGCTGACACATTATTATCCCTGATAACCCAAGCTGCCTGCATGCTGTGAGACGCTCAAAGGTTATTAGTCACATGACTTATCCCACCGGGTTCCCATTTTTTGCGGGGTGAACAGAGGCAATTTTGAACAAACCCAATTGCCTATGGTGAGCCCACGTGTATCACAAGTGTATCACAAGTGTATCACTGTCCAAGGAGGCGTTAAACGTACATGTACCCCACACACTCACTTTTTTGTACCCTCAATTTGCCTAAATGTTTTGACTCTTTCTTAACATGGTAAAACTGGGAAAACGAAATGTATACTTTTGGGAATTATTTTCACTGCTTATGTCCAAAGGGTTCCTAATTACGGCGCCTTTGAACCTGACAAGTAGATGATATTTAACTGTCAGTTATCCCATACGTGGGAGGGCGTTCCTTTACCGGAACTACGGTATACCCCCGTACTTCGGTCCTGACGATAAGGGATGTGCGAGAGGTACAGTGTCAGTACCCGGGGGCCTTTGGACCTTTACCGTAGTTCCTCCAGCAACCACAAGACGATGATCTTCGTTCCACAGTTTTATTAACACTGCGTTGCTGGTCCAACCCACTCTATTTGTCACATAATTAGGAGATTTCAGCTGGAAAGCTTCAGTCTCAGTCGAAATGCTGGTGCCTTGAGTTTGTTTCTTAGTACGAAAGTTAGTGACAATCAGATGAGTGTTGATGCGCCCTGGACCCCAGGCTTAGGGTTCCTAGGAGCACACTCCAGACGCTCGGCCTGACACTCGGCGCGCACCACTCCCCTCTCGTGAGGTATGCTATCGCTTAAAACTGGGTTCTTACGTCACGGGCCTCAAGATTCTTGTTTTTCTATTGGTTGGTAAGCTTTTTCCCCTGGCTGCAGACTAGTCTCCCTCTTCCATGTCTGTACCCCCCAATACCTTATTTGTAAGACTGCGAGGTGAATTCCAGGCATCCCAGAATCTCTCTCCCCTAACCATATATGACTCGCAGAATACCAAGAACTGGTACTAAGGTCCCCGGATATGTTGCTCCAACTTGCTAGCCCAGGTGTTTTCCCCTTACCTAAGCCATGAGTCCCCATCTTGCCCCATCAAGCTCTAACGACCTACTTCCATGTTTATTACCTCCGCACAAACTTCCTACCCCACAAACATTAGTAATCACTTCATATCTTAAATATATTATTAAATCCTAACATAATTTATATCTTATTACATCTTTATCACCTGTTGTTATTAGTGTCAATTTTATATCTATTATTATAGCAATAACCATAAGCTCATGCCTATAATACGACCCACTTTCTGACATCTTCACTGCTAATGGATGCTCTCAAGCGAGCCCGTACACGTTCCAATATCAAACACAACAATATAAATAAACAGGTTATTTTGCCACACGTATGTAGCTGTACGGAAATTTCCACTGAATTATCCACAATGACTCTCTACTCTCATGCAGTCCGGCCACTGAAGTGTCGCACAAAGCCACACAAGTGAGAACTGTCTAAGGTAAGATATAAAAACTTCGTTTATTGTTTCTTTCAATAGGTTGATCAATTACATCTATTTATTCATTTGTTTGTTCGTTCTTTCGTTGTTCAGCAAACAACAACAATCAGTATACTCTTCAGAAAGTTGTTCTCGAAAAAAACACAAGGATCCCTCAAAATTACCAGACAGTGAGTCTCTCTACCCTAACACTGTGTGTACCACATCTTCTAGGACAAATATTTTGTTATTGTTAAACTGTATGGACCACATCTTGGCTACATATTTTAAGTAATCGTTATTTTCCAGGGAAGCAAGTTAAGAGCCTAATAAGAGACACCAACAAACAAAATATAGTTCAGAAAGTTGTTCTTGAGTAGAATACACAGTGTCCCCCCCAAGGACTCAATTACCAACATTGAGCCCTTGGGAAGTCTCTGATCCCGTACCACTATTGTGTATACTACTACTGAGTTGCATGCAAAATTTGATGAAAATCGGTCTAATAGTTTCTGAAATATTGGCTTTTAAGTGAGCCTGGGGTTGGTCGCGGAAAAAAGGTAAAATGTTCAACTTTTTGTTGTAATAAAGTCTTTATTAATCTAATGAAGTCAACGAGAGTTTACCCAATGTCGGTTTTCTATAGCGTAACCATCTGCAACGCAAAATTTAACGAAAATCGGACTAATAGTTTAGGAAATAATCATTTTTTAGTGAGCATGGGGTTGGTCTGGCGAAAGGCTAACAATCCAACGTATTGTCGTACTTGTTATATTTTAGTGAGCCGAGAGGTGTTTTTATCTGAATGAAACACAGCTATCGGTAGTTCCCCCGGGGCTGCCTTGCTACCATCTCGTTAGGACGTACTCAAAATGATGACGATGGACCCCGTTCAGGTCGTCCAAGGTCAACAACAAGAGTACAAAATCGTTTCATTCGGAACCAGGCTTTAAGAAATCGAACTGTAGGGACCGATCAAATTGCAGCAAATCTGCATCATACTACTGGTGTTCGAGTTACGGGTCAAACGATCAGGAGTCGCCTCCATGCAGCCCAATTGCATGCCACCCTTGACTGATCGTCACATGGCTGCAAGAAGGGAATGGTGTAGACACTGGAGGAATCGTCGATGGTCACGTGTCATTGTAGCAGAATGTAAATATTGTGTATTTTAAACCTAAGTATATAATTTAGTTAAGCAATATAACAACCCTTTGAATTAACACAGCACTCTACTAATCCCTTGGTTAAGTTATGTAAGCCTGCATTGGGTTCTATTTTACTTCAGACTCCTGGTCCAGCCACGGCTTGGCCAGTGATTGATTTGCTATTGTTTCTAGAGCATGTGACCAGATCTGGAGTTTTATGTACCCCAACATTCTTTTTCCTGATTGTATTTAATTGTGTTATTTTATTATATTAGGTCTTTGAAGCACTCATTTGCCACCGGTTGTTTACCGGTAGACTGTGGATTACCTGCGTCCCTGAGACGAGGTTAGTATTTGTGTGTCAAGGAAATGCATGGGTTATGTTCTAAATGTTATGTTACATATCAGATTTTCATCTGTATGTCTGTAATTTGTAAGATAAGCTTATATTTATATTTAAGTTGAGTAACCCTTGTGGTGTGCAGAAAATATTAAATGTAATTATATGTTTACTATGTACATGTTGCTGTATACCAGTAATTTGAGATGTTTATGTTTTATTTCAAGGGTTTTATCACCTGATCCAAGACAATATATCCCTGAACCCTCACAAGTATTCGTCTGTTCTCAAATCATGACGTGATACCGCTGTTACATCATGTTCTCGGATGAGTCTACATTCATTTTGGACTTCCTTGACATGCGCGATCGTGTCTGGCGACGAGGAAATGAACGTCACGCCAACATCAACGTGAGACCAGACGATCTATTTGGAGGTGGGTCACTTACGATATGGGGTGGTATTCATTATGACTGGCGTAAACTTTGCAGGTGTACGATTTTCATTCAGTAGTGTGTGGTTCCACCACGAAGGGTCAGACATTCATTCAGACGACGAGGCATACTGCGTATGAATCTCCCAAATTAGAGTCCCAATGTCCAGTTGGGGGAAGTGTCTGTTCCATTCTTCCCGAAGCGCACGGCATAGTTCATACAACGTAGTCGACATAGTTTGACGTTGACGCACACGTCTCCCTATCATGTCCCAGACGTGTTCGATGGGAGAAAGATCAGGACTCATTTCTGGCAAACGATAGATGTTGTTTTGCTGGAGGGGATTATTGACGACACGTGCACGGTAAGCACGGGTGTTGTAATGCCCAGCAAATGGGACAACAAAGGATGTCAGTATGTTGTCCCGGTAGTACTACCCTGTGACCCTTCCTTGCACAACATGAAGAGGGGTTCGGTCAGTCATAGTGATACCACCCCACACCATAAGTGACCCACCAAATTTCACGTCTTACACCAATCATCCTTCAAGAGCAATTACTGTACAAACAACTCTGGTCATGAAGAAATGCAAGTGGTGATGCACTCTCATAACATTCATTCTTATGATATCAACATTGATTGACTCCGATATATCTCCCAATTATTTCAATCGTAAAGTAAATATGATGTCCCTTTCTTTTTGAAGAGTATATTATCAAATAACGTGTACACACCCATGGAAGAGTATCTTAATTATAAATTCATTTCCAAATAGAACGAGAAAACAAAGATTAAAATATGAGTAGTGTCATAATTATAACCCATTACATCATATATGACATTGGTGTAAGATGTTTGTAGTAATACCAAACCCGCCCCTGAATGTTCCCACAATACAGGATCCCCAACGGGTCCAAATGGGAAAGCGTCTGCTGGGACAGCAGTGGTGGGGGGTTCAAACACAATACTTGCTGTCGGCGTTGTCTCTATGGGATAGGGTCTGCTTGGACAGCAGTGGTCGGTGGTTCAAACACAATACTTGCTGTCGGCGTTGTCTCTATGGGATAAGGGCGGTGGGGTAGCTAAAAGCGGCGTAAAACTAAACGCACTCACTACAAGTAGTGTATTGAGGATAATAGCAAGCCTGTTGAGTTATTCGCTTGGATGAAGTCGGCGGGCCTTACAAGTGAAACGGCAAGATTTCTGTTTGCTATACAAGACTGGTAATTTCCCACTCGTAGACGTCAATTTTTTGAGTATTTTTAAGACGAAATGTAAATATGAAATGTAGTTTATGTAAGGAACTTTATTGCCGTCTTCGCCATGCTTGTGATTTTAACTACTCAGAATATGAGAAAATGACATCTATAAAATTCTCTTGAATAGGCCAACATGTAGCTACAGGAGTAACGCAGCCAAAGATCTTTATCTTGTCTTTTATAATAAAAGCAATGAATGTGTTTGAGCTATTAGATTTTACTGTCCCTTTGTCTTATTAACCAATGGTTGTTTACTTACCAAAGTCACTACCGCGTATCGTCTTGTAATTCATAGTTGTGAGTTCAAGTTATATCATGATTTGATCGTCGTTGTTATCACAGGTAATATTCGTGATACATTATCATCTTTGTCTATATAGTTTAATCGGGCACTTTCTATCACAGGAAGATGTTTACTTGGTAACCTAGGTCATCTATACATATGTTCCACAAGTTTGATAAAATAATTTATGTTCGACACATGTTAACATTTTGTAATGGTGAGAGCCCTGCATGTGAAGTATATGTCATACTTGTTTAGTTGAACTATACTCCTTTGGGGATTTACAATAAACTAAAGTCTTAACACATGGTCACAGAATTTAGTTAATATTTGTGGTTATGACTCCTGAAAACGACCACTCAACAATTCAGTATGACACTAGATATTAGGGCAATATGGTTTATATTTAGAGTAATTTAAGAGATTTGAACGTGACAGGGATGAAGACAGGATGAAGATATATCTCCCAATTATTTCAATCGTAAATTAAAAACGATGTCCCCTTTCTTTTTTTGAAAAGTATATTATCAAATAACGTATACACACCCAAGGAAGAGTATCTTAATTATAAATTTATTTCCGTAATTAAAGAACGAGGAAAACAAAGATTCAAACTTTGAGTAGTGTCATAATTATAACCCATTACATCATATATGACATTGGTGTAAGATGTTTGTAGCAATACCAAACCCTCCCCTGAATGTTCCCACAATGCAGGATCTCCACCGGGTCCAAATGGAAAGGTTCAAACTTACAATACTTGCTGTCTGCTTGGGACTTGGACAGCAGTGGTCGGTGGTTCAAACACAATACTTGCTGTCGGCGTTGTCTCTATGGGATAGCGTCTGCTTGGACAGCAGTGGTCGGTGGTTCAAACACAATACTTGCTGTCGGCGTTGTCTCTATGGGATAGCGTCTGCTTGGACAGTAGTGGTCGGTGGTTCAAACACAATACTTTCTGTCGGCGTTGTCTCTATGGTATAGCGTCTGCTTGGACAGGAGTGGTCGGTGGTTCAAACACAATACTTGCTGTCGGCGTTGTCTCTATGGGATAGCGTCTTTTTGGACAGCAGTGGTCGGTGGTTCAAACACAATACTTGCTGTCGGCATGGTCTCTATTGGATAGCGTCCGCTTGGACAGCAGTGGTCGGTGGTTCAAATACAATACTTGCTGTCGGCGTTGTCTCTATGGGATAGCGTCTGCTTGGACAGCAGTGGTCGGTGGTTCAAACACAATACTTGCTGTTGGCGTTGTCTCTATGGGAAAGCGTCTGCTTGAACAGCAGTGGTCGGTGGTTCAAACACAATACTTGCTGTCGGCGTTGTCTCTATGGGATAGCGTCTGCTTGGACAGTAGTGGTCGGTGGTTCAAACACAATACTTGCTGTTGGCGTTGTCTCTATGGGAAAGCATCTGCTTGGACAGCAGTGGTCGGTGGTTCAAACACAATACTTGCTTTCGGCGTTGTCTCTATGGGATAGGGTCTGCTTGGACAGCAGTGGACGGTGGTTCAAACACAATACTTGCTGTCGGCGTTGTCTCTATGGGATAGGGGCGGTGGGGTAGTTAACAGCGGCGTAAAACTAAACTCACTCACTACAAGTAGTGTATTGAGGATAATAGCAAGCCTGTTGCGTTCTTCACTTAGATGAAGTCAGCGGGCCCTACAAGTGAAACGGCAAGATTTGAGTTGCTATACAAGACCGGTAATTTCTCACTCGTAACCGTCAATTTTTTGCGTATTTTACGTCGAAATGTAAATGTGAAATGTAGTTTATGTAAGGAACTTGTTTGCCGTCTTCGCCATGCTTGACTACCCAGAATATGGGAAAATGACAACTATAACATTCTTTTGAATAGGCCATCATGCATCCTCAGGCATAACACAGCCAAACACCTTTATCTTGTTTTTTTATGATGAAGCCAATGATTTAATGTGTTTGTACTAGTATTTGTTTCTGTCCCTTTTGACAGCAATGTAATTGGCAAGACTGGAGTATGATAAAATTGTCTGGCTTGCATCTCAAGTACACTGTCGTCAGGCTTCAAATTGTTCTCGTTGCCGTTGGCTTGGTACCTTCTGGCTTATTGGTGCTGATCAGGAGTATGCCTGTGTTGTCCACCCGGACAACAGCTCTTCTGACTCTCTGGGTGATGCAGAATGTTGTTGCGTTCGAGATTCTTTATTTTCTTCGTTACCTGTTTTGATGTTCATGTACTGATCATTGGTCTAACAAATTAGTAGTGTGAAGCAATAACGCAAGGAATGAATATCATCACACAAGAGAAACAAATATGATCAAACTCAAATTTAGCTTTGATGGTATTACGGTTGAAATCTCCATATCACAAAGTATATATGAATCTACATGAATGCACAGATAAACAAGATGGGCGGTATTTGGTGCCCAAAGAAATGACAAAACGAGTATATGCAATTTACTGGCGGACTGACAGATATTTTACATGGTGTATTTACGTACAGACTGTGAGAGTGGATTTGGCACCAGCTGTGTCTGATATTCTTTATGGCTTAAACTTTTGAAACGTTGACGCCATCCCTGGAAACGCCAATGGACCATGATTATCATATTTTGCTGGGTTTATTTCTATCAAGAGAACCTCTTCAATAATCAAGGTCGTAAATGTTACTAGACACTGTTTGGCAGTCCTATTATTAAATAATACCTACATGTTCTCAATGAGAAAATCGAAATTTCCCATATTCTTTTCTCAACTTAAGATTGCAGTTGCGTTTTCATAGACCCTATTCGGGTTAGAATTGGTCTTCAGCGTCCCATACTTGTCGTAAGAGGCGATTAACGGGATCGGGTGGCCAGACTGTGACTTGTTGACATATGTCATCGCATTCCAATTGCGTAGATCCATGCTCATACTGTTGATCACTGGATTCTCTGAACCACTATCAATTTTCATTAAGCGGGGCATGCTTACCAAACAACTGGCCCCGATATCTCGAAACAAACTTAAGTCTGAGTTTTGACTTCAGTTAGAGTTTTTAGTCAAATTTGAGACAATGCAGGAAAATGCATTTCCCAGAATAAACTGAAATCGATATTAAACTCAAACATAGTAAACAATTTGTATTTGGTGGATGGATTACCTAAGTTCTTTGGGCTTTTTTATTTTAAAAATGCAGTTGAGTTAAAATTGAGTTTCAAATTGTCGAACTCAGTTTGAAATTTGAGTAAAAAGTTTGTTTCGAGAAATCGGAGGCTGGTGCCATCTGGATTTTCAGGGTTGGTTGTTTGTTCGAACCCCGATTCGCCTTGATCATGTCTCTAGGTTTGTCCGCAACATACCCGAACTCAGCAAATAGGTGAATGTATAAAATCTGCATTACTTCGGACATTCCTCCCACATTAACCTGACCATACTGGAATACTGGAATACCGCCCAAAGAGGCGTTAAACCTAACTCACGCACTCACTTTTTTGTACCTACAATTTGCCTAAACGTTATTGACTCTTTCTTAACATGGTAAAACTTGGACAACGAAATGTACTGACAATGTCATGAAAAACCTCCTAAAATATTTTGATGATATCCTGCGAGCTTGGCGTCATTGCACATACCGGTCCAGAAACCAAACACAAACATATAAATAAAGAGATTTTTTACCACACGTTTTCAGCTGTGCGGAATTTTCCGCAATGACTTTTCACTGTCATTTTGCTCTGGTGCATAGCCAGGACACTCATGCTCAAATGTCGGGCAAAGCCACGCAAGTGAAATCTGTTTAAGGTAAGTCTTCGTTAAAGCTTTCTTTCAATAGGTTTGATCAATTACATTTATCTATTTATTTATTTATTTGTTTGTTCGTTCTTTCGTTCGTTCAGCAAACAACAACAATCAGTATATCCTTCAGAAAGTTGTTCTCGAAACAATCACAATGGTCCCTCTATGATACCAAACAGTGAGTCCCTCCACCCTAACACTGTGTACCGCATCTTTTAGGACAAATATTTTGTTATTGTTAAACTGTATGGACCACATCTTGGCTACATATTTTAAGTAATCGTTATTTTCCAGCCAAGCAAGTTAAGAGCCAAATAAGAGACCGGGCAAAGTGACAATCAGGAATGTGTAAAAATGACGATTGGTTGTCACCAGTTCTCGAGGAATTCAACTTTTAATATCGTATATTCGACACTCTCGATTCCACCACCGAGCGGCGACATTATTTTGACAGGATAACTTCAAACTCTCACATCATGATCAAAACATGACCTGTCAAGCAACTGTTTTGCCAGAATGACAAGCCTCAAGGGCAGATGGGCTAGGCGGCATTGTAGGGGTAAAATGTTGTGACAAGCTGCGTCATGTATTCAGTAAATTCCACCAACTTTCTGTTGCATTACATTTGATGCCACTGTTCTTGTTCACCCCACCGATCCAGCGCCTTGAGCATGCACTAGTGCGTGGATATGTGCACTATATAAATATCCTATAATAATAAATAATAATAATCTAGGTCATCCTAGAGCACACCCCATGGTTTGGGGACATATATAGCTTGGTCTCGGGACCATGGTTTGGGGTCATGTATAGCTTGGTCTGGGGACATATATAGCTTGGTCCGGGGACATATACTCTCTTAAAAACGCATCATGAAAATAGCAATTTCATGTAGCAATGAATTAACACGTGATTCATTTTACAAAAGGTTTTGCTCTGTTTATGAGTCCTTTGGTGTTTATGTTTTAAAACATCACAACAAAACGCACCATCCGTAAAATACCCGTATTTAACAGCAAGATTTTCAATTTCGGCGTGTAGTGTTACAGAATACACAATTCACATGCAATGCACGTGAAAGTTGGGGATCAGATAGTCTCAATGATGGGTATAAAAGGTTGATCGCTGTCTGTCGATTATTCACTGTATTTGGAATATTGTTGACGAACGCAAAATGCCACGTCTAGGTGAAGCCAACCGTCATATCGCCATTGGTTTGCTTGAAGCCCGCCGGTCTCAACGTGCAGTTGCCCGACGCATGAATGTTCACCAAAGCACCATTTCACGACTCTGGGAGAGATATCGCCCGCAAAATGCGGTCGCAGATGCCCCTCGTAGTGGGCGACCTCGAGCAACCACTGCGGCGCAGGATCGCTACATCCGGGTACATCACTTGCGTCATAGAACAGCTACGGTGACCAGTATCGCTCCACAAATACCCGGATTGAGGAGGCTTTCTGCACAGACCGTCAGGAACAGTTTGAGAGAGGCTGGTTTACGTGCCAGAAGACCTCATTTTGGCCCTGTGCTTCGACAACAACATCGTCCACATCGAGTTCAATGGTGCACCAACGTTCAGGCCTGGAACCTAGCAAATTGGCGTAGAATCTGGTTCAGTAGTGAATCACGATTTCTATTGGAACGATGCGATGGAAGAATGCGGGTGTACAGACGTCGACGTGAACGTTTCGCCGACGCTTGCGTTCCCCAGGTGGACAGATTCGGCCGGGGAAGTGTTATGATGTGGGAGGCGTTCACCTGCTGTAGAAGAAGTCATTTGGTGATGATCCAGGGCAACCTGACAGCTCAACGGTACTGTGACGAAATCCTACGCCCACACCTCCTTCCAATCATTGATCGCCAGAGGGAGTTGTCTCAACAGGACAATGCCAGGCCCCACACAGCACGTCACACTAGAGACTTCCTCCAGAACCACAACATCAATGTGCTCCCCTGGCCCTCAAGATCACCGGACTTAAACCCGATCGAACATCTGTGGGATGCCCTGGACAGACGGGTGCGACGCCGTAACCCTCAGCCCCACACACTTCAGCAACTCGCACAGACACTACAGGCAGAGTGGGCTGCGATTGGGCAACACGAGATTCTGAGACTTATTCGTTCGATGCCGTGCAGTTCTGGATGCCCACGGTGGTCACACGAGGTATTGACTTCAGCGCCACCACACGTCTCCATTTGACACTCAAACTGACTTTCCTCGAGTTGGTGCCAAGGACGTATAAGTCTGCATTCCCAGTGTGCAATTTCGTTATATTTCATTGACTCATAAAGCCTACAAGATGTTTCAAAATAAACATAAAAATACAGTTGAAATTCCTATATGCGTTTCTTTTTTGGGAGAGTATATAAAGCTTGGTCTGGGGACCATGGTTTGGGGTCATATATAGCTTGGTCTGGGGACCATGGTTTGAGGACATATATAGCTTGGTCCGGGGACATATATAGATTGGTTTGGGGACCATTTTGGGGGAGATATATAGCTTGGATTGGGGACTATGTTTGACCATGTTGGGTCGTTTGGGCGTAGTCCCGCTTAGTAGCTCACAAGCGTGTCTTACTGGATTCAGGGTCCATACCGAGTGTAGCCTCCATGTGACTGCATGGCAGCCAGCACTCTCCTCCTCATACACCCTGTCAGTCTCCTGATCCTGTGAAGGGGTCGTCTGCACCATTCCTCGTGTAAATCAGTTTCCAATTGGGACAGGTTCTGTACAGGAGGATCCCTTTGTTGCACACGACGACCAATCGTGTCCCAGGTATGCTCCAACGGGTTAAGATCGGGACTCGATAAATCGTGAGATATGTCAGGGGAGTGCTTAACTACTGTCTGTTTGCGGTCATTTGCAGATAATGGCCGGTTGGCCACTGAAGCAGGATGAGGTGTGGGAAACTGCAGGCGAACAAGACAAGAAATATCGGCCGCAAATGACCAGGACTCGGCCTTAGGGATAAATAGAGAATGTTCTGTTTTGGTCTGGACTGGGTTGGCTGACGATCGCCTTCCAATATGCCACTTAGCTATAATACCATGTAGTTATACATATCACGAATAAAGTGTTGTTGACTCACTGATGGACTTCTGTACTTGAAGAGACATCTCTCCAATCTAAACAGCCCTGGATGCAGTCCATGCTCAAGGTCTTTAGATTGAATATACGATTGATAATGACAGGCTCATTCATTGTCTCAGATTTTGTGTCATTTTTCCATTGATGGCACCGCTCTTTGTTGACTCAAGGCCTACTTAACTTCCCGCCACAATACTCCTATACAGTACACTCTCGACTGGTTCCCAGTCGAGTTTCGGATCAAGTTTAAACTCTTAAGTCTCGTTTTCCGCTGTCTCACTGGAACTGCACCTTCTTATCTATCTAATCTTCTAACTGTGTACACGCCCTCCCGAACCTGCTTGTTGTCTCAAAAGTAACGACAGTGCAGTATGTAAGCAGGTCCTTTGTCCATGCAGGGTCACTGGCTAAGAACATCCTCCCGCAGAGCCTCAGAGACTGCTGTGACTTTCAAACCTTTAGATCCAATCTAAAAACACACATGTTCAAGACAGCCTTCCAACTCTAACTCTTTGCCTTAATGGCATTATATTTTGTGTGCTTTGAGCATGCTTAGGCATGGAGATATGCGCGGTACAAATATCCTATCATATACTGAAAGAAACAAATAAAGGATCCCAGGAAAATTCAAGTGTTACTTTATTAATTTCCAGTTTTCCTCACCAGCTTTGAATAGCGCTGTGGTGATGAAAACTGGAAAATAATAGACGAATGCTTGTTTTTTCTTGTGATCCTTTATTTGTTTCCCTCAGTATATTACCATTATATATTTACAGGCATACATGTACATAATCATAAATGAATTAATCCCCGGCGCGTAATATGCTTTAACACATGCATAAAATGGAGACACACACACACACTTACTTAATATAATGGAAAAAAAAATAAAAATTAAACAATAAAGTGCGGTAGAGTGCGGTAACTGCTGCACAGAACATGCAATTACATACAGACCATTTAAATGCGCATATACATGAATTACATCAAATAAACAGCTGTCGAATAAAGTACTGGCATCATTTGAATACGTTCTATCATTAATGTTGTAGTGCAACATTGTTTGCTGTCGAAGTTTAAACTGGAACTGGCTCTACAGGCATGGCGGGAGAAAAATGGCGGCATCATTTGGACTACATCATCACTCTGCTGGGTTCCAGTATAGGATCAGGGGCATTTATCAAGTTTCCGTATTTATGTATGCGGAATGGTGGAGGTATGTCTAACAATCGCAAAGCCTTTATGTCTTTCGCAATTTCAAAACATTTGTGTATGTCACAGTCTAAAACTGTTAATGTACATCACAGCTTCAAAACATTAAAAGTTATCACATTCAGCGGAGGTTTGACGTTGGGAATTATCAAACCTGCGTTAGGTTTTATCCAACGAGACGGACAAGGGTCTGATAATTCCCAAAGTCAAACCTCCACGAATGTGATGACGCATTTATCTTACCGAATGGTTCAAGCTATCATCAATAAGAACAAACAGAAATGCACCAAAATCTTTTAGTCATAACAACGAACCCTGGTCAAACTCCAAACAAACTGGTTAAGGGGTGTCATGACGTGACACGCACCGACTGACGCGGATGCATCATTGTTTATGTAGCGGGGTATAAGGTATTGATTGGCCCTTGGAAAAATGTATTCACCGGGTGGGCGGTCTATATGGAAATTTGTTCAGGGTCACAGTATATCACAGTCTCAAAGCAATTATGTATATCACAATCTCAAAGCATTTATGTATTTCACAGTCTCAAAGTATTTTTGTATGTCACAGTCTCAAAGTATTTCTGTATGTCAGTCTCAAAGTATTTATGTATGTCACAGTCTCAAAGTATTTTTCTATATCACAGTCTCAAAGTATTTATGTATATCACAATCTCAAAGCATTTATGTATGTCACAGTCTCAAAGTATTTTTGTATATCACAGTCTCAAAGTATTTATGTATATCACAATCTCAAAGCATTTATGTATGTCACAGTCTCAAAGTATTTTTGTATATCACAATCTCAAAGTATTTTGGTATATCACAGTCTCAAAGTATTTATGTATATCACAGTGTCAAAGTATTTATGTATATCACAATCTCAAAGCATTTATGTATGTCACAGTCTCAAAGTATTTTTGTATATCACAGTCTCAAAGTATTTATGTATATCACAATCTCAAAGCATTTATGTATGTCACAGTCTCAAAGTATTTATGTATATCACAATCTCAAAGCATTTATGTGTATCACAGTCTCAAAGTATTTTTGTATATCACAGTCTCAAAGCATTTATGTATGTCACAGTCTCAAAGTATTTTTGTATATCACAGTCTCAAAGTATTTATGTATATCACAATCTCAAAGCATTTATGTATGTCACAGTCTCAAAGTATTTTTGTATATCACAGTCTCAAAGTATTTATGTATATCACAATCTCAAAGCATTTATGTATGTCACAGTCTCAAAGTATTTTTGTATATCACAATCTCAAAGTATTTTTGTATATCACAGTCTCAAAGTATTTATGTATATCACAGTCTCAAAGTATTTATGTATATCACAATCTCAAAGCATTTATGTATGTCACAGTCTCAAAGTATTTTTGTATATCACAGTCTCAAAGTATTTATGTATATCACAATCTCAAAGCATTTATGTATGTCACAGTCTCAAAGTATTTATGTATATCACAATCTCAAAGCATTTATGTATGTCACAGTCTCAAAGTATTTTTGTATATCACAATCTCAAAGCATTTATGTATGTCACAGTCTCAAAGTATTTTTGTATATCACAGTCTCAAAGTATTTATGTATATCACAATCTCAAAGCATTTATGTATATCACAGTCTCAAAGTATTTTTGTATATCACAGTCTCAAAGTATTTATGTATATCACAATCTCAAAGCATTTATGTATGTCACAGTCTCAAAGCATTTTGTATATCACAATCTCAAAGCATTTATGTATGTCACAGTCTCAAAGTATTTTTGTATATCACAGTCTCAAAGTATTTATGTATATCACAATCTCAAAGCATTTATGTATGTCACAGTCTCAAAGTATTTTTGTATATCACAATCTCAAAGCATTTATGTATGTCACAATCTCAAAGTATTTTTGTATATCACAGTCTCAAAGTATTTATGTATATCACAATCTCAAAGCATTTATGTATATCACAGTCTCAAAGTATTTTTGTATATCACACTCTCAAAGTATTTATGTATGTCACAGTCTCAAAGTATTTTTGTATATCACAGTCTCAAAGTATTTATGTATATCACAATCTCAAAGCATTTATGTATGTCACAGTCTCAAAGTATTTTTGTATATCACAATCTCAAAGCATTTATGTATGTCACAGTCTCAAAGTATTTTTGTATATCACAGTCTCAAAGTATTTATGTATATCACAATCTCAAAGCATTTATGTATATCACAGTCTCAAAGTATTTTTGTATATCACACTCTCAGAGTATTTATGTATGTCACAGTCTCAAAGTATTTTTGTATATCACAGTCTCAAAGTATTTATGTATATCACAATCGCAAAGCATTTATGTATATCACAGTCTCAAAGCATTTATGTATATCACAGTCTCAAAGCATTTATGTATATCACAATCACAGTCTCAAAGCATTTATGTATATCACAGTCTCAAAGTATTTATGTATATCACAATCTCAAAGCATTTATGTATGTCACAGTCTCAAAGTATTTTTGTATATCACACTCTCAAAGTATTTATGTATATCACAATCTCAAAGCATTTATGTATGTCACAGTCTCAAAAAGTATATTATGTATAGCATTTATCACAAGTCTCAAAGCATTTATGTATATCACAATCTCAAAGCATTTATGTATGTCACAGTCTCAAAGTATTTTTGTATATCACACTCTCAGAAGTATTTATGTATATCACAATCTCAAAGCATTTATGTATGTCACAGTCTCAAAGTATTTATGTATATCACACTCTCAGAGTATTTATGTATGTCACAGTCTCAAAGTATTTATGTATATCACAATCTCAAAGTATTTATGTATATCACAATCTCAAAGCATTTATGTATGTCACAGTCTCAAAGTATTTATGTATATCACACTCTCAGAGTATTTATGTATGTCACAGTCTCAAAGTATTTATGTATATCACAATCTCAAAGTATTTATGTATATCACAATCTCAAAGCATTTATGTATGTCACAATCTCAAAGCATTTATGTATGTCACAGTCTCAAAGTATTTTTGTATATCACACTCTCAGAGTATTTATGTATGTCACAGTCTCAAAGTATTTATGTATATCACAGTCTCAAAGCATTTATGTACATCACAGTCTCAAAGCATTTATGTATGTCACAGTCTCAAAGTATTTTTGTACATCACAGTCTCAAACCATTTATGTATGTCACAGTCTCAAAGCATTAATGTGTATTACAGTCTTAAAACATTTATGTATGTCACACTCTCAAAACACATATGTATGTCACACTCTCAGAGTATTTAAGCATATCACAGTCTCAAAGTATTTGTGTATGTCCCTGTCTCAACGTATTTATGTATGTCTTAGTCTCAAACCATTTATGTGTATTACATTCTCAAAGCATTTACACATATCGCAGTCTCAAGCATTTATGTATGTCACAGTCTCAAAGCATCCATGTTCATTACAGTCTCAAAACACATATGTATGTCACACTCTCAAAGTATTTATGTATATCACAGTCTCAATGCATATATAACACATGGATCACGATACTAATGCTGATCAAACGAATATCAAACTTATATATCATTTGATATTATTGCGCCCATGTTTTGTCAATTTCCTTGTACATAATTATAGCATATATTAACATGCTTTACTGTGCGTTTACGATTGAATTTCATTCAATCCTGGTCCTATTAATTAGTAATCAGGAGATCCGGGTTTGAATTGGTCTTCAGCAACCCACGTTTGTCGTAAGAGGCGACTATAGGGGTGGTCAGGCTCTTAAACTTGGTTGACATGTCATCGTATCACAACTGTGTATAATCCGTTTGGCTCAAAAGCGGACCGATGAATTGCAATCTAACTCGAAAACTAATAAACATAAAATACTCAATGAAACGCTGATCATAATCGAAACATCATACATAAATGCTTTGAGACTGTGCCATACAGAAAGGGACAGCCAGGTGTTCGAGAAGCACGTTCACAGACAAAGTTATTTATTCATTAACCTGTGCTGTGCCGTCTCCATCCGTTCTCGAACACCTGGCTGTCCCTTTCTCTGCACTCCTCCCTCGTAACAAAAAGTGAACTGTGTCAATTTTTTAATGATAGATTGTTAAACAACTTTTTTATTTTGGGGACAAAAATTCTGCAAAAACCTCACAGAGTTGGTATGATGTTTTTGTTATGATCGGCGTTCATTAAGTATTATGTGTTGATTAGTTTTCGAGTTAGATTGCAATTCATCGGTCCGATCTTGAGCCAAACGGACTATAGTTGTTGATGACTGGATTGTCTGGTTTAGACTCGATTATTGATAGACTACCGTCATAAAGCGCGGCGTTAAACAGCAAACAATACAAGAAGTAAGGAATATCGAAAATATTATGTGAGAGGTTGTTTTTAGAAATATAATATCCACCACTGTATATGATCTTATCATCTAGGAGCATTTCTGATACCATTCGCCCTATTCACCATAATCGCCGTCATCCCCTGTGTCTTCCTGGACATGGTCATTGGTCAGTTCTCTCAGAGTGGACCAGTCAACGTCTGGAATGTGTGTCCACCTTTCAAAGGTAATTGGAGGCTAAAAGTTTCAACATCCTTTGGTTTTGAGGATACAAGTTTCAACATCCTTTGGTTTGGAGGCTAAAAGTTTCGACATCCTTTGGTTGCAACACATTTCGGAATTGTTTCTGAAGTATGTATTGCGTTCAATCGAGATTTACAAAAACATTTTAATTATTCTTCACTTTTTCTGTAGTTTTCTCGTACCTGAAAACAGCCACATAGCTTGAATATTGCTGAGTGCGGCGTAAAACTAAACTCACTCACACATACATAAAATTCAATCATACTGACGTGCAAATGTGATCAGATGTGCATGATCTTCAAACACAATTCCACAATAGTTTTCATAAGATTTTCAATTTTCTTACATACAAATGGAATTGCTAATGTATACAGCTCAGAGAAAGTTACGGAACACCTAACTTGCATTGGACAGTTAATCTGCCGTGACCTGACAATCAAACTGTCATGAGAGAATCGAACGTTCTTTGTGACCAGATGTTCAAACACCTCAGACTAAAGGTTGATTAATCTTGACTTGTATTAGCGTTTTAATTAACTTGCAAACACGCTCGTGTGGTAGTGAAGGATACTACTCAAAAGAAGTTAAGAACACCCTATTTGTACGACCGATTAACTATAATAAGGTAAAAGAATCGGATGTTCCTTAACATCTCTTGAGTGGCATATATATATATGTTAATGGGGTAACCTTGCGTATTTTTTCTTCAGGAATTGGTGTTGGTATCTTGGTTCTACTATGGATCGTCTTTACACTTTACAACGCCATATTTTCCTGGTTTGCCTACTTCTTCTACAACTCCTTTTTCTCCACCCTGCCTTGGGCCCACTGCAACAACGACTGGAACACCCCCTCCTGTGTATCCGACAGCGGCATCAACGTGTCTTACGCGAACCACTCGGAAGTAAGAAACTGCACTGCCTATAGCCATCCTGTAAACCTCACCGACGGAGCGCATTCTTGTAGGACAGCGGCAGAGGAATTCTGGAGGTATGTCACGAATCTGGACTCATAGGGAAAAAAATTGATCCAGGAAATGTTTACAAAAATACTTGTGCCAGAAAAAGTTGAAAAAACACCAAATCGTCTTACAAACAAAGAATATATAGAGAACCCCACCCAAGGGTCTACTGATATCAATTATATCAACACGAGTTGATAAAGTTACAAATATCCGAGGCTTGCCGAGGATATTTTTCCCTTTATCAACGAGTGTTGATGTCATAGCATTGCGACGTCATCAAGTTGATGACGTCATAGCATTGTCAGGGCATTGTATAAAATCTACTGTCAAGACGATATCTCACACAAGCGATATCTCCTGTGGAACACAGTTTTGGATGATAAATAAATATATATGTAGAATAGGTCGTTTCACAGCTGTAGTTGAGAGGATGGAGAGAGTGTGAGAAGAGAGTGAGTGTGAGAAGAGTGAGTGATGTAAAGATTGAGAAGGGAAATATTTTTGTAGCTTAATTGTAAAAAAGCATGTAGCTCTGCAGCTGTAGCTAGTGAGATTAGACATAGCGATAGGGGGTGGGGTGGGGTGGGGGTGGGGGTAGGGTGGGGGCCCACATTCCAATACTGTTTCACTTATCCACGCATCCATTTCACTTATCCACGCATCCATTTCACATATCCACGCATCCATTTCACTTATCCACGCATCCATCTGCCTACACACACCGACACCAACACTCACCCACCCAGTCACCCACACCCACACCCACAACCACTCACTCACTCACTCACTCACTCATTCACTCACTTACTTACTCACTCACTGACAGTGGTGTACTCTCAGATTGCAGGTGTTACAGTTGACTGATGGTTTAGAAGACATGGGTGGCGTCAGGTGGCCTCTGGTCCTGTGTCTGGCCATCACATACTTGATTGTGTTTGTATGCCAGTGTCGAGGAATCAGGGTGACTGGAAAGGTAAACAGAAGGGACGAAACCCAACCCGTATTGAATACACAATGAAACATTGGAGGGTGTTCAAATGTGACCCGTTTTATAGTTGGGATTACACTTTCTCAGTAAAGTACAGATTCTTGTACGTTTTGGGAATGACTCCCATACATTTTCGACCCGTGACGATCCGGGTTAGAATTGATCTTCAGTAACCTATGCTTGTCGTAAGAGGCGACTAACGGGATCGGGTGGTCAGGCTCGCTGACTTGGTTGACACATGTCACCGCATCCCAATAACGTAGATTGATGCCCATGTCAATCTCTGGATTATTATTCTCGATTATTTTCAGAGAGCCTCCATATAGCTGGAATATTGCTGAGTGCGGCGTAACAGTAAACTCACTCACTCTTTACATATTCTTAAGAAATATCATTAAAAGCCAACTGTACTTTACCATGTGTAGGAATCACTATCAAATAGGGATGTAACCAACTTCCCCGACACAGTAAGCTGCCCTGCTTATCCGGCGATTCTCGTCACAAACACATGCAAAGGCAGGTCATTTGTAGTTACTTTGATAATAAAATCACGCTGGTATTCATGCGGAAGCGTAGTAGGGCCACAGTGATTTTTAGTCTTATTATCTCCTACGGATTAGATACTATGTCCTACGTAGGACTTAATACTCCTACGTAGGCGAAACTATGTCTTAGGCCCTACTTTGGAGAGAGTGAGACCAAATGTTTTGGCACTACTACGCTTCCGTATATTTTCGCTTCGCA
The DNA here is from genome assembly GCF_003918875.1 of Haliotis rubra. Lineage (NCBI taxonomy): Eukaryota > Metazoa > Mollusca > Gastropoda > Lepetellida > Haliotidae > Haliotis > Haliotis rubra. Next base: position 166,442 of record NW_025767690.1, read on the forward strand.
GAAATACAAATCATTTGTTGTGATTTGCACAGAAATCCACCTCATCAAGTTTTAAATGAGTTGAAATTATCAAGATAGTTTTGTAAGTCAGTACAAGCTCCCCAAAACCATCCAAGAAACTGTAACCGAATGGCAATGCTTTCCAATCGACTCAGTGTTAATAATTAGGAGATAAACGTACTGTGTTTTGAAATTAGATGAATGTTAGACCGAATTGATAGTCTCTAAATTTCATTTGAAGCCGAACGCCACTCATACTCCATCATGACCCGTTGCATCGTTCAAAATGTCAAAAATTGAACCACCAGAATTCCGCTCTCTGCCACCTTTCCCGCAAGGCTGTCACTGCTGGTGATCTATGTTCGTACACTTTGAAAAAAGTTTGGCCACAATCCAGTCCCAAATGATGAAAACAATGTTCCAAGGACTCCCAAGTTATTCGCATGTACACAAAGCAGCACTGTCACTCTTTTGTCGCATGCCGGGGTGGAGGCAGGTACGTGAAATCATGATCGACACTCGCCGGTAATAAAAATCAACAGTCTTTGATGAGTTACAGGTCATAGGTCGGTCAGAAAAGGATGTATTCTTCGATTCTGCAGGGTTCAGGTTCGACAGTCAGTCAAGTAGTTTCCACTGTCACTTCGAATTTCAACCTTTCGCAAAATGTAAACACTGGCTCGTCCGCCATTTCAAACTGTTGCGTAACTGTCTACTTCCAAGAAAATAAGTAGGTCAGACGATTCCATTATAGTGCACACAAAACAATAGGCTGGTTTCGGTCGTGTGGAGTTATGATTATAAAAACCAAGCTCTTAGGTGTTACATTATTGTATTGAATAAACAGTAGTTAGTTTTCTTTTGGACAGAATATTATATATGTTGCAATGTTTAAATAAATACGAACGGCACCTTCCACTCCCTTCACAGACGAGTTCAATTCGCCTTCTCGCACCATGCCGGATTTCGCAGTGTCTTCCGCAGAAGGAAGGAGTTCGATTTGAAATCGGTTATGGTAGAATGGATATAAACGCATTGTGTGGGAAATTTAGATGAATGTTAGGCAGAATTAATAGTCTCTAAATTAATCATTTGAAACCTCACGCTACGCGTTCGGTTCCAAATGAAATTTAGAGATTATCAATTCTGCCTAACATTCATCTAATTTCCCAACACAGTACGTTTATCTCCTAATTCTACCATGGCTACGTGAAATGCTCGATTTTGATTGGTCAATCAATACAATTAGACGCTATCAATTTTGGATTGAAAATTCGACTGATTTCATGACCGCTTCACTGCGCACGTATACAACACTGCCGCACCAGCTTCGCCATCAACATGGCTAATATCAACACAACAGACGTGATGGAAATGCTGATGAAACATTTATTAAAACTCGAAAAATACAATGATTATATGATTTTTCCTCCACAATGATTAGGGAACCTCACTATCATATAACCTTCCATAATAAAAATATTCAAACTCAATTACAATACACAGCCCCAAACATAAACAAACAATATCTAACATGTAAATCAGAAAGCCTTGTAAATTTCATCCCTATCTATACAAAATGTGCAGAAAATCCTTACTGAACATTTACCTACCTGGTAAATGGTATATTTGTTTCCGTTTAGAATCATAAGAATGGGAAATTCGCAAGATAACGGTCAGGCGAAACACAAAATCTATGCTACTCACACTCCATCATGTCCCGTTGCATCGTTAACAAAATACATGTAAAAAATTGAACCACCAGAATTCTGCGCTCTGCCAGCTTCCCCACAAGGCTGTCACTGCTGGTGATCTATGTTCGTACACTTTGAAAAAAGTTTGGCCACATTCCAGTCCCAAATGATGAAAACAATGTTCCAAGGACTCCCAAGTTAGTCACATACAAAGCAGCACTGTCACTCTTTTGTCGCATGCCGGGGTGGAGGCACCTACAGCCTATGTAAGTGAAATCATGATCCACACTCGCTGGTCATACAAATCTTTGAATTTTACAGGTCGTAGGTCGATCAGAAAAGGATCTAGTCTTCGATTCTGCAGGGTTCAGATTCGACAGTCAGTCAAGTATTTTCCACTGTCACTCAAAATGTAAACACTGGCTGTCCGCCATACCGAACTGTTGCGTAACTGTCAACAACTACAGACTGCACTTCCAAGAAAAATAAGTAGATCAGACGATTCCATAATAGTGTGGCCAGGGGGTTAGAGTAACACGGCACGCAAAACAATAGGCTGGTTTCGGTCGTGTGGAGTTGGGTTTATATAAACCAAGCTCTTAGGTATTACATTATTGCATTGAATAAACAGTAGTTAGTTTTCTTTGGACAGAATATTATATATGTTGCAATGTTTAAATAAATACGAACGGCACCTTCCACTCCCTTCACAGACGAGTTCAATTCGCCTCTCGCACCATACCGGATTTCGCAGTGTCTTCCGCAGAAGGAAGGAGTTCGATTTGAAATCGGTTATGGTAGAATGGATATAAACGCATTGTGTGGGAAATTTAGATGAATGTTAGGCAGAATTGATAGTCTCTAAATTAATCATTTGAAACCTCACGCTACGCGTTCGGTTCCAAATGAAATTTAGAGACTATCAATTTTGCCTAACATTCATCTAATTTCCCAACACAGTGTGTTTTATTCCTATGATCGAATCTGAATACCATTTTTGCCTTGAATGTCCATTCTATCAGGATCTGAGAGCATCTCTCATACCACGTTTTTATCATGTATACCCTTCTGAAAACAGGCTAGCCCTACTGTTTACGTCTCATAAGTTTACTGTTATAAACAACTTTGCTAAATATATATTTTTAGCTATGAAGAAAACGTATGAAACATTTTGCACCCTGCTGATCTAGTGTTCACATCTCTTTACAATTATACCTCTATGTCCATTCCGTCACTTTTTTTTAATCCTTCTGACACGTATGTGTGTAAAGGGCCTGGTGGCCTCCTTTACTGAATAAACATAACATAGCCTAGCCTTGATTCAAAGATCTTTACTCTACACATTATAACATACTTAGACACAGGGCAAACATGTTTGTACAAACTTCAACTTTTGTATGTCATATATGTATAATATGTCTGATTTGATGAGGCGTAGATTTATCTAATTTTTGTATTGTGTCAAGCCACTGATCTTAGGCTCCAAGGAAGTCGTAAGGTGACATTTCTGCTTTTCACAGCTTGTATACGTCACGGTGGGCGTTCCGTTGGTCCTCATCGTCGTCTTCCTCATCAGGGGATGTCTACTACCAGGATCCGCTGAAGGAATGCATTACTTCATCAAACCCAACTTCGATAAACTTAGAGAACCAGGGGTAGGTCCAGCTCTGTTGCCTCTGTCATCCAAAGTTCTACATGTAACATGTGTAGTCAGATAATGTGTCCTATCGAAGCTAAACAATGGTCATTTATGTTGGAGTAATTAAATAACACACGTCTACATCCATCTGACAGGGCCCTTATATTAAAGCATCACTACATTAATTGTTTCAGCGAGAACTCGGTATGTGTGACAGGCAACGCGATATACAAGTCGAGAATGTAAACTGAAGAATATATTGGTCAAAACAAGACAGGGCTTGTTTTAAGTGGCTACATTATACACAAATCTGTAATAGCTTGCCAATACCTGTGTTTTAAGTGGCTACATAATACCAAAATGTGTAATAACTTGCCAATACGTGTTATTACAAGATACGACCTGTTTAAATGGCTACATTATGCAAAAATGTGTAATAACTTGCCAATACTTGTTATTACAAGATACAGCCTGTTTAAGTGGCTACATTATGCAAAAATGTGTAATAACTTGCCAATACGTGTTATTACAAGATACGGCTTGTTTTAAGTGGCTACATTATACACAAATGTGTAATAACTTGCCAATACGTGTTATTACAAGATACAGCCTGTTTAAGTGGCTACATTAGGCAAAAATGTGTAATAACTTGCCAATACGTGTTATTACAAGATACGGCTTGTTTTAAGTGGCTACATTATACACAAACACAAATGTGTAATACTTGCCAATACGTGTTATTACAAGATACAGCCTGTTTAAGTGGCTACATTAGGCAAAAATGTGTAATAACTTGCCAATACGTGTTATTACAAGATACAGCCTGTTTAAGTGGCTATATTATACACAAATGTGTAATAACTTGCTAATACGTGTTATTGCAAGATACGGCCTGTTTAAGTGGCTACATTATACACAGATGTGTAATAACTTGCCAATACGTGTTATTAAAAGTTACGGCTTGTTTTAAGTGGCTACATTATACACAAATGTGTAATAACTTGCCAATACGTGTTATTACAAGATACAGCCTGTTTAAGTGGCTACATTATACACAGATGTGTAATAACTTGCCAATACGTGTTATTAAAAGATACGGCTTGTTTTAAGTGGCTACTTTATGCACAAATGTGTAATAACTTGCCAATACGTGTTATTACAAGATACGGCTTGTTTTAAGTGGCTTCATTATGCAAAAATGTGTAATAACTTGCCAATACGTGTTATTACAAGATACGGCTTGTTTTAAGTGGCTACATTATGCAAAAATGTGTGAAATACGACAATGAATTTCAGAGACAGTGTATAATTATCTGTATACTCAAAGAAGGCCACGATTGCCGATACCATTAAAACATACAGCAAACTTATTATGGATTATAAAATCGCAAACCGGTTTTTTAAAGCATCGCCTCATTGGCGAAAATACAAGATTTCTCTGTGATGTAATTAATTACTATGAGGTCAATCAAATACCTGGCAGTTTAGTGACTGTCGACTTTGAAAATGCCTTTGAATGGAAAGGTTTTGCTGAAGAAACAGAATTTTTACCCCAAAATATGGGTAAAATCAAAATAGCTTTAGTGCTATTATTACCTTGGCAGAGGTAGCAGAAAGGGGATAGACTCTCTCCTTATCTTTTCATTATCTGTGCAAAACTATTGTCAATCTTGATAAAGCTAAACAAAATGATTTAAGGAATAGACTTGAATGGAGTATATTACAGTAGCCGTATATTTCAGTATGCGATACTAACTTTACATTAGACGGCTTAGAGTTAAGCTTGACAAAACTTATTAATGTTTTCAAAGAAACATTAACAGGGAAAAACCCTACACCTGTCAAAAGAACCTATTAAGATTCATGGAATAATTTTAATACTAATCTTAAAGATGTTAAAAATCAATTTGAAAAACCCAATCAATCGATAATTTTATAGTCAAATGCTGACTGGGTCTCTTTAGCTGTCATATTTCTTTTCCCCAGATATGGGTGGAGGCATGCAGTTATGCATTATTTTCCTTGAATGTGGGCATGGGATTTAATATAACCATGTCGAGATACAACAAGATCAACAATAACTGTTTAAGGTAGGTGCTTATTCTACCACAGAGGAACACAACTGTAAAGAGTCAGTGAGTGAGTTTTGTTTTACGCCGCTTTTGCAATATTCCAGAAATACCACGGCGGGGACACCAGAAAAGTTCTTCACACATTGTACCAATGTGGGGAATCGAACCCGGGTGTTCGACGTGACGAGCGAACGCTTTAACCACTAGGCTACCCCACCGCTCCCAGCTGTAAAGAAAAGAAGCATCAATATTCTGCTACATCACATGTACATCACATCTTTACATTTAGTGATATGTGTCACGTGGTATTCAATTGCAACTGCAACATCTCCGCCATATGGCTGGAATATTGCTGAGTGCGGCGTTAAACAACAAACGAACACACCTTCATTGATAACTGCCACATACATATGTGACGCCATAAACCTGCCGCACATTCACAATATTCTTTCCAATTACCTACATCCAGTTATATAACAATGTCAATAATTATTCATTTCCATTGTAGAGACGCAGTTTGTGTTTGTATCGTGGATTTGCTTGTTACTATTTTGGTGGGATTTTCCTTCTTTTCAATCATCGGTCACGTGGCCTACCAACGCGGTGTGACAGTGGAGGCTTTTGCATCATCAGGTTAGTTAACCCCTTTAGATACAGCGAGAGAGAGAGAGAGAGGTAGAGAGAGAGAAAGAGAGAGAGAGAGAGAGAAAGAATGAGTGAGTGAGTTTAGTTTTACGCCACACTCAGCAATATTCCAGCTATATGGCGGCGGTCTGTAAATAATCGCGTCTGGACCAGACAAACCAGTGATAAACATCATGAGCATCGATCTGCGCAATTGGGAACCGATGACATGTGTCAACCAGGCCAATGAGCCTGACCACCCGATCGCGTTAGTCGACAGAGAGAGAAAGAGAGAGAGAGAGAAAGAGACAGAGAGAGACAGAGAGAGAGACAGAGGGGGGGGGGGGGCGAGAAAGGGAGACACCATGTTTATGCAGCATACCTGTCCGTTAGTTATAACATTGGTGTCGTGTGCAGATGGAAATTCGTTCGTTGCATAGACCCGTTACGTGTTATCCAGTGTATTTCTGCCTGTGATAAGGCACCCAAGCAATAAGGATATGTTTGGTGGGGCGTCATCAATTATATCCTGGTCATTGTCTCTTTCAGGGTTCAACCTTGCTTTTATTGTGTATCCACAAGTCCTGACTTATCTGCCCCTGCCACAGTTATGGTCAACCTTGACATTCATCATGCTGATGACGCTGGAAATAGATTGTCAGGTAAAATATAAAAGAAGAAATGGTGTTAATGAGTATATAATTGGGTAACAATACATCACGTTTCTTAAAAACGAGTAATAATGTTTTTGACACACAAGATGTTGAACAAACTGGGTAGCACTTCTACCTCTGTTGACGTCTGGCCTCTGACCACATGGGTACAATTCGTGAACCCCATTTCTGACACACACCCCTCCCCCTAAAGCTTAAACTCACTCACTCACTCTGGCCTCTGACGCACCTGAACTGTTCATGCTGATCTAAAACATTACCTTTTACAGTTGCCAGCCGTTGAAGTCATATCATCAGCATTTGAAGACGTGTTTCCAAGTCTTCGTAAGCGGCGGTGGCTCATAACAGCTCTGGTCCTATTGAGCAGTTTCCCCTTTGCCATTATCTACCTTCTACAGGTATCATGACATATTCTTCAATACAATATATGGTCAATGACCCGATCTGCTCTCACAAACAAAACTAAGTAATCATGGTTGGGGGCGGTGGGGTAGCCTAGTGGTTAAAGCGTTCGCTCGTCACGCCTAAGACCGGGTTTGATTCCCCACATGGGTACAATGTGTGAAGCCCATTTCTGGTGTCCCCCGCCGTGATATTGCTGGAATAAAACTAATAGCGGCGTAAAACTAAACTCACTCACTCTATTACACCACCTCCCAGCAGTCGTTGCTACTGACAACAACGGTCCAGGGGTGACTGAAGAACATATACAAACATGGGAGCAAAAACAAAGTAAGAGATTTCACCAGAGATCATTCATGTTAGTGATGCGTCAGTGTGGATACACTCTCGACCTGTCTTCAGTGTTCTAGCCTTGATCAAACTATCTCAATTGCGTAGACCCGTAAAGATCCGGGTTAGAACTGGTCTTAGGCAACCCATGCTTGTCGTAAGAGGCGACTAACCGACTAGTGTTCGCTGACTTGGTTGGAACATGTCATTGTATCCCAGTCGCGTAGATCGATGCTGATGTTGTTGATCACTGGATTGTCTGGTCCAGACTCAATTATTGACAGACCGCCGCCATATAGCTGGAATATTGCGGGTGCGGGTTAGGGTTAGCGTTAAACAACAAGGTGAGGTGAAATTGGGTTTTTACGTCGTGCTTGAGAATATTTCGCTCATATGACGACGTGCATGCGTGTGTATGTGTATGTGCGGCTGCTTGTACTAGCCCAGACTGAAGCTGGTTTTATAGTGCCAGCCCACTGAGATACCATACCGCAGTGAAGCATGAATACCCCACTCAGACACATTATACTGACTCCGAGCCGACCAGTCCTTGTTGTACCCATTAATGCCGAGCGCCAGGCAGGGACCAACAAGTACCATATTTTAACGTCTTTTTGGTATGACGCGGTCGGGGATCGAAGCCGCGACCTTCCGCTCTCCGGGCGGACACTCTAACCACTACACCACGGAGGCGGTCGTTAGACAACAAACAAACCTTGATCTGAAAACTTTTGAGCAAGAGTGCGATTCTTTCTAAAACGTTTGATCATATCTTTCCAGGGTGGAATATACATGCTGACATTGGTGGAATGGTTCGCATATTTCCCATCAGTTGCTGTCTTCGCCTTCTCGGAGTGCATCGCGATTGGATGGCTCTACGGTAAGAGTTGTTTGTGTGTAGCCCGCACGGTATTATCGGTATACCGGTATATCACAATACGCTATTCAAGCGACACGTATTGCAATATTTTATCTGAGAACCGATTTATTGGGTAAAGAACATATATGAAGTTTTTATGGTTTATGGTCTAAATTAAAATCTACACATACTTTCATTCACAACAAATATTCCTTTCGTCATTCAATGACATAACGACATTCTGTAATACTAGAAATTACATGAAAAAGAAAACAGAAGCCATAACTATGCAACCTAATTTTGCGATTGCTGTTATCAGAACCATAACATATGTTTAGGGACATATAATGTAGAAAATAGGATTGACATGCACAGTGAGTGTCACTGTCTGCCATAAGTTCCCAATCAATCAATCAATCAATTCTGCCACCACACGTTAAACCCCAATATATCAATCAATCAATCAATCAATCAATCAATCAATCAATCAATCAATCAATCAATCTTTATTCGGTACTTAAAAGGCCACAGGGCTATAGTACATTTATATACACAATATTTACAAGTTCCCAATACATCGCAATACTGACTGACTGACTGATTGAGGTTGGTTTTACGCCGCTCTTAGCAATATTCCAGCAACATCACGGCGGGGGACACCAGAAATGGGCTTCACACATTGTACCCATGTGGGGATTCGAACCCGGGTCTTCGGCGTGACGAGCCAACGCTTTAACCACTAGGCTACCCCACCGCCCTATATCGCAATACGGGTACCTGAATCGCAATATAGTTTATTTGCCATTACACAGCCCTATTTGTTTGCTTGTTGTTTAACGCCGGACTTAGCAATATTCCAGCTATATGGCGGCGGTCTGTAAATAATCGGGACCAGAGTACCAGTGATCAACATCATGAGCATCGATCTGCGCGATTGGGATTCGATGACATGTGTCAGCCAAATCAGCGATCCTAACAACCCGATCCTGTAAGTCGCCTCTTACGAATAACGTGAAGACCAATTCTAACCCGGATCTTCACGGGTCCTTTACGGCAAGACGCATTTAGACTGATTGAGTTTGGTTTTACGACGCTTTTAGCAATATTCCAGCAACATCACGGCGGGGGACACCAGAAATGGGCTTCACATATTGTACCCAAGTGGGGATTCGAACGCCGGTCTTAGGCGTGACGAGCCAACGCTTTAACCATTAGGCTACCCCACCGCCCCAAGACGCATTTAGAAGTGATGATCAAACATTTTTCTAAAATTTATTAAAAACTGAGGCATCTAATTTTATAACTCGGATGGCATTTGCCTTCATGTTTTAGAATCTTTAAGATATATCTCTTACAGAAGCATTTTTGGACATACATCGGAAAAAGTATGACTTTTTAAACGTAACCAACAAACAAACAACATAAGACGTGAGGAATATCGAAAATTATATGCAAGTTGTTTTAGAGTGAGTGAGTATAGTTTTACGCCGGATTTTGTAATACTCCAGCAATATCACGGCGTGGAACACTAAAATAGGCTTCTCACATTGTACCCATTTGGAGAATCGAACCCGGGTCTTCAGCCTGACGAGCGGACGCTTTATCCATTAGGCTACCCCATCGTCCCAGTTGTTTTAGAAACGTCAGAGGTTGCAATCACGTTGCGTCACTATTTCACCTTTGAATCCTGTGGAATTTTTTTGGGCAGATAAGTGGAAAGGATAATACACGAGCATTCACATTATAGATTTACCTCCAGCTGCACTGAAGGACGTGAACTCGTGGTTCGTCCACGGTGGGGTAGCCTAGTGGTTAAAGCGTCTGCTCGTCACGCTGAAGACCCGGGTTCGATTCCCAAAATGGTTACAATGTGTGAAGCCCATTTCTGGTGCCTCCCAACCACCCACCCCCATTCCCATCCCCGTGATATTGATGGTATATTGCAAAAGGCGCCGTAAAACTACACTCTCTCACTTGATTGTATATTGAACTCAGATGACAATTATGATTATTGTACTGTTAAGGCACAACAAGACTTCAAGCGGACGTCATGCTGATGTGGGGGAAGACGATTCCTCGGCCTATCACGTTGTCAATCAAATTTGCCTCTCCATTGCTCCTACTGGTAAATGTTTATGTCAATTCCTGTTGTAATATTCATGTATTTTATCACAGTGTAGTGTTTTATATTATCCGTGTACTATGTCCTCGAAATATTAACAATATAACCTTTAGGATTCAGTTTGGGTGTGTGATGTTGTTTAACGCCGCACTCCAGCTATATGGCGGCGGCCTGTCAATAATCGAGTTTGGACCAGACAATCCAGTGATCAACAACATGAGCTTCGATCTATGCAAATGGGAACCGATGACATGTGTCAACCAAGTCAGCGAGCCTAACCACCCGATCCCGTTAATCGCCTCTTACGACAAGCATGGGTTACTGAAGGCCAATATTCTAACCCGGACCTTCACGGGTCATAGTCTCTTGGATGTGTTAAGGGAGCTTGTAAAGACTGACAAGAATATCTTGTTAATTTCGACTCATTTAAAATTTGATGAGATGGATTTCGGAGCAAATCACGACAAATGATTTGTATTTCTGCGAAGCGTAAATCTACGGAAGTGTAGTAGGGCCACCGATCCTGTTAGTCGTCTCTTAGAACATCGTATCCCAATTGCGCAGATCGATGCTCATGCTGTTGATCACTGGATTGTCTGGTCCAGACTCGATTTACAAACCACCGCCATATAGCTGGAATGTTGCTGAGTGCGGCGTAAAACACTCTTGTAAAGAATGTGACACGGAAAAAACTCAAAGGGTCCTACTATTCATTTAATCATCATATGTGTGTTGAATTAGATCATCTTGGGTTACTCCTTCGCCTCCTACCGCCCCCCTCAATACGAGGACTACGTCTACCCTGCCTGGGCCACGGGGCTTGGATGGATGATATCTATAGCTTCCATTGTTCCCTTGCCCGCTCTCTTCGTCTGGGGAGTCTGGAAGACTCCAGGAAACACGCTCATTCAGGTAGAACAGAGCCCTGTCTGTTGTGTGACCAACTGTTATAGGTATCCGTCACATTTGTATGTGTCTGGCGCAACTATTGAAACATTCAACCGCCCCTCCGCCTTTTCTCCACATCGCTACACCCGCAGCGTATGGTTAGGTTTGCAAAATTTATTTCAAAGCTGTCATCTACACAGCTGAGCCTCGCGTCTTAAGCTCAACGATCATTTAACTTCAGCGCAGCTTCCCCATTCACTTCATGATGAGCAAAGGTGGGCCAAACTTGAAAGCAAACCTCGGCTCAATATTAAGTAAAACATGGTGCTTTGTGCATAGATATAAACACACTAATGCACAGTGATTTGTAACTCATGGATTGTTGAAAATAATAGTTCATATTTGATTCCATATATATTTCGCATGTTCAAATGTTGGTTAAATTTGTTTCTGGAAAGCTTTTAGGTTTTTATGTCGCTACATTTAAGAGCTTTAAACTGATTTTTACAATGCGGTGAATGTCCTGGTTTTCATTTCATTCAACAACGCTTCAGCTAGCGCTTCTCAGAACTGTTCAAGAAATGTTGCTTCAAGTTTACACAAATATCTGTTTCAGAAACTTCAACAGTCAGTGAAGCCAAATAAACACTGGGATCAGCAAGCTTTGGATGCCCAGGCAAAGGAAAATGAATGCAGTTTATAAAACATCATGTTCAACCATCACAAAAACAAAATGACTGTAGATTCTGGAGTTTTCATCACTTTGTGAAGTTATTCCAGAAATGTGATGGGGACATTCATATAGACTTGTACCCTCCCTTTGGCGTCTTTTCATCTACACAAAGGACAGATCATGAACAGGATAGGAGCTAAATGTAGACTGTAGGATATTTGTAAGCATTTTGGGAATCGAAAGTGACTCTTTGGCATGACGAGCAGAACCTTTTCTTTTTGTCTGTGGCGGACAATGACAACGAATCATCAGAATGTAATGGGTATTTGAAACTGGTTTGTTACACCACAGCGAGTATACCAACATCGTAAAACGTTGCCGTTATAAATTCTCCCGAAAATAGGGTACCGGATCCATTTTGTCCTGTATCGAGGTGTGACGTCATAAATCTACCGACAAAAGTTCAATCTGAAAATGGTGGCCCTGATCTTTTCTTGCACACCATGGCCTAGATTTTCGAAGCTCTCTTAGCGATAAGATGGTCGTAAGTGCCATACATTGGCATTAACTTACGACTATCTTAGAGCTAAGAGAGCTTCGAAAATCTAGGTCCATGTGTGTTTCCGATTGGCTCAATTGTCTGAGGCGCCTAAATTAGCTGTGCAGAGTTGCGTCCCTTGGACCTGCCAGGAACCTATGATTGTGGGTTGTGTTTTTATTGTTTTTCTTTACTAGAAAATGTCTAAAAATTATTTATTCACTTGTTTATAACAAAATTATATATCAAACACTGGACAAGCTGTATGTTCTGAATAAATTGTAAAAAGTCAAGAAAGCTGTTTCGCTTCTTTTTTAATAGAAATACAGAGTATGTTTTGAATATTTTATCTTAAACAAACATGTACTGTCGAGGGTTTTACTCCATGACAACCACCTGTGACAGAGGTCATGAATGTGATGTTTAAGAGCACTCAAACCATGTATACCATCCTCTGTGTGTCACTCACCCTTGGGAATCTAAAAACGAGAGAACAAAATGTGCTTTCAATTTCTGTATGCATGCATGTTTTTGTGTGTTTAAAAAACCCGCAAAAGGTATACATTCAGGTATTTCAAAATCAATCAATGCTGTTCCGTTTTTAATTTACTTTTTGAACACTCTTAAGAAAACTGAAAAGCACAGGCTTTATCAGCATTCATTGCTATATAAACTGGCGGCCAAAAGAAACTTTACAATTATATAAATGAAATAACTTGAATGAAAAGTTGTTTGTAGGTCCGCAAACCAATGAAAACACATCGCAAGAACACAGCAACCCTCGAAACAACACGTGAAGCGCATGTTTTGCACGTCAAGATGTGAAAATGCGAAAAATCACGTGACTCGTTTAGTATGAAAACTGCACGTGCATGGTGGGTATAAAAAGGGGTTTGAAATGCCACGCCTTACAGCTGCAGAGCGAGCACGAGCCATCGGCATGGTCCAGATCGTGGCCACCCACGCCCACATTGCAAGAATCTTCGGTTGCCCGCGTGTTGGGGTAACCAACTTGATGCAGCGGTTCCGACAGACAGCTAGGACAGACCTCTGACAGACCAAGATCAGGAAGACCCAGAGTTACTATCCCTAACGAAGACCGGTATCTGAGAAATCGATTCATCACAGTGACGTCATCAGCGACGAATGCCTTAGGTCATCAAATCAGTCAACAGACTGTCAGCAGGCGACTCCGGGATCAGGGTATAACAGCATACCGACCACTACGAGGACAGTTACTGACCGCTGAACATCGTCGCCGGAGACTGACATGGGCCCAAACTGTAAGTCGTTGGCAGCGACGTGATTGGCAGAGGGTCGTCTTCAGTGACGAGAGCAGGTTCTCCTTGTTCAGAGCTGATGGAAGACAACGTGTTTACCGCCGGAGAGGAGAGAGAACAAGAGCTTGTACTGCACGGCGGAGGGGGCAGCGACAAGGCGTACTTTACCAGCAGGACAACGCACAACCCCTCACATTCCGTGTGGTTCAACAGGTCTTCGCTGCCAACAACGTCAACGTCCTACCGTGGCCGGACATGTCCCCTATAGAACACCTTTGGGATATCCTGGATGGTCGTATCCGACAACAACAGTGCACGCCAGCTAACCAACAGGACATCATCCAAGCACTCCAGGAGAAATGGCGGCGCATACCACGAGGTCACATCAGACTTCTGATTTTCTCCATGAGAAGGCGGGGTCTTGCTTGTATTGATGCCTGAGGGGGCCACACACGTTATTGATTGAACTTTTCAGAGAGAAATACTACATTGTTTCTTGCTCATATTCTGTGAACATTTTGGAACTTCAATTTATGTACCCCACCTGACTTTAATCAACTGCTCTGCTTTATCCGAACACTATATGGATGTCAGGCTTTTGTGTCATTTCGAGTTGGGATTGATCTTTTGAATACAGTTTATATGAAACATTTATATAGTATCTTGTGTTTTCTATGACTGTTTGAAACTATGGTAAAGTTTCTTCTGGCCGTCAGTTTATGTTGACTGCAATCGTCATTTAGACAATTCCTATGTTTGAATCCCGTTCGTCATGTCGTGGTTGTTTTTTGTCATGCAAGCATATCCCAAAGTGTGTTTGTAAACATTTTTCATAAAAGATATAAACGATATATGAAAAGTGCATGCAGAAAAATGTTTCTTGCTCGTGCAATGTGTCGGACACATGAGTAGAGACATCGGTGATAACGGCCAACCCAAATTCATCATTTCATTACGAAATTTACGGCGTAAACTAAGATAAAAAAAATACCTAGATTGAATGCCACTGACCGAAATATCGCCATTGGATTTTTTTAAGCAGGAGAGTCCCTGTCTGCCATTGCAAGACACTTCAACGTCAACCATAGCATCATATTTTGATTATGGCGTTGATATGCCCGCTTTAATTCGACCCAAGATCATCCAAGAAGTGGAAGACTAACAGTGACCACTCCTGCTCAGGACCTATACATCCGTGTGTTTGACCTACGTCACCAAGGTGCCTAGTGTCCTTCCCTGGCCTTCCAAATTGCCTGATCTGAACCCGATCGAGCATCTATTGGACAAACTTGATCGACGCGTCCATAAACGTCACCATCGTCCTCAGACACTTGCAGAACTTGCTAACGCGTTGCAGGAGGAATGGCGAAGAAGCAAAAAAGCCAACGATTTGTGCAATCCTTTCCAAGGCGGTGCCGAGCAGTGACGGCTGCAAGGGGTGGTGTCACGAAGGACTGACCGGAATGATCCCTTGTGTCCACACATGTGCAATGGGTTAACTGAAAGCTGACAATGACAACAATAAATATGTTCATCTGTGTGTCAAATTTCCTTCATCTATGCTCAAACTTAATCGACTTGTGTACACAATGTTTAATGCATTTCCTTATTTTTGGCCTGTGCGTTTATGTCTAAAATCTGGTGTAACTTTCTGTTATTTTTATACAATGCATGAAAATTATGGGTATTATTTAGAAAGCCTCCCTAAATGGGGCATACCCCACCTCCCCGGAACTACAGAAACATACACAAATGTCTGGAAGTGAAAATGTGTGGTTAATGTTGCAAGAACACTTCGCAAGAAATCAAGCTACCGAACACAACATTGTGACAGCCGTGAAGCAAGTCATCTCGAACAGCACGTGAAACGGGTTGTTTGTGTAACGCTATTTGTCGTGTTCCCTTGTCCGAGATATGTCAAACTAATCAAAACATGACCAGCTGAGCAGATTATTTCCATGAGAATTGCCGAACTAAACAGATTGTTAGTCGTTCAGCTGCCTATAAAAGTAGGGTAGGGGAAGTCGGGGAAGCCGGCAGAGAGCGGGAAGAGCGCGGACAGGCCAGCAGAATGGCAAGGCAGGAACAAGCAGAGACAGGCACTGAACAGCCAGTCCAGACCATCTACAGCCCAAGTGTCAGGCTGACTTCGCTGCCTCCCTTGGTACTCTCTATCGGACTCTGTAAACTGTGTGTCAACTGTAAACAGTACACTGTGTAAACTATGTGCAAACGCTGTGTCAACTGTATGTAGACTGTGTGTTAACTCAAACTGTGTGCAAACTGTGTGTCAACTGAAACTGTGTGTCAACTTAAATTGCATGTCCACTGTGTGTCAACTGTGTGCTAACTGTATGTAAACTGTGTGTAACTGTATGTAAACTATATGCAAACTGTAAACTTTGCTGTCGACCGTGTGCAAACTGTAAACTGTATGTCAACTGTGTGTAAACTGTATGTCAACTGTGTGTAAACTGTATGTATATTGTGTGTCAACTGTAACCTCCATGTAAACTGTGTGTCAACTCCCATGTCAACCATGTAAACTGTGTGTCAACTGCATGTAAACTGTATGTCAACTGTATGTCAACTGTATGTAAACTGTGTCAACTGTATGTAAACTGCTATGTAAACTGTAAATGTCAACTGCATGTAAACTGTGTGTCAACTGCATGTAAACTGTGTGTCAACTGTATGTAAACTGTGTGTCAACTGTATGTAAACTGTGTGTCAACTGCATGTAAACTGTATGTCAACTGCATGTAAACTGTGTGTCAACTGCATGTAAACTGTGTCAACTGCATGTAAACTATGTAAACTCTGTGTCAACTGCATGTAAACTGTGTGTCAACTGCATGTAAACTCTGTGTCAACTGCATGTAAACTCTATGTAAACTGTGTCAACTGTCAATGTAAACTGTGTAAAACTGTATGTAAACTGTATGTCAACTGCATGTAAACTGTATGTCAACTGCATGTAAACTGTGTGTCAACTGCATGTAAACTGTGTGTCAACTGCATGTAAACTGTGTGTCAACTGCATGTAAACTGTGTGTCAACTGCATGTAAACTGTGTCAACTGCATGTAAACTGTGTGTCAACTGCATGTAAACTGTGTGTCAACTGTATGTAAACTGTGTGTCAACTGCATGTAAACTGTATGTCAACTGCATGTAAACTGTGTGTCAACTGTATGTAAACTGTGTGTCAACTGCATGTAAACTGTGTGTCAACTGTATGCAAACGGTATGTAGACTGTTTGTCAACTGTAAACTGTGTGCAAACTGTAAGCTGTGTGTCAACTGTAAATTGCATGTAAACTGTATGTAAACCGTGTGTCAACTGTATGAAGACTGTATGTGAAATGTGCATAAACTATGTGTAAATTCTAAACTGTGTGTAAACTGTAAACTGCAGGTAAATTGTAAGCTGTGTGCAAACTATGCGCAAACTTTAACTGTAAACTGTGTCTAAACTCTAAACTGTGTGTAAACTGTAAACTGTGTGTAAACTGTGTGTAAACTGTAAACTAAACTGTAAACTGTGTGAACTGTAAACTGGGTGTAAACTGTGCGTAAACTGTAAACTGTGTGTAAACTGCTCGCCCTGCCTCACAAGGTTGTACTGCGAGTGTTGTTTCCCGAGCGCCGGGGTGTTGTGCCAGATTTACCATTGTTGCTCAGATTCGGATGTTAGCAGACACATATTGCATTCTTGGAACCAAACAATCAAAAACACGTCATTAATGTCACATAGTCATTACTACTGTAACAATATTCACTACGCAACTGTAACAATATTCACTACGCAACTTTAGTGTACCTTTACTTGCATGTTGCAGTTGGGCGCACCTCAAAACATTGTTGCCAGGGACAAGACAGGTTGCCGACACATGAAACAGGGCGTGGAGTCATCCCACAGATGACATCCTTACCTTGTCAGCTAGCTGACGTGGTTGATTATAACCCCTTTGGTCATGTGGACAAGGCGCCCGACATCAGATCAGAAAGACCGCGGTTAGAATTCCAGCACGGGACTCGGACATTTTATAGCCTCTTCACACATAATTTTGTTTAAAAGAACATTTGAAGGCTGTGCAACATTTTGTCTTATGGAAGCAACGTCTTGTATATTTCAATGCGATGTTTGGGTAAAATCTTCCAGTTAGGGAGTGAGTGAGTGAGTTTAGTTTTACGCAGCACTCAGCAATATTCCAGCTATATGACGGCGGTATGTAAATAATCGTGTCTGGAACAGACAATCCAGTGATCAACAGCATGAGCATCGATCTGCGCAACTGGGAACCGATGACATGTGTCAACCAAGTCAGCGAGCCTGACCATCCGATCCCGTTAGTCGCCTCTAACGACAGGCATGGGTTACTGAAGGCCAATATTCTAACCCGGACCTTCCAGTTAGGCTGTAATCTGTTTGTTTGTGATTATAATCTAAAATGACATATGTAACCCTTTCCATTTCTGCATAAAATCGGTACAAAACTCTTGTACCCAAATGTCACATCAGAACTCAGGACCTTACAGTCCTACAAGCAAGGGACCACCTTGACTGCATATTTTGAAATCGCACCTGCTGCAGGATTTATAAGATCAAATCTGCTGGCTTGGGGCTTGCACATAAACAATGAAGCCCTCCTGAGGTAAAATTCCTTCGGGGAGAAGGGGAGTGCGAATCCCCGCAAACCTCCTCTGGATCCGCCCCTGTTATCATATCCAAAATTCAACCCTAATTAGACAATATTTTGGGACACGAGAATTTCATGCAATCAGTCTCAAAATCGCATGAAATCGCACCACAAACTTTAAAAATACCTCACAATACCTTATGAGTGAGTTTAGTTTTACGTCGCACTAAGCAATATTCCAGGTATATGGCGGCGGTCTGTAAATAATCGAGTCTGAACCAGACAATCCAGTGATCAACAGCATGATCATCGATCTACACAATTGGGATACGATGGCATGTGTCAACCAAGTCAGCCAGCCTGACCACCCGATCCCCTTGTCTTACTACAAGCATGAGTTACTGAAGATCAGTTCTATCCCGGATCTTCACGGGTACCTCATGACGTAAATAGACGATACTAAACGACTTTCCGTGTGATACCATTTTTATTAAACGAGTTAATGATTTCATGAGTTAATTAAAATGGTAATTCACGGAAGCGAGTTGAGTATTCTGTTTATTACTCTCCAACATAAATTGATAGAAACTGCCTACAGAGCGATGACTCATCATCAGGCAAGGTATAACACTGTGGCAGAGGAATTAGCATTGTGACATCATAACTGTAAAACATTATGACGTCATACGTCCGACATCACGCGATGTTATTACACAATGTATAATAACATTGTAAATTTATTAACCAGTGTTATACCACTAGGGTATACTATATCCATTGTTCTGGCAGGTTGATTTTCTGTGTATCAACCTTCTATCTGCACGTGCAGAGGTTGATATGTGGATAACAACCTTGGCGGTGCAGGAAACGCACGTGCAACAAGCAATGTACGACGCCATTCGGCGCCCACGTGGTATAAGTAGGTTAGCACCCACCCCCACCCCACCCTCTGCGGGTGATATGGATTCAACGTTGAAATCCATATCACCCTTGAGGAGGGTGCTAACGTATACATATCTTCAACGGGTGAGTAATAATTAGTGAAACGCTATGACGTAATTTGTGAAACCTTGTTACCAAAAACACTGGCGAAACAATGCGGTGTGACGTCAGACTTTTGCTGAGTTATCATCATCATCATCATCATCACCATCATCAACAACAACAGCAACAACAACAACACGTTTCTTTCGTCATTTCCACAGAGTAATTCGGAGTAAATCACATAAATACATAATCATACATTACATAGTTTCTATTGTTAGACGCACTATTTCCACAACATTCAAGATACTTTCTTTTCATGTAGAGTAACTTGCCGTAAGAGGCGACTAATGGGATTGGGTGGTCAGGCTCACTGACTTGGTTGACACATATGTCATCGCATCCATGCGTAGATCGGTGCTCATTATGTTGATCACATGATTATTTACAGACCGCCTACACGTAGCTGGAATATTGGTGAGTAAGACGTAAACAACGTGTTTTCTGAAAATAATCTGATACACGTTGACAAGGATTGGCGTAAATAAAATATATTCTCATTATATAATGAGGCGTAATAGGGGTTTCCCACTCAACAAATAACGCGTTTACCGACAGTGAAAAGGTATTGTTTTAGTGGTACGGAAGACGACAAAGACGACGAAAGTTAAAGTTACCTCCCTTTGAAAGTTGTCTGCTTTACATGTGGGGTAGGTTTGTGGAAATTTCCAAGCTTAATTATCACATATTTTCTCTTTGAATTTACATTTTTTACAAAGTACCTCATATTCAGACTCTGTACCAGCCTGCAAGTCCAGGTCTACTGTGGTTTTGACTAATCATAAAGTGCTATGTGCGTGACACAAATCCACCAGTAGTGGTCAGACCAAGGCCCCAAGTTTAGCATACTGATATCAACTGGTTTTCCGACAGGTTACTTCAGTTCTGCTTTTCATTTATGTCATTTCGTAAATGACATTTTCTTGACCCAGTACTTTACTGACCCAGTAGTTTCGTAACCATTGTGTATTTTCGTAATCTGGTAGTTTGTATCCTCTAAGTTGTTTCGTAAGCAAATTCTGACTTTCGTATTCCTGGGTCATTTCGTATCTCCTGTCCTTCAAAGAACGAAGTTATAAATATATTTTTGACTATATTTATTTCGTATAAAGCTTTTTGCAAAGAAGCGAGTTTCTGTCTGCAGCTAACAATAAATATTGACCTTGTTGATTGCAAGTGGGTCACATTGTGGTGCTAAATATTAAACATGAACTAACCTTGAAACAGTGCATATCATGCCTATCTGGGAGTGCAGAGGTTTTATAAAATATTTTAAGTCTAAACTTAAATCCAATCTTAAATATTTGCATGTAACTATAATCTGCAAAATCACACAGAAAATATGTAATACTGTAGACAGCATAACAGGCAATAACATGTTTTTAGAATGTAAGTAAAGAAACTATGAGTAAAATAGGTATGGATTTTTCACCTTAAGTATTTCAACCCTCGTACATTTTAAAATGTTTATGCCACATCACAGAGATTTAGCTAACCAACCAATAATTGACAATGTCTCATTTTATTGGAAATAAATAAGACTGTGTAAGTATGACAGAGAATCTATCTCAGTTGTAAATTTATTCCAGTGATGTAAAGACAAATGTTATATCTGAGTAATGAAGTGATTTTCTAGAATTGCTCCAAAATGATAAGTTCTAAATGACTAGAAGGGAACAAAGTTATTTTGCTGTCCAAGTGAGTGAGATATCTTTCAATTATTTAAAGGTCACATGCAACGTAAAACACATCTTTGCAGATTCTGATACCTTTTGGTATGGACTTACTGAAACAAATCATCAAAAATGCAAATTCAACTTATAAAGTTGAAAAGTAACGCGATGAAAAAAACTGCGCGAAATCGGAGTTCAAACGATTCGCTAATTTTCCCCCAGCGCTTGGGGGAAGAGTGGTTTCAACAGCTGGGCTGCACTACACTGGGCTGTACTCATAGCACATGCGCAGTGAAATAGGTTCATGCAGCTTGGAAGCGGGTTGTCCGGTGAATACTCGGTGAAGGCTTTGGTGTGAGCTATTTTCTAATGTTTTGTTGATATTCCACAGGCGCGAGCTTTTTATATGTTAAGACAGTAGATTACCGATTTAACTGTTTATATAATTTCATTTGTCTATTTCACCACACGTTCTTCTTACTTTCTCAGTTCGATACTTAAAAGCAATGTCATTATTTAGCGTTGACAGAATTTCTAACTGTGATATAGATATGTCGTTGTCACAGACAAAACTCACTGTCTATTTTATTGACACCTATGTGTCTGCCTGCCTGTCTGCTAATGACAATATTCAATACACAACTACGATTACTGACCACATGCAATTTGAACTTAACACCTATCAGGCTATACACAAAACGCATTCATTTATGGGCCCGAGTTCGGTCTCTGTCACATTATGTAATTACACAGACAGGCAGGTGTGATACTTGTACACATAACATGTTATGATGTCTGTTGATTGCAAAATGTTATACACAAAAAATGAGCATGTATTTACAAAACCCAACATCTCTATATATACACACACAATGAGCCGTGAGGGAGGCATCTGCAAATGAACCAGCCGTTACACTTGAGTGCACACCCACCCGCTCTGACTGGGTTCAGTATCCCGGCTGCCTTGTTTCTTGGGAAGTAAACCCAAGTACAAACTATTGCACTTTTGATTTGCGATTGTACGGCTTATAATTTTGTTTATATGTTTTTTTCATAATCAGCAATGTATATTATTTGTCATGAATAAGTGATAATTGTGTTTTAATTATGTTTGATTTTCTGCTTGCATGTGACCTTTAATAATGTTTATCCTTATCCTCAGATTCACCATGAGACTCCGAGTAAGTGGCCAGATATATACATGTTTGAGACGCCGATACACCACAGTCACAGGCTCAGCCGCACAGGTGCAGCAGCCACTCAACTATGTCAACGGTCAGCGTGATCAACCCCAAGGACGAGACCAAGCCAGCAGATTTGATCTTATAAATCCTGCTACAGGTGCAATTTCACAATATGCATTCAAGGTGGTCCCTTGCTTGTAAATGTTCTACAGAAAGGTTATTCTATTTTTCATGTTTAGGCAAGAGTTTCAGGTCTGTGTGTTGTGTACATTTAGTGAGTATTATACAAAGTGATGCAAAGATATTTTTCCAATTTGTTGATAATAGTGTCATGGAAATCACCAAAAATTCCTATTGCAACATATTGCAAAATGAATAGTGTTTGCAATACTGTCAGCATGGCTATTACTCATACCTGCTTTTGTTACCATATAGACATCAGCTTAGTGTGTTCACAAATTTATCTAGACCTGCTTGGAGGCTGATATTTGGCCTCAAGCCTGCAGCCATCCACAATAATCTCCAGGGTATACATTCCGATAAATCTCCACTAGTACCTGGATGCATCTACAACTCACCCCGATAATTTTATTAGCTCCCTTTGCTGGGTCCACTTTCTCACAGTCGCCAATCAGATAAGCTGTTACAACCGAGCTTGCCAGTGTCACCAAAGATAGTGGCCGCAGCCGCGAACGTTTGCTCGCTGTGCGACTCAGATTTAGGGAAAAAATGATACAGACAAATTGACAGGTCTGAAACCTTCAAAAAATATATGCAAGAACTCCTTCTACCTCTTTCAGAGTACCTCTGCAACAATTGTGTTGCCAAGTTTAATCGGTTAGATAAAAGAAGCGAAAGTGAGTTATGATAGAAGCCTTGTGATTGGTACGCTCAACTTCCCAAGGTAGACACCTGATTGGATAAAAAGCCAGCAAAGGGAGATCATAACATTATCGGGCCGAGTCGTAGATGCATCCAGGGTACTAGTGGAGATTTATTGGAACCTATGCCCTGGAGATTATCGAGGATGACCTTCAGCAAATGACAGATAAACTTTCCAAATTGCATTAAGAACATCCAGATTCATGTAAATTTTTAAAATAAGAACATTGAAATAATGCAGTTTTGAACATTCGCTTGCCAAAGACATTTAGTTTGGAAACCTAGATATGTCCATCATGCTTCCATATCGTAAATCTCAAAGATTAGGAACATAAATTGTATTAAACAATTCTGTGTGATTTTGAAACATTGAATTCCGAATTTTAGGGAGTCATGACGCTATTTGAATCTTGGAAAATGTAAATCTGGAATTTTGGAGTCCTAGCTTGGGACTTTGAACTTTAAATGGTGCTATGTTGACAGGGGAAGTTCTGCGGCAGGTACAGAATTCTGGAGTGGAGGAAGTAGATGGCGCTATCAGAGCAGCTCAACAGGCACTTCCGTCCTGGTCCCGACAGTCAGGGTTTGACAGGGGCCAGGTCTTGAGAAAGGCGGCACAGCTGATTAGGGTATGATCTAGGGCTGGGGGCAGAATATTCCATTTTAGAATTATCTAATCAGTCAAGGTTTTGTGTGGTACAATTTTCTTTTCGAAAAAAGTGGGAAAGATAGCCCTTTCTGCATTGAGAAAGCCCTAAATGAAACAAGTCTAGATTTCCTCAGGTTTTGAATCTCCCATCTCAATGGGATTCATTTTCAATTTATACAGAATCATTTGTCTCTATCAGGATTATATTTATTCAAAGACTAAACATTAGTCTTGTGGAATAGATTGTTATATATGTTATAATTGGGATTACACTTTCTTAGGAAAGTACAGATTCGAGTACTTTTGTTGAGTTGAGTCCCATCCGGGATTCGAACCCACACCCTCAGAGTCAGGCATCTAAACGCCAGCACACAACGTCAGCCGCCTAACCCACTCAGCCACCGCAGCTGGTTGTCCTGTCTCGGGGACAAGTACACACATCAAATGTCTACATATTTGTTTTGTTGTCATAGAGAGTTTGATGTAAAATAAATGCATTTGAATACCAGTTCTTAAAGTTAGATGAAATGAAGTGACCATGAAATGAATAGTTGTTGTGGGCTTGGGCATCTCTCCAAAGATTAAATGGTTGGTACAGGTAATGTAAAAAATACCATGGTTACAGGAGAGGTGTGAGGAACTGGCACGGACAGAGGTGTTGGACACAGGGAAGCCGATCTGGGAGGCTCGCTATGACATTCAGGGGTGTGCCGACACCATCGACTACTACGGGGGGCTTGCAGCAGCAATAACAGGTACTTTAACACACCTGGCCCGATTTCTCGGAAACAAACTTAAGTTTTTACTCAAATTTCAAACTGAGTTTGACAATTTGAAACAGCTGAATTTTTAACTCAACTGCATTTTTAAAATTGAAAAGCCCAAACAACCCAAGTAATGTATCCACCAACACAAATTGTACACTATGTATGAGTTAATATCGATTTCAGTTCATTCTGGCAAATGCATTTTCCTGCGTTTCTCAAATTTGACTACAAACTCTTAAGTCAAAGCTCAGACTTAAGTTTGTTTCGTGCATCATAGCCTAAAGCATCCCGACTTCTTGCTCAGCATCTGTAGATCCTGAGTTCAGTTACAGACAGTGGAGGTCCGGTTAGAACTGGTAAGACGCGACTAATAATAATATTGGCATTCGTAATATGCTGAATTCCGCACCACGGAGGGGCACTCTCAAAGTGCTACAATCTGATTATTATTACCCTGGATAACCTAAGCTGCCTGTGAGGTGCTAGAACGTTAATAGTCACTTGACTTATCCTACCGGGTACCCATTTTTCTGCTGGGTGAACAGAGGCAAGTTTGAACAAACTCACTTGCCTTAGGTGAGACCACATGTATCACATGTGCTTCGTGAGGCAGGACTGAAGCCCTAGAGACTCTCAGTGAAGCTGCCAAACACAGGCTCACTACCTTGTTTGACATCTGTCATCTTATCCACATTGCCGAGATAAATATTTACAGAATATTGCTGAGTTTGGTGTTAAACAACAAACAAACAAACAATCAGACAAACATGTTTAGCCACTAGCCCATGAAAATTTAATTGTATGAGTCATTTTTTATTCCCATTTAGGAAAGTTTACTGCCATCTGTCTTCAGTGAACTCCACCATTGCATAGCAAGGAAAATATTGGACTCCTGCACAGATTAAGCTCCTCAGTGTTTGCAAGTAGTTTTGGTGTGATTCTTCCAGGCGAGTTCACTCAGCTGGCAGGGGGGTCATTTGCCTACACAATCCGTGAAGCCTTGGGAGTGGTAGGGGCTATAGGGGCGTGGAACTACCCCTTCCAGATGGCGGCCTGGAAGTCCTCTCCTGCACTAGCATGCGGCAACACCGTCGTCTTCAAACCCTCGCCATTCACACCGCTAACAGCCGTTATGTTGGGGGAGATATACAGAGAGGCAGGGCTGCTGGATGGAGGTTATAATGTTATTCAGGTAAGTTGTTGAGTCTCCTGACGGATGTTACAACTTTATTTAGGTGAGCTGTGGGGGCACCTGAAAGACGATACAGTGTTATTCAGGTAAGCTGTAGGGGCACCTGACAGATGTTACAGTGTTATTCAGGTAAGCTGTGGGGGCGCCTGACAGACGTTACAGTGTTATTCAGGTAAGCTGTAGGGGCACCTGACAGATGTTACAGTGTTATTCAGGTAAGCTGTAGGGGCACCTGACAGACATTACAGTGTTATTCAGGTAAGCTGTAGGGGCACCTGACAGATGTTACAGTGTTATTCAGGTAAGCTGTAGGGGCACCTGACAGATGTTACAGTGTTATTCAGGTAAGCTGTAGGGGCACCTGACAGATGTTACAGTGTTATTCAGGTAAGCTGTAAGGGCACCTGACAGATGTTACAGTGTTATTCAGGTAAGCTGTAGGGGCACCTGACAGATGTTACAGTGTTATTCAGGTAAGCTGTAAGGGGGCACCTGACAGATGTTACAGTGTTATTCAGGTAAGCTGTAGGGGCACCTGACAGATGTTACAGTGTTATTCAGGTAAGCTGTAGGGGCACCTGACAGATGTTACAGTGTTATTCAGGTAAGCTGTAGGGGCACCTGACAGATGTTACAGTGTTATTCAGGTAAGCTGTGACAGATGTTACAGTGTTATTCCTGACACCTGTTACAGATGCTGTAGGGGCACCTGACAGATGTTGTTATTCAGGTAAGCTGTAGGGGCACCTGACAGATGTTACAGTGTTATTCAGGTAAGCTGTAGGGGCACCTGACAGATGTTACAGTGTTATTTCACCTGACAGATGTTACAGCTGTAAGCTGTAGGGGCACCTGACAGATGTTACAGTGTTATTCAGGTAAGCTGTAGGGGCACCTGACAGATGTTACAGTGTTATTCAGGTAAGCTGTAGGGGCACCTGACAGATGTTACAGTGTTATTCAGGTGTTATGGGGCACCTGACAGATGTTACAGTGTTATTCAGGTAAGCTGTAGGGGGCACCTGACAGATGTTACAGTGTTATTCAGGTAAGCTGTAGGGGCACCTGACAGATGTTACAGTGTTATTCAGGTAAGCTGTAGGGGCACCTGACAGATGTTGTTAACAGTGTTATTCAGGTAAGACAGGGGCACCTGACAGATGTTACAGTGTTATTCAGGTAAGCTGTAGGGGCACCTGACAGATGTTACAGTGTTATTCAGGTAAGCTGTAGGGGCACCTGACAGATGTTACAGTGTTATTCAGGTAAGCTGTAGGGGCACCTGACAGATGTTACAGTGTTATTCAGGTAAGCTGTAGGGGCACCTGACAGATGTTACAGTGTTATTCAGGTAAGCTGTAGGGGCACCTGACAGGGTTACCTGACAGATGTTACAGTGTTATTCAGGTAAGCTGTGGGGGCACCTGCACCTGACAGATGTTACAGTGTTATTCAGGTAAGCTGTAGGGGCACCTGACAGATGTTACAGTGTTATTCAGGTAAGCTGTGGGGGCACCTGACAGATGTTACAGTGTTATTCAGGTAAGCTGTAGGGGCACCTGACAGATGTTACAGTGTTATTCAGGTAAGCTGTGGGGGCACCTGACAGATGTTACAGTGTTATTCAGGTAAGCTGTAGGGGCACCTGACAGATGTTACAGTGTTATTCAGGTAAGCTGTAGGGGCACCTGACAGATGTTACAGTGTTATTCAGGGAGCTGTAGGGGCACCTGACAGATGTTACAGTGTTATTCAGGTAAGCTGTAGGGGCACCTGACAGATGTTACAGTGTTATTCAGGTAAGCTGTGACAGGGTTACCTGACAGGGCACCTGACAGATGTTACAGTGTTATTCAGGTAAGCTGTAGGGGCACCTGACAGATGTTACAGTGTTATTCAGGTGGGGCACCTGACAGATGTTGCTGTAGGGGCACCTGACAGATGTTACAGTGTTATTCAGGTAAGCTGTAGGGGCACCTGACAGATGTTACAGTGTTATTCAGGTAAGCTGTGGGGCACCTGACAGATGTTACAGTGTTATTCAGGACCTGCTGTGGGGGCAGACAGATGTTACAGTGTTATTCAGGTAAGCTGTAGGGGCACCTGACAGATGTTACAGTGTTATTCATGTCAGCTGTAGGGGCACCTGACAGATGTTACAGTGTTATTCAGGTAAGCTGTAGGGGCACCTGACAGATGTTACAGTGTTATTCAGGATGCTGTAGGGGCACCTGACAGATGTTACAGTGTTATTCATGTCAGCTGTGGGGCACCTGACAGATGTTACAGTGTTATTCAGGTAAGCTGTAGGGGCACCTGACAGATGTTACAGTGTTATTCAGGTAAGCTGTAGGGGCACCTGACAGATGTTACAATTAAATCAAGGTAAGTTGTAGAAGCACTTGATGGATGTTGCAAGGTTGTCTAGTGAAGTTATAGGAGCACCTGACTGATGTTATGCTGTGCTTCATATGGGCTGTAGGGGCACATAACGGATCCTTTTTTCTATGTTAAGCATCAGTGCCTCATTATAAGCACTAATCTTGTGTTTGCAGGGTGAAGGGGAGACTGGACAGTTACTGTGTCGGCATCCAGGAGTGGCCAAGATGTCCTTCACAGGGAGCGTCCCCACAGGATCCCGCATTATGGAAGCATGTGCCCAGGTCGGTAACCATTCTAACCATTGGCTCATCATGTCATGATTCTAAAAAATGGGTACAATGTATGAAGCCCATTTCTGGTGTCCCCTGCCGTGACGTAGCTGGAATATATCTAAACATAGCATAAAACCATACTCACTTACCCTAACCATGTGATACCCAAACATTCTGAGATCTCATACACTCCTACATTACTATGACAAAAGCTTAACTGGTACGTAGTTATGCTACCAAGTTAGAGCATTACAATGAATGTTCCTGTGACATTTGTTTATCTTTTATTGGATTTTATTTGGCATATTCAGTAATGTTTGTGATCTAAAGGTTGGTTAACTTTCAAACTTTGAACAAAAATACTGTGCCTTTATGTACTTTGCATGGTCTTTCTTACTGTACATGAAATGATAACATGCTTATGTTGTTACTTCCCTGTGAACATCAAAGTTAAAAGTAGTCAAGCATCTCAACTTGTCTCAAAGTGAGTGAGTTTTGATTTCCGCTCCTTTTAGCAATGTTCCAGCAATATCACAGTGGGCACCAGAAATGGGCTTCACATATTGTACCCATGTGGGGAATCGAACCTGGGTCTTCAGCATGGCAAGCAAATGCTTTAACCACTAGGCTACCCCACCGCCCTGCTTGTCTTGAAACATAACTGATATGTGGTCAGTGGTTGGGGTTATTGACTTTGTTCATGGATGTCATTGTATCTGAATTGCGTAGATCAATGCGCATTCATTGATCAGTCTACCAGTGAAGGTCCGGGTTAGAATGAACCTTCAGTAACCCGTGCTTGTCGTAAGAGGTGATTAAAGGGATCATGTGGTCAGGCTCTCTGGCTTGGTTGACACATTTCCTTGGTTCCCAATTGAGCGGATGGATGCTCATGCTGTTGATCACTGGATTGTCCGGTCCAGACTCGATTATTTACAGACATCCGCCATATAGCTGGAATATAGCTGAGAGCGAAGTAAAACTAAACTCACTCACTCACTCATTGATCAGTCACTGGATTGTCATGTCCTAACTTGATTATTTACAGAGAGTGAGTGAGTTTAGTTTTACTCCGCTTTTAGCAATATTCGTGCAATATCATGGCGTGGACACCAGAAATGGGCGTCACACATTGTACCCATGTGGGGAATCAAACCCGGGTCTTCGGTGTGACGAGCAAACGCTTTAACCACTCGGCTACCTCACCGCGCCCTGATTATTTACAAAACATGAACAGTAAAATAAATTATATGCATTTATTAGCAATATCACAGGGTTTGAAATACCCCATATATTAGCGTGCCATAGCACGGTAAATATTGAAATGGCACGGACAAAAAATGTTCTCGGTGCCCTTATGGCACGCCTAAGACATAACACACCTTTAGTCACTTAATAACCAAACAAAACACTTATGCAAATGACAACCAAGTAAAAACATTTATTGACTTTATCACCCAGGAAATCACTGGAATTAGGATGGTTCGTGTAAAGAAATCTGGTTGTTTTTTCATTTAGAGTGTTGGGAGTATTGATAGTTCAGTTATTGAAGAGGAAATTGTGTATGTTAGAT
The DNA here is from genome assembly GCF_003918875.1 of Haliotis rubra. Lineage (NCBI taxonomy): Eukaryota > Metazoa > Mollusca > Gastropoda > Lepetellida > Haliotidae > Haliotis > Haliotis rubra. The sequence goes on from NW_025767690.1 coordinate 196,497, forward strand.
ATATTGAAAAAAGTGAACCTTCACACAATTCTTAGCTATTAAAGGTGTTGGGAAAGCAGAACAAATGAAGCTTAAGAAAGCCATCCTAAACAGAAGACATATCAGTGATAACAGAAAACTGGTTACATTTGTTGTTTTCTGACAACAAATTTCAAAAGATCATCATCCTTGCTGCAGTCATTTATTCTAAAACATGTGGGCACACCTGATTTCTGAAAGGTACACCTAAAATATTTACCTGGTGCCATAAGGCACACTTAGAAAAAAAAGTATTTCTATCCCTGAATATCACTTTCAAATACACAGTTATATACTTGTGCATGCTTATTTGTTTAAGGTATGATTTAGTTGAGAATAGCAAGAACAATAGTTCCCTTGATGGCGTGATAATGTCTGTGTTTCCAGGACATCAAGTATGTTACACTGGAGCTGGGAGGAAAGTCTCCTCTCATCATCTTCTCAGATGCGGACATAGACAATGCTGTGAAAGGGGCGATGTTAGCCAACTTCAGCAACCAGGGCCAGGTACAGTCATGCAGTTGGTTGGTATCCACATGTACAAGTATGCCACTGGGCCATGGTGCAATAAACCCATACAGATCCTTCTTAGAATTGGTTTTCTGCAACCCATGCTTGTTGTAAGAGGCGACTAACGGGTTGCTGACTTGGTTGACACATGTCATCGTATCCCAGTTGCATAGATTGATGCTCATGATGTTGATCACTGGGTTGTCTTTTCCAGACTTGATTATTTATATCGGGATAACTTTATAGGTGAAAAATTGCTGAGTGTAGCATTAAACAGGAAACAAACAAACCTCCCTCATGATAACACTGGCAGTTTACACATTGTATGCACAGCCATAGGTTCCTGGGCCTAGATTTTTCAAGCTCTCTTACTGCTAAGATAGTCGTAAGTTAATGTTAGTGAGTGAGTGAGTTTAGTTTTACGCCGCACTCAGCAATATTCCAGCTACTATATGGCGGTGGTCTGTAAATAATCGAGTCTGGACCAGACAATCCAGTGATCAACAGCATGAGCATCAATTTGCGTAATTGGGAACCGATGACATGTGTCGACCAAGTCAGCGAACCTGACCACCCGATCCCGTTAGTTGCCTCTTACGACGAGCATGGGTTACTGAAGGTTCATTCTAACCCGGACCTTCACGGGTTAAGTTAATGTTAAAGTATGGCACTTACGACTATCTTAGCACTAAGAGAGCTTTGAAAATCTTGACCCAGGGTGGTATTCTAGCCTTGAGTGCCCATGGGGTTCTACCTCTGTTAGTGAGCTGACCGTTTCCATTCATACCCTTAGATTTTAGTGTCTGTCTTTCAGGTGTGCTCCAACGGAACACGAGTGTTTGTCCAGAAGGATGTTGCCCAACAGTTCCTGGAGAAACTGGTGGAGCGCACACGAAAGATGAAGATTGGTGATCCAAATGCAGAAGACACGACAGTGGGAGCCACCATCAGCAGCAGTCAAGCAGACAAGGTCATGGCGTACGTTGAGGGGGCGAAGAAAGAGGTACTAGCTTCTTTTGTTGTTTTTTCTGGAAGATATCCTCTTTATGAAACATTGATTTACATTGATAATTTGTAAAACTTAGTGATGCTTGATGCTTGATGCCTGTAAATTTTCAAAACTTTGAAGTTTCCAAAGTAGAAGTACATATGTCTTATCAGAGCCTTATATGTCTTCTATTTGGTCATCAGCAATATCGTGGTCAAATAAAGATTTGATACCACTTCTTTACCAACCATGATAGAATTCTGCCATGTCTTGGTTGTGCTTTTCCCAAGCACTAGTGCTGGTTATCGCTCACAATATGCAGATCGATAATCGGATCTCAGTATTAGATTGTAATCGAAATCTCACCACAAAACTCATGTGGGCTATAACGGAACACAATCATAACACTGTGCAATCGAAACAGGCACCGATTAATACCATGCATACTTCCTTTTCAAACTTTCAGGCGAGTATGTTGTTTACTAGGGCTGGGACGGGTAAGAAAAAATGGAATCGAGTGCCCGCATGTACTTACCCGAATCGAGTACCCGGAAGTGTAAGGAATACAGCGCTTCTGTCAACTTTCTGAATATTCAATCACAACTTGACGGAGATTTTTATACAAACCTTGAAAGGATGGCAATAAGACACTGAAACTGAACTTAGGCTATTTAATTTATGTCTATTTAACAAGTATAGAGAGTAACTCCATTACATGCTTTCCTCGTTAAAACACAGGACTTTTCGTTACCGCTGTTACTGTAACTTGACTCCTCACTGCTCATGCTCATATATATTACAGTCGTTAATAATGACCTCCATTAATCGGACAATACCAATGATGCAAATGTGTGTTACAGCAATAATGAAAAAGACAAGTTATGTGCCCTTGCCATTATAGAGTTCTCTCCCTTTCCGGGTACTCAATTCCTAGAAATAGTATTCGATTTCAATTGTACCCGACCCGGATTCGAGTACCCGTCCGAGCCCTATTGTTTACGTTGCAGTTTTAAAAGTAAGGAAACTGCATCTGTTGTTCATGTCTTTATTTAACAAACATAACAATAAGAAACATACTCTCTAAAGTTTAATTTGATGAATTTTTTATGAATATCGATAAAGCTCTTGAGCTGATCGATAGTCGCTGACACAAGCGAGATCGATCAGATTGATCAATTATTCGATCAATCGCTCCAGCACTACAAAACACTCTTAAATGGATGCCAATTATGCTTTGGGGCACAATATACAAGGAAACAGTTCCTTACAGCATTTGGAATAACATGATGGAATTTATGAACATGTAATGAAGAAATGACCATTCAAATTTGACTCACTCATGAAGATCCAGGTTAGTACTGATCTCCAGCAAACCAAGCTTGTCGTAGGAGGCGACTAACGGGATTGGATGGTCAGGCTCACTGGCTTGGTTGACATGTCATTGTATCCCAATTGCGTAGATCGATGCTCATGCTGTTGATCACTGGATTGTTTGGTTCAGATTATTTACATATAGTAAATAGTGACCTCTGCTATATAGTTGAAATATTGCTGAGTGCAAAAATATCACACAATACAAACAAACAAATATGACTACTGATAAAGTCACTTTTAGATCATTATCAATGAAGACATTGAGATTTTGCCTACGTGTTCAGGGTGCTACTGTGGTGTATGGCGGAGAACGTGTGTCTGTATCTGACCCGTGGCTCGCCGGTGGGCACTATCTGTCTCCCTGCATACTGGCAGACTGCCACGACGACATGACTGTAGTTCGTGAGGAAGTGTTCGGTAGTGTCATGTCGGTGTTGACCTTTGACACAGAAGAGGAAGTGTTGAGGCGAGCCAATGACACAGAGTTTGGCCTTGCTGGAGGCGTGTTTACCAGGTGAGGGAAGATCAACTTCTTGTCTCTCAGTGTCTATTTCTAGATGTTCCCGGAGGTTTTTAAGCCTTCACACACTCCATGATGTAATCAAAACATACATAAAGGGCAAATGTGTATATAGATCGATGTAATCAAAACATACATAAAGGGCAATATAGATCGATACTGTCGATATAGATAAAAGAGATTGGTCATTCACAAATCAGCAGACCCTGTGAAAGGTGCAACCACACGGCACAACCTTGACCTTGACGTTTTGCCAAAGCAGGCCCAGCACTCTGGACTGAACTCCTGCCAAATATCCAGCAAATCAATGGCTGTGACATATTTCAAAGTGATCTGAAGACCCTCCTGTTCAAACGAGCCTATGACCTGCGCCTTTGAGCAAATTTTGGATTTAGGCACGCTACAAATATGAACTTATTTATTATTATTATTGGTAATCATTAACTAAATATTGATAGATTGTTTATAAATATCTGAGAAGTAGCTTTGTAAAAATGCAAAAGAGGTCCAAAAGAAATCAGTATATTTCACGTCACAAATGAGTTGTGATGTAAGAGTGTTCTGAGCATAATTTAGAGGAGGCATGATTAATAAAGATGTAACTCTATGTGTTGAGTGTGTAAATTAGAACTTTATATCATCACAATAATTAGTCTGTCATACAGACCTTGAAACTTATATGCCCAAGAAAGCTAATGCAAGTGTAAAATATGTGGCGAATCTAGATTACCACAGTTTCAGGAAAATGAAGAAAGTCTCTGGGCTTTTGTTCATTATATTTTATGAAATTAAGTTAGGGACCATTTTTTCTGTTACATATGCTCATTTCAGAGGCTAGATACACAATAGTGTATGTAACATATTTTGACATGAAGATCCGGGTTAGAATTGTTCTTCAGCTACCCATGTTTGTTTTAAGAGGCGACTGCCAGGAGCATGTGGTCAGGCTTGATGACTGGGTTGACACGTTATGGTATCCCAGTTGTATGGATCGACGAATATACTGTTGATCACTGGATTGTCTGGTTCAGACTGGATTAGTTATAAGCCGCTGGCATATAGCTGGAATATTGCTGAGTGTGGTGTTAACCAACCAACCAACCAACCAAATAACCCATTTGATGACAAATTTCAGGGACCTAAGTCGGGCCCACCGTGTGGCAGCGGGGATGGAGGCAGGGTCTCTCTACGTCAACAACTACAACATCTACCCCGTCGGGGTCCCCTTTGGAGGATACAAGAAATCAGGAATTGGGCGGGAAAATGGCCGGGACACCTTGGACTATTATAGTCAGATCAAGTCTGTGTATGTGGAGATGAATGATGTGGATTGTCCATACTGAGTATGTGGTCAGTTGGTCACTAGCAGGGACGTAGCTACCATTATAAAAAAAGCCCGGGCTTACACATGATTGCTGCTGAAAAGGTTGGGCAAGCCCTCAATACTATCCAAATATAAAGCTTTGCAACCTATCGGGCTTACACGAAAAAATTGGCTTGCTATGCGCCTGAATAGGTCAACCTGGTTGGTCGTGAAGTCGAGATGTTTGGCTTCAAGGTCTAGACAGCTGGTTCAGTGTCTACCCAGTAGATCTCGAAGTCAAGCCTGTTGGTCTAACATTTAACCAGTTGATCTAGAGGTTGGATTTTAGCTCTAATAGATTTGTCTTGAGGTCAGGCCAGTTTTATCTCAAGGTCTAACTAGGTGATCTTGAGGTCAAGACAGTTATTCTGTGCCTAACCAGCTGGTTGGTTGTTAGGTCTAATAGATTGATCTTGAGGTTTAATCGGTTGGTCTCAAGGTCTAAGCAGTTGGTCTTGAGATCTAGTTGGTTGGTCCTGAGGTCAAACCAGTTGATCTCGAGGTCTGAATTTGGTCTCCAGATCTGGCCAGCTGGTTTGAAGGTCTAGCTGGTTGTCAGGAAACTTTAACAGCAGGCTATAGCTGTGGACATTGATTTGAGTCTTGAAGAGACTGTGACCTCCAAAAGCGGTGACCATATGTCAGCATATATATAATCAGTGCCCTTGTGCCTTTCTCATGTATTTTGGCCATCAATTACATTGTGATCTGGATCTGGAGTGCATCATCACATATCACATTCACCTTAACTACGATTGTGAATTTAGAACTTTATCCAAGATGCCATTTTCATAGACTACCTATTTTTTATTAAGCACAAATTTTGCAGACATTGTTGTCGACAAGATCTTTGTTATCTCATCACAGAATATATATGTGAAGGTCCTGGTGTTCCTATTTGTTGGGGAGGCTTCAGGAAGAGTTGAGAAGATCTGTACCAAGCCAGACCCTTCCACAATGTTCCATGCAGGGTTTTAGAAACAAATTACAAATGGATGTAGATATTTATAATTATGATGCACAAGTGGTTATAATATTTGAATACATATGAATGACAAGTGACATTCTTCGGATATCAATGGTTGGATACTGACCTACTTTCAGTGAAGAGCATGTGCCATTTGTTGTTACATTGAATTCCACCTAGGGACGTCATACATGCGGAGATGCCAACCTCTACGATTTTATCGAAGTCGCTACGAATTTTAGCCTCAAACTACGCCAATACGATTCCACTACTCATTCTACGAAACTTGACAAAAATTCATTAACATTCGGATATATAGACAAAAACATATATTTTCATGGATTAAATATTTTCGTTGATTAGATACATTTTCGCCAAAAAGAGACGACAATAAGAAACGTAATGCTGATAATTTGGAATGTATGTGGAGGTAATGTTGGAGGTATGTGAAATTAAAGCTTCACTCTTGATTAGTGTCATATTATCTTTCTCTGAGTCCATAATGATTTTTAGTATTTAGTTGACTACTCATTTTATGGTCAAACTACTAATTTTGATCCTTGAAACTACTATTTGCAACACTTTGTGGTTGGCATCTCTGTACATGAGTTGTGTTGTACATGACCCCCTGGAATGTTTCTGAAACGTTGTCACTGATATCCAAAGTAAAAAGTCTCAATTTTATATATTTAAAAATGTATGTTTGTGGTAACTCAGGAAGTGTTCACTTTGGAAGGATGAAATTAATATCATCATTCAGATGGGGATGTTTGAGTGACCATCTTTGAAGGTCAAGTAATTCCGTTTCTTTGTATACTGGACCAATATTCATATGTTAAGTGTTTGTATGACAAAATTCATGGATAAGGTAATTTGATTGAGGTGCATTTGTAGACAAGTTGCCAAACAAAAAGTGATGTCATCTATATTTGTTATAAAGGTACTTGGTATCTGCATGCACAGTTTGGATGCATTCAGGAAAAGATTAGGGAAGGTGATGCTGTTCTTCATAGCAACACATTACTGAAATACATTAAGCCCTCCAATGTGAGGTGTCATGGTTAAGTGCGTGTGTTACATGTGTGGCTGAAGGATGTATCTGTATGGTGAGTAGGGTATGTTTAGGTATTACCAAATACATTTATCTATATATATTCAGAGACATTGTTGCTATAGATGGGATGTGGATTTCTGTGATTTACATTTTTATACAATCATTTTGTTTTGTTTGTAAAGATTCTAATTTGTTTGGTTTTGTCACAAATATACAGACATTATAAACTTATAATCAGAACACTTGAAGTTAAATTTTCCCCAAAAGGAATACCCTCATTTTTGAGGGTTTACAAAACATTTGCTTTCTTGGATGTATTTTTTTCATAGCAGTGCAGCAGAGGAGATATGTCTGTATCTTGACGACCAATGGCATTGAAAAGTATTTTGTTTATACATTTCTTGGTCTTGACAGGGATGAATGAATTCTCAGAATGTTTTCTTGAAATCCATACAGCTTGCTGATGTACCCTGCATCTAAGAAGTGCTCACTGTTTTACAGTGGCAAAGATGTTGAGCACACACTTTATATATGGTTATTAATAAATGTACTTCTCTACACTATAATAAAGTTGTTTTCAACAATATTGTTGGGATAAAATATTTAGAAGTTTTAACACCAGCTGTGATGGTCAAGAAATTGAACTTACAGCGGATGTGCGTGCTCAAGTCAAGATACTGCACATGTACAGTGCTAGCTAGTGACACCATGCTGCAGTGTAGTGAGTGAGTTTTGTTTTACGTCTCTTTTAGCGCTGCAGTGTAGGATGGATACCCAAGGTTACCAGTGCTTGTTTTATCCCTGTAAGACTGAGTGCCAGGCAGGAAAACATATGGTAATATGAAGTACCGTGTTTTGATGTGATGCTGCAAGCTGAGTATTGAATAAATGACCTTCTATACTCTTTCCATTATCCACTATGATGTCGTCAGAGGCGACTAACAGGATCACGTGATCAGGCTCACTGATTTGGTTGGCACGTCATCATATCCCAACTCCATAGATCGATGCTCATGATTTTGATCACTGGGTTATGTGGTCCAGACTGGATTATTTACAGACCGCCCCTGTATAGCTGGAATATTGCTGAGTGCAACCTAAACAACAAACAACTAATGTGGTAAACTAAGATTTGGCACCTTCATTCATACCTCTCAACAATAAGAATTTGTTTTCGTCTTGTTTGACATAGTTTATGAGCCTGCAAGAGTAATGTCCCTTTGATTGCTAATGTTAATCTACAACAACAATTATGACGAAACACTTTGTGTCCAAAACTGGATTGTCTGGTCCAGACTGGATTATTTACAGACATCCGCCATATAGCTGGAATATTGCTGAGTGCAACGTAAACTAAACTCACTCACTCATTGATCAGTCACTGGATTGTCATGTCCTAACTTGATTATTTACAGAGAGCGAGTGAGTTTAGTTTTACTCCGCTTTTAGCAATATTCCAGCAACATCACGGCCGTGGACACCAGAAATGGGCTTCACAAATTGTACCCATGTGGGGATTCGAACCCAGGTCTTTGGCGTGACGAGCCAACGCTTTAACCACTAGGCTACCCCACCGGCCCCGAGAAACAAACCCTAAGAGATGCATGTCTCAGATGAACCACTGATGAAAATTCAATGCTCATGATGTCAATCACTGGATTGTCTGGCCATGATTAAAGCATTTACAGACTGCTGTTTTGGAGTATAACAACAATTAACAAACTGAAGAAAGTGACAACACAACACCATTTTTTATAATGTTTATGTATTTTTAATGATTTCAATGGCACATGTGGCTGTTAAAATCCAGTCCAGAGGTGATGAGCTATAATGTATATATTGTACAATATGACAGGTCATCTTGACCCACACACATTATTTTATGTTGTCATAACAATTACTTCTGACATTGCAGTGTACACACTCAATACCATGACTGAAGCTGAAATCCCCTTGTGAAAGACCTTAAAATCTTCAGTATCTATAATGAAAATGACGGGACCAGTTTTGTCTCTATCATACTGATGGAAAAAAAATCCAATGTGTCTTGTGTTTCCTGTCATCAAAATAGTGATTGGGTTGGGTCTTACATTACTTCAATCAAAATCACACATTGGGAATCAAACCCAGGTTATCAACATCAGCAAGCACTTATACCACAACACTACCCCACCACGCTTTAACGAAATTGCTGTGATAACTACCAAACTTCCCCAAATAAAATTAGTATTTGTTTGGTCATGACACTAAATCCTGGCAAAATCTGACTCTGTTGAATGCAAGAACTCGGCTTAAACTTTATTGGTTGGTTGATACTTCTGGTAATACTAGAGGAGAGAATAAATGCAACAAGGCTTGCGAGTATAGTTAATATGCTGTTCTCAGCAATATTTCAGCAATAACAGCGGGGGACACCAGAAATGGGCTTCACACAGTGTACAAATTGTGGGAATCGAACCTCTGTCTTTGGAATGACGAGTGAATGCTGTACCCACTAGCCTACCCCACTCAACAGTGTAAGGCTAAATAATATCCTCCTCACAGAGTTCTATGTATATTAAATTTGGGAGATTTAATTCTTTGAAGACTGGCACTCTTTTTGTATGAATTATGGAAGAAAATGTAATTTGGTATTTGAGCTGTAAACTCACAAAGACAAAAAGGAACAGTTCACAGCTGGGAAATGTGATGTCACATCAAACATTAAGTTTTCAAGGACAAGAGTTTCTTGGCCATCCTTACATGCAGCTTTTAGCAATGTTCCAGCAATATCGTGTAGGGGACCCTAGAAATGGGATTCATACAATGTACCCATGTGGGAATAGAACCAGGTGTTCAGTGTGATGAGCAAACGCTTTATCCACTAGGCTACCACCGCCCTTACTTTCCACAGGTATAGCAAGACATAATACTGATGAATGGTGCAACATATTTCACATTCAGATCCAGATTTGAAGCAGAGATGTTGGGTACTGTAATGATTCTGCAAATGTTGTGTGATCCTGCTTATTAATAAGACTGTCAATGAAAAATAATTCACAAATCAAAGATGAAATGGATTGTTTCTGAAAGCATTGTAACCCTAAATATCTTCTGAATTTAGTGCCCGAATCTTGATGTAGAAAGGCCTTTAACAGTGTATGAAATAAACCCAAAACCCAGGGCCCGTTTCACAAAGCTATCGTAGCGCTACGACTGTCGTAAGTCTATGCTACAGCATAGGAGGTACGATTCCTCCGAGAAAAGTTACGAGATCTTAGGCTTACGAGAGCTTTGTGAAACAGGGCCCTGGCCAACATCAGGGCTGGTAACTTCAAAATGTTACCAGCCCAAAACGGATTTAACCAGACCAGACACCAAGATATGGTGAATTTACTCCGATGTATGAAACATCTACAAGTTTTACCAGACCATCGGGCTGGCTAGCTGTAAATTTAGACCGTCCCTCAGAAATCTAGCCCGTCTCGGGTGGTCGGACAGGCCTTATTTCATACATTGCCTTTAACCTGAAGGTTAAGTGTGTAGTTGTTCAGAAATCACTAAGACGGGATTTCAAGCTCATTGATAATACTGAGGCCACTGCTTTAAGGTATATCAGCTCTCAAGTCTCTGTACAGCCGCTCTTAGCATAAAACAGCATTCATAAAGTTCATCAAGTCAAATAACAATCACATGAATCTAATTGAATAAAATAACCAAAGCATGTATAATTACAGTCAATTTACATGTGTTAAAAGAATCAAAGATTTCAACTCAAAACTTGACTTTTCCACACATAACAGAACCCTGCCAACAACAACCACTGACTACAAATTAACAATGTGAGTTTCGACGTGTCTTGTCACTGGGAAAGTGTACCAGTCCCTAAATTTAAAGCTCTTATAAATGTTGATGTGCTGGAAATTCACAACAAATTGAGCCTCAAAATGCTCTTTCATTAATTGTTTCGTAATTTAGAAGAATCCTAAAACTTAAAATACATGTAATAATGCCAGTTATTAGGGAAATACTTTCCAAATCCAGAACAGGAATGTGCCCAAAAGGCTGAAATCGGCTCTAAGAACATGGCTCTTGGCCTCACTTTCAGTTGTATTTACTGTTATCATATAGACCATTATTACCTGAGCTTGGCTGAACAGTATTCTACTGGGCGAGCTATGGACTAGTGGCTAACACTGCAAACTAATAATGTGACGGGAAAGGAACAGTTTCCCTGGTAACAAACACTTTGAGTGTGGTCAGCTAGAAAACAACAAAATGGGGGAAAAACAGTGACAAAGGTCTTGACCAATAAGATATATAAAAATCCACATAAAACTTTGCGTCTTGTGACAACACAACAACATGAGTCCTTCTAGCTGCTCTTGGCTCAACGGCTACCTACAACACATCCTAGCCATGGGAAGCAAATGCCGAATTATAGCAAGCATTGGCTGCCCAATATCTTTACAGTCAGCACGGGGAGGAGGGGATTAGACAAATCAGAGTCTGGACATCATGGACGTTCATCTCATCCCATCCCTGGCCCTACCACACAAAGTGATCTGGCTCTGTGATTGCCTTAAATCTTAGTTAATGAGAGTTACGATCATCTTAAATCTGTTAATAAGAGTTACGATCGTCTTTAATCTATTTTAATGAGAGTTATGATCGTCTTAAATCTATGTTAATGACATTTATGATCATCTTTAATATAAGTAAATGAGAGTTACGGTCATCTCAAATCTATGTTAAAGAGAGCTACGATCGTCTTAAATCTACATTAATGATAGCTGCGATCATCTTTTATATATGTTAATGAGAGTTACGATCATCTGTAAATATGATTATGAGAATTATGATCCTCTTAAATCTACGTTAATGAGAGTTACGATTGTCTTTAATCTATGCTAATGAGAGTTACTACGATCACCTTGGTTGCTTTGTACCAGGGTCCTGGACTCGACTAATACAATTTCAAGATCAGTAATTTCACTAAAAATTAATGAATATGGCAGCAAAATTGAAAATGGTTTAATATTCTGTTAAAAAAAATGTCTAAACCCTTCCTCCTTTCTATAAATACAAACACACTCAGCAGTTGAACAGCAACTTAAGCAAGACTCGGTCTCAATCAGTTACAAAGCACACCAGAATCAGCAGCAAATGACACTAAGGCCGACACTATAGAGATCTTAGTGTTCCATAAACACAGATTCCACGGTCCACAGAACACTAAGGCCGAAGCTATTGAGATCTTAGTGTCCCGTTAACACCGATTCCACAGTCCACAGAACACTAAGGCCGAAGCTATTGAGATCTTAGTGTCCCGTTAACACCGATTCCAGGGTCCACAAAGTACAAAGCATCAGCCAAAAGCCTTCAAGACTCAGGATCTCTGTTAACTTCTATCACTTCTTCATCTAGTGTTAGACAAATTGTGATGGAGGACCAATCAATCAGACATTCGTTAAAGATTCAATCAAGGGTTTCATTATGAGGAATATCTACTTAAAGTCACTGATACGAAGAACTTATTAACTTGATTTATTTCACCTTGACAAGCATTGAGCATCATGTTATGTGTGAAAAAATTCAACATTGTTCATCCATTAAAACCAAGCCTGAATTTGAGATCAGTGACACACCAACAATGTTGATGAAGCTGCAAATGGATGGCTTTTACCAAGTCTATCAGTGAGATGGCTGACTACAGTCCTTCAAAATAGGTCATTTCCTAGTTAGAACATATGGCTTCAGATTAATTCAGGTCACTTCTTCCCAGAACCATCCCTAAACTCTGACAACGAACCCCTGGATACCACACTCTGCAATGGTCACTCTGTAGCGGAGAACAACTTGAAATACATCACACATATAAAATGGACAGTTTTGGATTTCTTTGAATCGTCTTATTGTGTTCACTTTCCAACAGAAGTTATAACCACAAATTGAACAGGTATTCATATATGTACTGGGTGACATAATACCCTTGATGAATTAGGATGACTATGTGGTATCATTCAAATTGTTTATTTGTCAAAGTAAAAGTAAGATAATTAAAAACTTATGTAGCCTATATATATTCTAAACCAGGAATAGGATATTAATTTTCAATCCGAGCCCAAAGAGCCCACAATTTCTAGCACAGAATGCACTTCATTGATGAAACTGAAAATCTTTGTTAGAAAATGCTTGGCATCCAGTTGTCCCAAACTTCCTTAACCATGTTCAATTTAGCCTGAGAATTAGATCACTGAAGACTGACTGACTGAGTGTAGTTTTACGCCGCTTTTAGCAATATTCCAGCTACATCATGGCGGGGGAACACCAGAAATGGGCTTCACACATTGTACCCATGTGGAGATTTGAACAAGGGTCTTCGGCGTGACGAGCCAACGCTTTAACCACTAGGCTACCCCACCGCCCCAGATCACTGAAGAAGGCAAAATTCATACTAATATTCCATCCATTAATTCAGCAATAAAATGTAATCTTCAGGATTATCAGAGACAATTGTCAAATCTGGAAGACTTACTGATCTACGCCATTCAAAATATTTCTTTAAAAATTTCATCCTAAAACAGTTAAGAAAGTAGCATTCCTACCAGCAACTACATCAACGTGTCACTTCTCAAAAGGTTCAGCATTTAACCTACTATGCTGGACACCGTCGCAGAAAGAAATACCCTTGTTTTGGCAGTGCTTAAGTACAATACAGTCGGACTTGCCCTTTTCAAACATGCCCCTCAGACAAGCACACGGGATCATCGAGGAAAATAAAGACTGACAAAACAATGTGACTGGACAGTCTGTAAATACAACTACCAAGGAAATGATACAGTCCCTGACAAATGTACACCAATGTTAAAGACACACTGTACTTCATCAGTAGACTTCTATTCTTATTATGAACAGATCAGGCTTCTTTGGAATCGGTGTACAATTATTTTTTTAATTGAAAAGGAATTATCATTCAGAAATCTGTAAATCAAACACCAAAAGGTCTTGTTGCGTCCATTGTCTATCACAAAAAGGTCTTATTTCTGATGTTCAGCTGACTGATTTCCCTTTAGTAACCTCTCCGATGAGAGAGTTAAAGAAGTGACAGATCAAGTAAAACAATGTGCCTTTAAACACTGTTAACCATGCGCTTAGGCCTGGACACGGAATAAATAACTGACAGGCAGCTCACCACTCCAACTCCATAGTTCAAAGTAGGATGCTGAGCAACGACTTTGGCATCTTGGTGAAGCCTTTTAATTTTGTAGCATCTGATTTAAGCTTGGCCCCAAATGTTTCTTAAATGTCAATTTCCAAATTAACCTACTGTTGAGGAATGAGAAATAAAGGAAAAGCACAATTTAGTCAGTAGAATATCTTTTCGTACCATGAAATATTTGGAATATTTAGCATGTCAATCGTGTGAGTTGTTTATTTCTCTAAGACATTTTTAGCAGCTTGTAAATATAAGGTAGAGGTTGATATGTTTTGTTAAACTTCATTTTATGTTTTCAAACTTTCTTTCAGAAGCTTTTGTTATTTGTTTTGTAAACCAACCAAAAGGCACAATTTGTGAAGCTGACAAATGTTTCTATCCATTGTTACAATACTAGGTGTGTGTACATGTGTGTGCATGCATGTGTGCGCAGGTGTGTATGTGCATGAAAGTGCATGCATTGTGACAGAAATTTAGCACCAATTCTAAAGGAACCAACAAGTGCCCTATATCACTTTTGAGAGAACACCCACCAAGACTAGGATATATTTGTCTATCACATGGCAAGTATGTGTACAAGCCTTACCTCAAAGAAATGCATTATGTGTTATGAATAACAGTTGCAAAGCTCACAGGTGATATATATTTACATGTCTACATACCAATAAAAAAAAATATATATTAAACTGAACCGATGATTGATGAGCAATGTACAAATTTTGAGCACTATCTTGGCCTGAGCTATTAAAAGTCTATCATGATGTCAGGAATAAACTGGTTTTGAGATGGTCCCCATGTAACGCGTTTGACGCGGTGTTCTCAATTGCCAAATAAAAAAACTTTGGGCATCACAAATAATTCAAAGCAACAATTTTATTGGCCTTTTAGGCAAATCTTGTCAATGGTCCATAATAAATGGTAATAAAAATGGGTTTGTTTGCAACAAGAAAAAAACATGTTACGTAGAAATGAAAGTTGACAGTGGGATATCGTAGACAGAGTTGTTTTTCAATCATTATTCCTCATTAATGAAACTGTCTGTGTTGGAGTTTGCGTAAAATTATATTTGGATCTTATGAAGAGGGGAACATTGACAATGAGATGTGGAGTTTTTTCTACACGATCTATGATGCTTATCTGCAATCATCAATAACAACAGTTATCATCACAAGCCAAAATAGTCTTGACATTCAAACATCTAGAGTAGTTTACCAGCAAACAATTCTTTGAATTTCTGTGTATGTTTAAAACATGCCGATCAATCCGTAACCACTTATGACAACATAAAATCACAATAAACAGTCAGGTTATTGCCAATTCTTTTGCCGTATCAGATTTTCACAACAGCTTCATGTTGTAAAAACTATGTGTTTGTTTATATAAATGCATGTTTTAGTGTATATGTGTGATAGATTTCATGCAAGCCTATACCAATCTAACTTCTGCATCAAATTGACATGATTGATGGAAACCGACAACAGATACTTCACATTGCACATTATGAAATCGTATTCATGATTGATGACTATGGAGGTGAAATGGTCGAGCGGTTACCATGGAAACTACGACAGCGAGGTTTTAAAGCCAGCAACACGCACACTACATCAATAGTCCTGGATTATGTAAGCGCTACTTTTTCTAAAGGTGAAATGTTGTGAATACATACAAATGTACAATAACTCAGTAAATCTAGACGTCTATGTACATATTTATAAAATACATTGTATACAGATGGGGAATTACGAGAGGTTTGGGTGGCGACTTGCTTCGTAAAACACACAAATAAAAGCTATAAAAAATAAAACATAAATAGCTACACATGGAAAAAAAAGCAAGTTTAGGAACTTGTTGCTTGAGTTTATCACATTGTGGAGACCATGTCGATGCTAGAAGGCAGAATGTGGAGAAAATTTGTTTTATATTAATGAAACTTAGCTTATATTTCAAATAATGTACCCAAATTGTAGAATCTGAATTTATTAATTTTCAAAATCTTGAAGAAATAAATGTGATAACACTTTTAAGGACAGATTCCATGTGTTGTACCCTTCAACTTCAATTTAATTTAATTTTTATAGAATTTTAATTACTTTTAATTCTTTTCAACCAAAATACACTGGAAAAATGTTGGCTTTGTAATTGAAATGATTTAATTGTTATTACAAAGCCCTCCAGATTCTGACCTTCTTTACAAATATTCATGGATTTTCAAGCACTAAGAACATATTTGACAGTTGAGTACACATGGCAAACACAGCAGCAGAGTTATGTCAGACATACCGCATGTTCCTACACTTATATAAGACCAAAACTGATGAGTATCCATGGTAAGGGGCTACACAAACTTGTCCATCAACCCCTGATTATGGATCAGAATTAGTCAATCCATCTGGTTACAAAATTGTCATACCAACGTTTGCTAACAACAAACTTTTAATATGAATAATTCCGACCTTAATTAATGTTGAGGAGCATATACCCAATGTAAAAATACCATAAACTCACATTGGTTGATATGGATACTGATGAATAAGAAATATATTTATCCATGGTAATAGTTTCACTCATATGACTTCCAGCCCTAATCATGGATATTTACCAATATGCAGCCTTCTGATCTTATGTGTAGTCCAGATAACTGTTCCATTATAAAAGCATATAGGAACTAACCTATTACCATTTATACTTAACAACCATGCATAATAAACACGTAAAAGAAATGGAAAAAAAAAAAAATTGACACGGAAAATTGCACTTTGTGGCACAGAGACATGCCTGCTGGGTAATATGTAAATGAGGTCACAAGATGGGGACACCACAAGGCAACCAATCGACAGAGGCGAGGTGTTCTTTTAGAGCAAACAATAACATTGCTTCAAAAAATTTAAGTAATTCCTTGAGAACAGCTGTGAATCAAATGGAATTAACGAGACTATGATAAGAGATATCGGCTGGTGTTTCAAGGTGATTTGAACATAAGGGCCCCATTTCATAAAGTAATCATAGTGTTAGGTCTGCTTTAAGTTAATGTTAAAGTAAAAGAGTCTGGTACTTGTTGTGCTACAACTGCTTATGTGAAATGGCATCCGAGGCGTTATTCCAGAGAGAAAATCATATCCCCTTGACTGTTATAATCCCAAGTTAACATGTGGGAGATATGACTGTTATAATCCAAACATAAGAGAGTTATGACTGTGATAAACCCAAGTTAACATGTGGGATATATGACTGTTATAATCCTAACATATGAGAGTTATGACTGTGATAAACCCAAGTTAACATGTGGGAGATATGACTGTTATAATCCTAACATATGAGAGTTATGACTGTGATAAACCCAAGTTAACATGTGGGATATATGACTGTTATAATCCTAACATATGAGAGTTATGACTGTGATAAACCCAAGTTAACATGTGGGAGATATGACTGTTATAATCCTAACATATGAGAGTTATGACTGTGATAAACCCAAGTTAACATGTGGGAGATACGACTGTTATAATCCTAACATATGAGAGTTATGACTGTGATAAACCCAAGTTAACATGTGGGAGATACGACTGTTATAATCCTAACATATGAGAGTTATGACTGTGATAAACCCAAGTTAACATGTGAGAGTTATGACTGTCATAATCTCAAGTTAACACGTGGCAGTTATGATTGTCACTGTTATGATCCCAATTTAATATGTGGGAGTTATGACTGTCACAATCCCAATTTAACATGTGGGAGTTATGACTGTTATAATCCCAAGTTAACATGTGGGAGTTATGACTGTTATAATCCCAAGTTAACATGCACGAGTCATGAGTGTCAAAAAATTCTAAATTTCTTTTTGGGAACACTGTCCTGCTCAACACAATGTCAAACAGCAGACTTACCAGCCACACATCAAGCAACAACATGGCTTACTATGTAGCTGCAAATTTGTGAAATTATGTGTCAATACAGCTAAATTCTGGTAATAAGGGGACAATTGAAAGTATGACCTTCACACTGATTAGCTCATGCTGGAATCAAACCAGTACTACTACATGGCAAGCTAACACACTACCCGGAGGGCCAACCACATTGTGAGCAAATCCGAATACTATGTGTACACTTGAAACAACCACCTGTCCCAATACTGCCCATATAATGTCCTCAGAAGCATCAACAATATTTTGATTGTCACTCTCCATTATCTTCAATCCACACTAATTCAGAATATCCAGCGATATGAACAGGGAGGAGACTTGAATAGAGGCCTCTGTCAATTGAGCCAGATACACAAGAAGAATAACTTCAGTTTCTCTGTAATACAAACATTTCATTGGAAGACACGTTAAGCAAATGAAGATGAATATCACATGAAGACATGGCAAACTGTTACATTCAAACACAAGGACCAAACATTTAGGTATCATCGATGAAGAATTGCGACCTTGAGTTATGAGGGTCAAAGGTGATGAAAAGGTGAGGAGTTCAGATCGCAATTGAAGATGGTTTGAAGTCTTGGTAAAATTTCACAACTTGAAGCTTCGGTTTTCGGGCACAGTTGACCTTGACCTTCACAGATGGAAATTAACCGAGGCTGTCTTCTATCCTGAAGAGTGATAGCATATTCAGAATACACCAAAAATGGACATGTTTTATTAATGTACTTTTAAACCATTGTGATTTCAAGCACAGATGACTTGAAGCTTCAGTTTTCTGACACAGTTGACCTTGTCCTTGAGGGATGGAAATTAACCAAGCCCGTCCTCTACCCTGAATCATGATAGCATATACCAAAAATGGTTGAAATTCGACTAGCTGTAAAGCTTTAACAAAACTGGTCCGGGGGGCTCATTTCCATCCCTGACCATCAGCGTAACATAACTTCATGTTGTACAACAATGATTACAAGTCGTAGCACTGAACTACAGGCAGTCTGGACAAATGGCCACCGCATACTCGGCTATAATGATCCTGAATATCAAGTAACGCATGTAATGATTTGGTAACTCTGTAATCTCTCCGTCCGTCCGTGTTGCATGTAACAAGGAACTAGCAATAGCATTATGCAGTCAATGGCTTCAGTTACTTACACAAATAACAATTAACACAAGCAAGCCGCCGCCTGCTCGCAACATCTCCGTTAGAAATACTGCATGGGTTATCTCCCCTTCCACTTCTTCCACGTCCAATCTCTTCCGCTACACCAACCACGGAAACACAAATCCTTGCATCTTCCTGTGATCTACACATTAGTCAGTCTACTTTCTCTGTGGTTTGTCGATCTCTATCAGCATCTACACTCACTCTGATTGGACGTCACGTACACAAGCTGCAAATGCAACCTCCATGATCTTTTTAAAAGTACCTGGCACTATCTTGTGTTGCGTGAACATTGGGAAGATAACCCAGGCTGACAATTCATTTATCGTCCAACTTGGATAAAAGACATATTGAACTGTTTAAAATCTCTGTTCTCCCTTGGTCACCTGATGTTTTCAACATGAGATGGTGATTTCCAACAAGAGGGACAACCCTGGTGTGACGACTATCTCTTGGAGATAAAAATTTAAAATATCTCGCTCCTTCCTGTTGGGACCTGCATGATATTCTCCACGCGCCTTCTCTGACTTCGTCTCACGGCATCAGCTCTTCGATAGGGCTCGTTCTTCAAATCTGGAAATATAACAAAAATTGAAAAATACTTTCTCAATGTTTGTTTGCCTAACTTATATGTGAACACAATATGCTACAAGTTTGTGAACATATGTTACAAGAAGGGTCAATATGTATGCTAAACTGACACACTGGACACAGTACAAGGATACATGAACACAGTATGCTATAAGGAAATGTGAACTCTGTATTCTACAAGGAACATGAACACAGTATGCTATAAGAAGATGTGAACACTGTATTCTACAAGGAAGGAACATGAACACACTATGCCACAAGGAAGAAACGTTGAACACTATGCCACAAGGTACACACTATAAGAAGATTGAACCATTCTAGGAGGAACATGAACACAGTATGCTATAAGAACAGTGCTATAAGAAGATTGAACTCTATTATTCATGAACAAGGAACATGAACACAGTATGCAAGGAACATGAACACAGTATGCTATAAGAAAGTTTGAACTCTCTATTCTACAAGGAACATGAACACAGTATGCTATAAGAAAGGTTGAACTCTGTATTCTACAAGGAACATGAACACAGTATGCTATAAGAAGATTGAACTCTGTTCTACAAGGAACATGAAAGTATGCTATAAACATGTATTCTACAAGGAACATGAACATTGTATGCTATAAGAAGATTGAACTCTGTATTCTACAAGGAACATGAACACAGTATGCTATAAGAAAGTTTGAACTCTGTATTCTACAAGGAACATGAACACAGTATGCTATAAGAAGATTGAACTCTGTATTCTACAAGGAACATGAACACAGTATGCTATAAGAAAGTTTGAACTCTGTATTCTACAAGGAACATGAACACAGTATGCTATAAGAAACGTTGAACTCTGTATTCTACAAGGAACATGAACACAGTATGCTATAAGAAGTTTGAACTCTGTATTCTACAAGGAACATGAACACAGTATGCTATAAGAAGATTGAACTCTGTATTCTACAAGGAACATGAACACAGTATGCTATAAGAAGATTGAACTCTGTATTCTACAAGGAACATGAACACAGTATGCTATAAGAAGATTGAACTCTGTATTCTACAAGGAACATGAACACAGTATGCTATAAGAAAGTTTGAACTCTGTATTCTACAAGGAACATGAACACAGTATGCTATAAGAAAGTTTGAACTCTGTATTCTACAAGGAACATGAACACAGTATGCTATAAGAAAGGTTGAACTCTGTATTCTACAAGGAACATGAACACAGTATGCTATAAGAAGATTGAACTCTGTATTCTACAAGGAACATGAACACAGTATGCTATAAGAAGATTGAACTCTGTATTCTACAAGGAACATGAACACAGTATGCTATAAGAAGATTGAACTCTGTATTCTACAAGGAACATGAACACTGTATGCTATAAGAAGATTGAACTCTCTATTCTACAAAAGGAACATGAACACAGTATGCTATAAGAAAGTTTGAACTCTGTATTCTACAAGGAACATGAACACAGTATGCTATAAGAAGATTGAACTCTGTATTCTACAAGGAACATGAACACAGTATGCTATAAGAAGATTGAACTCTGTATTCTACAAGGAACATGAACACAGTATGCTATAAGAAGATTGAACTCTGTATTCTACAAGGAACATGAACACTGTATGCTATAAGAAGATTGAACTCTGTATTCTACAAGGAACATGAACACAGTATGCTATAAGAAGATTGAACTCTGTATTCTACAAGGAACATGAACACAGTATGCTATAAGAAGATTGAACTCTGTATTCTACAAGGAACATGAACACAGTATGCTATAAGAAAGGTTGAACTCTGTATTCTACAAGGAACATGAACACAGTATGCTATAAGAAAGTTTGAACTCTGTATTCTACAAGGAACATGAACACAGTATGCTATAAGAAGATTGAACTCTGTATTCTACAAGGAACATGAACACAGTATGCTATAAGAAAGATTGCACTCTGTATTCTACAAGGAACATGAACACAGTATGCTATAAGAAAGGTTGAACTCTGTATTCTACAAGGAACATGAACACTGTATGCTACAAGGTGAACAGGTCCACTTACCCAGCAGGATGTCCTCCAGTGCCCCATGGTACACCTCGTCCTTGTTGAGGAGCTTCTTCTCCCTGATGTTCCTGTTTCTGCTCTTCAGCTCGGACACCATCTCGGCCTGCAAATCAGCAACAGTTTTTATTATATATTTATTTTATTTTAAATGAGTGTAAGTACTTGGGGAACAAGTCTCCTTCAGTGGCAGAGACTCTGCAAACACTCTCTTACAGTGAGATGAGATCTTGGAAAAACTCTGCTACAGTCAGATGAGACTGTGGGCTGACACTTGGGAACATTCTCTGACAGCAGGGTGATACTGGACAACACTGCTGCAGTGGATGTGTGAATGTTGATGATTTATCCATGTGTACAATGTTTGACATTTAACAGTGAGTGAGTGAGTTTAGTTTTATGCCACTTTTAGCAATATTCCAGCAATATCACTCGGGGACCCCAGAAATGGACTCCACACATTGTACCCATGTGGGGAAATCGAACCCAGGTCTTCGGCATGACGAGTGAACACTTTAACCACTTGGCTACCACACTGCCCCAGACATTAAATAGAAGAGCCTATAAATTATCAAGCTTGGGTCATACGGACCAGTGGTCGATATCGTGAGCATCTATCAGTAGTTCACCATGGCACATGACCGACTATGTCTTACACAGACAAACAAATTGTCTCAATTCTGATAGAATATATCAAGCAATCTTATACTTTTGCAGAAAATGTCAACATGCTTGCAGAAGAATGCACAATATCACTGACAGCTACAATTGAGCCTCCAGGTGGTATCTCCGTCCATTATAATGTATAAATGATGTAGGCCACATTGCATCAGTAGCTTTCAGGAAAATTGATCAAACACATTCATTATTACAAAAATGTATGTGTGTGTGTGTGTGTGTGTGTGTGTGCTTGCTTGCTCAGGCAACAAATACATTTAAGCCAGCTCCTGTCTATCAATCAGCACATATACATATTCCAATGCTTTCTGCTTGGCAGCCATGTCAAATATGCAACCTATTGTGCAGCATCAGCACATTTCACATGGTGAAGCAGCCTTAGTCAAGGGAGACAATCTGCCTTCCAACCTGACCCTTAATTCAAAATCCCTGATTTTCATAAATAAAGTTTAAAGTGTTCCCAGCTATTACGCTTTATAAAGCTAAGGGAATGCCTGTAGTGACTTCGGTCACTGATGTCATTTGTGCAACCCTTGGACAAAGGTATGGTGCTTACAAACCAAGAATCATAATCAGGTCAAATCACAAATTCACACCAACATTCAGTGGATCCTAATACTACTAAGGGAGACAACTCTGCACAGAAAATCACATCACCTTATATAATAGTCCACAGCCCTCCTTACATTACAAAATCCCATGATTTAGATGACATCTACCATCTACAATAATAATCTAATATGATTCATAATTTCCAAAGGGTATAGGTGTGCTACAACTCTCTGCCTGTGTGATAAGGCCCCAGCAAGACCAGCAACCAGCTCCCTCTATCCTGCATCCATGCATTCAACACAGCAGCCAGTCCTCGTGACAGAAGCATGGCTACATACCTGACCTCCTGCTTCTCTAATAACGTTTCATGACCAGCTGTGAAGCAATATCCAAACATTCAACATACTGCTTGTGTTACAACTGTTTCAAACATCACTGCCATCAACACGGAGTTGGGTTTAATGTGGCTTTCAACAGAATTCCAGTTATGTCAATGCATGATGTTTTACACATTTACCATTTTTGTGAAACTCATGAACAAAGGTACAGCGCCAAGAATCTTGAATCATAATTGGGGCAAATCAGGATTCAAACCCGGAATGATGAAGACAAAACTCTGCACAGCAACTTGTGGTAACATAAATGACTTGGTCTCCGATACCCCCATCAGCACAGAAGATAGAGGTGAAACAAAATGGAGGTTACCATTTCTTTTTCTCAATTTCAAAAACTCTGCTTTTCCAAACAAACATTTACTGCAACAATGGATCGCTTCACCCCTATTCGCAACGGATATAATAGAAACTACTTATTTCATGCAAGAATATGTAATCGGATGTGGAGCAAATACTCAACCAACAAGCGTCTAAAAACAACAACCAGTTTCCACCACTGGACACCTGCTCCAAGTCAACATTTCTTTAACTCATCATCAGATAAAATAGTAGATCAGCAAGCATTATTGGAGCTGAAATCATCTCTGCTGGGCTGGAGCACCTACCTGAGTGGCCTTCTTGTCCTTCTTCTTGTTGGCCATGGGGGTGTTGGGTTCCATCATACTAGCACACTCCAGCTTCTTCCTCCGCTCATTGTCCAAAATACTTTGCTGTGAAGATGAAGAAGTAATGAAGTTACTGATTACAGTAAACTAAGTTACTGATTACAGTGAACTTGTGTTTAATGAACTAGTTGATGTAACAATAGTGAGTGAGTGAGTGAGTTGGGTTTTACGTCGCTTTTAGCAATATTCCAGCAATATCACGACGGGGAACACCAGAAATGGGCTTCACACATTGTGCCCATGTGGGGAATCGAACCCAGGTCTTCGGCGTGACGAGCCAATGCTTTAACCATTAGGCTACATGAGGACCTATGGTGAGAGACAGACAATTGTTTATTAGAGTGTCAGCAGTTATACAAACATCCAACTATGATTTTCATAAACTAAAATTAGTGGTCTCTTTGAGTTATTACAGAGATACTGTACTTCAATGTATCACAAGAACTTTTTGTTGTCAGTTTCTTCATAACAAGTAAGTGATATGGAGGGTGTATGAATGTCTCAAATTTGTTTAATATCTTAATATAAACAACACATGAGTCATGAAAATCAACGCAACATAAGTTGCTGAACAACAAGCATACACAAAACAATGAACTCACCTTGAAAGCGTTAACAAATCTGACAAATTGAGCAAAGAAGGTTGATGGGGCAACGGTCCTTGGACTTTCACCGAAATACTCCACTACACGCTTGTATGCATCCTAAAACAAACAAATTATAGTGATGATGATGATGATGATGAAGATGGTGGTGGGTGGGTGGATGGTTAGTGAGTTAAGTTTTATGCTGCACTCAGCAATATTCCAGCTATATGGCGGCGGTCTATAAATAATCCAGTCTGGACCAGACAATCTGATGATCAACAGCATGAGCATTGATCTCCGCAGTTGGGATACGATGACATGTGTCAACCAAGCCAGCGTGCCTGACAACCAGATGCCGTTAGTCGCCTCTTAGGACAAACATGATGATGATGATGGTAATGATGATGGTGGTGATGATGATGATGATGATGGTGGTGATGATGATGGTGGTGATGATGATGGTGGTGATGATGATGATGATGATGATGATGATGATGATGATGGTGGTGGTGGTGGTGGTGATGATGATGATGATGATGATGATGATGATGATGATGGTGGTGGTGGTGGTGATGGTGATAATGCTCATGATAAAGCTTATCAGATTGATTTATCGCATCAATAAAACTAGCCATTATATGATAAACAGGATATGACTATGGTTACTTAATTTAGACTATCATCATATCGACACAAGGTGACCTTACCTGTGTCTCTGCTTAACAAGCTCGATCAGCCTGATATACTCACCTGTGCAGTTTTAACATCAGCCAACAATTTCTTAAAGCGATCTTCTGAGTTAGAGAGGAAATCTTTGAGTATTGTTGGTGAGTCTTTTTCCTTTCTTAATGAAGCTTCACGCTTTGTCAGATCAAAGCCCTTTTCTAGTTCATGAATATCTGTGGTGATGTTCTCCATCGAAACTGAAACATAAAAAGGAACCTTAGTCTCTATGATGACACCAAACTATCAAAAGTGACTTCGAATGGAAATCCACAGAGTCCTGTACATCTTTTCCCTGAAAGAATGTAAATGCAATACAAATATCTGCCCAATAAACACTTATTTGAATACAAAAGACACAGATTTATCCTGTTTTCTGAAGATCTATGGACCTTTTATCTACATGTGATGGGAGTTTATCATATTCAGAGCTACAAAATATGATACACTCTGCTTAGACAACCCCCAATCTGTCTCTCCCATCAACTGCATGGCCTGCCCAGATAAACCTCCCAGCCTGCCTTTAACAATTATACTGCTCTGCTTAGACAACACCCAATCTGTCTCTCCCATCAACTGCATGCTCTGCCCAGATAAACCTCTCAACCTGCCTTCAACAATTATATGCTCTGCTTAAACAACCCCCAATCTGTCTCTCCCATCAACTGCATGGACTGCCCAGATAAACCTCCCAACCTGACTTTAACAATTATACGCTCTGCTTAGACAACACCCAATCTGTCTCTCCCATCAACTGCATGGTCTTGCCCAGATAAACCTCCCAGCCTGCCTTTAACAATTATATGCTCTGCTTAGACAACCCCCAATCTGTCTCTCCCATCAACTGCATGCTCTGCCCAGATAAACCTCTCAACCTGCCTTCAACAATTATATGCCCTGCTTAGACAACCCCCAATCTGTCTCTCCCATCAAGGACATCCTCTGTCACCCCCAATCTGTCTCTCCCATCAAGGACATCCTCTGTCCAGACATACCACTCAACCTGCTTCTTCTAATGCATTCAAGGATAAGCTCCTCCCTTCAAGGGCGTGTTCTGCTTAGAGAAACCTCAACCTGTGTCTTCACCATGGACATGCTCTACTTAGACAAACCCCCAACCACCAAGGATGTGATTACATATCAGTTTGACATGTAACTTGCTACTAACTGCATGTCAGTCTCACCTACGGCTGCCTTGTCTATGAACCTGAGCTCGGTGTCGAAGTTCATGAGATCCGGGAACTTCTCCTGTATCGTCATCACCAGGAAGTGCATGAGAGTGACCTTCTTGTCCCCAGACTTGGTGTCCACCAGCTGAAAACACAATCACACCAATGAAGAGGAACACAATAAATGCCACATTCAACAATCAATATAGATCAAGGCTATTACATTCCTACAGATTACCATCACTTAATCAAGGCCAATCAAGAATAACCCTTCCCTACCCATTATCTATCTGGATTCTTAGTCATTATGTGTAATCAAAACTATCAAGTGAGTTTGTTCAAACTTGCTTCTGTTCACCCTGCAGAAAATGGGTACCTGGTGGGATAAGTCATGTGACTATTTACCTTCTAGCGCCTCACAGGCAGCTTTGGTTATCCAGTGTAATAACAATCAGGTTGTAGAGCTTTGACTGTGCCCCTCCGTGATGCGAATTCAGGGCATTACAAATGCCCTTATTATTATTATTATTATTATCAGTGATGTCAACACACTGTACATCATTCTCTTCAATTGCGAAAACTCAAATAACCTTCATGTATATATTCTCCTTGTGCATAATGCTGTGTATCACTTGATTGGTAACAGTGTTAGCATCTACACCAAAACGTCCCATCTATTACAATAAGCTGTCTATCCATAAAAATTGTTTCTCGTCATCATACCAGCTTCTAAAGGCCGGTTAAAGAAATAACACCAATGGCAGAAGGAATCATAACACAGAATTCCAAATTAAAGAGGAGAGCAGTATTTTAAGAATTTTCACTCCAGGGTAAATAATTTTAAAACGTAAACTCACCATGTCCAGACTCTGCAGCTTGAAACCATAGGCAGCTCCACGTTTTGAACTGTTCATGTAGTTCCCAAAAGCAAGGATCACCTGAAACATTGATTAGGCTGTCATTGAAACATCTTTGTTTCGCTGTGACACATTAATATGAACTTGGGCAGCGAGGAGAAGTCTAGCTTTCAAGATCCTTGTCGCTTGCAGAGACAGAACAACTGAGCCACATCAGTAATCCAGTAAGTCACCTCAAACAATTACTAGGTTGGTTGGTTTCTTATTTAACGCTGCACTCAGCAATATTCCAGCTATATGGCAGCAGTCTGTAAATAATCGAGTCTGGACCAGACAATTCAGTGATCAACAGCATGAGCATCGATCTACGCAATTGGGATACGATGATATGTGTAAACTAAGTCAGCGAGCCTGACCATCCGATCCTCTTGTCTTACGACAAGTATAAGTTAATGTAGACCAATTCTTACCCGGATCTTCATGGGTTCAAACAATTAGTAAAGGTTGCTAAAAGCATTTCTAACCCACCATCCTCACACGGATTCAGTTTAAGATCAAGTGAGCGAGCGTAGTTTTATGCCACTTTTAGCAATATTCCAGCAATATCAAGGTGGGGGAAGAAATGGGCTTCAACCATTGTACCATGTGGGGTATCAAACCCGGGTTTTCGCCATGACAAGCGAACACTTTAACCACAAGGCTACCCATGGCCCCCAGAAACAAGCATGAAGTGGTATGCAATTCCTTGGCACATGGTGTATGTGTGAGAGTGCAATCGAAAGTGCTGCTAGTGGACCATATTCCAATTCTTGGCATCATTCAAGACAACTCAAACCAATCTTACCTCCATCAGTTTCCGCACTTTCGTTGAGCTTCTTACAGACATGGAGGCAGCAATGATAGCATTAACTTGCTGGAAACAGAGATAACATTATACTCATGAGAAAGCCAGAAAGAGTTACAGTTCACAGAGAGATTATTATATCCCTGTTACGCAGAGAATCAGGTTCTTATTATTTTACTTTCATAATACAACAAACTGTTATCAGATCAATCAAAAATGAATTAACAAATAACATTTAACTTAAATAATCTTCAGTATCTTTTTCCAGTTAAAAAATGTCTTGAGTTGGCTGATCCATGTTCAAGGGAGTTTTCCAAGAATCTCTACATCATACAAAGTGACACTCACCGGCTGGAGATGATGCAAGTTATCATAGAAGTTACCGATGAAGCTCATGATTGTCAGTCGATGAACAAGACGTTCTACCTTGCACAACTGAAAATAACAGTACTGTTTATTAAGCAATACGACAATGACGTTTAATTTGCATATTTTTTTAATGTTGCACTCAGCAATATTCCAGCTGTATGACGACAGCAAGTTACTAATCAGGTGTAAGCCAGACAATCCAGTGACTGACACTGTCAGCAATGAGCCAACAACATTCCACACCATAGAGGTAGGAGGACTGACTATGAGCCAAGTCATTGAGTCAAATTCTTATCTAGAATAACAGTGAGTGAGTGAGTGAGTGAGTGAGTGAGTGAGTGAGTGAGTGAGTGAGTGAGTGAGTGAGTGAGTATGGTTTTACGCCGCTTGTAGCAATATTCCAGCAATATCACGGCAGGGGACACCAGAAATGGGCATCACACATTGCACCAACGTGGGGAATCGAACCCAGGTCTTCGGCATGATGAGCGAACGCTTTAACCAGTAGGCTACACCGGCCCTATCTCCAATAACAATCATCATAGGTTGATGGAGAGATTCCATAATCAAGACCAAACCCATCTCACAGAGATGATTAAATATATCATATGCCATCCATTCTATATGACTAAATATATGATGTCCATTCCATTTTACAGTTGACTTAACAAAAAAGACTGCAAGTTTCATGATGAACTAACAAGACCATTATTATATACACTAATTCTCATTTCAGTCCTTCATCTTGATGTGCTGAGGAGTGAGTTGAGTTTTAAGCTGCATTCAGCAATATTCCAGCTATATGGCGTCGGTCTGTAAATAATTGAGTATGGACCGGACAATCCAGTGATCAACAGCATGAGCATCGACCTGCACAATTGGGAACCGATGACATGTGTCAACCAAGTCAGCGAGCCTGACCACCCGATCCCATTAGTCGCCTCTTACGACAAGCATAGGTTACTGAAGGTTCATTCTAACCCGGACCTTCGCGGGTCTCTTGATGTGCTGGGG
Organism: Haliotis rubra; assembly: GCF_003918875.1. Lineage (NCBI taxonomy): Eukaryota > Metazoa > Mollusca > Gastropoda > Lepetellida > Haliotidae > Haliotis > Haliotis rubra. The sequence goes on from NW_025767690.1 coordinate 226,075, forward strand.
ATGAACTAACCTGCATCATGAACTTATCTTCGTCAGTCAGGTTATCAACAGATTTCTTCTCCCTCTCATACATCTTGTATGCCTTGGCCTGAAGATGAATATTGTTATAAATACATCGTGGTAACATGAAATCAAGGAGTCCTCATTACAGTGTGCGAAATAGCCACTGGCCCGCTAGCCCGTGGCTAGTAAAAATCCAGCAGGGCCAGTAGATCCACAGCCATTGGCCCTACTACCTAGTGAATTTTCATTGGGTCATTTTGTCAATATATTACACTCTCCGACTTGTTAAGTTATAACACACTTTTAAATCATGCAAGATTATGACCTGATAGAAATGTTCATCATATCAGCAGCTAATGATGAAACCCGTGTCTACATTCAAATTTCGGGCTAGTGAATTATTTTGTGCGCTAGTAACTTTCAGGCATAGCTAGCCCGACTGGCTAGCAAAATTTGGAAACTATTTTGCACACTGCCTCATTATGACCTCAGTGTTGAAAGATTAAAATGTAATGGGTACCAGGATCCAAACATGTCAGAACCAGAGGACGCCCTTTGATTCTGAACACAGCATCAACAACAAAATCCTGCATCATCTACATCACCATACAGCTTATTACTGGGCCAGTTTACCCATGAACCGTGTGTGTACATCTTGAGGCACACAACCCTCCCTCCATATATATTTTCACATTATGCCATAATGTATTACGAGAAGTACACAATGTGTATAACCAGTGACCTGATCCGTTTGTGAGGATCGTGAGAAGTACATCGACCATATCCAAGGACAGTCACAACACATTCTCATCTGTTTAAAGTTTTCTGGGTTGCCTTTCTCCCAAGTTCTCAACATTTTCACATGTAATTGCCATAGATGCGTGGAATGCAGAGGCCAAATTCACCAGCACCTATATTTGTAAAGAAATTGTTACCTTTTATATGCTACTTATCATCGTCTTCACAACTATCAAAGTGTGACCAAAACTGTGTTGTTTCTATTTCCAGCAGAAAGTGAGAGTGAATTGGGCTTAACACAGCTATTAGCAACATTCCAGCAGTAATCCCGCAGTGGACACCAGAAATGGGCTTCACACATTGCACCCATGTGGGGATTCGAACCCAGGCCTTCAGCATGATGAGCAAACGCTTTAACCACTAGGCTACCCCACCGCCCCTTCCAAGAAAATTTTAGCATGAGAGGTGAGGTGAGGTGAAATTGGGCTTAACGTCGTGCTTGAGACTATTTCGCTCATATGACGACATGCATGCGTGTGTATGTGTATGTGCGGCTGCTTGTACTAGCCCAGACTTAAGCTGGTTTTATAGTGCTAGCCCACTGAGATACCATGCCACAGTGAAGCATGAATACCCCACTCAGACACATTATACTGACTCCCGAGCCGACCAGTCCTTGTTGTACCCATTAATGCTGAGTGCCAGACAGGGACCAACAAGTACCATATTTTAACGTCTTTTTGGTATGACGCGGTCGGGGATCGAACCCGCGACCTTCCGCTCTCCGGGCGGGCGCTCTAACCACTACACCACGGATGCGGTCTTTAGCATGAGAGACTGACACTGACTGAGAGTTTGGTTTTACGCCGCTTTTAGCAATATTCCAGCAATATCACGGCGGGGGACACCAGAAGTGGGCTTCACTCATTGTACCCATGTGGGGATTCGAACCCGGGTCTTCGGCGTGACGAGCCAACGCTTTAACCACTAGACTACCCCACCGCCCCTAGCATGAGAGATCATAATAATGATAATATACAAAATTTGCATAGCGCCCTATAGGATTTAGGAACAAAAACACTCCAAGGCTCTTAGAATCAACAGACAGGACAACCGTTCACCACACACTTACTTCCTGATCATTCGGGAGGATGGTGAGAAGGATGTCGACCATATCCAAGGACAGTCTTTTCAAGTCCAGGCTGAAATGGATTAAACACATAAAACATGAAATACAACACCATATAATAAAGTAGGAATCTTGGAATTCCATTTGCATATCATACCAATAACATTGACTGGAAAGAGAGGATTTACCTCGACTTACAAACATGGGCGTCCGGGGGATATCCATTAATTATTTTTTAGCCCTTCTATACAATATGAGGGTCCTGTAAGTATTGTGATGGTGTTGTGCAATGTACATTTCGCTAATGACTTCAGAGTCAATTTATCAATACTCATGTTAGCAGTGATGATGACTGATGGATGAAATAGACACCCCATAACTGAGTGATTAAGTGAAAGTTGGGTTTTACGCCGCTTTTAGCAATATTCCAGCAATATCACGGCGGGGGACACCAGAAATGGGTTTCACACATTGTACCCATGTAGGGAATCGAACCCGGGCCTTCGGCGTGACGAGCGAACGCTTTACCCACCAGGCTACCCCACCTCCCCCATAACTGCCCTGTAGATACGATGAATATCATTTGCAACCCTCGTGATGCGGTATGTTAGTTTTTTGGATTTATACTCTATATTTGGGCATACTGGACACACATTTGAGCATCGTGTAAAACCCTGAAAAAGACACTAATCTCGGTCAAACTGACCGGGGACCTTGTCTGTCCCAACAGGTCCCCACTTACTTTCTATCAGTGTGCTGACAAAAGGAATATTAATGAAGACGACTCTAGAATTTGAACTCATAATCATATGATCCTTGTTTGCATAAGGGACGCAACTCTGCACAGAAAAACGTAATTGTTTAATGCAACTGGACACAGCAATACAACACTCACCCCATGATGGCCTTGACTATTTCCTCATTGGTCATGTCCATCTTCCTTCTCGTGATGGCTGAAAACACAACGTCACATCATGTACTCTACATGGGATTGGTTGGTTTGCTGTTAAACTTTACAATAGGCAACATTCAAGTAATGTTCCAGCTTGTAAATAAACGAGTCTAGAACAGACAATTCGGTGAGGAAATGGAGCGTCTTGATTGCTTTGGTTTCCAGCAGCTTTTAGCAATATTCCAGCAATATCACGAAAGGGGACACCAGAAATGGGCTTCAGACATTGTACCCATGTAGGGAATCGAACCCAGGTTTTCAGCGTGACGGAGCGAACACTTTAACCACTAGGCTACCCCACTGCCCCTGATTGGACAGAAACAACACCATATATACATTTAATGCGTCATCAACCCATGCTTGTTTTAAGAGGCGATCAGGTGGTCAGGCTCGCTGACTTGGTTGACACATATCATCGTATCCCAACTGCATAGATTGATGCTTGTGCTGCTAATCCCTGGACTGTCTTGTTCAGATTGATTATTTACAAACCACCACCATACAGGTGTCTATAAAAATCGATTCTAATGATGTTTTTTAAATGGCATATTATTATTAATTTGGGACAAAATTGTATTTGAATAGCAAACTTAAACAAAGCGAGATTGTACTAAAGAGTCAGGACAATTAGCTGTTATGTTAAGGTTTAATCTACTGACCAACATTCCTGAGTCTGTTTGCCTCCATCAAGGAAATACTTTCTGGCTTCTTGTTCTTCCTCAACAACTTCGGCGTGCCGGTTGATGACTGACGCATTGGACCAGCGGGACCCAGACGAAATGTTTCTTCAAAGTCCTCAAAGTCTATTACCTGCATTGGATAAAGATTGAATAATTGTACTATAAGTTTTTTGGTCACACGTGCTATGTCACAACACGATCAGACTTATTCAAGAAAAGCAAGATTATGGATGTCAATTCTTTATTATTCTTTTACGTTTTTGAGTGTATGCTTGCTCCTTCCTCACCTGATGAAGCACCTGCAAGCATACTCTCCAAAACATCGTGTTATTCACAATAAAGAAGTTGACATCCATAAATCTTGCTTTTCTTACGCATTCCACTTCTAAATGCTCTTCAAAGGTTTTTCTAAGGATTCCAAACTAAAACTGATGTTTTTATCAATTTTTCATTTTCGAAATTCAGAGGTATTTTAACAATAATTTTGACAATGAATAAATGTATACAATACTTTTAACACAAAGAACATAGATACAAGATAGTCTGGTGCCTCTGTTATAATCAATGGGCAAACGTCTTTGAGTTGTCTCCCTTCACACAGCTCTCCCGTATCAGTGGTTTGGCATGAGTGAGTGAGTGAGCGATAACTGTTTTACGCCTTTCAGCAACATTCCAGTAATATCATGGCGGGTGACACCGAAAATGGGCTTCACACATTGTACCCATGTGGGGAATGGAACCCAGGTCCTTGGCATGATGAGCGGAGACTGTGGTGTGATTATGTTGGGTTTTACTCTGCTTTTAGCAATATTCCAGCAATATTCCAGCAATATCATAGCAGGTGCATTGGAAATTGTCTTCAAACACTGTTCACTTGCAGGAAAAAAGAGCCCCGGCCTCCACTATGACAAGGTATCCTTGAACCTTTCTCATCACCCCTCAGCAGATTGACATTTCAAAGTAAATGAAAATCCTTGTCAGAAACAAAACATCCCAATGACTTACCGCATACAGCTTCTCATCATCCAGATCGGAGAAAATGGTCCCCTTGACTTGCTGTGGTTTGAGTGGAGTCCAGTTGAGTATTGGCAACCTGTACTTGGTCTGGATCTTCCTCTTGATTGTCATAGCAGACATGTTGGGGATGCCTCCCCCTGGGGGTGGTGGAGGGGGTGGAGGACCGGAGCCTGGGGGTGGAGGAGGTGGAGGTGGAGGGGTGGAGGAGGAGGAGGCGCCACCGCCGGAGCACTGACTGGGGCAATTGGAGGAGGGGGAGGGGGGAGTCCGTTAGGCAGAACTGGTTCAGCTGGAACAAATTATCTTAATGTACGGCAAGGAAAATATTTGATGGCTTTGAAATATGAAATGCATGTGAATTTTGATATTCATGTTTCTAAATTTGTACAAAAATTAATCTAACAAACTGTATTCCTGACATTCTGAAGATGAATTGATAGACCAACCCATATATTAACAGTGATATATTATCAACATCGTCATCGCCTACACCCATCACAGTCGCATCATCAACAGAAAGAGGAAACTTGTTTGAAAAAAGGGTTAGCATCTTCACCCAAACTCTGCATCTATTGCAGTGAAGAAGTTGAAAATGCAGAAAACTTGTTCCTCATCATCATATCATAGCTAAATGCCACACAACGAAGACATCATCAACACAGTGAAGACATCATCAACACAGCGAAGACATCATCAACACAACAAAACTTTTACTGACACACATTATCACTGAATGAGTAAGTATGTTTTTACTCCACTTTAAGCAATATTCCAGCAATATCACGTCAGGAACACCAGAAATGGGCTTCACACATTGTACTCGTGTGCGGAATGGAACCCGGGTGTTTGGCGTGACGCTTCCACCAACTGGCTACCCCATTGCTGCATCATTACTGGTACAACTTCTCCACACACAATCAGGGGTGGAAATAACTTTAAAATTGCTAGTGTACTCAGGTACAGTGGCACATGTGAAATCACTTGCACTGATAAATTTTCCACTATACCGGCCGTTTTCTTGTTGAATTTTAAAATAAACAACATAATTAATATTGGAAAGTCAACTGGACACCGGTACAGTGTGATATACAAATTTGCTTGCCCGACAGAAAGAACCACTGGACTCGGGCGTCGGGCAATGGGTTATTTCCACCCCTGACAATCAACACATTCTGCCCAGAAAATTCTTTCACTCACTTCCAACTTGGTTCTTGAGGACCTCCAACTCCTGCAGCTTGGCGTCGAGCATTGACTGCCGTTTCCGTGACTCTTCATCCTTTTCGTTCACCGTCTTCCGTAACGTGTTCATCTCGCTCTCCTTCTCACGCAAGTCCTCCTGGTAAACAAACAACCAGCAGGTGTCAGAAAACCATTCCTCCATCCTATACAACTTGTTTCCCATTTACCTATACAAACTAAACTCTCATCATCAAAAATCATATAATTTGATATCAACAGAATTAAATTGCACAGTATGTTGGACAGCTTGATAAACAAGGTCAGAATCTAAAAATCAAGGTGATCTCGCACCAAGGCTATGAGAGCCCATTCCACAATACCATCTCAGGAAATGGCCACCCTGTCCCCATTGCACAGTGCAATATTAGCATCATTGATATCAGGCTTCATACCCCATGTTATCTTACCATGTATGGGGTTCAGGAGGTTCCCATTTCCCTGATGTCAGTGAATATGAGATATATCATCAATTCATGATCAACTCACCTTGATTTCTTCCAACTCTGTTGTTGTTTCAGATAATTGTTTCTCTAACTCCACTGAAAAATACACATAAAAATATTTGTACTGAGTTAATACTGAAAATAACTGAATCATAACTATAGAAGACTATTTCGGATTCCGAAATATGTTAATTTCTTCCAAAAAGGCCAAGATATGACATTTGTGAACCTTGACAAAAGTAGCAACAAAATTCAAATATTTATTTGATAAACAAAGTATTCAGACTCTTTTTACAATGGAGTGCTTCACTGTGATTTAAACAGTGACAAGGAATACATACTGGTGAATTACAAAGATTCCAATAAAGTATAGATCCAGCCTGTCAACCCACTGAATGGGCTGTACCTAAAAGCGAGAGTGACTCACCTGTTTTAACCATAGCTTCTTCTTCCACCTCCTGTAACCTCTCGTTTACCTGGAAGTCATACAAACATTGGGTACTAAGGAGATAAACAGTGCACTGTGAGTATCATAATAATATCCAATCGAATGTCATCAAACACAATACTCTTCAAAACCTGATTCGAGATTGAAAATCAACTTTCCAAGAATTTGTGTTGTGTCGGATATGAACATAAAATATTACTTTGTCATTAAATGAACATTTAATACAGAACCCCTACCAAAAAGCAGTGTTCAAAAAATACCAAATCAGTGATTAATATTTTTGTCCATGCTGAATTTGTTACCTGAGACAGATCGTCTTCCAGCTCAGCAACTTTCTCCAAAGCTTCCGTCTTTGTCTCCGAATCTTCCAGCAATTGAGCCACATCGATCATGTTGTCTAGGTACGCATGTACCTGCACAGCCAGTCGGTCGCTCTCTGTGTTCCGAAGTTTCTACAACAATGAAGCAGATAATGGTAATGTGGATTATGTTAACTACTGCATGATACACAGTGTGATACACATCAAAATAGTCAGTTCCTGAAATGATTAGTATCATGATACAGAAAAAATGCCACATTCTGGTGGCCATGACGACTTCCAGTGATACATGAAGACCTCAGAGTGAGTGAGTGAGTGAGTATGGTTTTACGCCGCTTTTAGCAATATTCCAGCAATATCACGGCGGGGGCACCAGAAATGGGCTTCACACATTCTACCCATGTAGGGAATCGAACCCGGGTCTTTGGCATGACGAGCGAACGCTTAAACCACTAGGCTACCCCACCGCCCCCGAAGACCTCAAATCACACAAGGGAAACAAAATGTGCCACCAATGACATCTTATGGCAAAGCAGTGATGCACAAGAAGCTACTGTGTACAAAGAATAGCCACAATGCATATAACATACTGTGGTGTCATCAAATATTGATTGTAACACATGTTAAATTTGGCATAACACTTTCTTAGTAAAGTACAGATTCTGGTTCTTTTGTTGGCTCGAGTCCCATCTGGGATTCAAACCCATACTCTCAGAGACAGGCACCTTAACCGCAGTACACAAAGTCAGCCATCTAACCCCCTCAGCCACCAATGCTGGTATCCGTTTCATTTGTGACTTATAAGTGTTAACTCCAGCACCTAGATCAGCATGTTGAGTTGGTGTTCTTATGAGAAATATTCTGATTGAGAAGCAGAAGATCCAGGCATTCTCCTGTGGGCAATTAAGAGGTGATGAGGGAGGAACTTTATGTTTCTTCTAATCAAAGAACACCTCTGTTCGCTGGCCAGATTTATTCGTTTAGAGGCAGTCTTATGGTGCAGTGAATGGCAGGGGGGAAAATAACTTTAAAATTGCTAAACCATAGTGGCAGTCTGATAATTTTCCCACTATAGTGCCATTTTCTTGTTGATTTTTAAATAAACATAATTGAATATCAATGCCCGACAGAAAAAACACTGGACTCGGGCGTCGGGCAATGGGTTATTTCCACCCCTGTACAGGATTAAATAATGCTCACCTCCAGGTAGTCATCCAGTCCTATCTCTGTGAACTCATGTTGTAAATGCACTCTGAAGTTCATGTTCTCCACAGAGTGGACCACGATGTTGATGAACTGCATACACGCGACCTGCAAACAGACTCCTTCTATAAAACACGTCACATGGACTACCAATGTCTGTTCGCTCCTTTGTTTCTTTCATGTTGAAAATGCACCAGCACTATCAATATGATGGCAGTTGATAAATAATCATCTGGACCACACAATCCAGTGACCATTTATGTGTTTCTTGTTTAATGCTGCACTTAGCAATGTTCCAGCTATATGGCAGTGGTCTGTCAATAATCAAGTCTGGACCTGACAATCCAGTGATCAACAGCTAGAACATCAATCTATGCAATTGGGATACGATTATATGTGTCAACCAAGTCAGTGAGCCTGACCACCTGATCCTGTTAGTTGCCTCTTACGACAAGTATGAGTTACTGAAGATCAATATTCTAACCCGGACCTTCACGGGTCTCCAGTCACCAACATTATAAGACTGACTGAGTTTGGTTTTGACGCCGGTTTTAGCAATATTCCAGCAACATCACAGCAGGGGACTCCAGAAATTGGCTTCACACATTGTGCCCATGTGGGGATTCGAACCCGGGTCATCGGCGTGACGAGCCAACGCTTTAACCATTAGGCTACCCCACCGCCCCTCAACATTATAAGAATCGATCTACACAACTGGGATACAATGAGATATATCAAGCTAGTCAGTGAGCCTGACCATAGGACTGCTGCCTTTTACGACAAGACCAATTCTAATCCAGATTTTCACTTGTAAACCAACATCTGTTACATATGACGGATAAACTACTGATTTTTTCTCTTAAATAAAATTTATATGTCTTAAATTCCATAAAGTTTGTAACAATACTGCATACTTCCAATGATGTACTCACCATGAAGTCTATATGAAATTCCTCATAGTTTTTAAAATAATCCATCAGTGTCTCAAACCGGTGTCCTTCATCACAGACCTGGAAATACAAACACAAATTAAACATACATGTGCTTTATCACATTGAGGACATTTCTTATTTACACAAAATGCCAGTAAGTTCTAGTTGTGAAAAACCTAATACACCCAGACAGTTGGTTCTGCAACCAAATTCTCTTACAGATATAAAGTGTTCCAAAATAATTTTTGTGTCTGTAGTATTTGAATACCCTGCAATTTTCATTTTCATCATCAACAAAGTAACTTGGGATGGATGGAAGGTTTTGAGTGGGAGAAGGATGGGTGGTGTGTTTTTTTATGGATGGATTGATGGTTTTTTGTGTAGTCCATTAATGGATGGATGGGCTTTGGTGGAAGGAGAGATGGATGGGTATTGGGTGGAAGATGGATGTTATTTTGCGTGGGTGGATGGATGGAAGGAGAGATGGATGGGTATTGGGTGGAAGAGGGATGTTTTTTTGTGTGGTTGGATGGATGGAAGGATTGAAGGAGAGATGGATGGATATTGGGTGGAAGAGGGATGTTTTTTTTGTGGGGGTGGATGGATGGAAGGAGGGATGGAAGGACAGATGGATGGATATTGGGTGGAAGAGGGATGTTTTTTGTGGGGGTGGATGGATGGAAGGAGGGATGGAAGGAGAGATGGATGGGTATTGGGTGAAAGAGGGATGTTTTTTTGTGGGGGTGGATGGATGGAAGGATGGAAGGAGAGATGGATGGGTATTGGGTGGAAGAGGGATTTTTTTGTGTGGGTGGATGGATGGAAGGATGGAAGGAGAGATGGATGGGTATTGGGTGGAAGTGGGATGGTTTTTTGTGTGGGTGGATGGATGGAAGAAGGCATGGAAGGAGAGATGGATGGATACTGGGTGGAAAATGGATGGTTTTTTTGTGTGGGTGGATGGATGGAAGGATGGATGGAAGGATGGAAGGAGAGATGGATGGGTATTGGGTGGAAGAAGGATGTTTTCTGTGTGGGTGAATGGATGGATTGACAGACGGGTGCATGTTGAATGGATTTGTAGATACAAAGATAGATAGAGAGCAATAGAACAGAGTTCTACAAAAGAATAAACATATTGCACTCACCTCTTTAAAATTATCAAATGCAGAGAGAATGATTTCATGCCCCCCACTGACTAGGCAGACAGCAGCTAACAGTTCCAACACCAGGGCCTTTGTCCTGCAAGACACACAAACAATTCATTCCCACAACCTGAAGCCTTCGATTGTCAACAAACCTGCAACTGCACAAAGAGTGAATGAGTTGGCAATTTGCAACATAACTCACAATTAACTCACATATATCACAATTTGTCAGCTTAATGTGGAAGGATGACCCAAAGTGAAGCAGATCTCATTCTGTTTTGGATACATATCCATTCAATGAACACTGTTCATTAGCAACAAGCTGTTGATCTTATTTACAGTAAGGCCAGAGTAAGCATCATTTGGCTAGTACTGTAGTGTTGATAGAGTGCTTGTAAGAGCGCAGTGGTATAGCTTAGTGGTTAGAGCATTCGCTCATCACAGTGAGGACCCAGGTTCGATTCCCAAAATGGGTACACCATTTCTGGTGATCTCCGCTGTCATCTTGCTAAAACATTGCAAAAAGCGGCATAAAACCACATGCACTCACGCTGGTACGATGATACAGATGTCAACCTACCTGAGACTCCGGTGGTTGAGACTGAGCGCTATACAGTTGATGGCGTGCTTGTGAGCTATCACCAAGTTGAAACCATACTGAAACATAGGGCAGCCCACTGTAGAATATCATCTGACAAATATATATTTAATTTTAAAATCATTCTAAATTCACACTGAACATAACCCCTACTTCAAATAACCCCTACTTCAAATATCCCCTGCATCAAATATTTCAGTGTGTTTCTATGTCGCAGGTGATAGTTTTACCTGTGCATCAAGTCTCTCAACTCCATAAATTTTCAAAGACGGTCTTCAAACCTGTGGTTAAAGTCACAAATAGTAATTGTGGGCTGTGGCTTCTAATTGTGGTCTGTAATCCGAACTTAAAATTAACCTTCTATTTCAAGTTAACCTTCTGTTATCATCGGTGTGCTTCCTACCTGGTGGTTCATGATTGCCCTCAAGCACATTATGCACACATGCACATCATCCCTCGCCTCCCCCATGTTTAGTTTACTCGAGTATTTTATGGATCGCGGTGAGCCTAGGGTGTTGGAGCGCCGCAACCTCCGGCCAGGACTCCGACTCAACCCAGACTCCAGGCTGGAAGTCTTCTCCTTGTTCAACAACTGTTCTCGTCTGGAACAAACACAGCATGGCATGAGTGAGTGTGGGGAGGGGACAGGGGTGGGAGGGGTTTGAGGTCAAATTGGGTTTAATTTTGTAATGAAGATTACTTTAATTGAAACACACAAGCCGTAAGCAATTGTATAGCTGTTAGCACTAATCCAGAGTTTTGAGACTTTTATAGTTCTAGCCCACTGAGCTATTAAACCAACATCTAAATGTGAAAAACTTGGACAACCTGAGAGGGAGAAGACACCTGTGATGGAATATTTACCAACCTCATGACAACTTGAGTGAGTAACACCTATGATGAACAATTAACTCACTTCATGACAACTTCAGTAAGTGACACCTGGGACAATTTACCCACCTCATGACAATTTGAATGCATGGCACCTGTGACAATTTACCCACCTCATGACAACTTGAGTGAATGACACCTGGGACAATTTACCCACCTCAAGACAACTTGAGTAAATGACACCTGGGACAATTTATCCACCTCATGACAACTTGAGTAAATGACACCTGGGACAATTTACCCACCTCATGACAACTTGAGTGAATGACACCTGAGATGAACAATTTACCCACCTCATGACAACTTGAGTGAATGATACCTGAGAAGAACAGATTACCCACCTCATGACAACTTGAGTGAATGACACCTGAGATGAACAATGTACCCACCTCATGACAACTTGAGTAAATGACACCTGGGACAATTTACCAACCTCATGACAACTTGAGTGAATGACACCTGAGATGAACAATTTACCAACCTCATGACAACTTGAGTGAATGACACCTGAGATGAACAATTTACCCACCTCATGACAACTTGAGTGAATGACACCTGAGATGAACAATTTACCCACCTCATGACAACCTGAGTGAATGACACCTGAGAATGAACAATTTACCCACCACCTCATGACAACTTGAGTGAATGACACCTGGGATGAAATTTAACCTCATGACAACTTGAGTGAATGACACCTGGGATGAACAATTTACCCACCTGGGTGAATGACACCTGGGACAATTTACCCACCTCATGACAACTTGAGTGAATGACACCTGAGATGAACAATTTACCCACCTCATGACAACTTGAGTGAATGACACCTGAGATGAACAATTTACCCACCTCATGACAACTTGAGTGAATGACACCTGAGATGAACAATTTACCCACCTCATGACAACTTGAGTGAATGACACCTGGGATGAACAATTTACCCACCTCATGACAACTTGAGTGAATGACACCTGGGATGAACAATTTACCCACCTCATGACAACTTGAGTGAATGACACCTGGGACAATTTACCCACCTCATGACAACTTGAGTGAATGACACCTGAGATGAACAATGTACCCACCTCATGACAACTTGAGTGAATGACACCTGGAACAATTTACCCACCTCATGACAACTTGAGTGAATGACACCTGGGACAATGTACCCACCTCATGACAACTTGAGTGAATGACACCTGGGACAATTTACCAACCTCATGACAACTTGAGTGAATGACACCTGAGATGAACAATGTACCCACCTCATGACAACTTGAGTGAATGACAGGTAGTCCACCAGGACATCCAATCCTTGGTTTTCTTCACTGAGGAACTCACGCACCCATCTGAAAACAAACAAAAACCATCAGCAATGAAATCATTGGTCTTATATATCTACGCTTTCTGGAAGCATAAATCATGAACACCAGCCATGAAAACCTTGATCCCATGTCAACTGATCAATGAAGTGTGTCCCATTTCGTACAAGAAAAATAATCTTAATATCTGAACATCAAAACTAAACAGTGAGTGAGTGAGTTTAGTTTTATGCTGCACTCAGCAATATTCCAGCTATATGGCGTCAGTCTGTAAATAATCAAGTCTGGACCAGACAATCCAGTGATCAACAGCACAACCATCAATCGATCTGCGCAATTAGGAACCGATGACATGTGTCAACCAAGCCAGGGAGCCTGACCACCCGATCCCATTAGTCGCCAAAACTAAACAGAAAGAAACACTTAACGGATCATTCCAACACATGTAAGTGACATAAATATTTAAGGCCTCTTTGTTTTGTATATTGTTTGGTGTTTCTATGTTGCCATATTCAAACTAATGACATGGTATGTAAAAAATCAAGTCTGGACCGGATAAAACAGTGACCGGTATCATGAACATCAGGTACGTCAGTGTGTTTTCACGCCGCTTTTAGTAATATTCCAGCAGTATTATGGGGGACACCAGATATGGGCTTCACACATTGTACCCATGTGGGGAATTGAACATGTTTTTATTATTATTATTTATTATTATAGGATATTTATATAGCACACATATCCAGGCAACTAGTGCATGCTCAAGGTGCTGTTATTTTTTCCCTCGATCATTGGATGTCCATCTCAATGGCACATCGTATTAGCAATCTCAACTCGTGCAGCCACTAGGCGAACCGAGTTATTGCGGCTTTCTCATCCTAACGAGGTACCCATTCAAAGCTGGGTGGACTGGGACACATAGTCACAGTACTTTGTCCAAGTTTACTGCACGTTGCTGTACCCACAACTAGGTGTTTGCACGTATACATGTGGCCAATATCTGGTCATATACCAACAGATCCGTGGGTTCTTTTAAGTGCACAGGGTTGTGTACTGTACACTAGGGGTTGTGACAACACTGAAAGAGTCTTTACACAAAGTTGACTCCAAGGTTTTTACACCTAGTCACAGGTGAGCTCGATCCTGACACCTCACCCTCGCTGGATCACTAGCCCCACGCTTTAACCACAAGGCTACCCCAAAGCCAATCATGAGCATCAATCTGGAAAATTGGGGATACCAAAACATGACTCAACCAAATAAGCAAACCTGACCACCTGGTCCATTAGCTCCCTGTTACGGGTTAGCAAGCTCGCATGGTTTGCAGAAAACCAATTCCTCCTCTCCTTCTTGATTGTTCAAAGGGCAAAGCGACTCGGGCACTAAATGTTTATCACATACATACATCCATGGTGGTGAAGGGCTAGGGTTCATCACGGAGCCAAACTCAGCACACTTTCTGTGAATCCTGGCAGGGCAAAGGGACACAACCGACTCAGCCAACTGAATCACCTTCCACCACCATTTGTGCGCTCCTAATGTTACCATACGTTACACTCAAACAGTACTTACTCTATGTGGTTGGTTCGGAGTGAGATCTCGAGGTCACGTAATACTTGAGTGGAGGTTGAATCACCCAGGATTTTTCGCTTCTGGAACAAATGAGAACTTACAGACAACACTGGCACAACATGAAAGCCTAGTCAACTTAATCGTGCAGCAAGATGGTTCCTTTTTCCTCAGCACTTTGTTTGGGCAAGAATGCATTTTAACAGATACCTTCTGCCACTTTGTTAAGGGATGCGTATAAGTTCATTCCTTAAGACTTTGGTTTCATGAAAAATAAAATAGAAAAAAAAAAAAAAAAACTTCATTCATTAGCATCTGATCTAAACAGTATCAGCTGCCTTTTGTTCCCACCTCACTAGATGTTTTCCTGTGTGAGGGCTGGTATGGGGCTGGTGTGAGGGTGGCCGCTGAGGGCTGCTGTGGGTCTGAGGTGAGGGTGGTCTCTGTGGGCGATGGGGGCTGCGGTAGGGGCTGAGGTTAGGGTGGGCTCTAGGGGCTGGGGCTGCTGTGGGGGCTGGGGTGAGGGGTGGGCTCTGTGGACGATGGGGGCTGCGGTAGGGGCTGAGGTTAGGGTGGGCTCTGTGGGCTAGGGGCTGCTGTGGGGGCTGGGGTGAGGGTGGGCTCTGTGGGCTGGGGGCTGCAGTAGGGGCTGAGGTTAGGGTGGGCAGGCAGGGGGTGGAGTGTACCACACAATGGGATTGTGTCATTTTCAGGAAACACAAGTGGTGAGTTTAGCAACATGAGCTTGGGGACACCAGAAATTTCAACACTTGTCAACGCTTTAACCACTAGGCATTTTCAGGAAACAGAGTTAATGAAGTCCCAATGGATTCCATAAAAAAAATAAACAGAGGGATCATTTCTTTCCCCTAACTGTATCAGTATAATTTTCATAAAAATACTGTATTAGTAGCACAAACAAGCATGGCAGATAGGCATCTGGTAAAACGCATTTAAACCATTCCTTGACGAGAAACCTTAAATTTCTAATCGATCAACATCACATGAAGTTTTGAAATGTCAACAAACACAGGTATCATTAAGAAGTTTCAAAAATGTATCTTTATATTGTATATATATCTATTTATTTCTACTGGTGTAGGTACTTCCAACCAACAACAGAATGTCCCATTAGACAGATGAGCCATTATGTCCACACATATACAACAAACAGGATATTTTATATCATGACTATATTACCATTTCAAATATTCCTATAGTTGTAAGGCATATTTCAGTAGCATGACTGCAATCTGGGCCCTTACGTAATACTTACCAGCCCTAAACCAACTCTCGAACATTTTATCACACTGGGAGCTGGTATAAAAAAACTATCTACAAAGCTGTCATTCAAGGGAGGCAACCATGCAAGACTTAACTTTCAGCGACAGATTGTTTTTATTTTCTTGGAATCTTGCCTTAATACATGTTTAAATTTCTAATGGCAAAGTTCACATATTAAACAATGAAAGTTTTCAAAAATCATCTTAAAAAGGAATTTTTTTAAAATCATTCAATTTTTATCGCATTTGGTTATCAATAAAACAGGGTGATTATTTTCGTATTTCAATATATGATCTTAAGGCTGACTTAAAAATAGCTGGGCATTATTTGATTTATGTAATCTCTGGGATTAGTTTGATACTTTTTTTGAAAGATGGTTAATCAGTTAATACTTGTGTCAATATTACAAACTATTACATACATGCAACTCTCGACATTCACACAGAGGAAGCTCCTACGCCATTGTTTAATGTTATCTATGTCAAGGTCTACGCCATATCAAGACAATTTGCTCGTCTATACATGCTTTTCCTACAAGCCAAGTAAAACATGGGGACCTTGTTGTACATAAATTATATCAAAGCTGTAATATACAATACTAATGATAATAATAATAAGGCTTTGAAAAATCAGGTAGAGCTTTTCAAGACATCTGATTGTTTAGCTTTATGAACCATTTCTGAAAAACTTGACATTGGTATGTTGAAACAACAAGACTGCTTTCAGCATTCCACAAGTAATGTTATATATACGTGTACAACACATTTCCAACAAATTTAAAAGAACAATTAGGTGTATTGACGACAACACTGTCTTATGAGGTTGTTGAAGATTTGACAGGGGCTTCCAAAGGAGCTGACTTAACACATGGATCTGTGATTGTGTTATTTAAGAGTAAGTGAGTGAGTTTAGTTTAACGCCGCTTTTAGCAATATTCCAGCAATATTGTGGTGGGGGACACTAGGCTTTAAGAAATGCACACTGTAACAAAATATAAAGAATGCGTGTGTGATGTAACATCTGTCTTAGTTCAGTAAAACTGATGCTGTAACAACAGGATGCAAAAAGATTTATGTCAGTGTTGTTTAGATAACTGTAACCTGTAACATGGATGCCTGAGTGATGCAACAAGATTTGTGTCAGTGTTGTTCAGATAACTGTAACCTGTAACATGGATGCCTGAGTGATGCAACAAGATTTGTGTCAGTGTTGTTCAGAGAGCTGTAACCTGTAACATGGATGCCTGAGTGATGCAACAAGATTTGTGTCAGTGTTGTTCAGAGAGCTGTAACCTGTAACATGGATGCCAGACTGATGCAACAAGATTTGTGTCAGTGTTGTTCAGAGAGCTGTAACCTGTAACATGGATGCCATAGTGATGCAACAAGATTTGTGTCAGTGTTGTTCAGAGAGCTGTAACCTGTAACATGGATGCCAGACTGATGCAACAACAATGGTGTCCGCGTTGTTCAGGATGCACACAGTGACAATACAGGATGCCTCTGTGACAAAGTGGAATATTGTTCTTGGTCCAATGAGACCATCAATTATCACTACAAGAAATTACCACAGCAAACAGCTCACATACATCCTTTATGAACCTGCCGCAGAAGCCAATCAACAACAAATCTAACCTGAAGTGTCAAATTACACCCAATCAGGAAATACCAAACAGTGACTTGTGAAGTACATTCACAATTCGCATCCTGACAAATGCCTGCCTTAGCAGCCCTCCCACAACTTGTACATTAAATGGCCTATTACCATAACGGACATCCTGATGTCAGGGCAATCAATATCGAGCCAACAAGCTCAAATAGAAATATCACCCCAATACCCAAGGAATACACTCTTCCATTTATTCATAATAGCAGTTCATTGATTGTAACGAGCTGATTACCAGAGCTGGCACCATATTCGATATGATATTTGGGTCCCATCAATTTAGTCAAATTAGACTGGGTGGTTTGTGGTTAAAACTGACTTTCCTTAGCATGATCTGAGTTGTGTATCTGCATACATAAACACCCAATATCTGGACATTGTGACACAATCAAGATGGTAATTAACAATATTATTTATGATGTAACAATACTTCCTAAATGATATCTGTTGTCAGCATCCCATCTGGTATATTTTGTGCTATACTAACAGTGCAAGTAATACTCCCAATTATACCTCTAACACCCCCCCCACAACACGTCACATGTCCCCACACCTCATCGTTCTTGTAACACCTCCACCCCTAACCTCCTTCATAACACCCCCCACCAACCCACCATAACAACACGTCACATGTCCCCACACCTCATCATTCTTGTAACACCTACACCCCTCACCTCCTTCATAACACCCGCCACCACCCCACCATAACAACACGTCACATGTCCCCACACCTCATCGTTCTCGTAACACTCCCACCCCTAACCTCCTTCATAACACTCTCCACCACAACAACAACACGTCACATGTCCCCACACCTCATCGTTCTCATAACACTCCACCACCCCTCACCTCCTTCATAACACCCCCACCCCATAACAACACGTCACATGTCCCCACACCTCATCGTTCTCATAACACTCCCACCCCTAACCTCCTTCATAACACCCCCACCACAACACACCCCACCACAACACGTAACATGTCCCCACAACTCATCGTTCTTGTAACACCTCCACCCCTAACCTCCTTCATAACACCCCCCACCAACCCACCATAACAACAAGTCACATGTCCCCACACCTCCACCGTTCTTGTAACACCTCCATCCCTAACCTCCTTCATAACACCCCCACCAACCCACCATAACAACACGTCACATGTCCCCACACCTCCACCGTTCTTGTAACACCTCCATCCCTAACCTCCTTCATAACACTCCACCATCACCCCACCATAACAACCACGCCTATAACAACATGTCCCCACACCTCAACACCCTCACCTCTTGTAACACCCCTCTACCCCTCCATCCTAACCTCCTTCATAACACCCCATAACAACCTCTCCCCACCATAACAACATGTCACATGTCCCCACACCTCTCATTTTCTTGTAACACGTCCACCCCTCACCTCCTTCATAACACCCCCCACCCCACCATAACAACACATCACATGTCCCCACACCTCATCGTTCTCATAACACCTCCACCCCTCACCTCCTTCATAACACCCCCACCCCACCATAACAACACCGCCACATGTCCCCACACCTCATCTCCTTCTATAACATAACACCTCCACCCTCACCTCCTTCATAACACCCCCCACCATAACAACACATCACATGTGTCCCCACACCTCATCGTTCTCATAACACCTCCACCCCTCACCTCCTTCATACACACCCCCACAACACCCCCATTAAACCCCACGTCACATGTCTCCCCACCACACCTCATCGTTCTCATAACACCTCCACCCCCTCACCTCCTTCATAACACCCCCACCCCACCATAACAACCATGTCACATGTCCCCACACCTCATCGCTTCTCATAACACCTCCACCCCTCACCTCCTTCATAACCCCCCACCCCACCATAACAACACCTCCACATGTCCCCACACCTCATCCCTCCCATAACACCTCCATCCCTCACCTCCTTCATAACCTCCCATAACACCCCCACCATATATACAACACATCACATGTCCCCACACCTCATCGTTCTCATAACACCTCCACCCTCACCTCCTTCATAACACCCCCACCCCACCATAACAACACATCACATGTCCCCACACCTCATCCTTTCCATAACACCTCCACCCCTCACCTCCTTCATAACACCCCCACCCCACCATAACAACACATCCCATGTCCCCACACCTCATCTCATAACACCTCCACCCTCACCTCCTTCTATAACACCCCCACCCCACCATAACAACATCCCATGTCCCCCATCGTTCTCATAACACCTCCACCCCACCATAACAACATGTCCCCACACCTCATCCTTTCCTTCTCTATCACATGTCCACACACCTCATCGTTCTCCACATAACACCTCCACCCCTCACCTCCTTCATATAACACCCCCCACCCCACCATAACAACACGCCACATGTCCCCACACCTCATCGTTCTCATAACACCTCCACCCCTCACCTCCTTCATAACACCCCCACCCCACCACAACAACACATCACATGTCCCACACCACATGTCTCATAACACCCACCCTCACCTCCTTCATAACACCTCCACCCCACCCTCACACATCCTCCTTCATAACACCCCCATAACACCCCCACCATAACAACACATCACATGTCCCCACACCTCATCGTTCTTGTAACATGGCCTCATAGTCCTTGTAACATCTCACCTTCACGCCCATCACATCTTTGTGAAAACAACCCTGTCATCTGAATCCCTTCAGAAAACTTCAGCTTTATCACACTTTACCTCCCCAATAAAACCCCCTTACTTCACCTAACCTTCCCTGACCACAACCCCTCACCTGAACCCTATCCCTGACCTCCCCATCTCCTCCGTAACACCTTCATGTTAATAACACTGTCACATTTCACTTCCAGAATAAAACCCCCTTCCTTCACCTCACCTAACCTTCCCTGACCACAACCCCTCAACTAAACCCTATCCCTGACCTCCCCATCTCCTCCGTAACACCCTCATGTTAATAACACTGTCACATTTCACTTCCAGAATAAAACCCCCTTCCTTCACCTCACCTCCCTGACAACACCTCATCTACACTACAGCCAGTTCTTAAAACAACTAACTTCCCCTCCCCACTTTGTTCCCCTAAACATTCTAGACCCCAAAACATTCACCCTCATTTAAACCAGATCCCCCTCCCATCCATTCCCAACTCAACCCCTCCTCTCCCCCCCTCCACATCTCAACTCCCTCATCATCAGATCCCAGCAATCGCTGCCATCTCTGACAGACAGACAAACTCTATCCCCTTCAGACCAGATCAAATACTGCCCAACTCTCAATCCTACACCTCCATACACCAGCATGAACTCAAGTCTCAAGACCAATTCTTTCTCTAGATCATGTGTTTGTAGAAGGAACATCTCACATCCCATTGGGTGGGGAGTTTTCTCAATAAAACAAGGCAGATAACATTCAGGCAGGAGAAAACAAATCTTTGTTCCAGATGTGCCTCAGTCGACAGCCTGTCTGTACAGGACTGTGAAGAGGTTCAAGGGTTTGCCTTGTGAATTCTCCTGCCTAGGAGACAGTAAATAACAGAGAGAACAAAACAGAGAATGAAAGAGTGACTGAGCATGAAAGTGATAGTGAGTGAGTGAGTTTAGTTTTATGCCGCACTCCGCAATATTCCAGCCATATGGTGGCGGTCTGTAAATAATCAAGTCTGGACCAGACAATCCAGTAATCATCAGCATGAGCTTCAATCTGTGCAATTGGGATACAATGACGTGTCAACCAAGTCAGCAAGCCTGACCACGTGATCCCGTTAGTTGCCTCTTACGACAAGCATTGGTTACTGAAGATCAATCTAACCTGGATCTTCACAAGTATGACACTGAATAAGAGCAGGGTCAAAATTAAGGTAAGTCTGCAGGAAAAATTAACGTGATTTTTCCTTGTGGCTTACAAAACTTTCACTAATATGTAAATGGAAACACAATAATTTTTAGACTTGTGAGAATGAAAATTAAATTCTAACCATAGTTTGAGAGAGAGAAAATAGAACAGAATGAAATACTGGATAAGTATGAAATGAACAGGGTGAAATACTGGATAAGTATGAAATGAACAGGGTGAAATACTGGATAAGTATGAAATGAACAGGGTGAAATACTGGATAAGTATGAAATGAACAGGGTGAAATACTGGATAAGTATGAAATGAACAGGGTGAAATACTGGATAAGTATGAAATGAACAGGGTGAAATACTGGATAAGTATGAAATGAACAGGGTGAATGAACTGGACTGGATGGTTTGAGGTTAAAAATGACTTTTTTTATCTGGATGAGTATGAGTGAGTGAGTTGAGTTTTACTCTGCTTTTAGCAACATTCCAGCAATATCACAACAGGGGAGATCAGAAATGGGTTTCATACATTGTACCCATGTGGGGAATCGATCCTGGGTCTTTGGAGTGAGTAGCGAATGCTTTCACTATTAGGCTACCCCACCGCCTGAGAGTCAGTTTGAGAGAACGAGACAGCCCAGGTTTGTTTGTTGTTTGACACTGTTATGGTGGTGGTGGTGGAATTGGGTTTAACGTCGTGCTTGAGAATATTTTGCTCATATGACGACGTGCATGCGTGTGTATGTGTATGTGCGGCTGCTTGTACTAGCCCAGACTGAAGCTGGTTTTATAGTGCTAGCCCACTGAGATACCATGCCGCAGTGAAGCATGAATACCCCACTCAGACACATTATACTGACTCTGAGCTGACCAGTCCTTGTTGTACCCATTAATGCCGAGAGCCAGGCAGGGACCAACAAGTACCCTATTTTAACGTCTTTTGGTATGACACGGTCAGGGATCGAACCCGACCTTCCGCTCTCCGGGCGGACGCTCTAACCACTACACCACAGAGGCGGTGACACCGTTATGAGAATGAAAGAGTAACAAGTATGGATGAGAAACAGTGAAAGTTTTGCTTGTTGTTTCAGTCTCACTCAGCAATATTCCAACTCTAAGTTGGCAGCTTCTAAATAATGGACCCATGAAGACAAATCTTCCCTAGATCAACTATTTGATACTCAACGATTTACGACATCTGGGTACCAGGAAACACAATTGCACGTTTACGATCCCGACAATCCGATCTAATCCTGACCTCTATTCACCACAGCAGACCCTCAAGACCTTGGAACAACCCACATATTTTTTAAACCTGCTATGCACGAAAATGTATAATTCTAATCCACACAAATTCACCATATTTGGTGAACATATCTTCACCCATCGAAACGTAAAATACAACAATATGATTCTGGCAACCCCAGCTGTAGTAACAGTCTGCAGAACACTCAATATTGATTCCTGCTGCCAGTGCATAAACAACATGGAAATTTCAATGAATACTTGATTATTTTTCACTCTAGGAACTAAGATTTTCTTCAGAGAATGGTCTGTTCCTCTTCCTCCTTCACAACAGGATCAGCTGCCTTGATGCAACACAGATTACGGTTCTGATAGGCACAGGCGAAAGTCAGCAGAAAATAGATGATCAAATAGCAACGAAATATTTCCCTTGAGATGGATGTACCAAAACTGGAATTACAAAATTTCAGATACAATTTAGAATAAAAATATTCATAGATTCATTGACAGGGTTGTGTCAGTGAAGCTCTCTTGAGTAAATTTTGTCAACTCCTGAATAGCTTGTTTCAATTTCTCTCAATCAGTGCTGATACAGCATGACTCTATTATTATTATTATTGGATATTTATATAGCGCACATATCCACGCACTAGTGCATGCTCAAGACACTGGTATTTTTTCCCCTCGATCATTGGATGTTAATCTCAACTGCACATCGTATTATCAATCTCAGCTCCCTGGGGATCATACAACTCTTGCTGCCACAAGGCGAACCGAGTTATTGCGGCTTTCTCATCCTAACGAGGTACCCATTCACAGCTGGGTGGACTGGGACACATAGTCACAGTACTTTGTCCAAGTTTACTGCATGTTGCTGTACCCACAACTAGGTGTTTGCACGTATTCATGTGGCCACCATCTGGACATATACCAAGGGATCCGTGGGTTCTTTTAAGTGCACAGGGTTGTGTACTGTACACTAGGGATTGTGACAACACTGAAAGAGTCTGCACACAAAGTTGACCCCATAGTTTTTACACCCGGTCACAGGTGGGCTCGATCCCGGCACCTCATGCTCGCTGGATCACTAGCCTGGAGCCTTAGCCAGCTCGCCCAACACGTCCAACAATAGCATGACAAAAGCACACATTGTCACTGTATGTGGTAGGAATTTGAAAGGCATAGGTGTGAGAGGAGAGTTGTGTCCCTTTAAAAAAATTGTCCAATCTTCAGAGTTATGTCCCTTTAGCCGGATTTAATAAAAACTACTAAGTTATGACCCTTTTGTATGATAAATTAAGGACGATAATATCATAATCTTTGTTGTAGCAAGCCAATGTCTTAATGTCGATGCCAAGGAGTGAAATGGATGATGTGTCATTGCTCATGAGTTAACAGGACATGTATAGACAAAATCAAATCTCTTGAAACGAATGTCGAAAAATATGTTCATGCAAACACACACTGACAGACTATCTGAAATCGTTTCTCCTGAAACCACCAGTGCAGTCTATATTTCATAAACTCTTGCATCTGAAGGCTCCCAAAGTCAATGACTTGTACTGGAAGATGATGGACTCTAAACACTGACCATGCATACACAGGACGACAACCAAACTCTGGTACACTAACAAAACACAGATGATGACACAACACATAAAGACATCAAGATGACAACATGTAATGATATCAAGATGACACAACACGTAAAATATTAAGATGACAACACGTAGTGACATCAAGATTACAACACAAAATGATCAAGATAACAACATGTAACGATATCAAGATGGCACGACAGTCAGTGATCACTATCAAGATGACAACATATTATGACTGCAGGTCAAGTTGGGTTCAATACTGTTAAAACAGCAATTCATATATCATGGTATGTCAGCAAGTGTCCACAGTAGTGTTGGGAATTGGTTAAATCTCATAATTGATGATTGGTTATTTACAATCGATCAATCATCGAATATAATTGGCTAGCGTCATTTATGAAATTTGTTAATGCACATTAAAATAAGGGGAAAAATGTAGTTCTTCTGGGGGTTTTGGCAAAATTTCACATCTTTAAAGGATGACAAGTATGTAAGGAACATAAATTTCTTGGAAGATAAATTCAATCATGACTTGAAACGAGCTTGTAGTGCTTACGAAATGTAACAGACAAAACCAACCATGTGAAAAATATTGTTAATGAAAACAAGTGTTCCAGAACTGTTTGTGTTCAATTATGAGAAATTATGATCGATTGCTTGGTCGTTTAGTCACTACGACCAATCTTCGATTATTTCAATTAATCGGACCACCACTAGTCCACAGAAAACTCAAAGTGATACAAGTCTTAGGCATTTATCACTATGCAGAAACTCATACCCCATACCATTGGCGCTGACAAACCTAGACATATCATGAAACAGCAATGTTATTCCAACCAAAGACCTTCGAATTCTGGCACGACCAAGGGATGCAACTCTGTAGAGCAAATTGCAAGGCCTTAGGCGGCTATTTAATGCTGCTAAGATGGCACAATGACACTAAGATATGGTAAAATTGATAAATACTGACAACATGAAGAGATATGTGCAAATCCTGTGTACTCACTAGATACGGAGGCACAGGAATCTATATGGGCAGCAAATGAATAGAAACAGAAGCATTAAAAGCAAGAAGATAAGATATATGATGAAAATCATACATCGAAAACACGTTCTTAAAAACAATAAGAGAGTTGAACATTTCAAAGTGAAATGACTTGAAAAATGATTGTGGTTATATGCTCAGCATTATTTAAGCTACTTGACAATGGGATGTAAATACTTGAGTTTGGACCAGACAAACCAGTGGTTGATAGTGTGAGCAAACTATCCACACCGTCCTGGTATGATGACGCTAATCAGCACGGTTTCCGAGGACTTATTATTTTAACCTGGAACCCCCACAGGGTTTGAAAAATGAACAACATACATACAATATAAATTATCATTAGAATAAAATGCTTTTTCATGAAATTATTATTCATGACAGTAAATAATGAAAATAAGGTTAGCATCTTCAACTACATCATATCAAACTTTGGGAATTTGGAGCAAGTACTACAGAAGCAATATTCTACTTAAAATTGGCAGCAAAATGTGTTAAGGTTTCAGAGAAAGCATCACACTTCAATTTAATTGACCATTTTTAAATCTGTCATTCAAATAATCTAGCAGAAAGGTGTAGGGTTGCACACGGTTTTAATTTAGGATCGTAAGGTACTAAGTGTTAATGACTAGAAAGCAGCAGAGTTATCTCCCCTACATGAATGAGTTCCTTGGGCTTGAACCAAGAGGACAATGGCCAAGCAGGGATATACTGACTGACTGAATTTTGGTTTTACGCCGCTTTAAGCAATATTCCAGCAACATCACGGCGGGGGACACCAGAAATGGGCTTCACAAATTGTACCCATGTGGGGATTCGAACCCGGGTCTTCGGCGTGAGGGGCCAACGCTTTAACCACTAGGCTACCCCACCGCCCCAGGGATATACACCTAACATATGGATGCTATGGTGGTGAGGATTGATGACATGGGGATTGAGCAGCTGGTGAGATAGACATGATATATGTTTTGTAGACAGCCATGACTCTACCGTGTAACCCAGTACAGACTAATCTGATAAAAAAAAACCTGCTCATTATAGTGAGTGAGTGAGTTTAGTTTTACTCAGCAATATTCCAGCTACATGGTCGCGGTCTGTAAATAATCGAGTCTGGACCAGACAATCCAGTGATTGATCAACAGCATGAGCATCGATCTGCGCAATTGGGAATCGATGACATGTGCCAACCAAGTCAGCGAGGCTAACCACCCAATCCCGTTAGTCGCCTTTTACTACAACCCTGCTCATTATAAAGATTGGGTTCATGAGTTATTGGCGGCAAAGTAAAATCCACTTTTTAACATAACATTACTTGTTACTTTTTTTTAAAAACAACTTTGTATTTTGACAAGATAGGACCATCTACTTTGTTGCAGAGAGAGATTTTGATGGTTCATGTGGCATTCAGCAATAGTTCAGCTGTTACGATGGTGGTGGGTCTGGACCAGACAATCCAATGAAAAATATTGTGAACAACAATTCAACAACTGGGGTATTATGACACACAATCACCGACATTATCAAGCCTGGCTGATTGGACCCGTTTCATAAAGCTCTCGTAAGCCTAAGAGATCTCGTAACTTTCCTCTTAGCATTCTTATCTCCTATAGGGTAACACTGACTTATGATTGTCATAAGCTCTTGTAAGCCTAAGATCTCGTAACTTTCCTCTTAGCATTCTTATCTCCTATAGGGTAACACTGACTTACGATAGTCATAAGCTCTTGTAAGCCTAAGATCTCGTAACTTTCCTCTTAGCATTCTTATCTCCCATACTGTAACACTGACTTACGATAGTCATAAGCTCTCGTAAGCCTAAGATCTCGTAAACTTTCCTCTTAGCATTTCTTATCTCCTATAGGGTAACACTGACTTACGATAGTCATAAGCTCTTGTAAGCCTAAGATCTCGTAACTTTCCTCTTAGCATTCTTATCTCCCATACTGTAACACTGACTTACGATAGTCATAAGCTCTTGTAAGCCTAAGATCTCTTAACTTTCCTCGTAGCATTCCTATCTCCTATACTGTAACACTGACTTACGATTGTCGTAGCTCTACGAGAGCTTTGTGAAATGGGGCCCTGATCCATCAAGTCACCCCTTAGAACCAGCGTAAGTTACTGTGAAGTATTTCTAACCCGAAAAGAAAACAAACCAACATCTTCCTCAAACAAACAGCACATGTAGGCTGCAGTGAGGTGAATGGAAATCATTCTACTTGAGCACTGGTCCAGTTATTTGCAGCCAGACCTTGGCACAAGTGGTGAAACAGGCAATAAGCACTTGACACCACAGCCACAGGACATGGCCACACTATGAAGCAGACCTCTCCACATACTGATGGCCATTGACATTTCAAACAGACAGGAGCTGTGGACAGATGTAACTGTTAAGTCACAACAATGCAGAGAACTACAGCCATTCCATTAGATGGCCATTAACTGGCCTAATTGATCACATTCAACACCCATTCAATCCTTGTAAAGGCAGAGGGAACTCAGATTTGGAACTTCCTTAAGCTGAACTACTAGTCGGTGTCTTTTCTGTCTCTGTAAAGGCCAAATGTGAAGTTGGTCTGCCATCTTGATTTGGAGACACATGATAAACATTTTTTATTTATCCATTGACTATATAGATAACTTACTCAGGGAGTAAATAACAATGTATATCTACTGGTAATCTAGGTTTAATTAACTGGAAAGATAAATGTATGGGCCAGGTATATCCTTATCCAAACCAAGTATTTTAGGTAGAACAGGTTCCAGTTCTTTCTTTTTTTGAATTGTGGAGGAAAAAAAGGACATACCATTGATACTTTACTATCAGAACAAAATCTTATCATCAAGAAGTGAAAAAATGATCACATAAAACATTATAGTGAAAAAACTGTGTTGGTTAAAAAAATAGTTTGGCCCCAAACCAATCCCCTTTTCAGAGGTTATAACTCTACACAATATCTCAGCATAACAATACAACACGAAATAATGACACTTCTTTCATCAACCTGTCAAAGGAAATAGTTCTACACCCAACGACCCCTTTTTTCACAACCACAGTAGACGACTTTAAATTGGAGTCTAAAATAACTTGATATATTCAAAGTTACAATCCCTAAAGCTGACATATATTGACTAAATGGTTTCAAATTGCGTCTAATTTCACACAAAGTGACAATGGCCTTTTGTAGGAGTGTTGTAAAGAAAAAATGGGTGTGTTACTTAACGACAATGACAAAATCTCCCTGTTACACACCCTGCTGCACTAAGTATAGTGCGTGTCAGACCGCTGTACAGATGAATGAAAAAACGTAAGGAAACACTTCCTGTTTGGCTATTAGGTTGGATGTTAAATTTGGTCCTTATTGTAGTGAGTAAGTGAGTGAGTGAGTAAGTATGGTTTTACGCCGCTTTTAGCAATATTCCAGCAATATAAAGGCGGGGGACACCAGAAATGGGCTTCACACATTGTGCCCATGTGGGGATTCGAACCCTGGTTTTCGGCGTGACGAGCGAACGCTTTAACCACCAGGCTAACCCACCGCCCCTGTAGTGAGTGAGTGTGTGAGATTACCTTTACACTGCACTCAGCAATATTCCAGGTAAATGGCGGCGGTCTGTAAATAATTGCGTCTGGACCAAACAATCCAGTGATCTACTGCATGGGCACCTATCTACGCAATTCGGGATACCATGACATGTGTCAACCAAGTCAGCGAGCCTGACAACCTGATTCCGTTAATCGCCTCTTACGACAAGCATGGATTACTGAAGATCAATTCTAACCCCGGATCATCAGGTTCCTTCTTGTAGAATCTGTACAAGACAAACCTAAGTCTGAAGTGAATACACAGATAAACTAAACAAGGTAGAATTTACCTCATCACAAATACAAAGATGATTATTCCTCAACATTTGTTTGTTTGTTGTTTAATGCCGCACTCAGCAATATTACTGCTATATGGGGGCAGTCTGTAAATAGTCTGGACCAGACAATCCAGTGATCAACAGTATTGCTCTACAAAGGTGTAATCATTCCACAGCTTTCATAAAATGCTACTTATGTAAAGTAGTCTCTTTTTTAAATTTGATCCAGGATCATAACATTGATGATATTGAACAGATAATAAACATATGTTTTAAATTCATCAAATATTAATCAAATCTACATGCATAAATATGTGACAAATATAGGTTACAACAAGATGAAGTTTGTGAAAGATTTGTCACAATATAGCCATTATATAGAAAGGAATAACAGATAAAACATTCAAGTAACCATGGGAACTAAATTACATTAAGTCTCAAAAAAACTTTCTAAAAATATAGAAAGGAATAACTGATAAAACATTCAAGTAACCATGTAAACCAATTAATGACATAATGTGTCAATAAACCTTAAAAAATAGTTTTACAGAAAACAAAATATTTCACAGCTGAAGATGTTCTTGTTTTGTCCTGTTTAGCATGACATAATAAGCAAGGAATATTCCTTCTTCAACACAATACCTCAACATGTACACAGTCCTCATCATGAAACTGTGACATTACTATTAGAATGTGGATAGGACAACCACTGAACAAAATGATAGAGAAAATACAGAGATTACAAGACCCCAGACAAATATTTCTATGTATGGAAACATGGAAATCAATTTTGGCAATTTGTCACTTAGACGCCAAGATTGCCATGTTTCAGTTGATGCCGAATGCACCATTCATCTTTGGTAGACGCAGAGGAGAGAAACATATTAAATGATTACACCAACATTGTGAGAATGACAACATGGAGTGCTAACTCCCAGAATGCATCAGTGCACAGGTCACATGACCAAGATCACAACACGGCAGTAAGGCCAATATGGAGTCTCCACGCTAGAACAAAGAAGATCACTACACAAAAATAAGCAACGAAAAATTCAAGCTTTTCCTCAGGCTACGAAAACAAGTGGAACACATTGGAGGATATATTTGCTGTTATACGCTGTCTCACTCTGTCTGAGGGTGTGAGTCTCATGCTTGCATGCCTGGGGAGGGGATGGCAGCTCACGGAGGAGGGGCATGTTCTACTCATGTGGAGGGGAAGGGGGCTTGAGAAACTCACTGAAGAGGGGATGGTCGGTATACTCTTGGAGAGGGAAGATGAGTTCTTGGTGTCAAGAGCAAGAATGCATTTTCCTTATCATCAAGGAATTAACATGCTCCACAAATCAAATGACTTGTTCTCCTGACACGTCTTGGCCATTTCGCCACTCAAACTAATACCTGATTACAAGTTGTTTTTATCTTAAACTGTTGATATTTTGAATTCAAAACCTTGTAAACCAGCAATTCAAAATGGATGCCACAAGTCTGTACCAGAAACCCTTTAACCTATAAGCCCGAGCTGGTATCTGGCATTTTTAGATTTTAGTTTAAGTTTGTGGCTGGATAAACTGATCTGACAAGACTTAAGAAAATGCAAGAATACTCAAGCTATATATATATACTATATACACTCGGATGTGGCTAAAGTCACAGACTGATACATAGAGCTAAACATGCTGAATCCTATATTCTGTAAGTTTACAAGTTTTCTGTAAGTTTACAAGTTTAAATATTCATTTTATTTGTTTGATGTTACTCATGAAAGATCATTCAGATAACTTCACTGAAGTTATCAAATTTTATCATTTAAACCATCCTTCTTTCGTGAGTTCAATGGTCTTTTTCAGTATTATTTCCCATCTTAATTTGAAATCATAATTAGCAAAACACATTATCTCTATGAATCTGGTTTCATGGAAACGGTACATTTAAAGTTAGTGGCAAGGTATGTACCTATTGCTAACTTCTAGGTCAAGATGTCCTTATCTGCACAGATGTAGAAGCGACATGTGCACTAACATGACAATCAACAGCCTAAATCTGCAAAATAACAGCTGCCTGGCTAGAAATAGATTATCCTTTGTTTCATAGACTCTCCTAATCAGTGTCATTAATCACTGCAAATGCAATCAATGCCTGTTTGCCTGGATACCAAAGCGTTCTTGGAGGAATAGATTTTTAATAATAATACTTGACAACCATTCTGTATTTTAGAATTAAGAAAACAACATTACCTGAAAAGCACATGTATATGTATTTTAGTAAATGTTTTGCATTACAATCTAGGTAGTGGGGCCAGAACAAGAGCTGGAGGGTAGGAAGATAGGGGAATATTGAGAAGAGAGAGAGTTCCCTGGATGGGTGGGACAAGACTGGATCTGGGGGGTCGGAGAGACAGGGGCTGGGGCTGGGGGGTCAGAGAGACTGGGGCTTGGGGTCAGAGAGACTCGGGCTGGGGGATCAGAGAGACTAGGGCTGGGGCGTAGAGAGACGGGGGCTAGGGGGCAGGGAGACTGGGACAGGACTTCGATGGGTGTACCAATCCGTGAGCCACCATTCTTCCCTACACTGAAAGCCTTGTAAATATACGGATGATCCAGATTGTGATGTAACAACTTATCACGTACACTTTCTGTACACTGAGGGAACGTTACCATGGTGTGGAGAGCGATACACATTCGCTGCTGAAAAGGACAAGGGACAAACACATTTAGTCATGTAGTAGCGCAAAGGTCATGTGTACACGCAAGTCGTGGAAAAACTGGGCGTGGTCAAGTTGAGTTACAGCAGTGCAGTAACTGTCACAACAACGCTAGCAGTAGCACGAGACTAGTATACTTCTCAATGCAGTGCTGTAACCTGGCATCACGTGACATGTTGGCTATCTATCGCTAAACTCACATGCATTCATGTGTACTTAATGACACTTAATGACAGGACACTTCTGTAAATTGGGCAAAAATGTATCAATATTAAACATATGAATTTATACAACAGTCATGCATTAACTGATTTGATCTAGATTCTGAGACCAAAGTACCGGAACCTCAACCTAGGATATCAATCAACTGTAGCAAATGGTAGCATTATAAAGTTCTTTACTTGTTTTTTTCCATAGACTTCGAAACATTTGGCTCAATAATGCCTATTGCTCTGAACATGTTCATCAATGGCGAGTTGTATATATGGAATGGCCATGGAATAAACATGTTCGTTATTACATATCAGAATTAGCCGATACCTATCACTGGAGCTGAAAATAACAGGATTAAGCTGCAGGGAATTTTGCTGGTTGAACAGCCACAGGCTAAGCACACTGCCCAGCGATTCAATAAGCATATGGTACAGTGAGGAGTCTTAAGACGTTTTGCCGGATGTAGAATCTGATTTATCACACACCATTCGTTCATTTTTTTTTACAAGAATCCCTATCGTTAAACTGACAGAAAATATTATAAACACAAACCCTAATAAATTTCGAAAAAAAATCCAAACATTTTCATTCTGTAAATCTGCATTGGGAAAATCAACTTTTATCAAAATTACTCAAAATAGTTTGGATCAGGCACTTTTAGGAGGTACTTAAAAAAATATCAAGAAAATAATCCTCACATCAGAAACGGACATAATTTTCATCACCAAGAATCTAAATTTCCAATCGGCTGATTAATACAGTCTGAATGACATCAGCAAGTCACACATCTGCAGATCACTGTGAGCAACATTTGAACTTAATTACATCCTAAACGATAAAAAAAAATGTCTCTGAAAGAGTGTATCCGGCATTACTAATTGCATGGATGGAAATGTGCCCTATGAATAGGAGACTATATGCTAAGGACTTGACGTACAATATGTAGATAGGCTAAAACAAATACTGACAAGTTGAGACACTGACATTAGCTGCTGCTGATGCTGCTACATCCAGATGTAAAATGACAAGGAAGCATGAAGGTCAAGGTCACTTACTCTGGAGCTACGTGTGGCTCGTGGGTCAAGGTATGTCCGTAGCTTGTCCAGGTACACATGTGGCGGGTCCTTTGCATGAACTCTCTCCTGGAACCAAAATTTGAAATCATTAACAAAAAAACAAGTTGAGTCAAATTCATTGCATGACACCCTTATTAATTGCAGACAACATATTAATTTCATGACGTTGATACATTCCATGGACGATCAAATAGTTTGGGGATGAAAGCTATGGGTGAAAGTTAGTGGTGTGACGATTCATCGATACGCATCGATGCATTGATCCATGGGCCGCCCAGTACAGTGAATCGATACAAAGTTTTACATTATTGTATATACCGATACGACACATGAAATCGGCCACGATACATCTATGTTTAACTTTGAATATTGCCGAATCGCAATATCAGTCCAGAAAAAAGACTTACTTTTGTTGATTAAAATATATGCTTACTTATTTTCCCTTCATAAGTAAATGTTTTCTCGGAAATTCTTGCATCAAGAACTGTGTCAGACATAGAGCTCACATGTTATTAACATTCACAAAGTCTGTGTATAAACTTAATTATCTCGTTTCCGAATGAACATTGAACAACGCTGGCGGAATTTGACAAAATACTTTAAAATTGGTTTTGTTTTGACCTTTAGGCGTTTAATAGTTGGTGTTAGAATTAAGGATTTTACTATCATGACACCTATTGTATTGCCACCCTTATATCGGTATTCGTATAGTATCGCAGCTTAAGTGCACAATACGTTGGCAATATATCGTCATGACTAAAATTTCAGTATCATGATGTATCATTTCACTTGTTGTATGCCAATACCAGCACTAGTGGGGGATGATGCACATAATACCGAAATGCGATATAGCCGCAGTCACTGTCACAGTCAACTAGAAAATTGTCCGGGGGTAAAGTGCCTTCAGTAAACTACCGTTATAACAAAAATCTAACAGACAACACTGACTGAGTTTAGTTTTGCGCCGCATTTTAGCAATAATCGAGCAATATCATGGCAGGGAACACCAGAAATGGGCTTCACACATTGTACCCATGTGAATTGAACCCGGGTCATCGGCGTGACAATCGAATGCTTTAACCACTGGGCTACCTCACCGCCCCTAAGAGACAACACAGTTTAGTTCATTGTAAATGTAGTTCCTATCAACCATACATATATGGTGATTATGTTTGGTACATTTGTTCAAGCATCAGTGTGACACACCATCAACAACAGTTGAAGTTAGTTTCTCTCATCTAAATACAGTTTTCTTTTGATCTAGTGGATGTGGAACTAGGTTATATTATTAGATATCATCAATAATTTACTTTGCTTAAGATAGTTCCTGATCCTGTCATTCAGACCTATAAACAGTATGGCATTTCACTATTGATTCCAGTATCATTCCAATTTGGCCACTGAAGTCTATTCCGAGGGATAAGTTCTTGAAAAACTAGACATTATTTCTTGGAATATGTTGTTTTGTTCTTGCAAACCAATCATTAACACAAGGTTTATGTTCAGTCGTATATGAAAGAATTAATACACAAAAAAGTTTTCTTTTCTATATTTATGAAGTACATAGCTGCACACTCGTCAGGCTCTGTTATTCTATGTTCATACCATGGATATTACTGATGCAAGGAGACCTGCTGATGATGTCAATACTCCAAGGATGAAGGATACGAGGAGACTAGCTGCTGAAGGCTGCATATTGAATCCGACCCTAGAGCATGCTATATCAGGCTGTATGTAAACAGAAGTAACCTGGAAGGCGACCCAGCCTATGCTCAGCCCTCTCCCCTGAGGCCAAGGCTGCTCCCAGCCTCACTGGACAGTCTGTGAGCTCTATATACACGCAGATGTGTCTGTGATGAGAACAACATCTACAGCATCACTTCCTGAACATCTGCCACACACAGGAGAGGTGCTGGGGAACTGCTGGGTAGTAGGAAGACCTGTAGTTGGGGGCTGAATGAGTTCTGCTGTGGACAGGGTTAGATTCCGTAGGTGGGTACAGGTAGGGTGGGAAGAGTCCCTGGGGATGAGCCCCTGGGGTTGAGGGGTCAACTGGTGGGGGTGAAGGGTCAGCTGCTGGGGTTGAGGGGTCAACTGGTGGGGTAGAGGGTATGCTGTAAGATTGAGGGGTGTGCTGCTGGACATTTGGGTTTAAATGGCTGGAGTGAAAACTACTGGGGTGAGAGTTAAGTGGAGTTTAGGGGTTAACTGGTGGGGGTGAAGGGTCAGCTGCTGGGGTTGAAGGGTCAGCTATTGGGGTAGAGGGTACGCTGTAAGATTGAGGGGTGTGCTGCTGGACATTAGGGTTAAATGGCTGGTGTGAAAACTACTGGGGTGAGAGTTAAGTGGAGAGGTTAACTGGTGGGGGTGAAGGGTCAGCTGCTGGGGTTGAAGGGTCAACTATTGGGGTAGAGGGTACGCTGTAAGATTGAGGGGTGTGCTGCTGGACATTAGGGTTAAATGGCTGGTGTGACAACTACTGGGGTGAGAGTTAAGTGGAGTTTAGGGGTTAACTGGTGGGGGTGAAGGGTCAGCTGCTGGGGTTGAAGGGTCAACTATTGGGGTAAAGGTACGCTATAAGATTGAGGGGTGTGCTGCTGGACATTAGGGTTAAATGGCTGGTGTGACAACTACTGGGGTGAGAGTTAAGTGGAGTTTAGGGGTTAAGTGGAGTTTAGGGGTTAACTGGTGGGGTTGAGGGGTCAGCTGGTGGGTTTAGGGAGGCTGGTGGGGTTGAAAATTCAGCTGATAGGGTTGAGATGTCAGTTGCCAGGTATATGTCACAGGAGTACTGATCAATCACTTGTTGGGTTACTATGTCCCCTGATTTTCATCCCAATGTTAAATACAATATCAGCATGTTTTTGTTTCAAACACACAACACTAAATCACATCTAAGCTCAAGCCCCTAGTGTATCTAAAACATTCCACATGGGATGTACAGCATTCTACCAATTTCCTACACCAAATTGTCCATATTTCCTCATAGTTCCTGACACTCTTCATTTAACCCTCCTCATCCCATCACCATGTTCAAAATCCGTTCATCCACCATCTTCAAAGAAATATAATTCTTCTTACACAAAATAATTTTTTTCGCATTATAGAACACAGATCATCACTAGGTACAAACAACGATCCCAAAACAAGTAAAACAAGTACCCATGTGCCAAAGTTTCTGCACTAGTTTGAAAGATAAAAGGGTTAACCAACATATGTGACTTGTTAGCGGACAGCTTGCCTCCTTTCAGATACTTTTAATAGTCAGTAAATTACAGCATCATACACATATATCATGTTTAGCGAGAAACACAAGGTTTGGTTGTCTGTCAAACAGACAGGGAGTATACTCTAACATGGGGGGAGCACCTGTTCCAGCTGGGAAATGTACATGCT
The DNA here is from genome assembly GCF_003918875.1 of Haliotis rubra. NCBI lineage: Eukaryota > Metazoa > Mollusca > Gastropoda > Lepetellida > Haliotidae > Haliotis > Haliotis rubra. The sequence continues at coordinate 262,674 of NW_025767690.1, forward strand.
TGAGATATTGATGCATGTCAGTTACTACAGAAAAAACCTCCAGTGGCGTCATAATGATATCTCCAGACAAGAATACAAAATACAGGTTTCTGAACAAGGGGGATCGGCTCTGTCTAACCAGTGAACTGAATGAGGGAAATACAGAAAGAAATATCTAACACCCTCAACAGTTCTAGTAACAACTTGTGGTGGGAATTGGTTGAAATATCACATTCATCAAAGAATATTGGTTTAATAAAGTCATTTTTCAGATCTTCCTATTCAGGTTTTCCCGGCAGTTAAGCATACATGATGCAACTTGCTACTTTAAAGTGATGACTAATATACCTAGAACATAAACTTCCTGGAGTCTTCAAGAAATATTCAGTGATGTGTTTTCAGTAAATGAAGTGAGTTTTCTAAGCATTAAACATGCTTTCAGGACCTGACAACTTTATAGATAGGTTCATCGTCAAGTGTTTCAAACACTAAAACAGTAGTTCCAAAATTGTTTGTGTTCAATTGTGAGAAATATGATCGACTGCTTGGTCATTTAATCACTGCGACCATTCTCTGATTAATTTAATTAATCGGACCACCACTAGTAACGACATCAGGCTAGTGCATATATTTTTTAAAATATTAATATTTTACGACGAGATGGACACAGACACATACACACAGACATAGACAAACTCAAGGCTAAACCATACTCCAAGAAATCTTTTATTACACAACAACTGTCTCTGTTTAACGAATAAATCTAGCAGCTAGCTACACCTGGCTATTTTTACCACCAAGACTGGCTGTGGATAGATAAAAAGTAGTCTTGTTGCTGGACTCCAATTACCCACACTCTTCAAAAATAAAACCTACAATGAAATATAGGAGCTTTTGATGGCATAGAAATAGTTTTGTTTTTGTCCAGAGAGTTATTTTTACAAAAACATCAATTCATCCAAAATAATTCTAAAATCAACAAATATTTGTGTTTCTTTGTAACTGGTCATACAATCAACACTTCTACACTGATCCAGTGACCACTATGAGCATACAAAAATTCATGGAATTTGGCTCTATAGAAATGTACCCCATATTATTATATAAATGTGTTTATGTTCCTACACCTTGAATGCTCGGTGGAGGTACTACCACAGACAGAATGACAGCAGTTATTCTTCCTCCAATGAGGAAATACCCCCAGTGTATTCATGAGGAAGTTATACCTATATGTATGTAAAACACCTTGTCCAAATACTGGCCTCAAACCTGTCCTCTACCATCCATCATCTAAGGGGCCAGTTCAAAAAGAAATTTCTTCAATTTTAAGACACAACCAACTCCTTACAAAAAAAGCAATTCTGAAATTCTTTACCTCCTGAGCTCAGTGGCTTCTAGAGTTTGTTTGTTTGTTTTGTTTGTTTGTTTGTTTAATGCCACACTCAGCAATATTCCAGCTACATACCGGCAGTCTGTCAATAATCGAGTCTGGACCAGACAATCCAGTGATCAACAACATGAGCATAGATCTACGCCATTGGGATACAATGACATTTGTCAACCAAGTGATCGAGCCTGACCACCTGATCCCATTAGCTGCCTATTACGACAAACATGGTTTACTGAAGATCAATTCTAACCGGGACATTCACTGATCAGTGGCTTCTAAAAAACTGCAAGTTGATTTTGTCCAAATGACAATTAGCAGGGCCATTGTTGCACCCAAATCTCCACCCCAATAGATTTAAGGAAACCCATTTTTGCCATAAGAGGCTATGAGTTGAATCTAAATTTAGGTTTTGGCTTGCTGACTTTGTTGATACATGTCACTGTATTCCAGATGTTCATGACATCGACCACTGGAATATCTGGTTCAAACGTTGCAAACAGACCGCCATTATAAAGCTGAAAATGGCTGGGTGAAGGATTAAACAACACACATAAGGAATTACGATGTTTATCCCACATGGAACTTTTGAAACGGTCCCTAACAAGCCTGTTACTATCGCCTCATTGATCTTGTTGATGTACCAACAATGTTCATACACAATACATACGTACGCCCATATTTCAGATCTACAATTACATGCCCTTGTGAGCAGAAAAACAGTCAATAGCCACCAGTTAGCTGTGACTGACTACAAAGAAAGGCAGTGTACCTGTATTGTGTCTACAGCTTTGTCCACAATGCACCAGGTAAACGACTTGAATGGCTGTGTTTGTTGCTCTCAAAGTCTAATGTACATAATCCAAGAATAAACTTCCAACACACTCTGTATACTGTGATGCATACTGTGGTCACATCGTGGTCATACTGTGATGCACACTTTGAAGCATATGGAGGTGCATACTGTGATCACATCGTGGCCATACTCAGTGATGCATACTGAGGTACATACTGTGGTCATACTGTGATGCATACTGTGGTCATACTGTGATGCTTATTGAGATGCATACTGTGATGCATACTGTGGTCATACTGTGATGCATAATGTGATGCACACTTTGAAGCATATTGAGATGCATACTGTGATCACATCGTGGTCATACTGTGATGCATAATGTGATGCACACTTTGAAGCATATGGAGGTGCATAATGTGATCACACTGTGGCCATACTCAGTGATGCATATTGAGGTACATACTGTGGTCATACTGTGAGGTGCATACTGTGATCACATCGTGGTCATACTGTGATGCATAATGTGATGCACACTTTGAAGCATATGGAGGTGCATAATGTGATCACACTGTGGCCATACTCAGTGATGCATATTGAGGTACATACTGTGGTCATACTGTGATGCATATTGAGGTGCATACTGTGGTCATACTGTGATGCTTATTGAGATGCATACTGTGATCATACTGTGATGCATATTGAGATGCATACTGTGATGCATACTGTGGTCATACTGTGATGCATATTGAGATGCATACTGTGATCATACTGAGATGCATATTGAGGTGCATACTGTGGTCATACTGTGATGCATATTGAGGTGCATACTGTGGTCATACTGTGATGCATATTGAGATGCATACTGTGGTCATACTGTGATCATACTGTGCTGCATACTGTGATCACAGTGGTCATACTGTGATCATACTTTGATGCATATTAAGGTGCATACTGTAATCATACTCAGTGATGCATACTGTGATCTCACTGTGGTCATACTGTGATGCATACTGTGATCTCACTGTGGTCATACTGTGATGCATACTGTGATCATACTGTGGTCATACTGTATCATACTGTGATGCATATTGAGGTGCATACTGTGGTCATACTGTGGTCATACTGTGATGCATACTGTGATCACACTGTGGTATTGTGGTCATACTGTGATCATACTTTGAAGCATATTGAGGTGCATACCGTAATCATACTCTGTGATGCATACTGCAGAGGCCCAGATAAGCTGCGCATCCGGGTAAAATACGCATAGAAAATTTCCAATTACGCATTGAAAAATAATTGTAGCGTACCAATTACGCATTTAAAATGTTATATACGCAAAAAATGTAAAACAAATGTGTACTGAATATATTTATTAAAATTGCTTGCGTAATGAAAAAGACATCGATTGGTATCAAGTTGTACTGTTAGTATAGGACTAGTGTTGTACTATCTGTACAGGATGAGTGATTTTTTATTAAATCATTTCCATTATACTTAAGTTGGTGTACCAAATGTCTCCTGGGCTGTATTAAAGACGAATTTCACTTTTTATTTATTTGCCCTTATTATAAGATAAGCAGACAACAGTTTTACCTGAATATTATCATAAGAATCCGTCTGCTTCAAAAATGTATCAGCTGCTAGCATCCACTGACACAAAACTTATCAAATCTTTGTCGTTGTATTTGAAAAGAAACTTGCCAATTTGATATTATTTGTGAATGAATGATATACCGGTATGTGCACTGTGTGCAGTTATTATGTATTAGTAATATGGGTCACGTGGCCCCAAATACTCATAAACTTGTCACTTGTCACTAAGTTGGTTTTGATTAGGTATGACATAAGGCAGAACATACCTTACTCAATGACAAAATACTTAGGTGAGTAAAATGACTGAAATTCGCACATATTTGAAAGCAGTGGGTAACAGAAAAGGAAATGCCCACTCAACATTCATAATACCCACTCAAAAAATATACAGTGGGTACAGTACCCACATGAGCTAAATCTTATCTGGAGCTCTGATACTGTGATCACAATGTGATCACACTGTGGTCATACTGTGGTCACACTGTGATCATATTGTGGTCATACCGTGATCACACTGTGATCATACTGTGGTGCATACCGTGATCACACTGTGGTCACACTGTGGTGCATACTGTGGTCATACTGTGGTCATGCTGTGGTCATGCTGTGGTCAGACAGTGATCATAATGTAATCCATACTCTGATCACACTGTGGTCACACTGTGATCGTACTGTGGTCATGCTGTGGTCACACTGTGATCGTACTGTGGTCATACTGTGATGCATACTGTGGTCACAGTGATCACACTGTGGTCATACTGTGATGTATACTTTGATGCATATTGAGGTGCATACTGTGATCACACTGTGATGCATACTGTGGTCACACTGTGATGCATACTGTGGTCACACTGTGATGCATACTGTGATCACACTGTGATGCATACTGTGATCACACTGTGATGCATACTGCATACTGTGGTCATACTTTGATGCATACTGTGATCACACTGTGATGCATACTGTGGTCACACTGTGATGCATACTGTGATCACACTGTGATGCATACTGTGATCATACTGTGATCACACTGTGATCATACTGTGATGCATACTGTGATCATACTGTGGTCATACTGTGATGCATACTGTGATGCATACTGTGATGCATACTGTGATGCATACTGTGGTCATACTGTGATGCATACTGTGATCATACTGTGATGCATACTGTGATGCATATTGAGGTGCATACTGTGGTGCACTCAGTGTGACTTGCACCTCACTGTACACGTTTTGAAGTCTTTACAATTCTCGCCTCTAGACAAAATGAAATTTATTTTAGTTTCAAATCAGTTTCAAAACTGCTTTATTGTCATTCAAAATGTCCTGAGGACACTTGAAATTTAATAATATTATAACAGAATGTCTTATCAAAATTTGCAAGAATCATAAATGATAATATCTGGCTCCAGCAAATCTCAATTTTATTCATGCTTCCTACACGTTCTAAACAAGATAGAACTCATAAAAACTTTTCCTCTTCATTTTATCACATTTATCAAACTTGCATCTATGAATAATGGGAATAGATAGCTTTAAGCTGGGTTATTGATGAAAATAAAATAAAACTTTTACCAAGTGCTCATAAACAATAATGCATTGCATACGAATTAATGTGGATACTTCTGGCTCAAATAACCAGGTTCTTTAAAGGTAAAGGAAAAAATATCAACATTAGATGAAAGACAAGATTACAAAAGAAAAATTCTCTTTGTCAATTGAATAAGAATACTTGCAAGAAGAGCAAATCAGGCATGAGGATCAAATTCATCTTAAATTCAGTAATACATTCATTTGAATCACCTATTTTTTGCAATATGAGGTGCATTCAAGTGGCTGACTCTTTCAATTTGGATCATGGCAGAGGAATAGCAATGTTGCTTGGCGTTTTAGTGATTTATCTTGTACTGTTCAGAGGCTAAAATCTGAGGCCCAAAAACTGCAGTTAATGTCAGTAAATATTACTAAATGGGAATTACAAATTTCCAAATTTATCTCAATAAGTAATAACTAATGACATGTCCTTGTAGAATTAAATTGAACAATATGACCTTTCGTTGCCCAATTCTTTGCAAATTGCTTGCACATAGTTTAGGACCATGAAGGTTCGGGTTAGAATTCGTCTTCAGCAACATATGCATGTTCAATGAGATGATGCCGAAGACCCGGGTTCGAATCCCCACATGGGTACAATGTGTGAAGCCCATTTCTGGTGGCCCCCACCGTGATGTTGCTGGAATATTGCTAAAAGCGGCGTAAACCCAAACTCAGTCAGTCAGTCAATGAGATGACTAAACTGATCGGGTGGTCAGACTCCTTGACTTCAGTGACTTGGTTGATGCATATCATCGTATCCTAATCTCATAGATCGATGTTCATGCTGTTGATCACTGGATCGTCTTGGTTGGCTATAAATAACAGAATCTGTACAAGACCCCAAAGCCTACACCTTTCTCCCTAACAATAACCCACCTGCACTGTCTGAGATTCTTAAATGATTCAGGAATCTGATTCACCAGACTGGGAGAGGATATGAACTTATTAAAAAAAACAACTGCATACAAAATGTGTTTTAATCATATCACTGGGATATAATTGGTATTATGGCCTCAGTGTACTGTGACTCTTCTGATTAGCAAAGAGCTGAACTGAATTTCACAGTAGCAGATCACAAGCCCCAAAGGAGCCCGACAAGGAGATCCCAAGGAGCCCCCAGGGAGCCAAACACAGATAACTAGTAGTAGTGATGTAGTATACATGAACATTCTACTGCACCACCCACATCACTGAATCAAGTGATATACCATACCTACCTACAAGTCACTAGTTACAGCTTAGCTGGTGAAGTCCTGATCAAGTGATATACCATACCTACCTACAAGTCACTAGTTACAGCTAGCCCTGGTGAAGTCCTGATCAAGTGATATACCATACCTACCTACAAGTCACTAGTTACAGCTAGCCCTGGTGAAGTCCTGATCAAGTGATATACCATACCTACCTACAAGTCACTAGTTACAGCTAGCCCTGGTGAAGTCCTGATCAAGTGATATACCATACCTACCTACAAGTCACTAGTTACAGCTACCCCTGGTGAAGTCCTGATCAAGTGATATACCATACCTACCTACAAGTCACTAGTTACAGCTACCCCTGGTGAAGTCCTGATCAAGTGATATACCATACCTACCCTACAAGTCACTAGTTACAGCTACCCCTGGTGAAGTCCTGATCAAGTGATATACCATACCTACCTACAAGTCACTAGTTACAGCTACCCCTGGTGAAGTCCTGATCAAGTGATATACCATACCTACCTACAAGTCACTAGTTACAGCTAGCCCTGGTGAAGTCCTGATCAAGTGATATACCATACCTACCTATAAGTCACTAGTTACAGCTAGCCCTGGTGAAGTCCTGATCAAGTGATATCCCATACCTACCTACAAGTCACTAGTTACAGCTAGCCCTGGTGAAGTCCTGATCAAGTGATATACCATACCTACCTACAAGTCACTAGTTACAGCTAGCCCTGGTGAAGTCCTGATCAAGTGATATACCATACCTCCCTACAAGTCACTAGTTACAGCTAGCCCTGGTGAAGTCCTGATCAAGTGATATATCATACCTCCCTACAAGTCACTAGTTACAGCTAGCCCTGGTGAAGTCCTGATCAAGTGATATACCATACCTCCCTACAAGTCACTAGTTACAGCTAGCCCTGGTGAAGTCCTGATCAAGTGATATACCATACCTACCTACAAGTCACTAGTTACAGCTAGCCCTGGTGAAGTCCTGATTACACTGAGGATTCTTACATAAGGTGTGGAAATAACATTAAAATTGCTAGTGTACTCAGGTACAGTGGCACATGTGAAATCACTTGCCCTGATAATTTTTCCACTATACCGACTGTTTTCTTGTTGATTTTTTAAATAAACAACATAATTAACATTGGAAAGTCAACTGGACGCTGGTACAGTGTGATATACGAATTTGCTTCCCGACAGAAAAAAACACTGGACTCGGGCGTCGGGCAATGGGTTATTTCCACTCTGTACATGAATACTGGGTAATGAATACGAATATTGGTTACTGAATACACTAACAAGTGATGTATTATTTAGTGTATTCACTGAAACAACAACTAAATACATTATCGGACATGGTTTTACTATGTTGACAGTGGTAACGTATCCTGACAATGACAAGTGGCCAAAATAAGTGTCGACTTATTCTGGCATGGAGATATTCCATTTAGCATATCTTGTATTGATAAATAACACTCAAATTCAAGTAAAAACACTCCTTTTCGTAATATTCAAACATTTTCGATTCTGGTGATCGCGAATAACGGATTGAATTCATGAAAGGATACGATTCTATTCAATTCACTGAATAGACAAGTGAATCGTAACAGCCCTCATAGCCATATATCAATATTGTATTTCTGAACACTGTAATCATAGATTCATGCTACAAGAATGTGTGTACCTGACAAAAAAGCTTATAAAAGAAACACAAAACACATAAGTTAAATCTCACTATCCGTGCCCAGAATGGGCCTTTAAGACCAAGGACCACCTTACAATATGTTTGATATCATCCCACTGAACCTATTCTACAATATCCTGTCATCAGCTGTCACGAATTATCACTGTAGATTAAATGCCATCATTGCTTGTGTTGAGACAGTGCTATCTTCATTGAAGGGCCTGGCCAAGGATTTGTACCATCATTAAATGTCAGCGGTTATCTAACTAGACTGCATTCAGCCTTGCTTTGTCATTTCCACAGGGATAGAATGGTTACAGGCCGGGAGAGCCACATTTCTGAAACCGATATCCAAAATTGATGTGGCTCTCCCGGTAGTAATTATGGTTGTGTGTACATGGAACAAACTTAGTGCTATGAGTATCGTAAGTGAAATATATAAGTGTAAAATATGGGACTTGTGATCACTTCAGCAACCTCAGGGTAAAACAACCTGCCATGATTGCAAACATCGGGTGTTCTCGTATCATCACCTCAACGACATTAGGACAAAACAACCTTAGTGCTGCCATGATTGTACACATTGGGTATACTCGTATACGTATGGGACTTATGATCACATCAGCACTAAAACACTTCGTACAAGCAGCCTCAGCGTGAAACCTTAGAATCTGGTTGAACAAAAAAACAGTAACTATTTAAATAGTAAGGTAGACCAGAAGTTGAAGAATTTCTTTTATTATTTCTGCATGGCTGCCATGTTATCAAAGTCTCATTCAAAGCCATATTGTAACTTAAAGGATATTAAAGCTTTGTGTTTCTGCATGACTGGCCACATCTCATCTATGTCATCTTGTAATGGTGGATAGTGAGATTATTGTGATGATTTCCTACACAGCTGTCAACCTTAATCCACAATGATGACACAATGATGACACAATGATGACACAATGATGAACCTACAACCGAATCTTTCATCACAGAGAACCCAGCTCTCAACAACTGCCAAAGGGGACTAGATGTTGTTCCTTCCACTTCACTATTGACCAATTAGACAGAGGTTTTAACATGATGGTGGTACATTCTCCATCAAATGACATCCATGTGGAGATGATGAGCCTGCATGCCACCTGTCGGGCCTGACTGATTGACTTGATATGGTAATCCTCTCACCCTCCACACTGTGCCTGGACCCTGATAAGTCACACAACCACTGGGAACTGTTAAACTGTCTTGCAGTCCCTGAACCACAGTGAGGGACTGTGAGACTGTCAATGAGGGAGGGAAAATAATGTGAGTCAGGGACTGAGACAGTCTAGGAAGAGGGAAATTAATGTGGGTCATTGACTGTGAGACAGTCTAGGAGGAAGGGAAAATACTGTGAGTCTGGGACTGAGACAGTCTAGGAAGAAGGGAAAATAGTGTTGGTCAGGGCCTGAGACAGTCTAGGAGGAAGGGAAAATAATGTGGGTGATTGACTGTGAGACAGTCTAGGAAGAAGGGAAAATAATGTGGGTCATTGACTGTGAGACAGTCTAGGAAGAAGGGAAAATAATGTGGGTCAGGGACTGTGAGACAGTCTAGGAAGAAGGGAAAATAATGTGGGTCAGGGACTGAGACAGTCTAGGAGGAAGGGAAAATAATGTGAGTCAGTGCCTGAGATGGTCTAGGAGGAAGGGAAAATAATGTGGATCATTGACTGTGAAACAGTCTAGGAGGAAGGAAAGAGAGAATGTGGGACAAGGACAGTGAAAATGTGAAACAGTCTAGGAGGAAGGAAAGAGAGAATGTGGGACAAGGACAGTGAAAGAATTAGGAGGAAGGGAAAATAATGTGGGACAAGTACTGTAAGAGAACTAGGAGGAAATGAGATGGATGTGGTTGTGGGAGACAGACTAGATAACTGATGGCAGGGTTGGATGTGAGGTGAGGTGAGGTGAGGTGAGGTGAGGTGAAATTGGGTTTTACGTCGTACGTGAGAATATTTCGCTCATTTGACGACGTGCATGCGTGTGTATGTGTATGTGCAGCTACTTGTACTAGCCCAGGTTTTATAGTGCTAGCCCACTGAGATACCATGCCGCAGTGAAGCATGAATACCCCACTCAGACACATTATACTGACTCCGAGCCCACCAGTCCTTGATGTACCCATTAATGCCGAGCACCAGGCAGGGACCAACAAGTACCATATTTTAACGTCTTTTGGTATGACGCGGTCGGGGATCGAACCCGCGACCTTCTGCTCTCCGGGCGGACGCTCTAACCACTACACCATGGAGGCGGTCGCAAGGTTGGATGTAGGAACAGCTCAGTAAAGTGGGACATTCCAACTAGTGGTGACAAGAAACAGGGTTAACTTTGCCTTCAAGATGACAGCACAACATAGTGACGAGCATGCACATGTGTGGGCTTACATAAGTGTGTTGTGTGGATATATGTGTGTGCTAGTGTGTGTATCTGCCTGTCCAAGCAAAACAAATGCCAGTTTGATAGGCCACTGAAATACCACTCACAGATTCACATGGGAACTTCAAGGATACACACACAGTATACTGCTGACCCACACATTCCAACTGAATCCTAAACAACCCATCTAAATGTCTTGTTTCAGTGGATCAATCCAGGACTTGGCTATCTCTCCACAACTGCAATATCCAATGAATATATCAAATGAGCCGCATGTATATAAATAGATCACATACAGATAACAACTTCTGGCATCTTGAGTAGGATCTTCAGGTTTATGTGGTTCTGTCTCACACTCTGATTACTGAATAGTTAAAAATAGAAATTTGTTTTTTAGGCATTGGAAAGTCTCCTTTTGATTCCTGATCACAAATGTAATTTAATACACATTGTTTCAACACAGCAACACTATTTTAGAGACATGATGACTGTCTGTGAATCAGTTTTGGAGCAGACAAACCAATGACTGATATTACTAACAAGATCATTTGGATGAGTATCAAAGGGACTATCAGGAGTGAGTGAGTGAGTTCAGTTTTATGCCACACACACAGCAATATTTGAGCTATATGGTGGCATCTGTAAATAATCGAGTCTGGACCAGACAATCTAGTGATCTTCAATTGTCATAAGTCTATATTAAGGTATTGAATTATGATCACCTCAGTGAGTGAGTGAGTGAGTTTAGTTTTACGCCGCACTCAGCAATATTCCAGCTATATGGCGGCGGTCTGTAAATAATCGAGTCTGGACCAGACAATCCAGTGATCAACAGCATGAGCATCGATCTGCGCAATTGGGAACCGATGACATGTGTCAACCAAGTCAGCGAGCCTGACCACCTGATCCCGCCTCTTACGACAATCATGGGTTACTGAAGATCAATTCTAACCCGGATCTTGGGACTATCAGGACCAATGCTCATTCTCTAAACGTTTTTTACTCAGGTTCAGGTTCTGACAGCCTTCACACTTAGTCTCCTTTCCGATTAGATGGAATTGTTAGTTTCTGTAAAAATTGTACATCTTTAGTGACTTAGCAATAGTCTTACAAGTACTTGGACTAACGATTAGTGTCTGAATATATATAATTTTGATAGACACAAATAATTCCTTTTAACCTGGAAAGAAGCCCCAGTGAGATGGGGATTTAGAACCTGAGGGAATCTAGACTTGCTTCTTGTAGGGCTTCAGCACTGCGAAAAGGGCTGGGCGGAAAGGAAATAATGTGGTTCAGGGGTTGATCAGGAGTATTCATGCCTGGGTAACTCCTGGGCCTAGATTTTCGAAGCTCTCTTAGCACTAAGATAGTCGTAAGTTAATGTTAATGTATGGCACTTACGACTATCTTAGCGCTAAGAGAGCTTCCAAAATCTAGGCCCTGGCTTCTATTTGCCTAAGTGCAGTGGGGTAGCCTAGTGGTTAAAGCATTCGCTCGACACGCCGAAGACCTGGGTTCGACTCCCGGCATAGGTACAAATTGTGAAGCTTATTTCTGGTGTCCCCGGCTGTGATATTGCTAAAAACACAATCAGTCCATTTGCCCATTACCATTACCTTCAGACTGACTGACTGAGTTTGGTTTTACGCCGCTTTTAGCAATATTCCAGCAATATCACGGCGGGGAACACCAGAAATGGGCTTCACTCATTGTACCCATGTGGGGAATCGAACCCGGGTCTTCGGCGTGACGAGCCAACGCTTTAACCATTAAGACTACCCCACCGCCCCCATTTCCTTCAGAGCCAATTAACTACTGACTTGTTGAGTGCCCACCATAGTTATCTTATCACTCTTGTTGTCTCACATGAAGTTCTGTAACTTATGCTTCCCAGTAGAAATTCACATGATGAAGGAGCAGGAATATACTCTGAAACATCCTGGTCCTCATTTTACAATAGTTGACATCCATGAATTTTCACCTTCATGTGTATCACTTCCAAACGCTATTCAAAAACACATCACCATTGAGACTTAGTTAGACTACAGATCATGGGGGAATGACAAATGTCTATTCTAGAAAATGTTCATTAATCACAGTAACCTACTCTACGTAAAATTCTAAATTGCAAAAACACAAACATCTTCCATAACTAAAATTTGCCTGAGAACAAGGACTCTCCCTTAGGATAGCAATCAGTTAATTACCAACATGCTTATAAGTCTTCAGTGTGCCATATGCTCTGGCAGTAGAAACCTCTTCAATCTTCCATACAATATACATGTGGGATGTTTCCGGCCACATGCTGTCTTACACCTGGGACGGTTCAGAGTAAAAATATGCAGTAAACTTCATTCACAACAAACATATATAACAAACTGATGGACTTTGGGAACAGTTCTATGAGCTCCTTTATGAGCTCCGGACACTTGAGGTATATTTTGGTCGAAATGTACCAAAAGAACTCCGTCATAATGACTCAAATTACTGGTTCCTCTGTGCTCCTTATACTGACGGACTGAGTTTAGTTTTACGCCGCTTTTAGCAATATTCCAGCAATATCACGGCGAGGGACACTAGAAATGGGCTTCACACATTGTGCCCGGGTCTTTGGCGTGACAAGCCAATGCTTTAACCACTAGGCTACCCCACCGCCCCCCTGTGCTCCTTATAACTATAGTTTACTGTAGTTCCTCCAATACATGTGCTGGTCCTACAAGGCCACTAAATGGATTGGGTGGTCAAGCAGGATGGCATAGCGGATTCTGTGTCATATCAACTTGACTGCTGGTCTGTCACAGTCCCTGAACCACACTGTGCCCCTTCTGTCCTGCCCTTTCTGCAATGCTAAAGCCCTTAATGAAGCAAGTACAGATTTCTTCGCTTCGCATCTCAATCTTCCATCTCACTGCAGCTCCTTTTCAATTTAAAAAAGAACTATTTGTTTCTATCAAAATTATATATATTCAGACATTATACATGTCATCGGTTCCCAATTGCTCAAATCGATGCTTATGCTGTTGATCACTGGATTGCCTGTTCCAGACTCAATTATTTACTGACCGTCACCGTTCTTATATAACTGAAATATTACTGAGTGCATGTGAAACAACAATCATAATGTAGCCACCGCATTAATGTAAAACATAGCATTGAAACAGACTGTTCACTGAACATAACTGCAAAATCTAAATGTAAGATGCAAAAGTCAAAATCATCTGTCTCATCATAGAGCATAACATACGATCTTATGGCTTCTACAACACAACTAGGCTCACGCTTAGTCCCTGAATATATATAATTTTGATAGTAATGTAGTAAGAATAATGTGGTTCAGGGACTGTGAGACACATTACAACACAACGTACCACAAGAGGCCAGTGTCAGTCTAGCCACCACAGGTGTCATCATAAAGCATTAGATACGATCAAGCAGCACAGGCAGGATCGGATCGACCTATCAGCCACAATAATAGGATTACGGTGGCCTCTTTATATTGCTCAGCCTGTAACGCTAGTGTATGAATAGAGGGTTTACACATCTTGATTGAACACTGGCTCTTGTAAAATGAGTATTAGCCGTTTACTGTGTGCTGAGGATGAGAAGAACAATACTTAGTCTATCTTTCTCAATCCTGGTGGTAGAATGTAGATTCTTCCCTTGTGTAGGCCAGTAATAAAACCAGTGTCGGAAATGAACGGGGTCTGGGGATCCTGGGGTCCTGGGTCCTGGGTGAGTGAGTGAGTTAATACTTATCGTCACATCGGCAATATTTCAGCCCTATCGTGATGAGAACAATTAATGATTATATCATATATCAATAAAATTAGAAATTAAAACATGTCGACGAAGAACAGTAAAACTACTATATCACAGAAATCCAGTTAAAACTAGTGATGAAATCTAAAACATGTTAGCTAGAAATGACAAGACAATGTAAAAACAGGCTATAGATTGCCAACAACTGAAGGTAGATCACCATACTAGGAACCCTGGGGTCCTGGGATCCTGGGCCCTATTCCACAAGCCAATCGAAGCTAAGATGATGGTAACTCCCATACTTTATCACAGACTTACGGCTGTCATAGCGTTACAATTGCTTAGAGGAATGGGGCCCTGGGGCCCTTGAAATCTTCTCTGGTATTTGAATCAAGGCACCCATCTTAACGTTTGGGTTATGACAAGGACCCTAAGTTTTATGCCGAATTTCAAACAGTCTTCATAAAACAGAAATAACATCTGAATTTCACTATGAACTTAACAGCAAACAATATGATCCTAAGGTGATTGTTAACTCCACTCACACTGGCTGCTAAGGTGATTACAACTCTAATGCTTTAAGACAGGCTGCTAAGATGATTTTAGCTCCCATACTTTAACACAGGCTTATGATCATTGTAGCGCTAATATTGCTTTGTGGAACAGAGCTGTCGGTTCCTTGATATTTGCTGCCAGAGTATTAAAATCTAGGACGTCCTCAATCTATAATTCTTAACATCTGACTCCCAGGCCTAATTTTGAACCCTGCATGTCTACATGTTCTTCAGGAATGTATTATTTCAATATTTGACCTAACCTCTGCTGGAATGACTGCCGTGCAGCCAGTGGACTCCACACTCAGACAGAGGGGAATATGATATTCCTGTGTTGAGAGTGCAGGTCAGTCTGACAGTAGGGCTGACACTGCCGCCTGCAGCACACACACCACTGTTACATTCATTCATTGCCAGTGTACTGAGTGAAGTAGCAGCTCTTGGTATAGCCTTGCTCCAAGGCTGTACTGAATGCTAAGCCCATGGATGAATAGTAATTCCTCCTTTAAAGAGGCAAGTCCAGATTAGTGGACAGTATGCCAGTCTAAGGACTCAAGCCTGTTTGCGGAATATTTGTATTTATTTTAGATATTATCATTTTAACTATTAATTATTACCTTAGAGACTTGTGCAAGTCTACAGCTCTAAGTATAGCCTTGTTCCAAGGCTGTATTGAATGCTAAGCCAATGGATGAATAATAATTTCCCTCCTTTATGGGCAAGTCTAGATTTAGCGGACAGTAAACCATTCTAAGGACACCAGTCTGTTAGAGGAATATTCACATTTTTTTTAGATATTATCATTCATTTAAACTATTAATTATTACCTTAGAGACTTGGGCAAGTCTACTCTAGGTATTATTCACCTCCTCTTCCTGTCTGGTGCTTTCCAGTCATCCATCCTCTACACATGCTTACTCATTACACTTCCTTTACAAGTTCTTATGACATTACCATACATATTGGACATTTCTGTCCATATTCTGTCAGATATTCTTTTATTCATTATCACACCTTCACTCGTATTCATACTAAGAACCCGTGAAGGTCCGGGTTAGAATGAACCTTCAGTAACCCATGCTTGTCGTAAGAGGCGACTAATGGGATCGGGTGGTCAGGCTCACTGGCTTGGTTGACACATGTCATCGGTTCCCAATTGCGCAGATCGATGCTCATGCTGCTGATCACTTGATTGTCTGGTCCAGACTCGTTTATTTACAGACCGCCGCCATATAGCTGGAATATTGCTGAGTGCGGCGTAAAACTAAACTCACTCACTCACTCATACTAAGAAAATCTGGGTTAGAATATGTCTTCCGTAACCCATCCTTGTAGTAAGAGGCGAGTACAGGAATCGGGCTCGCTGACATGTTTGACACATGTCATCCTGTCCCAATTGCGTAGAACAATACTGAATATTTCTTGAAAACTCCAGGAAGTTTATGTTCATGATATATTAGTCATAACTTTAAAGTAGCAAGTTGCATGATTTTACATCTGATGTGAAATTTTCAAATGCAATTGGCACAGCTTCTAAATACAACAAAAACAACAGAGAACCATGTTTTTTCTTTATATTTACCTGCAAAAACAACCTGAACAACAACCTTCAATAACAACCTGAGTTTAGTTTTACGCCGCTTTTAGCAACATTCCAGCAATATCATGGCGGGGGACACCAGAAATGGTCTTCACACATTGAACCCATGTGGGGAATCAAACCCGGGTCTTCAGCATGATGAGCGAATGCTTTAACTCCTAGGCAACTCCACTGCCTCCAAACATCAGTGACAACACGTCCCCACCATATGTTGTACAAATGACCTACTGGGATATGGCGTCACACGGGAATACCAAGTCCTACGTTTTATCAGTGGTCTATTTAATCCACTGATTACTGCAGCCTGATCTAACAACTGGGTTGAAGCTGGTTTAGTCAGGAAGTGCTTCCATCTCCCCACCACATGAAAGGCCAGTCTCGGGATTCATCAAACTTGTTTTGCTTTCTGCATCTCCAACCAGCTGCCGTAGCCAACACATGCTTCTCATTACGGGACAAGTTTATTACTGTTCAGGTGCAGCCCTGCCCCCAGTCAGCTTACAAATCTATGTTCTCATTCACTCGGGGGGATTTCTTTTGTGGAAGCCTGAATAGAAAACTTGGATTTTACAAAATGTTATATTTGTGCTTACAGGAACCTGTCAGGCCGATTGGTGCAGCTTAAAAGTTATTATTATGTCTGATGGTGACTATTTGTCAGATTACTGCCTTTGTAATATTCGGAATGAAGTTGGAATTGTCTCAGATAAGCAGGGTTTTAAATGGCTGCAAGGAATGTCTCACATGATGTTCAAACAGTGAGTGGTTGGGTATGTGGGTGAGTGAGTGAATGAATGGCAAAAGGGGCCTGGTATGACAATGAGTGAGTGAGTGAGTTTGGTTTTACGCCGCTTTTAGCAATATTCCAGCAATATCACGGCAGGGGACACCAGAAATGGGCTTCACACATTGTACCCACGTGGGGAATCAAACCCGAATCTTCGGCGTGACGAGCGAACGCCCTAACCACTAGGCTACCCCGACGCCCCAGTACGACAATGAGAGAATGAGCTGATTATTTTGGTGAGTGAGTGAGTGAGTGAGTTGGGTTTTATATTCCAGCAATATCGTGGTGGGAAACACTAGAAATGGGCTTCTCACATTGTACCCATATAGGGAATTAAACCTGGGTCTTCACCATGACAAGCAAACACCTTAACCACTAGGCTACCCCACCGCTCCGAAAGTTTTGAGTGAGTTAGTAAACAGCAATGACAGCTTGGTCAGACACCAACTTAGTGAATGAGTGAACAGCATGTGAAGTGAGTGAGCGAGGGAGCGTGTGAGTGAGTGAGGGAGCGTGTGAGTGAGTGAGTGAGTGAGTGAGTGAGTGAGTGAGTGAGTGAGTGAGTGAGTGAGTGAGTGAGTGAGTGAGTGAGTGAGTGAGCGAGCACATCAAAAGATACACCAAGTGGTACACATTTGTACCAGCTGGAAAAACCAAAACATTAACTTCGCCATGAAGTATTCAAAAAACACCCTTCAAAATGAATAGATAATGAATAAATTTCCAATGATTTCCCTGAGAAATTCTGGACAAAATTTCACTTTACATTTCCTGATGTTATCAGAATCACTATTACAAAAATAGACATAAACAAACAACAAACGAGGAAGTTGCTTTGTGAATGATAATGAGGGTTCTACTTTCAAATAATACCTATACAATGAACCGACACCATGGCTTAGTCACACAAGGAAACTGAACAGACTCAACACATATCAACATAACCAGTTCTAAAGGCTCTTCGACTTCTTCTACATTAGTCATCTTATTTGGTAAATATTTCCCCCAACACAAAATACTGATGAAAAAGAGACACAAAGCAAACAAATACAGTCAATAAATTACAGTAATACCTAACTCAAAAGAACCTCTCATTTCAGTTTGTTCTCAATGGGACTTCTAATTTTAGTTACCCGTGAAGATCTGGGTTTGAATTGGTCTTCAGCAACCCATGCTTGTCACAAAATGCGACTAACTATCGATGCTTATGCTCTTGATCACTGGCTTGTCTGGTCCAGACGATTATTTACAGACTGCCGCCATATAGCTGGAATATTGCTGAGTGCAGCATTAAACAACAAACCAACCAACCTTCACAAACATTCCAGACAGACAATAAACTCGGCAGCATTCATAATTCTCTATATTTCGACACAGGAGTGCCAGTAGGTATTGAATCAATAATATATTGATCTGAATCTGATATGCCACTGTATTACCAACACAGAAATATTACTAATCTCACAATTCTTATCGCAATCTCTTTTCATCCCGATATGACTACCAAATATAGGACTACTGGGAAGCTACACATTTAATGGACTCGACATGAAATGTGTACAGACACGTTTCATGGAAAACAAGTACAACAATCAATATAATCTGCCATACAGACACTGAAACAGATACACCCATTCCATGCAAATCTAGAATGTGTGGCAAGTCTAGATTACCACATTTTCAGTTTCTGACAATGAGGGAGTATGGTCATAGCAATATTGCAGCAATATCACAGCAGGGGATACCAGACACGGACTTCACACATTGAAAAATGAATGTTTCTGGGCTCCTTTTTACTTACATTTTAGGAATATACTCTAGGAACTGCTTTTTCTGTGCAAACTGCAATATGTTCATGTCAGAGATTAGACATTACTCTACAATTGACACTGTTGTGTACAAGACCTCAATCATGATGGATGATAGGCATAATGTTTTTTCTCAGCAGCTGATGTCATCACTAGTCCTATCTCACAATATATACATGCAGTGAAGGATGTTTATTCAGAAAAAACAGTAGATTACTCCTTTGCCAAAGGCTGGGATTGTTTGTTTTTTGTTTGTTCATTTTACACTGCACTATGTAATAGTTGATTTACACCAGTAATACAGCCTGTGAGTGAGTGAGTGAGCGAATTTAATTTTACGCAGCTCTTAGCAATATCAGAGCGGTGGACACCAGAAATGGGCTTCACATATTGTGCCCATGTGGGGAATCGAACCAGGGTCTCTGGCATGATAAGCGAACACCTTAACCACTAGGCTACCCACCGTCCCCAAGTCCATGGGCCTAACCAGCTAATCCAACTGGCTGCCTCTGATGACCAACTTACGTAGCTGGACATCAATTCAACGAAAACAAAAATATCTGGTCCCATCACAACAGCTTGTAAACCAATGCTATTATGACCAACAACCTACCCCAGGGGCATAATCCACAAGGGGCAGTGGATAAAGTGTTCGCTCGTCACGCGAAGACCCGGGTTCGATTCCCCACATGGGTACAATGTGTGAAGCCCATTTCTGGTGTTCCCCTCCATGATATTGCTAGAATATTGCTAAAAGCGGCGTAAAACAATACTCACTCACTCATTATGCCACAAACTGACATATGATGAAACCTAAATGAGCAACCTTCAATGACAAGCAACAGAGCTGGGAAACTATTCTAATCTTGGTCCCTACAGTATGCTTCATGTGACAGCTAGTGCTACATCACTAAAATTTTAGTCACGACGATATATTGCCAAAGTATAGTGCACTGAAGCTGCGATACGATACAAATCCTGATACAAGGGTCGCGATACGATACATATCACGATACTAAAACCTTTAATTCTAACACCAGCTATAAAACACCTTAAGATCAAAGAAAACCACTTGAAAGTATTTCGTCAAATTCCACCAGCGTTTTTCAATGTTCATTCGGAAATGAGATAATTACCTTTATACACGGACTTTGTGAATGTTATAAAATTGCGATCGCAATGTCTGACACAGTTCCTGATGCAAGAATTTCCGAGAAACATATGAAGGGAAAATAAGTATGCATAGTATGATATAACTTAATCATTAAACAAAAGGAAGTCTTTCTTGACAGATATCGGGATTCGGCAATTTTCAAAGTAAAACATTGATGTATCGTGGCCCATTTGAAGTATCCTATCTGGATATACGACAATGTAAAACTTTGTATCACACCACAAGTGACAGCTATAATGGCACCAACACCTGGTTCTTTGTTGACCAAAGGTCAAGTCTGTTTTCCTCATAAACAAAGGGATGCGTAACAAACCTCAAATCCATGTCAAGACCCGAATACAACAAAATGTGAATGTTTCCTGTTTTTAAAGTTTCCTCTTCTCCTATACTACCCATCTATGCTTCCCTACAAAACCAAAAAGCATCATCAGCCTATTTGTTCTCAAGACACTGGGAATGCCCCCAACATTCTGCTTTCCTCATTAATGGTACCGGTATATGGACAAAGCGCCAGTGATGGTCAGACAATTCCCTAATGAACTAAACAGATCCTGGTGAAAGGACCATCTGGGGAAAAAATCTATTAAAATGCCAACAGAAATCACAGGAATCATCATCATCACAGGCACTAGCATCTTCGTTTCAACCTAAAATATAATAAATAAATAATAGAATCCTTCTTTCAGTCATTATCATCACATATGCCATTAGCATCTTTTGATATCAATTTCACAATCAAACTTACACAACATACAAAGAGCTTATAGAGACAATAATCATGGTCATGAGATAAAAGCTAAATGAGATAAATGCTAACATCTTAATTTGTATTCAAATGATATCAAACTGCTTTCAAACCCTATCGTGATAATAAACATCATCATCATTATCATCCATCAACATCATCATCACTAACATCTCCATTAAAATTATCAATTTCAAAATTATGAAGCCTGTATTTTCCTAAATTTCCAAGGCCCACTGATAATGCAGAACGGACAGCCTGACTCAGGTTCTTCAACAATTGTGTTTTTACCCCAAGTAATCATAAAATTCTCCCTAATTCATTTTCCCAACCATATAACCTGTACACTTCAAGACAATACCAGCAGCGTGCAGTCATGTGTCCGATGATGATTAATTCCATGGACAATAAAATATTGGGGTGAGTTTATTTTGTCATCAGCATGCAAATTGGAAGTGACTGATCTGCACTGTGTCATCAGCTTCAATCAACACATCAGGATGAGGGAGGGGTCATAAAGGATGTTCTGCTGCCATTGTTGGGCCATGCATGGCTGGTTGCTCATCCTCTGTCTAGACGAGCACAGTTGGGTGAGAGACAAGCACTGGAACATTGTTGCCAACCTCACAACTAGTGCTGGTAGACTGTGTCACAATGTCTGAACCACATTATTTTCCCTACTTCCCCTAAAGCCTTGAATGACGCAAGTCAAGATTTCCTCAGGTTTCCATCTTACTAGGGTTCCTTTTCAATTTGAAAAAGTTTATTTGTTACTATATTCAGAGACTAATCATTAGTCTAATAATCTGTCTCCCAGTCTCTGAACCACATTATTTTCTCAACTGCCTAGCCCTCCCTGCAATGATAAAGCCCTAAATGAAGCAAGTCTAGATTTCCTCAGTTTCCAAAATTCACTGGAGCACCTTTTCAATTTAAAAGGGTTTATTTGTTACTATATTCAGAGACTAATCATTAGTCTAATAATCTGTCTCCCAGTCTCTGAACCACATTATTTTCTCAACTGCCTAGCCCTCCCTGCAATGCTAAAGCCCTAAATGAAGCAAGTCTAGATCTCCTCTGCCCCATCCAACTTTTCAATTTAAATTGGTTTATTAGTAACTTTCAAAATTATATATATTCAGAGATTAATGTATATCTACCAGTGCTAGCTGTTAGTAGTGTTAGGGCTGCAACGAATCCACAATAAGGCGATTATGATTCATATCACGAATACTGAGTGAGCGAGTGAGTTGGGTTTTACGTCGCTTTTAGCAATATTCCAGCAATATCACACCAGAAATTGGCTTCACACATTGTACCCCATTGGGGAATCAAGCCTGGGCCTTTGGCGTGACCAGCGAACGCTTTAACCACTAGGCTACCCCACCGCCACCACTAATACTGGGTAATGAATACGAATATTGGCGAATACAATAACAAGTTGATATAGTATTCAAATATTCAGTGAAACAATTACAAAATAGATATGTTTATCATGTTGACAGTGTGAATTTATCCTAACTATAACCAGTGACCACTGTCAAATTACTTGAACTAAATAGATATAAAACAGTGTTGACTATCACCCTGACTGGCATCGATATATTCCATTTGGCATATCTTGTTTTGATAAATAACGCTCAAATTCAAGTAAAAATACTCCTTTTATAAAATTCATAAATTTTCGATTCTAGTAATAGCGAAAAACAAACTGAATTCATGAAAGGATACGGTTCGATTTACCGAATATCACCCATTACCATCACCCATTGTGAACATTACCAATTGGCAAAATACTATTTTCTTGCAAACTGATAATGTATGGCTGATATCAAAACAGACTTTCATTGAAAACATGAAGCTTTATTCAGAGGCCCAGATAAGCTGTGTATCCGGGTAAAATATGCATAGAAAATTTCCAATTATGTATTGAAAAATATCTGTTGCATACCAATTACGCATTTAAAATGTTAGATATGCAAAAATTTAAAACAAATGCGTACAGAATATATTTTTAAAAATCGCTTGCGCAATGCACAAGACATCGATTGCTATCAAGTTGTACTGTTTGTATAGGACTAGTGTTGTACTGTCAGTATAGGATGAGTGATTTTTATGAAATCATTTCCATTATATTTAAGTTGGTTTTGATTAGGTATGACATAAGGCAGAACATACCTGCTTAGTAAACTTACTCAATGACATAATACTTAGGGGAGTAAAATGACTGAAATACGCACATATTTGAAAGCAGTGGGTAACGGAAAATGAAATACCCACTCAACATTCATAATACCCACTCCAAAAAAATACAGTGGGTACAGTACCCACATGAGCTAAATCTTATCTGGAGCTCTGTTTATTAGTATGATAATAGCAAATTTATCAGAATTGTGGCAGTAATGCAATTGTATAGTATTCAAAAGAATTATTTATAACATTAGCAAGTGAATAAAGTGATCTGTAGTCTTTGAAATACAGCAATGTATAAAGCCATATTGTAGGTTACAAATAATAGTATTCAATGTTAAGTCTCCTCTCTCTCCCTCTCTCTCTCTGTCCTCTCTCTCTCTGATCCTCAATACATGCTCCTCCACCGCCATGCACTTAAACACACTTAAAATATGATAAAATCAGATTTAAAGCCATATTGTAGGTTACACATAATAGTATTCAATGTTAAGTCTCTCTCTCTATCCCTCTCTCTCCCTCTCTCTCTCTGTCCCTCTCTCTCTCTGATCCTCAACCACATGCTCCTCCGACCGTACAAATGCACTTAAACACACACTTAAAATATGATAAAATCAGATTTAAATAATACCATAAGTTTTCTTATATTAAACATATACTCTAGTCTTTGTAAGGGAGACAACTAGAAACTAAACGCAAGTCTCACTGTAATGCTGAAAAATTCAAAGTTTGTTCAATACTTGCAAGTTAATTTGGAAATTGACTTTTTATGCATTTCATTTTCAACCACATATTCTAATCCAGCTGAAAGTTATTAAGTATGGGTACTTTATCTTAGAATTCCTGAAATCTAAGCAGGTTGACTGTCTGATGTTGACAACAAGCCTCCAGACTTTCTACTTGAATTTCAATCAATACATCAGATTGCCAATGTGCTTTGGTTGTGGAACTCACAAAAATCCAATTTCATTTGGGGGCAAACGTCACATATATTACATGTATATGACATCAGGTTATCGACTAAACGACCCATATATTCCAATCTTTCCGACCCGTGAAGGTCCGGGTTAGAGTATTGATCTTCAGTAACCCATGCTTGTCGTAAGAGGCGACTAACGGGATCGGGCTCACTGGCTTGGTTGACACATGTCATCGGTTCCCAATTGCGCAGATCGATGCTCATGCTGTTGATCACTAGATTGTCTGGTACAGTCTCGATTATTTACAGACCGCCGCCATATAGCTGGAATATTGCTGAGTGCGGCGTAAAACTAAACTCACTCACTCCATCCAATATTTCCAAAGATCTGGATTACATTTGTGAAAGGCCATTAATAACTGACTTGATGTCATCATTTACAAACCAGAAAAATAACAGTTTTCACATGTTCAGGGACAAAGACTATGGATAATTTAAAGAATAACTTATCTATACCTGGAACTTACAGGTTATCTTGGAATATTGTTAAGAGCAATCTCTGAAGATCTGCATTACGTTTGTGTGTGTCTCCCATTAATGGTTGGTTGGTCGGTTGGTGTTTAACGCTGCATATAGCAATATTCCAGCTATATGGCTGTGGTCTGTAAATAATCGAGTCTGGACCAGACAATCCAGTGATCAGCAGCACAAGCATCTCCCATTAATAACTGACATGACGTCAACATATATAAAATCTGACATCGCATCTCTCTTCATTATTAAAGGGACGGTGGGGTAGCCTAGTGGTTAAAGCGTTCGCTCATCGTGCGGAAGAGCCGCGTTTGATTCCCCACATGGGTACAATGTGTGAAGCCCATTTCAGGTGTCCCCCGCCGTGATATTGCTGGAATATTGCTAAAAGCGGCATAAAACTAAACTCAGTCAGTCAGTTCAAAGGGGCGGTAGGGTAGCCTAATGGTAAAAGTGTTTGCTCGTCGCGCGGAAGACCCATATGGGTACAATATGTTTCTGGTGTCCCCCCACCATCATATAGCTGGAATATTGCTAAAAGCAGCGTAAAACTAAACTCACTCACTTCACTTCCAAAGAAAAAGAGTATGGCAATTTAAAGAACAACTTATCTACACCTTGAAATTACAGATTATATTGCTGAGTGCGTTAAACAACAAACAAACAAACAAACCAAACAGATTATCTGTCCCTCGTGATTCTCGGCTTGACTCCGAACTTCAAAAATGAATTCTCCTGGCTGTGATGGAGACTCCTCCACATGATGCCCCAGTGGGATATTGTTTTGACACAGTGACATCAGGGACACATTCAGGACATAAACAATGTCCCATGCTGTCAGATTACGATGACACGCCATCCACCAAATCACTGACCAGAAAATCTAATTTAGTCATCTCTTTCCATAGTGCTGGGGATATGTTCCTACCCTTGCTGGAGAACAAAGGGTCCATGTTTCTGTAGTGCTCAGCATGTGCCACATCGAAAACATATAGTCTAAAGAAACTCTGATAGATCTAAACATGGATACAACTTGAGCTACTTGGCAAATATCTTTTTCAGTACGTTCTATTCCATTCAGTAAACTTTCACCTGCATTCTTGACATAAAATTTTCAAAATTGTACTTACTTTCAAAATTGGGACATTTTTGTCCATATCCAGACTGACTGACTGAGTTTAGTTTTCGCTTTTTAGACTGACTGACACCAGAAATGGGCTTCACACATTGTACCCACGTCCATATCCAGACTGACTGACTGACTGAGTTTAGTTTTACGCCGCTTTTAGCAATATTCCAGCAACATCACGGTGGGGGACACCAGAAATGGGCTTCACACATTGTACCCATGTCCATATCCAGAATGACTTAGTCATTGTTACATTCCAGCTAATGCCATAGCATGATATTAAGAATTCAAGGCTCTTCCCTTTTTGTTATTAGTAAAATGCAAGCCATCATATAGCTATAACATGATTTGGGTGATCATAAATCCAATTTTGGAGTTTTTAATGACAATTGCTTCTGATGGGGAGAACATGATCAGTCCCGATGAGGTCTGGATAAATACATGCCTACACATTGTACTGGAGATAAGCTGCTAGTGACTGAAGTTATAGACCACTTTGACTTAGTTACAGACTTCAGCAACAACAGACCCGTGAAGATCCGGGTTAGAATTGATCTTCAGTAACCCATGCTTGTGGTACATGGGGAATAAAGGGATTGGGAGATCAGGTTCGAGGACTTGGTTGACACACGCCATCATCACCCCAATTGCGTAGATTGATGCTCATGATGTCGATCAAATGATTGTCTGGTCTAGACTTTATTACTTACAGACTGCCGCCATATGGCTGGAATATTGCGGAGTGCGGCGTTAAACAACAACACCCAAGTGAGTACAGGTACCAATCTGCGTGACTAAATTTATAGGCTGATGTCAAAGGACACAGAAATTGTTCACCAGTCCCAGATTACAAACACATGAAGTCCGAAGGTCAATGACATGAACTACATGAACACAGCCATGACAACCAGCTACATCACACATGTCACCAACTGATGGAGCTATTTCATTTCCTGGGGAAACCCTGTAACGAGCTGATGCTTGAGGACAGGACTGTCATCTAAAGTACATCATCCACCACACACATAACTCCTTTACCAACAGCTTAGACATGGAACATGAAGACAAGACACCAATTACCATAATGCCTCAAGGCAATCTCTAAGTGATTATCAGGGTCAGCTTTAGGTTGACACCACATACAACAGATTGACAGTTTTCGTTTCATTTGTTTGTGTGTAATGATGAACTGTGCAATTACCCCAAGGTATAATTTGTTGGTATCTTCACATGGCCTAACAAGGAGCTGGTGATACTTTGTGGTCAAGTCGTTTATCTGGCCAGATTGTGTGGTCAAAACCCCTGTATCAGGTGAGACTGAGTGATCAAGCCCTCTATATCAGGTCCGGTCAAGTGGTAACTATATTAGTGGTCCAGCAATATCACGGGGTGAACAGAAATGATATTAGTGAGCATGAGAACACTTTAACCACTAGGCTACCTCAGCCCCTAACTATATTAGTTAAGGCTGAGTGATCAAGCCATCTATACCAAGTCAGACAGTACAATCAAGCCCTCAATATCAAGTGAGACTGTGTGGCCAAGCCCTTTGTATCAAGTCTGCATTACCCATAGACATGTAGTCTGTCTCACAGTCCCTGAACCACATTATTTTCCCTACTGCCAAGCCCTCTCTGCAGTGCTAAAGCCCTAAATAAAGCAAGTCTAGATTTCCTCAGGTTCTGAATCTCTGGCCTCCCTGGGGCTCTTTTCAATTTAATTGGGCTTGTTTGTTACTATCAAAATGATACATATTCAGAGTCTAAGCATTAGTCTAATAGACATGGAACCAACCCACTGTACTGGGTCAGTCTGTGTGGTCAAGCCCTCAATATTAGGTCTGAGAGAGTGGTCAAGCCTTCCTCCTTACAGCATGATCCCTCACATGAAGCCAACCCTCTGTCAGGTCAGTCTGTGTGGTCAAGAGAGGATAAAGCACTGCGCAATCTTGATTATGTTGGGTCAAAACCACTCCCGGGTTCAACACAGTCAAGATGGTTATTTTGGAAGCTTTCTCCGTGAAACCGTAGCAGGTAATCTATCCTGCTGGAAGACCTTCCTTCCATCACCATGCTTACTGCTCCTTCAAATCAATACACTTTTTGGCACCAGAACATTGCTGCAACTTGCACTGCAGTGCAATTTGTCTGCAAGAGCATCTCCCATCCTCAACATCCAGCCATATTGTCAGCATAAACATGACATGTTTAATAGGAGAGGAACAACCGTTTGGCTCTCTAGCCTTCAGAAGCAGTTGTGACTGGCTGATTAGATTTAACTTCCATCAAACACATCACTCTGCTAGTTCTCCACAAGCAATTTCCCACCAAAGCAGCCATTTTATCAACCTTGAAATAAACATTCTCTAAAACACTGAAGAACTGAAAATCAATAAAATTACATTTTGAGATTATTTCAAACTGAAAGCCTCCAGTTTATTCTTAAATTGAATAAAGGTCACCTCTGAGGGATAAGGATCCACAGAGGATGTCAGTTTCAATCCTGAAAGGCAAGAATATCTGGAAAATATTTTTCAAGCAAGCCTGGTTAGTGAACATGGAACACACGAACCAGTGGACTGGTTTTGTGGGTTCCTCCTGCTGAAACTTATGAATGATTATTAATTAAAAGTCACGTACCTGATCACAGATTAAATCCCATTTCTTCTCATCATCG
This sequence comes from Haliotis rubra, assembly GCF_003918875.1. Lineage (NCBI taxonomy): Eukaryota > Metazoa > Mollusca > Gastropoda > Lepetellida > Haliotidae > Haliotis > Haliotis rubra. The sequence goes on from NW_025767690.1 coordinate 291,208, forward strand.
TAGTTTTTTAGTACTTTAGCTTTGTCAGGAGGTAAGTCCATAGAATTCTGAAAAATTAAAGCATTTTGTCAGGACATCCAAAACAATATTCACTTTATACTTGAAACAAACATTTTATAAGTGAGTTTCTCATATTGTTGTCACATAGATTTATGATAAACATGCCCCCCTTCCCCAAGCTGTCTATGTGAGCAAGGTGCTATATATGTCATCAGCAACTTCTTGGTTATACCGGGGCGGTGGGGTAGCCTAATGGTTAAAGCGTTGGCTCGTCATGCCAAAGACCCGGGTTCGAATCCCCACATGGGTACAATGTGTGAAGCCCATTTCTGGTGTCCCCCGCCGTGATGTTGCTGGAATATTGCTAAAAGCGGCGTAAAACCAAACTCAGTCAGTCAGTCAGTCTTGGTTATACCACTCATCCCAAAACAGTCATCACTTCTTTGTAAACATGCCACTACTGACTAGTTGAGACTCGATTGTACGCCAGTGGAGAGAGGATTGGTTGGTTTGTTGGTTTGTTGTTGAACACCACACTCAGCAATATTCCAGCTTATATGGCGGAGGTCTGTAAATAATCGAGTCTGGACCAGACAATCCAGTGATCAACAGCATGAGCATCGATCTACGCAATTGGGATACGATGACATGTGCCAACTAAGTCAGCGAGTCTGACCACCCAATACCGGTAGTCGCCTCTTAAGCATGGTAACTGAAGATCAATTCTAACCCGGATCTTCACTTGATTTGGGAAGGGACCCTGAAGTCACACAGGTCTTAAACATTTACAAATTTTGTGAAACCAACAAGTAAGGGTGCTGGTGGCAAAACATCGAATCCATCTTCAAGGGTTCCAAAGCGTCCAAGCATGGCATCTCTTTAAAGTGAATTGCAACAACTTAGACTACTACACCTGATAATGTAGAGAGGTCTGGAACACAACACTACCTGGGGATTGCAGAGGTCATTTGTGTCCCCCAGAATGCCTTGATGATATGTTCAGATTGTCTTATATTGTTATTATAAGGATATGCTAAGAAAGAGATCAAAGTCTGGCAGTGTCGCTACCAACAATGCACTAAACAGTGAAAACACTGCTCCCTGTCAAGATAAAATCAGTTTAGTCTTTCATATATTAGTACCTTAACTTAAATTTGAAATGTTCTGACCACCAGCTCTCTCTGCCAAATTAGGAAACGTTTTGTGATGTTGTTCAAAACTGGGTTCTCTTCATTGTTCGTACTTTCTTGATTATTAATATCAAGCATTGGAAATGTTTTATACAAATTAGGCATTTGTACTGCCATCTGTGTCAGACTTGGTGCTGAACTTCTATACCAAACTTCGTAATCGATATATCTCTTCCAGACATGCTAGTTGAATCAATACTGGGAATTTAACATGGCAAGATCAGTCAACAGTGTAAGTTTACAAAACCATTACAAGGCTATCCCACAAGTTCCCTGTAGTCCTGTCTCACAGTCTCGGAACAGCATTGTTTCCCTTCCTCCCAGTGGTTCTGCAGTACTAAAGCCTTCAATGAAGGAAGTCTAGATTTCCTCAGGTTCTGAATCTCCCATCTCACTGGGGCTCCTTTTCAATTTAAAAGGAATTATTTTTTCTATCAAAATTATATATATTTAGAGACCAAGCATCAGCCAGTCCTGAGGGTGTACAGTGGAATAGAGGATTGTTGGAAGGAGTTTTGGAGTTTGAGGTCAGCCATTTCTGCCAAGTTGTTAATAAACTGAATTTACCAGTCATTCTGATTTATTATTTAAAATAAATTATTTGTTTCTGTCAAAAGTATATAGACAGCAAGTATCAGCCTAGTCCCGTGGGTGTACCTTGGAATGGAGGTTTGTTGGAAGGAGTTTTGGAGTTTGAGGTCAGCCATTTCTGCAAAACTGTTAATTAACTGAATTCACCAGACAGTCTGATTTAAAACGAATTATTTGTTTCTATCAAAATTATACATATTCAGACACCAAGCTTCAGCCTAGTCCCTGGGTGTACAGTGGAATAGAGGATTGTTGGAAGTTGTTGGGAGTTTGAGGTCAGCCATTCCTGCCAAGCTGTTAATTAACTGAATTTACCAGTCATTCTGACCCTAGTACATCAGTAACAACATCATTCACACAGTAAAACGATCCTCCCCACTCAGTAAAACAATCCTAAACACTTGACAGAAAGTGTGACTGTTCTCGGCAGCTAGTAACCAGAGTACTACCTACCAGGTGGGTCTCGGATTTCCTATAGTCATTAACACCAGTGGTGCATGAAAGTAGGACTACAAGAACAAGCTTATCTCCCAATTTGTGGAGGTGTATGCACTGAGCTGGATGGTATGTGGGTATACTGGTGGTAGTGATCTGTGGGTGGGGCCATCAGTGCCAGGGATATATTTTCTGGGGGTTGGGTGATGGTGGGGCAGTCCTAGTGCTGTGGGTACAGTGTTATTAATGAAACCTCTGAGTTCTGTGGGTGGGGCATTGGAACAGAAGTTACACTAATCTGACGGTATAGCAGCCCTAGTGGTCTGTGGGTGCAGTGTGAGTACAGAAGCCCAGGTGCTCTGTGGGTACAGTGTTAGTACAGAAGCACCAGAGCTCTCTAGTTGGGGAATCATTACAGAAGCCTGGGTGTCCTGCACATGTCTGTGTTTGTCAGTACAACTGCCCCAGAGCTCTGTTGGTGGGGTGACAGTACAACTGCCCTAGATCTCTGTGGGTGGGGTGTCAGTACAACAGCTCTAGATCTCTGTGGGTGGGGTGACAGTACAACTGCCCTAGATCTCTGTGGGTGGGGTGACAGTACAACAGCCCCTGAGCCCTGTGGGTGGGGTGACAGTACAACTGCCCTAGATCTCTGTGGGTGGGGTGTCAGTACAACAGCCCTGATCTCTGTGGGTGGGGTGACAGTACAACTGCCCTAGATCTCTGTGGGTGGGGTGTCACTACAACTGCCCTAGATCTCTGTGGGTGGGGTGTCAGCACAACAGCCCTAGATCTCTGTGGGTGGGGTGTCAGTACAACAGCCCCTGAGCCCTGTGGGTGGGGTGTCAGTACAACTGCCCTAGATCTCTGTGGTTGGGGTGTCAGTACAGCAGCCCTAGATCTCTGTGGGTGGGGTGACAGTACAGCAGCCCTAGATCTCTGTGGGTGGGGTGACAGTACAGCAGCCCTAGATCTCTGTGGGTGGGGTGACAGTACAGCAGCCCTAGATCTCTGTGGGTGGGGTGTCAGTACAACTGCCCTAGATCTCTGTGGTTGGGGTGTCAGTACAACTGCCCTAGATCTCTGTGGGTGGGGTGTCACTACAGCACCCCCTGATCCCTGTGGGTGGGGTGACAGTACAACTGCCCTAGATCTCTGTGGGTGGGGTGACAGTACAACTGCCCTAGATCTCTGTGGGTGGGGTGTCAGTACAACAGCCCTAGATCTCTGTGGGTGGGGTGTCAGTACAACAGCCCTGATCTCTGTGGGTGGGGTGTCAGTACAACAGCTCTGTGGGGAGACCACCACTGATGTTATTCCTGGCTACTTAGCTGCTACAGGCTATTGTAGATTGTATTACATACTAGGGCAGAGTGGAACTAATTGTTTGGAGAACCTGTCCAGTAGATCAAGTGTAAGTTTCTTACCATGCTAATTGGTCTTCAGTGGTCACAATGCATGTGACTGACCTGACTGACCATTGGAACGCGAAGTATCCATATACCAACTCAAAAGTATCATACTTATACTGATTAACAACCAAACTTGATATACTTTTCATGCATAGAAAAGATTATTTTCTAGTAATGTAATTACTCAACTTAATGCAAAATATAAACATAGCAAACTGAATTATCTGCCATCTTACTGTCCTTCTCTACCATGTTAATATTAAAAATTGGATTCTGGTACAAAAATATGATTTGGGATAAAGAATTCAATTACACCTGAACAGCACTTGAAAAATAACAATTATTGGGTAAGCTTTCAGGTAGATGATCATGTGAAACAAGAACTGTTTTACATCACAAACCTTTCTGCACATTGCAGAATTTAGTGTGTTCGCTGACTGACTGACTGAGTTTGGTTTTACGCCGCTTTTAGCAAAATTCCAGCAACATCACGGCGGGGGACACCAGAAATGGGCTTCACACATTGTACCAGTGTGGGGATTCGAACCCGGGTCTTCGGCGTGACGAGCCAACGCTTTAACCACGAGGCTACCCCACCGCCCCTGTGTTCGCTGAATATACACATGTTATAAAGCATGTATACTGCAGAGCTATGGTCTAAATGAAGGTTGAAAGTCAAGAGGTCCTTGAAAATGGTACTGTAAAAATGCTAATGTTAAAGAGCAGCATTCGACTTAAGTATATTATTTATCAATGGTCTATGAAAATCATAGTGCTACAAATACTTTGTTTTGTCCCAAATAATTTACAGATCATTTTCACATAACTGGAACACTGCAGAGTGTGGCGTAAACAACAAACAAATAATATGAAGACACAACTACTGGCAAACAAGGATAAGTTGGACCAGAGCAGAGAACACATTTACGAGAAGTAGGCGGTGCACTGCAAAAAGCAAACCCATTTGGTTTGTGAAAGGTAGAGCAGATGTAGGCTAGTGCACGTGCATTGCATGACGATGAAATTGATTCCGAGCGCAGCTGCCTACACCTTGTAAGACTCTCATATTGGTGTAGTAAGTCACACTAAACTTGATCACGGACAACCTGGACCCCTTCGCTAACAATGGCAAGAGCCAGTCGGCAGCACTCATAGTAGTGATACATGCCAATACGGGTCAATTGTCAGGTCGGTGCTCAACTTATCCTTGTTTGCCAGTAACATAACATCTTTTGACATTTTTTGGCATGAAGTTATTTGGTTATTCTGTTAAGTAATACTTCCCACAACCCCCATTCTCTTCCCACAGAGGTTACTTGTCATATCTTCCTACGAACCTCTGTTCTAATACGGCCATATTTCCCGGTTCTCGTAAAATCCCCTAGCGGCAAAAGATCGCAACACGAGTTATCTCCCTTCTTTCTATCCAATCAGAACACGCGTTACATCGACTTAGATTCAACTTGACTAACACAAGCAAATGTGGGGCCACAAATATCCCCCATCTGCCGGGGACTTGTGTTGATGTTACACACAAGACGTTTAATGGCTAGCTTGTCCGTCGTCAACGAGGGCGATGGAGACGCGACTGATCCGCCATAACATGACTGAGTTCTGTCTAGAAGAAACGTTTGCGCATCGCGCAGGGGAAGAAGTTTAGTTTTCTCGAAGCATACGGAAATTACCGAGGCCTTGCGAATGATCACTTTTGAAACAACGTCGCTGATTGCACAACTAAATCTGATTGCCTCCAATCACAAGTCTTGAACGCTCACACCATGAAAGGGCCGTATTAGAACAGAGGTTACGTAGGAAGATATGACAGGAGTAACCTCTGTGGGAAGAGAATGCACAACCCCATGCCACAAAGCAATCTTAGCCCTAAGGTGACCGTTTCTCATATACCTTGACACAGACTTACAACTAGTCTCGCAGTTCCTGAACCACACTATATTCCTTTCTGCCCTAAATGAATCATGTCTAGATTTCCTTCGGTAATCTCCCATCTCACTGGGGTTCCTTTTCAACATGAAAGGGATTTTTTATTACTATCAAAATTACATACATTCAGAAACTAAGTGCTAGTCTAACATACGACAGTCGTAGCACTAAGGCTGTTTTGTACAACACCATCCACATCTGTTAGAACATTTACTGTAATATGATTTGAAACTTACATCTAAGTGGGCTTGTTGGGTTATATTATTGAAGTACGAGGAAAGTGTTCCACATATAGCTAAGGTTCATTGGTGTACTGGCCCAGTTGAAGAGATAGAGATCATGAAAAGCTCACAGTTGGTACACGTTGTAATTCGACACCATTTCTTGTGGCAGCAACCTTTCAAAATGAGGTGTGGCTGAGTTTATTACGCTTCAGATTAGTGGCTGTTTACAGGTTCACGTTTCACAACAATTTTAAAGTGACTTACACTAGTTTAGACTATAAACAAGGACTTCTTGCGGGATTAGTTGTTTTGTTTCAACACCTACAGTGTGAGAGAGTAATATCATGGTGGGGACACAAGAAATGGGCTTGTACCCAGGTGTGGAAACGAACCCAGGTCTTCGACGGGATGAGCGAATGCTTTAACCACTAGGCTACCCTACCGCCAATCAAAACCTATGTGAAGATCCTGGTTAAGATTGGTTTTCAGCAAACCCATGCTTATCGTAAGAGGCGACTAACAGAATTAGGTGGCTAGGCTCACCGACTAGGTTGGCACATATCATCGTATCCCAATTGCGTAGATTGATACTCATGCTGTTGATCATTGGCAGCGTTCGAAATACCTGCAGTTCCAACAGTCGGGGCGTTAAAATTTAGACAAGTATATGAAGATATTTTGTGGGCAGGTAAGTTTTGGTCAGGGCTAGCAAGTTTGTTTGTTTTTTTTTTTTTTTTATTCCATTTCAAGTCTCACATGAAATATGAAATACATATGACATAAAAGACAATTTCTATATAACATCAACGGTGTTTTGTTAGGTTATAACAAATGTGTAAGTACATAAGATATCATTAAAGTTTCTGTAGAGGGCATATGAAATATAAAATTGGAGGGATAAGTTTGAATAGTGTGATTGTAGTGAGTGGGGTCTGGAAATACAGCTGATATTATAAGAAGAGTTCAATGCTTAGCACATAGTAAGGTATATAAATGTTTCCACTTCCTTACAAAGGGATCTAAGCTATTGTTTTTCCTAGCTATATATTTTTCAGTTGTACATATATTTTTTAATAACTTAAGAAATCCCTCACGGGAAAGTGCTTGTTGTTTTATACTTGAAACATAAATGAATCTTTTGGCAAGAAGTTAAATATGATTTAGTATTTTATTGTTTGAGCACACTCCAAACATGATAGTGAATTTTGTAAATGTGACATTACACTGGAGGTGAGTATTTAGAAATTGTTCTACATTTTGCCAAAAGTTTTTAACTAAATCACAGTAAGAAAATACATGCAATATGTCTTCTGAGGTATGTTTACAAAAGTACAAGTATCATTATCAACTAGCTTCATCCTCAATAGTTCTTTCTTTGTATAGATTATTCTGTAAATAAATCTGTACTGAAAATCTAACAGCTTACAATCATTTGTACATTTCTTGTAATATCCTAATACATCACTCAACATTACAGCCTGCTGAAAGACAGTATTCCAATACTCTAGTACCTTAGGGGTATTGTTGGCCAGGGCTGGCAAGTTTTACATCTAACCAGCCCTGTGGTCTGGCTGAATTTTTGGGAGTTTCATACCCTGTCATTGGATTATCTGGTCCAGACTTGGTTATGGACCATCGTCATATAGCTGGAACATTGCTGAGTGTGACATTGAAAACACACAAAACAAAACCTTCAGACTGAACTGTTTTCTGTTGACCAAGTGAAGAGTAATAAGCAAGCAATTGAAACAAGTTCAACATAAAAATGAGACACTGACAATGATTCCGTGCTCTACCTCACAAGAAAAAACTTTTATCCACGAATAAAGCAAGCGAACTTGATTGAGAACATAATTTCACCACCTGTGAATTTTTCTTATGTAGTTACTATTTCAAGAAACACAAGTGATAGTTCCCGAGCATCTTGGCTCTTCTTGAAAAATACCTAAGCCCACTGTAAGTGAGGCAGTTTATGGGCTTAAAAGAAATTCAATTTTGACATAAGCTGGTAAAATCTGAGAACCAATGGAAAATCCAGCATTTGCACTCAAATTCTGCCTTTATAAACTATATATTATATCACATTTGATATAACATCAACGTAACATGAGCTTTTGTTCCTGTAAACAATGTGACATCCTTCAAATAACCTCGGAAGAATGGCATGAAGTCTTAAACTACCAACACGTTCTATGTTAAGCTTGGTAAATCTAAGAGCAAAGAGATACGTCATCTGGCTATTGAACTGAAGACAGCACTCCATAACCCTCCATCAACGGAAGATGACAACACACCTTTTCCTCCTCATCTTCCCTAATATTTTGCCTGCATGGATCTGAGTTTTACAGCACAAACAAATACTGATCATAGATACCTGTCAAAACAATGCCGAAATAGTTCCCAAACATGAAATAGATTATTGAAGGCAACATTGGAAGATTCTTTTTGAACGAGACCAATTTTTGAGCATGTCTAATGTCTTTGCTTGCTGAAATGTTCATATCAAAAGTGAGTGAGTGCGTTTGGTTTTACAGCACTTTTAGCAATATTCCCGCAATATCATGGCAGGGGACACCAGAAATGGCCTTCACAGATTGTACCCATGTCAGGAATAAAACCCAGGTCTACCAAAATTGCTATACCAGCTGGAGCACTGACAGATGGGATCCCATCAAGAGACAACAAATATTGAGCCAGGTAAGAAACACTGGTGTCAGCTCCTCTAAGCAAGTTTGTTCCACAGTGACAAACTAACAGCTGTCTGGCGTTTAAGTAGAAGCTACTTTGGGACACAGTTTGCCAAGACAACACGCAAACAATCAACATCAGCGCTATGGCATCAACAACATGTAGGGCTGGTTCTCAATGTAGATAATAGGCATCAATGATTGTTGACCAAATAACCATCAATTTTCAACAAATATTGGAAAAGTAAATTTTAACAAGAGCTAAACTGAAAATATAAAGAAATCAACATATTTCACATCACTTCAGTGTGCGAAATAGTTTCCAAATTTTGCTAGCCAGTCAGGCTAGCTATGCCTGAAAGTTACTAGCCCACAAAATAATTCCCTAGCCCGAAATTTGAATGTAGACACTGAGCAAAAGATTACAAAAAGGTAAAATACCATCAAAACCAAATGACCACATGAAAATTCACTAGCCTGTCGGGCCAGTGAATGTACAGATTTACTGGCCCGACTGGATTTTTACTAGCCACGGGCTAGCGGGCCAGTGGTTTTTCCGCACATTGCCCTTACAAAACAGCATTATGAACATAACTTCAAGTGGTAACTTTGAGCATTGTGTGTCTAAATGAAAATGTTTGATTGTAACAGTTTATGTAACTTAAGATACAATTACTACTGACTTTACACAATTTGTATAAACCTTTCGAGCAGGAAGTGAGACAGCACACAGAATGGACAATCAAAAAAGTGTCAACAGCAGTGCAGATGTTGCCATTTTACATTTGGAACTGTCTGTTTATTTTGATTATCAGATACAAATACCTGGAACCAGAATGGAAACTGAGCAGGTCTCAATCCTTATATTAGCTTACTAGAAAGTTCACCTGACTGGACCTCTATATTTGATAAGAAAGTGAACAATAGAAAAAATATATTTTCCTGAAGAATCCGAGAACAATGGAGTCGGCCTCATACTACAGGTAAGCTGCCAGCTAATATTCATAAAGTCAAGCTGTTTACAGACGTCTGCCATCTGTCCAAACAAATTCAGATGTATACAAATTAAATTCTGGCCAGATCGATCATGTAAACTGCCTGTTACTGTTACCCATCTTATTCTACTGGAACTAAATGACTGACATAATCTGCTGGCGTGTAGGTATTTTCGGACCCCTTTGAGGCTGTCATGTCAGATAGATATAGATCCCACCAATACTCCGGCTATTCGTAAGGTAATGATCCTGTGTTTCTGTTTGTCCAAGGAAGCATGCTTTCCCTCATGTTAACCAGACTCGCATGGATGTTCAAAGTGTCCCTCTAATCTATGCATTGTTCCCCTGCCGGACCTATCTGAAGATGAAGTTGGTATGTACACCTGTACATTAGCAGCCTGCCAAAACAAACACAGACATCTCATTAGGTGGTACTATCGCTTTCTAATGTACAAGTAAGTAGGCTTGAAAGCATACATGAAATAGCTTGTTTGTTTGTTGTTAAACGGCAAACTCAGCAATTTTTCAGCCATATGACAGCAGAATGTAAACAATCGACCCAAGACCAAGCAATCTGGTATATATGATCTTCCTCCGTCAGGGAGATGACCACAAGCCATTAACCAATTCACCAAGCCTGACCACCCAATCGACTTGGTTGTCCCTAGAGCTGGCTAAAAAGATCAACAATCAGAATTATTGTCAATGGGAATCATCAATAATGATTATCGATATGAAAATTGTGTAATCGATAATGTCAAACATGTTTGTTTGTTGTTTAATGCCACACTCTGCAATATTCAAGCTATCTGGCGCAGTCTGTAAATAATCGAGTCTGGAGCAGACAATCCAGTGATCCACTGAATGAGCATCGATCTATACAGTTGGGATAAGATGACGTGTGTACAACCCTGACCACCTCAACCTGTTAGTCACTTCTTACAAGAAGGATGGGTTGCTGAAGACCAGTTCTAACCCAGACCAATTCTAACCTGGCATATACCTGGGTCGTATATTTGGAGGTCATGTGAACTCAGTCTTTATCCGCCAAGGTCCCAGGCTAAAACATTGGGGAGTCAGACAAATCTTAAAATTCTTTGAGAGGCATTTTAGAAGTTGTGAAGATGAAGGAAAACTAAGTTCTATGGATAGTTAACTTCTTTATTGCAATGAGTGCGATGTTTCGGTGTAGGTACTTACACCATTATCAAGCAAGTGAATGGAGCAGACAATCCAGTGATCAACAGAATGAGCACTTGCTTGATAACAGTGTTAGTACCTACACCGAAACATCGCACTCATTGCAATAACGAAAAGTTGACTATCCATAGAACTTAGTTTTCCTTCAAATTAAAAAAAATATAACAAAGCCAAGTTCTGGCATAATAATCAGCCCTCATTAGAGTGAGTGAGTATGTTTTTTTACTATATTCCAGCAATACCATGGCAGGGGACACCAGAAATGGGCTTGGCAGTGTTCACAAATAGCATCTGACCCTGTGACAAATCCGGCAGATTTGCCAACGGTCAGACAGAAGTCTACAACCCGCCGGTCCCAGTGTCTGACTGTATATTTCACAATGACTTTGACTGAAGTTGTTTTATGTGACATGTGACACTTGTTTGCTGTTTATAAATCTTATGTTTGTTAATAATTTCAATGTCAATTATAAGAAATATTAAATCTGAAATGTGTGTTTAAGTTTTTCCATGGGTCCTGTGCATTTTCAATGGGTCAGTCAGGTCAGAAACTCTGACCTGACTGCCATGTGACTACTGGTAGCCTAAACCTGTGGTTGACACTGTTCCATGTCAACACATCCTGATGTTTATGTGGAGACACTGATATGAATGTGTGACACCTAGTTAGCCCAGTTTCTCTTCCCTCATCACAGTAACTGTAGCTGGACCAATCCTAGGTCAGACTCTTTTGGGCTAGCAATATAATATACTGGGGATTTTTGTGAAAGATGAGATGATCATTTCTCTAGATACTTCACATGAGTGAGTGAGTGAGTATGGTTTTTACGCCGTTTTTAACAATATTCCAGCAATATCACGGCGGGGGACACCAGAAATGGGCTTCACACAATGTGCCCATGTGGTGATTTGAACCCAGGTCTTCGGCGTGACGAGCCAACGCTTTAACCACTAGGCTACCCCACCGCCCTGCTTCACATGAATTACAATGTCACGAAAGACAAGGTACATAGTTGGTGTATCATGAATTCAAACCCAACACCATCTTTGCAAAAACATTTGAGTCTACAGACATGAACTTTGCAAAAAGCATTATTTTCTGCAGATCTTGATGTTACTTTCAGAACAGTACAAGCTTTACTTTTAGGCCGGACAGAATTTATCTCAGGCTTTGGGCTAGAGGTAAAAGTCATCGACTTCAACAGAATGTTGCAAATGTTTTTATCAGTTATTGATCATATTGACTGGCCATACTTATGTTATGATTAAAATTTTGGAGAAAAGGATATTTTAGATGACAACCAATCAGCCCAATGACAACTATAGTATCATAACCCGTGAAGATCCGGGTTAGAACTGATCTTCAGTAACCCATGCTTGTCGTAAGAGGCAACTTGTAACGGGATCGGGTGGTCAGACTCGCTGACTTGGTTGAGGCATGGTATTGTATCAAAATTGCGTAGATTGATACTCATGCTGTTGATCACTGGATTGTCTGGTCCAGACTCAAATACTTACTACCGCCATATATCTGGAATATTGCTGAGTGGGCGTAAAACTAAACTCACTCATTCAATAGTTGTCATATACAGAATACACTTACTAAATGGTACAGACCCTGTGAAAAGATACAAACAAGCACTTTCCGGTCATGACAGTAGTGATTAAGACTTTTGACAAATGTTTGATGTACATAGAGACTGCTCCAGCGACAGTGTTTGTGGACAGTGTTTGTCAAGAAGGGAATAAAACAAGGGTTTAGAAATCAGAATGATATGCATAATTAGGTTATTAATATTCATCTTCCAAGCTGGAACAAGTACCTACAAACATATGTGCAATGTCTCGAAAATAAATGCAATAACCTTTTCTATGATAACATGCTAATCATAAGTAAAACATTTTACGGTACTGGGACAAAGGGTTTTTATGGGCGTAATTTATTCAGTTTCAATTGTGCTGATGTGACGTTAAATATTCACTCACTCACTTATTCTACTTAAACCCATGTTCATGTGCTTTCGATCTTACTGAATTACTACAGGAAAACAACATGAGTCACAAATGTTTTGACTCCAGAACAAACACAAAGACATTGAGAAAAAGAACATTGGTGTTCTTTAATAAGAAACATGCAATCATAATATTCCAGCTGCTACGCTTTAGATATAAAATCCTATCTCATCCTGACAACAGCATGAGCAGAAATTTGTTTAAAGGGGTCACTATGTCCAGTGTCCGTTTGATCTGGACAACTGACAAAATATGAGATAAAGGATATTACAAATGACTGTGTTGCCAGGAAAGGGGACAATGGTTCTGCTGTACTTTAATCACTCGAATAGAGAAATATCCATGAAGTTTTTCTGAAAACCATGGCCATGAATATCAACAAGACTTGAAGGTGAACAATCTAAATTTCTAATACACCAGACTACTGAATGAATCCTCTAACATCCTTCGAACATGTCACATTTTGTGTATTTCCTAGAATCAATAATTTCTAACTTTCCCAACCTGAGTTCCAGTTATAACAGCTAACAGCTCTTAAACAGGTCAATGTTAACTCTGATTACTATTCACTAAGTGCATTTCAATTCATTAAACATGTAAATAATAAAATATGCATGTAATGGAAAATTCTATAAATTTGACAGAAGTGTTTGATGGCCTTTACCATAATTAATTTGTCGAATATACCCCAAAGAATAAAATCTGCAAATCTTAATACATTAACATCACTTTCTGCAAGGACTTGGCACTTCAGTCAAATGTAAATACTGTCAGGGAAACCAACTTCTCAAATAAATTGGCAATTTTCACTAACAAGGTCCAAAAATAGAAGTTAGCCAGCTAAAACATTTCCTGTTTGGAGTTTCACATTCACAGGTCATTAAACGGAGAGGAAATTTTCAACACATGTCTAAAATGTCCCTGTTCAAGTGATTCAGAAATGCTTCCACACAACATGAACAAAGACGTTATTCAATATAGCTTTGCATGAGATAATAATCATAATTAGTTACAGACTATAGCGTCTATATGAATGGCTGTGGGTAAGGTGTCTAGTTTCTGCTGTGCTCCCCATCTGTCACAAGTGCATCCAAGGCAACCCCAGAAGCACTTAGCCAATCAGTTTGTATTTAACATTCTGATTAAGTAGGCACACTTCATGTTCTTCTGAATGTGTAACTCATGGCAAGTTATTGGTGACAGCAGACCTGACAGAGGCATGAGATGGGGAAATATCACTTGTAAACAAAAGAATCAATCCGCACATGCATAAAAACAAGCTATAGAGGAATGTCAGGTGGATTCTCACACAAGGGGTTGGGTCTTTTAACTCTTTATCACCCCCATTGTACTTTCCGACCGAATACCTTACGTCTGCCATCCTGCCTATCGTATTTTACCCCATAAAAGCATCTTAATAAGGTGTTTGAGTACATTATCATGATCTGTCTTATGAAATATGCAGTAGCGGTAGCAGATGGGGAGTGTTTTGCTTTCAACAGCAAGAAACATTGCTGGGCTTGGCAGTTTCATGACCCAAATATGAGGTCACCTCGTTGAGATCAAAGCCGCAACGATCATCTGGAGATTGCGGCGCAAACAAAGACAAGGAGAATTTGGCAGTTGCTATGTTTAACTTACCAAAACCTTTGTAAACCGTCTTTCCAACTCGTGAGAGTCCGGCATGGGCAGACGAATCGGCATGGACGTCTTTCGCTGTTCCAGCCCTCGATGGTCGTGGCTGTTGGATGAAGAATTCCCCATCTTGTGCATGGGGATTTGTTTTTCTGACGATACCTCGATGTCCCTAGGAGGTAGATGAATAAATCCACATGATTATTATCCTGGTAGAAAGTAAATCCAATGTTCTCTCGACATTTCACGCTAATATTTTGACGATGTCTCAGGGCGGAAGAGGAGAAAGGATTCGTGAGTCATCGTAACATCTCGCGAGATTTTGTTCGCAATAACACAAGGGAGGTAACTCCTGTGGAGCGTCACACCTTTGCCAAAGTTTCGAAACAAAAATAAGAGAATAGAAACCTTCTCACAAAAGTACATTGAAGATTAGAAGATTGAAAAATAAACGTATTTTTAACAAAACTGTAGGGTTCGCTTCTATTCCTAATGAATGCTGTCAAACATTAAAGGTTTTCTGTGTGACAAATATCGTGAAATGTACCGGACATAATTAGCATTCCGAGTAATCATCACTGGTTAATGACGCTTGCATTCTTCAGGATATGGTTTCCTTGATGTCCCGACTGACAAATTTCATACGCAGTTATTGAGACACACATTGTGAGAAGATATGTCACGCTGACACAGGGATGATTTTGATCAACAAGTCAGAATGCTGGGAATTGAACAAGGGTACAAAAGACGAAACGCCCAGAACGCTGCTTATATAAATAAGAAAAAAATATTTCTTACATTTTTAAAACAACTACGATTTGTGCATTTATTGGGGTTGTGGATGTGGTATGTTCCTGCAAAATTGACAGTTTCGTGTTTTTGTAAATAAGTTATTATTTCGGGTTGATGACTCTCTCTCTCTCTCTCTCTCTCTCTCTCTCTCTCTCTCTCTCTCTCTCAAACTCTCTCTCTCACTCACAACTCTCTCTCTCTCAACTCTATCTCTCTGACACACACACACACACACAGTAAAAGTATGCAAACATTAAGAAAACAAAAATATAATGAAAAGGACAGAGACTTTCTTCACAGTAAAATTTGAATGAAAAGAAATCTGAGACTTTCTTCATACACTTTGACTTGCTCGGGCTTTCTTGCATGTATTTGCTTCAGGGTCTGTATGACAGACTAGCAAATTACACATATATCATTTCACACGATCATTTAATTTCCAAATATTACCACAGGGATAAAAATTATTACCCTAATATTATATGGCCTATTCAAATCAAATTGTACACATAGCTGTAGCCATGCAGTCATTCGGAACCTAATACAAATTTAACCAAAATACAGCCCATGCATGCCTATATCATAGGTGGCAAGTCTAGATTACTGCCCTGGAAAGAAGAGAACCTCGGGCTCCTTTTATTATTTTGGTATTTTATTAAGATACATTTTCAACTGTTCTGTCAAATATTCTCAATTCAGAGGCTATTCTCAGTCTCATATAGCTGTAAAATATATTTTAACAAACCCAAACAATGAACAAACTCATCAAAATCATAAAATACAAAATCTGACCCCTTGCACTATTGACATTTAAGAATGAAATATATATTCTGAAATTATTTTTGAATAAAGTCGTAGTTATCGTGTTACAAAAGAATTACCAGTTTCAAAACATGTGTTTGGTGAGTTACATGCATCCACGATATCAGCTTTCTATTTGATTTGAACACAATTCAGTTCAACGCCCGTATATTGACCCAGGCAACTAGAAAAACTTGAAGAGGTCAACTGGGGACCGGGCACATGAGCTGTGTAACAGGTAACCAATTTGCGTGGCATTTGACTTTAGGCGTCGTCGACTGCGTGAGTCAAAATCCTATCAATTTAACTATTGTATATGCTCGCGCCGTCCCCCCTTTTCCTCGACTATACAACCGTGACTGTATCGTACTGTATTCTGGGTGTGTGTTGAATAGCGCACGATGTCATTGTGTTGAATGAGTGTATTTGTAAACATTAAGTATTGGCTAAATTTGTGAGGCGCTGTTATAATGTACATGCGAAATGTCACAGTATATCTACACATGCAGGGTGTGCTAACTTAAACTGTATACACAGTGTATACATAACAGAATGAATATTCAGGATATATTATTGAAATGAATATTCAGAATATATTATTGAAATGAACATTACATTCTGTTCATATGGCCTACATATAATTGTAAAAGGTTTATTTGGGTAGAAATTAAAAGCTGATACACTCACATCGTTGAAAAGTTGTGCATTAATTCAATATATGTTTCGTAAAATAACAACCATTGCCTTTACAGACATTTTTCTTACTGTGGCTAAATAAACAAAGGAGGGGTAACCTACATCAGACTGACACGTTTAATTCACTTAAAATCCTCACATACCCCATATACATCTATCATATTAGATTCAGTTATTGAGACATTCCTTCACAAGCACCAATATCTGTAGGAGAGGGTAACGTGATACGCTTAGAATATTCCTAGGTTAAATTACGGCTTGGGAAACATATCGCTTCCTGCTCTGATATATGGCGTATATGTACCCGAACGTGAACAGACCGGATACAGGAAAATCTTTACATGAACCTGCCATGTCTACATGGTAAGAATACTTATATATAAGTTACAAAATACCTACATATCGAAATGCATATCCGACCGCCCCGTCACGCTGTAGTCCCCGTACATGTTGTCGAATTCATCACTGTCGGATACAATGTGGGAGAAACTCCGACCTTTCCTCAATGTTTGAGTAGGCCGGCCTATTTTGCATTTGGAGGCCTATTTGTGTTGTGAAGTTTTTTAAAATGTGAACATAGTCGGCTGAAAACCTCCAAAATACTTCCCTTTTCCCTCGGCGTTGCCGTGCGCCCACAGTGGTGTATCGGAGTGAAAGAGGGCTTTATGTGTCGCCTGTAGCATACGGGCTGGGAAGTTCTCAGTGCGCGTGGGGAGAGCCTCGCGAAACCCGACCCCTAGCGCATGCAGTATCTATGCCTCACTCATTTGTATGGAATCAACAGAATCTCATCTCGCGGACACATCAACCGTCGGCGCTGCTTTAAAGGTGTATGACCTACATTTGATATGTATGTGTATTTTGGGGGGATTTTAGAATAATCTATTGATGTATAAGAGTGTATTTGAGGATTTTAGAATAATCTATGTTGGGGTTAGGCTACTTAATATAACGGTTTTTTATTGTGGCTGTTTTGACCTTTACCCCATGACCCTTTTGAATTGTGGTTGTTCTGACGTGCTTCTGGTGCAGTAAGTGGTGAGTGAGTACAGTTTTACGCCGCCTCTAGCAACACACCAGCCAAGAGACTGATGGGGCTTCCGGTATAATTACCACAGCTACTATTACTACTGCTGGCACTGCTCCTAAAACCGACTGCTAAACTGGCCTAATTAACCTACCACTAAATCTGACCTCAAGACTCATCTCTTCCTTATTACTGACAACTATTTAACGACAACCACGAGCCCACCACGACCATCACCGCTCCTGCTTCCGCTGTAACCACAGCTGCTGCTGTTACTACTACTGCTGCTACTACTATTACTGCTGCAACTACTACTGCTGCTACTGCTACTACTACTGCTGCTACTACTACTGCTGCTGCTACTACTTCTACTACTGCTGCTACTATAGCTACAGCTGCGGTTACAACTGCTGCTGCTGCTACTACTACTACTGCTGCTACTACTGCTACTACTGCTGCTACTACTACTGCTGCTACTATAACTACAGCTGCTGTTACAACTACTCCTGCTGCTGCTACTACTACTACTGCTGCTGCTGCTGCTACTACTACTGCTGCTGCTGCTACTACTACTGCTGCTGCTACTACTGCTGCTGCTACTGCTGCTGCTACTACTACTGCTGCTGCTACCACTACTACTACTGCCTCAACTACTACTGCTGCTGCTGCTACTACTACTACTACTACTACTACTACTACTACTACTACTACTACTACTCCTACTAACACAAAAATGAATCAGCTTGGCTGGCGTCATTGCCCCCGAACGTGTCAGTCGGGTAGACACGCCCTTTTCTCCAGCTAGGATTCCGGAGACGGCCGGTTTCTAACAGTCTTGCTTCCATCTGTTCCACGTGTTTACATGGTGCTGGCTACGCCCATACAGTAACAACACTGTCTACGTTAACTCCATCTCCCCCTTCCCCAACACACACAAACACACTCGCAACTTAATGGAGCTATGGATATATAACACATAGCCATGACTAATGATATAGATGCATTACACGTGATATTGATCATAACAGTGAGTGAGTTCAATTTTACGCCGCTTTTAACAATATTCCAGCTATATCACGGCGGGGGACACCAGAAATGGGCTTCACACATTGCATGTACCCATGTGGGGAATCGAACCCGGGTCTTCGGCGTGACGAGCGAACGCTTTAACCACAAGGCTACCCCACCGCCCCTTGATCATAATAGTATGAAGATATAACACTTATATTTATCATGGTATATGGAGCTATACCATGTTGATATTTATCATAATCATATGGATGTATAACATACTGATACCATTTTAATGATACAGAGGTATTACACACAGATATTTATCATAATCATGTGAAGATATAACACCGTGATATTCATTGTAACGGTATGAAGATATAACACCGTGATATTAATTGTAACGGTATGAAGATATAACATACCGATATTTATGGTAGAGTGAGTGAGTTTAGTTTTACGCCGCTTTTAGCAATATTCCAGCAATATCACGGCGGGGACACCAGAAATGATTTATGGTAGAAGTTTGAAGATCTAACAAATAGATATTTTATCGACCCGTGAAGATCCGGGTCCTTGTCGTAAGAGGCGACTAACGGGATCGGGTGGTCAGGCTCGCTGACATGGTTGACACATGTCATGGTATCGTAATTGCGTAGATTGGTGCTCATGCTGTTGATCACTGGATTGCCTGGCCCAGACTCGACTATTTACAGACCGCCGCCAAATAGCTGGAATATTGCTGAGTGTGGCGTAAAACAACCAACCAACCAACCAATCAACCAAGAGATATTTATAATTGTACGGATTCATAACATAAAGATATATATTTATCGTAATAGAAAGGAGATACAATTTACAAACATCAAAACAAATGGGAACGTACGTCACCGGGCTTTTAATTATGGAACTGCTTTTCACACTGTCTTTTCTGTTATCACTCTATTCCTTGACAACGACTTTAGTCACGACAACGCCAACGGTGCTGTAATTACAACATGACTACAAGCTATTACTGGAACCAACGTTACGGCAGCCGTATTACACCTACTGCTGCTGGCATTACAGTTATAATAGTATACAGTGTCCAACTACTGCAGCATATCAGTTTTCTTTTCGATCCTGTTTCATATAACTACACCGACAGCGATGCTATCTCCTTTGCCATGTCATGAGAGTTGTTCTACAACTACTACTGCAATTACTATTATATCTACAGCGGCTCCTACCTCTACAACTTCAGCCACCACAACCACAACCACCACCACTACTACCACTACTACTACTACTACTACTACTACTACTACTACTACTATCACTACTACTACTACTATTATTATTATTATTATTATTATTATAGGATACTTATATAGCGCACATATCCAGGAAACTAGTGCTTGCTCAAGGCGCTGATCTTTTTTCCCCTCGATCACTGGATGTCAATCTCAACGGCACATCATATTATCAATCTCAACTCCCTGGGGAGTATACAACTCTTGCAGCCACAAGGCGCACCGGGTTATTGTGGCTTTCTCATCCTAACGAGGTACCCATTCACAGCTGGGTGGACTGGGACACATAGTCACAGTACTTTGTCCAAGTTTACTGCACGTTGCTGTACCCACAACTAGGTGTTTGCACGTATTCATGTAGCCACCATCTGGTCATATACCAACGGATTCGTGGGTTCTTTTAAGTGCACAGGGTTGTGTACTGTACACTAGGGGTTGTGACAACACTGACAAAGTCTGCACACAATGTTGACTCCAAGGTTTTTAGACCCGGTCACAGGTGGGCTCGATCCCGACACCTCAACCTCGCTGGATCACTAGCCTGGCGCCTTAGCCGGCTCGCCCCCTACTACTACTACTACTACTACTACTACTGGGGCGGTGGGGTGAATATCCGGGTTAGAATTGGCATTCGGCAACTCATGCAAGTCGTAGGTGGCGATTAACGGGATTGCTTGGTCAGGCTCGTTGACTTGGTCGTCGATACATATCGTATCACAATTGCGTGGATGGATGCTCATGCCGTTGATCACCGGATTGTCCGGTCCAGACTCGAATAGTTACAGACGAACAACAAACATACCAACCAAAGAACCAACAACTACTACTGCTACAACTACTACTACTACTACTACTACTACTACTACTACTACTACTACTACTACTACTACTACTACTACTACTACTACTACTACTACTACTACTACTACTACTACTGGGACGGTGGTGGTTGTTCATGTGGAGGAGGGGTAGGACTTGTGCATTTGCTGTCTCCCCCGAAGGCTCGGGTACGATTCCAGGCATGGGTACAATGTATCAACCCCATAAATCGTGTCTGTGGCGAATTTTGAGGTGATGTCAACCCTACTCACTCACCCACTACCGCCAGTGCAACAACAAGCAACATTCCAGCAACATCACGGCGGGGGACACCAGAAATGGGCTTCACACATTGTACCCACGTAGGAAATCGAACCCATGTCTTCGGCGTGACGAGCGAACGCTTTAACCACTAGGCTACCCCATCGCCACCCCGCCCCCCTAATCGGATGAAGGTAATATTTATATAATATACAATTAACACACACACAAGCACACATGCACACACACACCCCTCTGGATCCCCTTCGCCCCCGTCAACCTGCGTGAGTCACAGCTTGAAGTCACCTGTCTAAGTCGCTATAATGTCAACAACGTCGTGTATCTCATACGGTATCTACACAGGTATTGTTCTGTGCCCTTCTATGCATTTCAAGCTAACTGGAGTCCATCTTTAAAATAAGACTTCCTCTAACGTAACATACAGTAGAATCTAACTGTCCAAAGTGTCTTTTAATTCAATGTGTTATAAAAGTCGTTCACAATTGGGAAATGCTGTCCCGATCATTTCTATTTGACATATTTTCTCACCTTTTTCGGAACACTATCCCTTCAGCCATTTCAGGTGTTTGTCGTCGGCCCCAACAACACGGCATCGCAAATTATCCACATGGAAATATCCAATTATACAGTACCCGTAACACCAAATTACAGAGCACCTGTCATCGCCTGTCTTGCAATAAATCGCAAATGGCCACAAACGCATCGGTTGTTTGGGCAATGAAGACCATACCGCAGCCAACGGGTAATGGCGTGGTGATATAGAAATGTAAGGCCGTTGGCAACGAGCCAGCAACGTTATATAATGGCTTATTTGCCAAGTCTCCCGTTCATATAGAGTATACCTGTTTACGACATTGTAATAATCGTCTCGACACTAAAGGTGGGTCTGTAAGGCGGCGAACCGTTGGGTCAATACGTGTAAGTCTTGTTGAGTGGAGGAGGGGGTTGTTATATAGCTGTGTGTCAACACTTGGGGGATAATAAAACATTATTACTACCAATTAGTAGTGATCTGTGGGGATCATTGAGAAGATGCTTGGTATGTTGTGTATGTATGTATGTATGGTGGTTTCTGTCAACACGTGACTGAGTGCGTGTATGTATGTATGTATGCATGCATGTATGTATGTATGTATGTATGTATGCATGTATGTATGTATGTGTATGTATGTATGTATGTATGTGTGTATGAATGCATGTATGTATGCATGCATGCATGGATGGATGGATGCATAGATGCATAATACATGTAATACATTACTATACTAAGCGATCTTAGTGCTGAGGTGATCGTAACCCGTGAAGATCCGGGTTAGAATTGGTCTTCAGTAACCCATGCTTGTCGTAAGAGGCGACTAACGGGATCGGGTGGTCAGGCTCACTGACTTGGTTGACACATGTCATCGGTTCCCAATTGTGCAGATCGATGCTCATGATGTTGATCACTGGACTGTCTGGTCCAGATTCGATTATTTACAGACAGCCGCCATATAGCTGGAATATTGCTGAGCGCGGCGTAAAACTAAACTCACTCACTCAGGATCAAACTACCCTTATGATTAAGTCACTACCCCGAACAAAATTTCAAGCAAAACAGAATATATTTGTAACTCACAAGGGTTACAATATGGGTGATCGTATCTCAAATATCTTAATATAGACTTATGATAATTGAAGATCAGGGTCTTCAGCAACCCATGCTTGTCGCAAGAGGCGATTAACGGGATCGGGTGATCAGGCTCGCTGACACATGTCATCGTATCCCAACTGCGTTGATCACCGGATTGTACAACATCATGTACAGACCGTCGTAGTATTGCTGGAGTGAGTGATTTTTTAGTTTTACGCCGGTTTTAGCAATATTCCAGCAATATCACGGCGGGGGACACCAGAAATGGGCTTCACACATTGTACCCACGTGGGGAATCGAACCCGGGTCTTCGGCGTGACGAGCGAACGCTTTAACCACTAGGCTACCCCACCGTCCCAGTATTGCTGGAATACTGCTGAGTGCGACGTTAAACAACAAACAAACAACACGATAGTAGAAGCCTCCTGATGTTCTTGTCTGACTGACTGACTGAGTTTGGTTTTACGCCGCTGTTAGCAATATTCCAGCAATATCACGGCGGGGGACACCAGAAATGGGCTTCACACATTGTACCCACGTGGGGAATCGAACCCGGGTCTTCGGCGTGACGAGCGAACGCTTTAACCACTAGACTACCCCACCGCCCCCCTGATGTTCTTGTAATCTTCTGTGGAGGAATAAAAAGTATATAATGAGGAGGTATGAATATGTTACAAGCAGGGGGTGGGGTGTGGGGGAACTATCGGAATATCGGGGGTTGGGATTCGGGGGAAGATCATGCCAAAACATGACAGTTTCGGGGGTTTTTCAAGCAGGTCATTGCTATTTAATAGCGGTAGACTACTGACATGCCATTCCTCAGCTCAGGCACCATTAATCACTCCGAACCGACCAATCCTCGTCTAACTTAACTCCCAGCGTGAATGAAGCAATGCAACAACAAAAACAAAACATATTTAACTTCCTTGGGAATGGTTGTTTGTAGGGACTGTTTTCAGCCTTGTTTTGATAACATTTCTAATTCTATATCAACTCCATTTTTCAAGTGTATACCTCCTTTTGCTAGATATGTTCATATCATCTCAGGAAACATACTCTGACTATGAAAAACTAAGTAACTCATTACCCTCAATGCTGTCAGACGAGACCACAAATCTCGCCTTCTTGGTGCTAAAAACATGCCTTTCACTCTTTTTGGGGTAAACTTAAATTGTATGAATTACGAAACGAAAACGATCTTATCGTTCTATAGATACCATATCCGTTAACAACAAAATAATTCTATGATTAGATTTTGTGAAGTCGAGGTCATGTCCAATTGCGTTGATACATGCTTATGATGTCAATCACTGGATCGTCTGGTCCAGAATCCATTATCTACACAGACCGCCGTAATATAGCTGGAACAGTGTTGAGTTGTTAAACAACGAACAACACGACAGTGCAAGCGCTAATGTTCATTCGTACAACGCCAGTTGAGAAAGGTAAATGAAATGTCACATGCAAGGGAAATTATCGGGATATCACGGGTTGGGTATCAGGGCCCACTTGCACAAAGCGACCTTAAGTCTATGCTGGAGAATGGGAGTTACAATCATTGTAGCGCTAAGATCGCTTTGTGCAAGTGAGCCCAGGAGATGATCCTGCAAAACTTGACAGTGTTTACCTTTTTTCACGTTAGTTATTGTTGTTTTTTCATGGCGATACCCCTCCGTAGTTCAGACAGCATCACTGACTCCGAACCGATTTATCCTTGTTTAATCTCCTGACAGCCCAGCGTCAAGCACGGTAAACGAAAGTTCAAGCGCTATGTTCCTTTGTACAATTGACTGAGTGAGTTTGGTTTTACGCCGCTTTTAGCAATATTCCAGCAACATCACGGAGGGGACACCAGAAATGGGCTTCACACATTGTACCCAAGTGGGGAATCGAACCCGGGGCTTCGGCGTGGTCAGCGTACAACGTCATACTACGTCACCGTGGTCAGCGTACTACGTCACCGTGGTCAGCGTACAACGTCACCGTGGTCAGCGTACAACGTCACCGTGGTCAGCGTACAACGTCACCGTGGTCAGCGTACTACGTCACCGTGGTCAGGAGAGAAAGGTAAATCATGTCTGTGATAATATAATGTAATCGTTTAACAGCAGTTCAGAAAATCGATTATGTCACAACAGTATACATATATACAACACTGAGTATATATGCTTTTAATAAAGATGACAACAAACTCATCAGATTTAGACACTTTAACGTAAAAATGTTTTCAAAAGTGCAATAAATCTGGACGGTTGTTTCAACGTGGATATATGTTAGAGTGATGATATTTGACGTACATTATGCACATTGGGCCATGGAACAATTCTTTGGAATATACAGTAATCGTTGTTGGAGGAGAGATTCACAAAATATAGTGAAACTCGTCTCCAACAATATATGAGTTGCATAATGTACAAACAAGGTCTTCTCTCAATATTAAAGTCTAGATTCTTGTTGTGAGTGAGTGAGTTTAGTTTTAGGCCGATTTTGGCAATATTCCAGCAACATCACGACTGAGGACACCTGAAATGGGCTTCACACATCGTACCCATGTAAGGAATCGACCCCCGGGTCTTCAGCGTGACGAGTGAGTGGGTTTGGTTTTACGCCGCTTTAGCAATATTCCAGCAATGTTACGGCGGGGAACACCAGAAATGGGCTTCACACATTGTACCTATATGTGAGAAATCGAACCCGGGTCTTCGGCGTGACGAGCGAACGCTTAAACCACAGGGCTACCTCCGCCCGCGCTGCATGTATAAACCTGGTTTAATCGACCTTGAACATTGCTAGGTAGCCTGACGGAAATATGCTTTTCTTAATTGTTTTCATTTCCGGTTGTGGAACAGTGACGCGTGTTCAGTACTCAGATAGCATGTATATATAACTGTACAACCTTATAATTGGAATCGTATTCCTGCGTCGCTAAGACTGATATATATCAAAGATAACATGGATTTATGAAGCTGAAGTCATTCATATTTTTGACGTAACAGCTTTAATATATATGGCAATATCATATTCCTTACGTGTGTTGCACTAGTATAGGATTATTAACCTGGGTGATATTGTCCCTAACCCTTCCCGATCGATCAGAAAAAACATTACTCTAATAAACTTATATAACAACAACAAAAAACATACATCACCGCGTCCAGAAATGGTTGTGGTTGCGGTGAGGGTATCGTTGAAGTTCGACTTGGATCAGAGTGAGTGAGTTTAGTTTTACGCGGCACTCAGCAATATTCCATCTATATGTCGGCGGTCTGTAAATAGTCGAGTCTGGACCAAACAGCATGAGCATCGATCTACGCAATTGGGATACGATGACATGTGTCAACCAAGTCAGCGAGTCTGACAACCCGATCCCGTTAGTCGCCTGTTACGACAAGCATGGGTTCCTGAAGATCAATTCTAACCTGGATCTTCTCGGGGGTGGGGGTTTCTTCGATTTTTTTTAATGAAATGACAGGATCATTTGTTTTGTGATGGGCGGTGGGGTAGGCTTATGGTTCCGCTCGTCATGCTGAAGACCCGGGTTCGATTCCCCATATGGGTGCATTGTGTGAAGCCCATTCCTGGTGTCCCCCAGCCGTGATATTGCTGGAATATTGCTAACAGCAGCGTAAAACCATACTCACTCTGTTTCGTGACATGGGAAATGCATAGGGACTCTCTTCCCCTTTTTCCTATAACAATAGGACATGGCAATAGTTCTGTCAGTGGTTCTGCAAACCCGTGAAGATTCGTACCATTAATAAGTACATGTATATGGATGCATTGACAAGTTCAAATGTCCATTCTTATCAAGAATTGTTAATCACTGCCTGTATTAGTAAACATATACTAGGCACATAAAGAAACTGTGCATACAAAAATTTAAAATCTAAATTTATCAAACCTGTGTAGACACATAAGGATTTAAACTCAGAGATTAGTGACATGTATCCAACATGCATGCACGTGCCACGTTCCGTGACGTCAGTGGGTTCGTCCTTGTGACGTGCAATACGTTGTTGCACGTGCATTCCGGGAAAGAGAAACAGAGCAAATGAATGCCACACAATACTGTCACTTTGGAAAGCCCAGCCCCTGCCCTTGCGATCGTTCAAAAAAATTAAACGGCTATTGAAACGCATAGCATGCCAAGGCTCACGTCTGCACAACGTCATGAGGCCATTGGGATGGTCCGTGGGGGGAATGTCTCAACGACAAGTGGCTGCACATTTCCACTGCCACTGGAACACCATTTCTGCACTGGTGAGACGCTACCAGAACACAAATGACGTCATCGATCGGCCACGTTCTGGACGTCCACGTGTAACAACGCCAAGACAGGACAGATGGATAAGGGTGACCCATCTTCGCCACAGGTTTCAGACTGCAGTGATGACTGCCCGAACCATCCCAGGACTTCGCCGTATCCACCCCAACACAGTTCGACAACGTTTACGTCATCACGGGATCAGACCACGACGTCCCGCCATACGGCCTATCCTGACACAACGTCATCGACAAGCTCGCCGAATGTGGTGCCGAAATCATGTCCGCAGACCCTTGTTTTGGTGGAGAAATGTTGTTTTTACAGATGAGTCCAGGTTTAACATTTCCATAGTGATGGACGTCAACGTGCCTATAGACGTGTGGGAGAACGTTATTCACATACCCGTGGTGGACATACCCGTTATTGAGCTTGTGACATGGTCGTTTGACCCCTGTCCCGCTTGTGGACTCGTGACGTCATTGTGCTTGACTTTTCAATTGAAATTCTCCCGACTTGTTATGTTCTCATGATCCCTCCATTAAAGTTTATATATACCTTTGACATTTTTATCGTACTTATCAACTGGGATAATATTTTGACAATGCACAGTTTCTTTATGTGGCTAGTATATTTCTAACACACATATGTTTAATTCTATCGCGCAAAATATTTACTAGAGCTTCCAGGCTGAGATTTTTTTCTATTTTAACTCATTAATTAATTTATGTTAGTAGAGCTGTGCAGTTAATACAATATGCAGGAAATATGAGATGTGTGCTTCCATCCTTGGGAGCGTAAGGGGAGTGTTAGGGGAGCGTTAGGGGAGTGTTATCCTCAGAGTAATCATAAACATATTTTAAAAAAATATACATGTACTTTCAAACCTGTATAATAATTGAAGGAATAATAATGCACTTACAAACCTACAATTCCCGCAGGGTTACTCCAACTCAAGTCAGCTGGCATATTTATATAAGTTTTTATAACGTTGGATAACCGAATGCAGGACATTTTCCCCATATGGACAAAGTTAAATTTAGATAGTACACGACAGGGGCGGGTTAAGAGGGGTGGGGTGGGTTTGTGTGCGCGCACCCACAGACGCTCGTGTCTTTGCGAGGATTAAAGATTTTATAAAATATATACAAAAATTTGAGATGAACCCCCGACTCGAAATGCTTCACAGTATAATACATTATGATGTATTGTACTGTGAAGCATTTTGAGTCAGGGGTCATCTCAAAAGCAATATTTTTTAATAATTAATCCTCGCAAAGACACGAGGGCCTGTGCGCGCACCCCCTTTTCCCCGAAAAACATTTCCCTGGGGATCATTTTCTCTTAACATTTGTACTTCATGATTTATGTGCACACCCTTCTCCAAAATCCTCGATCCGCCCGTGCAAAATTGCTGACGTGACGTCAAGTTATAATCACTCACTCATGTCACATTGAATATATGATTCATCAACAGCAGGTTTTGCTATTTGATAAATCATACAAATATGAATCTCATAATTCATCATCTCTTGTCAAGTTCACTAATCAACGTCACAGATAACAGGTATTCCGTTCATTCAGATCTAGGGGCGGTGGGGTAGCCTAGTGGTTTAAAGCGTTGGCTCGTCACGCCGAAGACCCGGGTTCGAATCCCCACATGGGTACAATGTGTGAAGCCCATTTCTGGTGTCCCCCGCCGTGATGTTGCTGGAATATTGCTAAAAGCGGCGTAAAACCAAACTCAGTCAGTCAGTCAGTCATACATGTACAATGAATGAACTGACTGAGTGATCATGCCCTTCTTCCATCAGCGTGAAAGGACCACCCACAGGGGAAGAAAGGATTAAAAATCCTGAACATGTCCTGTCTACGTGGTATTTTGTATTCACTACCAGTCTTCCCCTGATGATAAACTGTTATATTTGGCATCCCCAAGCACCAATTCTCAGTATGCCCGCTGAGCAATCGTCAAAAACAGAAAACCTGAAAAGATCATATCTACGTGGCATTGTCATGCATGACGAAAATACCGCCGTCCAAGGTGGATAAATTATAAACTGTACATCGATAGGGTGAAGCGGTACGCTCTTACCACGGTACGGTACGTATTGCGGTACAAGGCCTTCGGTTCGGTCCGTTTCGGTTCGGTACATGAGATACGATCATTTTGCAGAAAAGTGACAAGAGCCAAACCTTACATTGTTTAATAACATGGGAAAAAAATAACCATATTTTTTGTTATTTTGAATGAACAAAACTGTCTTTTTTATGACTAGACAGTAATGACGGCACGAAACCCGAAAATACCGAATTTTGGGATTGCATTACGGTATACCGAACCAAGGCAAAATACCGCGGTTCTGCTAATACCGCAGTATCTAGTTTTACCCTTACTTATATACCGACAGTATTGCAGTCATATAACCATACATATATATAATACTGTAACATATTGTATTGTATCAATTTGCGTTAATTAAATATACATATTATATATATTTGGACGAAAATTGAATTAATGATTAAAGCTTGACTTGAAAAAAATGTTACCCGTGGTTTTGTTTTCCTTTTGGGGATAGCGACAATTATGCATGAGCAGTTACTTTAAAATTTAAAGTTTAAAGTTAAGTTTAAAAAAAGACATCTATCTCGTATGAGGAAAATATTATCTCGTCTACATATCACTCACCTTCACCAAAAATACAAAGTTAACACCCATGTTGATAATTACTGTAACATTTTGTAACCCTTGTGAGTTACAAATATATTCTGTTTTGCTTGAAATTTTGTTCCGGGGTAGTGACTTGATCATAAGGGTGGTTTGATCCTGAGTGCGTGAGTTTAGTTTTACGCCGCACACAACAATATCCCAGCTATATGGCGGCGGTCTGTAAATAATCGAGTCTGGACCAGACAGTCCAGTGATCAACAGCATGAGCATCGATCTGCGCAAATGGGAACCGATGACATGTGTCAGCCAAGTCAGCGAGCCTCACAACCCGATCCCGTTAGTCACCTCTTACGACAAGCATGGGTTACTGAAGACCAATTCTAACCCGGATCTTCACTGGCCCTAGGGTTATATTTCTCTCTAGAGTGATATTCTCCAAGAACAGGATCCGTCTAGAGTGAACGTTAGGGCGAGTGATTTAATAATAATACAAGTTATACAACGGCGCCTATTAGAGGCCCAGTGTCTACAAACCGCCGCCATATACATGTAGCTGGAATATTGCGGCGTAAAGCTCGGTCACTCACTCATGACAACAATGGGTCTGTGGAAGGGAGAATGATATGGTTCAACACGACTCACTGGATGTCTCTGAGGAATTGTGGATTTTAAAAACGATTTTGTTCTCAGTTTCGTTAAATAGTAAAATAACAAGAAGCGGGGACAGAAAATATACAAAATAGCTAACTGAACTGTTTTACAAAGATTATGTTACACACGCCTGCCAGCATGTAAGAAGACTTGTCACGTTTTGTCAGCGGCATGAAACGTCTGAAACACACGCACGCACGCACGCACGCACGCATACTAATGAACTCTGTAAAAATTATTAACGTAACCCTATAATTGTCCCTTCTCGGACAGTACCGTATTTTTTTTATGCAGCTCTGGCGGTATAATATCTAACGGTAAAAGTATATCTATCCGTTTTACTGTTATGTTAATATGGCCAGACTTACAGGACATCCTGCAATCATGCACCATTACGTAAGTATGGACGTAAAACCTTCCATGTATCTATTTTAGCATAAATTGTTAATATGCAAGTATGTGCCCAATACATACACAAGTATGCAAAATGTCCATATAAGCACTCGCCGTGATATTGCTGGAATATTGCTAAAAGCGGCGTAAAACTAAACTCAGTCAGTTAGTCCATATAAGCAGGGAATATCTACAGTTAACCCTGTTGTGTCGAACTAGAAAGGACCAACTTAGATACTTCGAGTTACCCGAGGTTCGACACAACCGCAAAATGATGACTATATAGTAGAATACTCAGGGACCAAGCTCTTACTTCGAAACAACCGTAGTTCGACACATCGAAATTCGAAAATGTGTCCATACTAGAATATGCAGAAACTAACATTTTGTTAAAGGTGAAATAAACTACGGTTATGTCGAACTCAAAGGGACCACTCGTTGCAGTTCGACCCGTGAAGATCCGGGTTAGAATTGATCTTCAGTAACCCATGCTTGTCAGAAGAGACGACTAACGGGATCGGGTTATCCGGCTCGCTGACTAGGTTGACACGTCATCGTATCCCAATTGCGTTGATCGATGCTCATGATGTTGATCACTGGATTGTCTGGTCCAGACTCGATTATATACAGACCGCTGCCTTATACCTGGAATATTGCTAAATGTGGCGTAAAACTAAACTCACTCACTCACTCACTCACCTAAATCGGGCAGTACTTAGCAATTATGATAGCAGCAGGTGGAAACTACAAACCAACCAACCAACGTTTCAGTTCGTTAAAACCGTAGTTATACGCATTTCGGTTAAAATACCCAGTAAGAGGCCGGGATAAGAACACAAACAGCTCGTTATACCCGTCAATTCGTTACAAACGTAGTTTACTGTACCTGTAAGTCAGCACGACCCTCGTAATACACTTCAAAGTATCGTTACATCTGCGACGGGATTTCCTGTCTAAGAGCTGGAGTGAGGCTCTTGTAAGTGTGCCGATATTTCCGATATATATTACCATATTCCATAACGCTGATGGACTGATAAACATTCAAACATGATTCCGAAACCGGAACCAGTTCCTCTAGTAGGGGAACTACTTAACATTACGTCATGTGGAGTTTCACTTTCGTGAGTGTAAGTATAACTTTGAACCGTTTAGCAATATTCCAGCATTAATGTCCTTATCGTATATATACTGACGTTCAAAAGAAAGTATACTAGTCCAAATATTTCGTTGTTCTTTATGGAAAATGCTCCAACAAATCAGGTGTATATTTTCTTGTGTACGTCATTCTGATCTGTTCTGTGAACTATGGGTTGGAAGATCATAATTAGTATTGATTGACTGATTGGTTGGGTGGTTGGTAGCTGCATTTCAATACACAGAAGGAGGTATTAATTATTTCACAAACTGTAAATGTCAGAAGAGTGATCTTTCATGATAAATAGAACCTCACCCGAATGTCTCTTGATAATGAAAAAAACACACACGTCCACAAAAGTTTAAAACTCTCCGACCGCCTCCGTGGGTCTAAACATTTGATGGGTAGTATAGGTATATGGACATGACTGATTGCTACAATAATGTAAAACGTATTTCTGTTACAGTACAACGTGTCGGCTCAAAACATAGACTGTGGACAAACCTAACTGCCTCCGTGGTGTAGTGGTTAGAGCGTCCGCCCGGAGATCGGAATGTCGCGGGTTCCATCCTCGACCGCGTCATACCAAAAGACGTTAAAATAGGGTACTTGTTGGTCCCTGCCTGGCGCTCGGCATTAATGGGTACGACAAGGACTGGTGGGCTCGGAGTCAGTATACTGTGTCTGAGTGGGGTATTCATGCTTCACTGCGGCGTGGTATCTCAGTGGGCTAGCACTATAAAACCAGCTTAAGTCTGGACTAGTAAAAGCAGCCGCACATACACATACACACGCATGCACGTCGTCATATGAGAGAAATATTCTCAAGCACGACGTTAAACCCAATTCCACCACCACATTTAAAACTCTCCAGCAAGCCAAGGCGTTTTAAACTTTTATACACTCGCGTTGATCAATGCAATACGAAAAACCCCAAACCAACAACCCGCACATACACATATACACGCATGCACGTCGTCATATGAGAGAAATATTCTCAAGCACGACGTTAAACCCAATTCCACCACCACATTTAAAACTCTCCAGCAAGCCAAGGCGTTTTAAACTTTTATACACTCGCGTTGATCAATGCAATACGAAAAACCCCAAACCAACAACCCGCCCCTAACACTGTAAATTCACAAAAACCAAAATAAACGAAAAACAAAACAAACAAACAACAAACAAAACCTGACCACGCAGGTAAGGCCCTGTGACAGGAGTGAGTGGATGGGTATGGTATTACGCCGACGGGACACCAGAAATGGGCTTCACACATTGTACCCATGTGGGGAATCGAACACAGGTCTTCAGCGTGACGAGCGGTCGCTAAAATTATTAGGCTACCCACCGCCCCCTTATGATAGGAAGCAAGATGGTGAATTTGAAATAATGGATTTATAACTTCGTTGATGAACAAATAAAATTCCCTTTCATGCTATCATAATGTTACTCTGCGGTGACAGAAGTATAAATCATGTATGTTTAGATGTTTAGTCACAATAAGTTCGCACAAACCATTGTGCGTGGTTAATAACAGACATTGGTAATTTGAACAGGAATATTAGAAACGTTCTCGTTTCGAGAAATAGTTGTTTCTTAACCATGACGCAAATATGGCGCTATCATGTGCATACTCGGTATATTTCCTTATGACAAGGAAACGCATAGATTTATCACACTGAAAAACAAAACAAAAAAGGACTATTCCTCCTTGAAATGAATAATACTACAATACTTACGAACTATAGCATATATAAAACGTAGAATCTCCTTGAACAATCGCCATTGTTGCTTCGTTTCCCTGTTAAAATCAGTTGGTTTACATTTCCTGACAATTGATACTGAATTAAGACGGTATACACTCCACTGACGCCAGGCGTTCCTTCATTTAACAGCTATTTAGGCGTTAAGGCCAAAAGAGTTACCTTCCTTGTTCTACTTACGGTCTGACTTCATGGTGTACATCGATTTGCGAAAAGGGAAGCGATATACGGAAATCCTACATTTAAAGGAAGGTTTCTTGTATCCGTACACAGAATACGTGGAAAATGATATTTATGCCAACAGCTGGCACAAACATAGGTTGTTTCATTGCTTAAGACCGCTCCCAGCAATATTCCAGCAAAATGGCGACGATCTGTAAAGAATATCGGGTCTGGACCAGACAATCCAGTGATCAGCATCATGAGCATCGATGTATGCAGTTGGGATACGACATGTGTCAAACCAAGTTAGTGAGCCTGACCTCCCGATCCCGTTAACTAGTCGCTTCTGGGTTGCTGCAGACCAATTCTAACCTGGATCTTCACGGATGTTGCATAGGTTCGAACTGAAAAATAAATATGCATACCAACTTGCAGTTGTAGGTCTGTATTTAATATATAAACTACCCATCAAAAGTTTAGACTCACTAAAAGCACTCACTATATGTTATGTATATATATACGGTAACATCGAAGATGAATTTCTCCACTGATTTAGGGGGAACCATCTGCAAACCTTATGCAGATGAATTGCACGAGGATCATGCATCAATTTTCTGAAAAACATGTGCAAATATCTATTTCTATGACTGAATTAAGTGGCTACGGAAAGAAAAAAAATAGAAAAGTGGCTACATTTACACTAGTGAGTCTAAACATTTGATGGGTAGTATAGGTATATGGACATGACTGATTGCTACAATAATGTAAAACGTATTTCTGTTACAGTACAACGTGTCGGCTCAAAACATAGACTGTGGACAAACCTAACTGCCTCCGTGGTGTAGTGGTTAGAGCGTCCGCCCGGAGATCGGAATGTCGCGGGTTCCATCCCCGACCGCGTCATACCAAATGACGTTAAAATATGTTACTTGTTGGTCCCTGCCTGGCGCTCGGCATTAATGGGTACAACAAGGACTGGTGGGCTCGGAGTCAGTATAATGTGTCTGAGTGGGGTATTCATGCTTCACTGCGGCATGGTATCTCAGTGGGCTAGCACTATAAAACCAGCTTCAGTCTGGGCTAGTACAAGCAGCCGCACAAACACATACACACGCATCCACGTCGTCATATGAGCGAAATATTCTCAAGCACGACGATAAACCCAATTTCACCTCACCTCACCTGTGGACAAACCTGTTTAAACTGATTAATCTGGATCTTTCTAAATAGAGGACCACATTTTTTGTGTCCCGAATGTTTATGGATCATGAAGTAAAACTTGTTTAATTCGGAACTTATTCACTCTGAATTGAGACGGTATACACTCCACTGACGCCAGGCGTTCCTTCATTTAACAGCTATTTAGGCGTTAAGGCCAAAAGAGTTACCTTCCTTGTTCTACTTACGGTCTGACTTCATGGTGTACATCGATTTGCGAAAAGGGAAGCGATATACGGAAATCCTACATTTAAAGGAAGGTTTCTTGTATCCGTACACAGAATACGTGGAAAATGATATTTATGCCAACAGCTGGCACAAACATAGGTTGTTTCATTGCTTAAGACCGCTCCCAGCAATATTCCAGCAAAATGGCGACGATCTGTAAAAAATATCGGGTCTGGACCAGACAATCCAGTGATCAGCATCATGAGCATCGATGTATGCAGTTGGGATACGACATGTGTCAAACCAAGTTAGTGAGCCTGACCTCCCGATCCCGTTAACTAGTCGCTTCTGGGTTGCTGCAGACCAATTCTAACCTGGATCTTCACGGATGTTGCATAGGTTCGAACTGAAAAATAAATATGCATACCAACTTGCAGTTGTAGGTCTGTATTTAATATATAAACTACCCATCAAAAGTTTAGACTCACTAAAAGCACTCACTATATGTTATGTATATATATACGGTAACATCGAAGATGAATTTCTCCACTGATTTAGGGGGGAACCATCTGCAAACCTTATGCAGATGAATTGCACGAGGATCATGCATCAATTTTCTGAAAAACATGTGCAAATATCTATTTCTATGACTGAATTAAGTGGCTACGGAAAGAAAAAAAATAGAAAAGTGGCTACATTTACACTAGTGAGTCTAAACATTTGATGGGTAGTATAGGTATATGGACATGACTGATTGCTACAATAATGTAAAACGTATTTCTGTTACAGTACAACGTGTCGGCTCAAAACATAGACTGTGGACAAACCTAACTGCCTCCGTGGTGTAGTGGTTAGAGCGTCCGCCCGGAGATCGGAATGTCGCGGGTTCCATCCCCGACCGCGTCATACCAAAAGACGTTAAAGTATGGTACTTGTTGGTCCCTGCCTGGCGCTCGGCATTAATGGGTACAACAAGGACTGGTGGGCTCGGAGTCAGTATAATGTGTCTGAGTGGGGTATTCATGCTTCACTGCGGCATGGTATCTCAGTGGGCTAGCACTCTAAAACCAGCTTAAGTCTGGGCTAGTACAAGCAGCCGCACATACGCATGCACGTCGTCATATGAGCGAAATATTCTCAAGCACGACGATAAACCCAATTTCACCTCACCTGTGGACAAAACCTGTTTAAACTGATTAATCTGGATCTTACTTAATAGAGGACCAAATCTTTTGTCCCGAATGTTTATGTATCATGAAGTAAAACTTCGGAACTTATTCACTCTGACTGAAAAAATTGGTCAAAGATCCAGTTTGTCATGTAAGAGACGTACTCTTAACCGGAATAATTTTTCATTTTTATTTTCTTTGTTTTTAGTTCCCTGAGATGTCTAATACTGCAATCGAAACAGAACTGTTGTATCAGCGTAGTTATTAATTGTTATCACTATCATTATCATTTGAGTTAGAAGTAGTGTTGGGAATTGGTGTAAATCTCATAATTGATGATTGGTTCATTACAACCGATCAATCATCAAAAATAATTGGTTAGCGTCATTTATCAAATTTTCCTGGTTATGTTTGTTAATGCACAAAAAATAAAGAAAAAACATGTAGTTCTCTCGGTTTTTCGCAAATTGCACAAAATGCATTTGCAAATTTCACATCTTTAAAGGATGACTAGTGTGTTAGGAACATACATTTCCTGGAGTTGTTAAGATAAACTTAATCATGACTTGGAACGAGCTTGTAGTGCTTATGCAATGTCGAGACAAAATCAACCTTTTGTAAAAATATTGATATTTCAAACCAGTGTTCCAAAATTGTTTGTGTTCGATTATGAGAAAACATGATCGATTGCTTGGTCGTTTTGTCATTGCGACCAATCTTGCGACCACCACTCGTTAGAAGTCTGACAAAGTGATGTACGAGGTCCTTGAATGGGGCAAAATAAAAGAGCGGTGAGATGAGCATCAAGATTACTGCTCGTTTACAGTTAGGGCGGTGGGGTAACTCAGTGGTTAACGCCATCGCTCGTCACACTAATGAATTTACGGGTATACATTATCTACAAGTCCCACCTGGTCTGTAAAGTCCTATTTGTCGAGCACGACGTATGTTATCAAGAAAACAAGTTAATCCTCGAGAAGTTAGAAGAAATTGTTTGATACATGGCCTCGTATCACCAATGTGAAGATCGATGCTCCTGATATCACTCGGTGGATTGTCTGGTCTCGAGTCAAATATCTGGTCGTTAAACTATGGTGGCTGATTAGGGCCGTGCTATCGCTTTCTCGTCTCGTGTTATCGCTTTCTCGTCTCGTGATATCGCTTTCTCGCTTTCTCGCCTCCGAATTTTAAGGCGAGAAAGCGATGGCCCTAATCAGCCACCATATTAAACAGCAAACAAGTTAAACATTTACTAATGATTTCCCCATGGCACCTGACAAAAGTAACTGAAGCGGATATAAAATATATATACAACTTAAAGACCTCAAAGAAACAATCGTTTCTCAGTTGCTCGCTCCGTTTGCCGTTTGCAGCCTCATCACTGATGTCATCGGCAAATATAAGTAGTTTCACACATTGATTCAGTCATGAATTAAGCATTTTTCCTTCCCGACATGTTAGTTTTGATTGTTGCCTCGAATACTTAAGAATAACTTCCTGGTCACGTTTTTGTTTGTCGTTTGGTGTTACAAGCAGTGTGCGAAATATCCACTGGCCCGCTAGCCCGTGGCTAGTAAATATCCAGTCGGGCCAGTAAATCGCCAGTCACTGGCCCGACTGGCTAGTGAATTTTGATGGGGTTTCATTTTGTAAATATATCACTCTCTCCGACTTTATGGCCTGATTATGGCAAGATCATGGCCTGATAAAATGTTCATCATAATAGCAGCTTAATAATGAAACACCTGTCATGCCGACGATATCTCATTCTCATCTATTTTTGTAATCCTTTGCATAGTTTCTACATTCAAATTTTGGGCTAGTGAATTATTTTGTTGACTAGTAACTTTCAGGCATAGCTAGCCCGACTGGCTGGCAAATTTGGAGACTATTTCGCACACTGGTTACAAGTATTATTCTGAAGTGTGTTTTTATGAATTAATTAAAACAAACTTTACTACAACTGTAGTTTTGTCATGCAATTAAAAACTTGTTAACTCGTCACACCTAAGACCTGCGTTTGATTCCCCCCAAGCCCCCCTGTTCCTACGTCCCTGCATCTTAATATCTAAGGTTGCATTTTAAGGATTCTATCCCATTATCTGTATTTGATAAACTCGATTTCAATCAAACGTGATTGCCAGAGATGTGGTAGCTTCGAACGACTCGTGTCACTAAGTAAATACCAGTAGAATGATTTAATGCATTAGTTCTACATCCATAAATACCACGTTATACACATCCAGCCCCGATTGAGCATTGTGTATGATTTTGGAAGGGGCGTACGCACGTGGATCTCGTGCTTCACGTGCACATTCTCGTTTGCGGTAAGCGTTGACAGTAAGGTTTCTGTGCCTTGCAGCGTTGTATTGTAGGAACTGGGAGGCGAAAATCATGAAAGTGGTAAGTAATTGTAAACGTTTGTACGTTGATTGTAAATGGCGAGGCATGAAAAGAACCTTTTTAGGATCCACGTCCATGCTTTGAATAATTAGCAACATCTCATGAAACCGTTACGAAAGTTAGCCGTGTGTGGGTCGAGACATTACAACTGCCCCTATGTGTTGCAAAGTGGACATATTGTAAACGGGTCAGTCTTCTTTTCTCGCATTCTTGTCACATAAACATTTGTGAGGGCTGTTGATCCCACCTTGGTCACAGTAAGCCAGGTGTTCGAGAACGGATGGAGATGGCACAGCACAGGTTAATGAATCAATAACTTTGTCTATGAACGTGCTTCTCGAACACCTGGCTGTCCCTTTCTCTGCCCTCGTAACAAACAGTGAACTGGGTCAATATTTTAATGATAGTTTATTAAACAACTTTTTTATTTTAAGGACAAAAATTCTGCAAAAACCTCACAGAGTGGGTATGATGTTTTTGTAGGTATGGGAATTACGACCACCTTAGCGCTAAGATCGCTTTGTATAACGGCGCCCTGGTGAGAGAGGAAGTTGAGTTTACGCCACCTTTAGCAAATTTCAAGTAATAGCACGGCGGGGGACACTAGATATGGGCTTCACACATTGCAACCATTTGGGGGATCGAACCCAGGCTTACGCTTTGACCGCTAGGTTAACCTGTTCAGATTGTTTCCGTTTCTTGATACAAACAACGTTAGGTAGAATTTGAAGGGACCTATGCAAATACGTCGAATTATCCAGGGTTCAACAGTCTGCCAAAATGATGACGAGGCTTTTACTTCGGAATACCGAAAGCTCGACACAACGGGTTTTTCTGTATATACAGTAATCAGCAAATTCATTGATTAAATGGGTGGGATATATCTTTGATGTTTGATATTCTCCTAATCACGAAATCAAGGCGATTGTGGGCCACTGGTTCGCCCTGACTAAACATGTAGATTTGTTAGCGTCACGTCCGTTTCATGGGTTCGTGAAAGTGGTAAACATTTTATAAATGTATCCCTTTGGCCTTTCGTCCCTTATTCAGCTGAGATACCGTGAAATGTTCTTAAATGGCGCAACAACCACACTCGCCGTTTACGACCGCCTCCGTGGTGTAGTGGTTAAAGCGTCCGCCCGGAGAGCGGAAGGTCGCAGGTTCGATCCCCGACCGCGTCATACAAAAAGACGTTAAAATATGGTACATATGAGCGAAATAATCTCAAGCACGACGTTAAACCCAATTTCACCTCACCTCACTCGCCGTTTACGTTTTCTCTTACAGACGGAGCTACACCTGTTATGGTACCTGTGCGCCGTGGCGTCGCTTACCTACGTCTACCTCATCACCGTCGGCAGCATCGGCATGCTTGCCCAACAGTACAATCTGCCGTTTCCGCCAAAGGTCAAGGACACTGTAGCTGAACGGTTTCAGCCGGGCGCCTTGAAGCAACTCGTACAATACAACGCCGCCTGGGATGAAGCTGATAGGCAACTTCCAATCCTCGCGTCATCCGGTTCCACATTTACCTCTAACGATTCCGGAAGTAACTTTGAAAGGTCAAGGTCAGCATGAGAAGTTCCTCATATACCTCTGTCAGCGTGGGAAATACTGCGGAGGTCTCACGGACAGGATGATCGGTATCGTCACAGCTTACATCGCTTCAGAGATAATGGGCAGGAGGTTTGGAATCAAGTTCGACTCCCCGTGTTATCTTTCTACATACCTCGAGCCAAATCTTATCGACTGGGAAATAAGCCCCTTGGACCTGAGAAACAAAACTTCAAGGGAAAGTGTACACTTGGGAAATGCCGGATTCGGCACTAAAATGAACAAACACCTAGAAAATCTGGCCAAGATAGATATCATATACTACAGGGGCAACGTGGATACATTGGCACATTTAATGAAGAAGAAATTGATAAGATCTGTGCAGTGGGCCAGAGGTAAGTCCCTGGTCGAGGTGTACAATACAGCTCTAACCCGCCTGTTTAAGCATTCAAAACGTCTGAATGAGAAGTACAAACTATTTAAGTCAACTCTGACATATGGCCCAAGACAACTGATATGCTCGCACATGCGCATGGGAAGGAGTGAGACTTTAACAAGTGATTCCAACCTAACTCTTACCCTTCGACCCCGCCCGGACTCGGTGATCCAGTTTGTGAAGAATCGCTTAAAAGCCGGACAGGCAGATCTGTTCCTTGCAACCGATTCTGAGGAAATTCGCCAAAGGTTCAAGAAAGAGTTCCCCGATAATTTCCGCGAAGTTGAAGGGCCGATAACTCACATAGACCAAGGCAGGGGACGCTACAATTGCGGGGCAATGGGTAAGGTGATACTTGATCAGTACATTCTGTCGACTTGTAAAACTCTAATCATGTCGAATAGTGGATTCAGTCGACTTGCCGCTATCATGCGGGGCTCTGACCGTAACCTTTACCTGGCCTTGAACAACGGGAAGATCATTCGCCAAAAGAGAATGAACCCTTCACTGTCCTACCGTAGACGATGACATGGCGCCGTCACAGTGGGGCTTAAGTTGTTGTTGTTTCTATACCACTGTTACTCTTCTGTTATGTTTTGCTTGTTTTGTTGTTACCTGTTACGACCATTAACTGTAAACGTTAATTTGTTCCTTTGTAATTGTTAACAGAGCCACATGAACCCGAGAATGATTCTTTTCTGACCAAACACATGTATTTTGAGAGCAGACATTGGAATCTACCGTCAGTACCAATACTTTCTGCAAATAAATTTGGAAAGTCTCAAAGGTGTTATTGGTATAATTTTTCATGAAAGCAAGAAGGAAATCACGAGGAAGTGATCATTCATTCTGAAGGCACGTCGTATCACTCTCATCAGAGTTGCTTCCCTTGACTGTGCCAGAATCCTTTGCTCATTATGATTCGACAGCTGATTACGATTCTTGGTAAATGTCTTAGACTCGCGAATTTTCCAACAATCGATGCTCATACTTCTGATCAGTACTTGATCACTGGATTGTCTGGTCCAGACTTATTTATTTACAGACCGCCGCAATATAGCTGGAATACTGCTATGAAAGCAGAGTCGAAAACGAGGTTCATGGTCGCTTCTCACATTGAAGAGGCAGGGGTTTAGCGGTTCATCGGCACTCTGAGATCCGAGTTCAATTCTCCACATCGGAATACTTCAAAC
The DNA here is from genome assembly GCF_003918875.1 of Haliotis rubra. Lineage (NCBI taxonomy): Eukaryota > Metazoa > Mollusca > Gastropoda > Lepetellida > Haliotidae > Haliotis > Haliotis rubra. The sequence goes on from NW_025767690.1 coordinate 333,064, forward strand.
CCGTACATGGTATTCCATGTCCATGACACTGCTGAAAACTAAACTTAATCCCCTCTCATGGAACACGATCCTTGTTCGGGTTCCAAAGGGCCGATGAGGTAGCCTTGTGGTTAAACCGTTCGTTCCGTACGCCGATGACCTGAGTTTGATTCCCCACATTTCTGAAGTCTCCCATCATAATTTTTGTTGGAACATTTTGCTATAAGCGCAGTAAAACCATACCCAACCAAACGGTTAGCATAAACTGAATTTTGTCCCTATATGCCTACGTAGTAGGAAACTCAGCGTAGTATACTCATCACAAAAAGTTAAGCAACACAAATGTTTAGTCTCCATTACATTTTCATTTTATTGAACTTGCAAATCATGGAATGATGCAATAGAAAGGTGAAACATGTACACACGATGAACGAAATGAAATGAAATGGTATTGAGCAATAATAGACTTACAAATCATCAAAAGCATGTACCCGTGAAACAGTCGTGCAAAATGTGCTGCACTGATGGAGCAAAATGTTAACTTAAGGTTCAAGTCAGTTTTGGACAGTGAAGCAGTGTTCAGTAACGCCTATGACCACCATGAGCACAAATGCAAGCTTCTACAAGTCTTTGCATTGACCAAATGAGCCTTTAAAGTTGCTGTTGTGGAATGTTCTGCCATTCTCTCTGTAACGCCTGCTCAGGGTCATCCAGAGCCTCGGGGGTGAACATGAAGACCGTAAACACGACTTCCAATAATGTCCCAAGCATGTTCAATGGGACTAATATCAAGTGTCCTTGCATGCCAGTCCATATGTGTGATGTTGTTGATCTGAACAACATCGTCAACAACTCTTTCCCGGGCATTATCATCCATAAAAATGAAGGTAGGACCCGCTTGTTGTACCAGGGGAATGATTACAGGTAGGTTTACACCGATCTGGGTGCATGTGTGAAGAGTGGAGAACATTCATGCCACACATTTTGCATGTTGCTTCTGAGGGTGGTTGTGTTCGGGTGATGTCAATGGTATCAGACAAATCAATTTGACAGTTACTAAAGGTTATGTAATCTTTGAATATATACCTTTCAGTAACATGTCGGCAAATATCGCTATCGACATTGATAAAGATATTACACTGAAAATACGTGTTGCTTAATTTTTTGTGAGGAGTATATAAACTGAATTTTGTCCCTATATGCCTACGTAATAGAAAACTCAGCATAGTATAAACTGAATTTGTCCCTATATGTTGTAGAGGGGTGGGGGGGGGGGTGGTGGTGTTTAGAACTTTTTCGTCGGCCATTTTGATTTTTGACGTCACATACGTGTGACCTTTGTGTGACCTAATCGGCTGTTGAACTCTTAAGCCCCACACTCCTTTGGGAGTTCCTTTCCGGCCCAGGTGTGTGCGTGTGTGACCTTCAGGTTCACCTTAGAGGTCTGTGATTATTATTCAATTATCTTATGAGTGGTGGGAGTTTGCCGAACGCGCGGCGGGGGATAATTAAGTAGATCAGAATCTGTGCATGCAAAACACGCACGAACAATATTTTTTGCTTGTTTTTATGAATTTTTTTTGCGTGAAAATTGTAATGATACACAATGTTGGACTATTTGATTTCTAAAAAACCCCTTTACCTATAAAATACAACAGTATTTGAGTAAATTTGAAGTTGTATTAATATGTACCATGTGGTTTGAAATAATTCGCCAACTGTAGTTTAGAATGACTATCTCTTCCCCGAACGTATTTCCGTTCCTCTGGAATGGCCATGACTGACGTAACATGTGTTCAAGGTGGCCTGCAAATTATTGCGCAATACCAGGTAACAACCAGGCTGAACTCAAGTACACCAAACTGGTCAAGATCATGGTTAGAATTGGTCTTCAGCAACTCATGTTTATCGTAAGAGGTGACTATCGGGATCGGGTGGTCAGGCTCACTGACTTGGTTGACACATATCATGGTATCCCATGATCTGACTTTCTGGATTGTCTGGTCCAGACTGGATTATTTACACACCACAGCCTTATAGCTGGAATATTGCTGAGTGCGGAGTTAAGCAAAATATATTCAAACAAATAGTTCACTATTAGCATGATCAATTACTGGTATAAAATGAACATGTTTGCACAATGGAATCAGCCTGAACTAGGTCTGAATACTACCCTGTTTTGTTACTGGAGACCTGCGGGAAATCAAGAGACTGCTCATTTTCTGACACAGTGATTTGTGTCTGTTGTTTTTAGCAGGTTCAACTGTTCAATATTATTGTAGTTAGTGTGTACGTGCATGCATGTGAGTGAGTGTGTCTGTATGTGTGCGTGCGTGGATGCCATGCCGCAATTTAACACGGATACTCCAGTCCCGTGAGTGCACAGAAGGCAACAACAATCTTTTCACATATTTTTGTATGATGCAGAAGTTTGGTGGTTTTATCTGATCTACCCATGGAATCAAATCAGAGAGTAAGTCAGGTTATTATAGGAATGGGGATAAAATACCCTTGGTCATTAAGAATGATACACTGACAACCTCAAACACAGCTTCAGGTGAAACCTGGATGTCAGAGTAGAACTGGAGAAAGCATGGGTGTCTCATATATTGAATCACTAACAATACATGTACTCTTTGTTAGTTTTTGTTGAGTGTAAAACTGAGAATGTTCACCAAGGTGTTCTACCCTCATGATATGTATACAGCACAATTGATGTTCCAACATATTTGTTCTACTGGCAGAGTCTTACTGTCAAAGAACAACGCTAAGGCTGTCTACATAAGCTCCATAACTTAACAACAGATGTCAGAAGGTTCTGCAAGCGAATGTCACATCCTGCTGAGCAGAGGAAGCAGATCGTCACAACACAGAACTACAGATTATGAGCCACAGACCGAAGACTCCTTCCTCAGAGTTCAAAAGCTGGAAATCTGGCGGTGAGAGGATCCAAGAGGTCGGCAAGGAAGTAGATGGTGCCAGACATTCCTGGAAGTAAGAGAATTCTTCTAATGTCTTGGATTGCAGCAAGGGCAAGTGTATTACTAATTATGATCGTTTTACCCACAGACATGAATCATCCTCAAAGCATTCTCTACTTTCATAGGGCCACCTTCCTTTCATGTAGGCTAAATGAAATATCAATTTAAAAATAATAAAAATATTATTGCCACTTTTAACAAATACATACTCCTCAACAAGAGTTGTCATATAAAGAATGTATGTTGTGTCACAATGTGTGTATGTATGTGTGTGTGTTTTTATGCAGGGATTTACAGGATGCGAATTCCTGCGTCCTATACACATAAAAATTGACCATTGACAATTTTATTTCACTGAGTCTGCTTCTAGCCGGGTTATGGTATAATTTGCAATTTAGTTACTGTAACAATTTGATGATCATGATACATAATACAGTACCAGTAACTGAATTACAACAATATTACAACACAATAATATTTAAGTGTCTGGGATCCCCATTTTGTAGTCCAGGACCCCTGAAAATTAAGAGTATGAGTCCCAGGGACACTCAAATACAGTACTCAAGGTAAATCCCTCTGTGTGTGAGTGTGTATGCGTGGCTGCGCACTGCATGGAGGGAGGGAGGGATGATGATGATGGAGGGAACAATGAATGGATGATGGACTGTGAATAAATGAGGGATGGAAGGAGGGATGGATGATGAATGGATGGATTCAGTGAAACAATTCATCTCCCTGCTGCCTGTGAGCTTCCCTTCCATTAGCCATTCAACTGAATTGCTATTAGCAGGATTTGATATTAAATTACTATTAACATAATGTAATTGTTGGCCGTTACATTCCTGTATAAGTATTAAGCTGGCATATAAGATAGCCATCCCTATTTGGGAGTTGCCAAAATCCTATAACCCCTGGTTGTATCCCATAGTGTCTTATTACCAATCCAAACAAGACTGTCAAAGTGCAGAACAAAATACATGCCAGTAAACTGACTCACCTTCAAATAGAGAGTACGGTCTGTCTGGAGTACCACACCCGTGGGTACCATAGTCACAGCACCAGTCAGCAAACTGTAACCAATAGCAACATGTTTCAGCATCCGACCAACCTTAATCTTAACCAACCTGAAAGTGTGCGTGCTTGAGTGCATGGGCATTATCTTTATTCATCTTAACCTGCTTTACCACCCACCCTACTACTTGGGGCAGTGGGATAGCCTAGTGGTTAAAGTGTTTACTTGTCATGCCAAAGACCCGGGTTCGAATCCCCTCATGGGTACAATGTGTGAAGCCCATTTCTGGTGTCTCCTGCTGTGATGTTGCTGAAATATTTCTAAAAATGGTGTACAACTAAACTCACTCAAACACCTTCCTCACAAAGCAAAACATTTTAAACCTTCTGTGTGTCAAACCCTCACCTTGCAGGCCCTGTACAGGTATTTCTGGTCCTTGGTGAGTTTAAACATTGCAAGGAAAGCGTAGGCATTGCCAGCTGTCCCGTGACAGATGCCATATCCCTTCTTTAGCAGGCCTCGCTTCCAGATGACATCAGCACAGCCCTTGGCCGCCTCCAGATACTGCTCATCTCCGAATGTCTGTGGTAACATAACCAAAGATGATATTATTGAAAGAATCTTATGGTCAGTTGATACCTCATCTGCTGCTAGTGCCATTAACATATCTGACTAATTAAATTTGCTAAATTCTTTGTCATCAAAAGCTACACTTCATAGGTGTGAGTCCCTCGCCGTGATGTTGCTGGAATATTGCTAAAAGCGGCGTAAAACCAAACTCAGTCAGTCAGTCATAGGTGTGAAAATAGCAGTCTCTGTACCAGACAATCATGTCACCGACATCATGAGCATCAATCTACCCAATTTATCGATCTATGATAAATAGTATTTGCTGAAGGCCATTTCTAACCATGGGATCCTCACAGGACTGGAGGTCTCTAAAGAAAAATAGTTACACAATCTTCTTATATTAAAAGGGAAGTGGGGTAGCCTAGTGGTTTAAGCGTTCGCTCATCACGCCAAAGACCCGGGTTCGAATCCCCACATGGGTACAATGTGTATAGCCTATTTCTGGTGTCCCCCGCCATGATGTTTCTGGAATATTGCAAAAAGCGGTGTAAAACCAAACTCAGTCAGTCAGTCAGTCTTATATTAAATTCTAATATTACTGAAAACAAATGCATACACACACTTTTGTGTTAAAGACCATTGTAAATACTTGAGTTATCTAAATTTAATTACAAAATATGAAAGATGAAAGAAAACAAAGGGACCAAACATTTACTTCAAGACAACCACAAGTTCCACACTTCAAAGTCCAACACAACAGTGGTACAGGGATTTACAGGACATGAATTCCTGCATCCTATACTCATAAAAATTGACAACGGACGTAATGAAATTTATTAGCGCGTCCACAAGGATGCAGAATCCAAATGCTTTTTGTAAAAATTTCAATCAAGTAGCAATAAGTTATCACTGAATCTGCTACTAGCCAGGTTATGGTATCTTTTGCAATTTAATTACTGTAACAATGTGATGATCATGATACACAATACAATAACAGTAACTGAATTACAACAATATTACAACATAGTATTATTAATAATATTGAAGTGTCTGGGACCCCCATTTTGTAGTCCAGGACCTCTGAAAATTAAGAGTATGAGTCCCAGGGACCCTCAAATACAAAACTCCATGTAAATCCCTGCTGGTAGTACAGTTTCTGATCAAAGATTACCTTGTAAGCAAGTAAAAACATGTGAATCCAGCCAGGGGCTCCATGACACCAGTGAACTAGTTTGTCGCCGGAACTACTTCCAAGTGAGGAGGGACAGTTTCCAGAAGGGAAGCGAAGTGTCAGCATATAATCAATGCTAGGTTTAACCAGTGTTGTCAGGGTACTGCTGAAACTGGGATCTTGCACCTGCAGATAGATCAGTAAGGATGAAAATATAAATTAGGTTTAAGGCAGGCCCGTTCCAGGTTAACAGGCAATGTCAAACAAAAATTATGTGTAAAATTTCTAAACATTTTCCTTATCAGGCAGATCCTGATGACTGAAGAGGGTCCTTATCCAACACTGTCCTCTCCATGGGTGTTTTGAGATCTTTCTTTTGTTTGTTTGTTTATTTAGGTATTTGTTTGTGTGTTTGTTTGCCTGTTTGCTAAATGCTGACCTCAGAAATAGTCCAGCTATATGATGGATGCCTGTAAATATCTGAGTCTGGATCAGAGAATCCAGTGACCAACACCACGAAGATTGGCCCAATTGGTATATGCAAGCAAATAAGCTAGTCAGAAGAAAAAATGACAACCAAATAATATAGTTTACTTGTTTCTTTGTTTAACGCCACACTCAGCAATATTACAGCAATATGGCAGCAGTCTGTAAAAAATCATGTCTGGACCAGACAATCTAGTGATCAGAAAGCCTGACCACCCGATCCCGTTAGTCACCTCTTACAACAAGCGCTGTTGACTGCGAAAAAGCGAGAGAACTACATGATTGTAACCTGGATCCTCGAGGGTGAACATGCATGAAGGCTTTAAGTCCAATATTCTTCACCACCAAGCTAAACAAAGTTCACATCACCTGCATAAGCATGTAGAAGATTCCAGCCAGTCCATGGGCAGACCCCAGGTAGTGCTTGTCATGCCATGCGTACATTAAGGGGTGAGACCTACCCTGGTCTTTGGACATCCTCTGGCCCGAGTCCAGTACTGCTTGGACAACCTGTAGATAACAAACACTGAAACTAACAACATGTCTCTCAAAACAGCATGGGGGTCAGGAAAAATGCTGCATGTTACAATATTTAACCTGTGTGACAACAGTCTTAAATAATCAATCTATGAGAACATGTGATTGATATTATGAGCAGTGGGACTTGCAGTCAGTGTTTATTAACAGCTTCTGAGAATATATTATATACCATTAAAACAAAACAAACAAGTTATTACCAAAAGAAACCCTCTTGCTACATAGTGTCTGATTAATGGGACATCATCTCACCTTGGAAATAATCTCGGAGTTGACAAAGTCCCTTCCCAGCTCTCTTCTAATGAGCAACAATGCGTACAGGTAGCCGGTGCGACCGAACAGGATTTCATCTGGCATGGTATCATCACTTATCACCTTGCTATGGAAAGACTCCAATCTGAATCAGAGAGAGAGAGTGAGTTTAGTTTTATGCCATTTCTACAGTCCATTTGATTTCATTTGAGACCAATGAATTACTCACTAACACATAATTTTGCACAGTCACATGAAATCGACAGACAAACTCGGATGACTTGTCTCATAGTTTTGGACACCTGAACAGCCAGGTAATCAACAAGCGTGTGCAGTGAAATTTCAATTTCACACGTTCAACTCGCACACCTGGCTGTTCTACCTGCAAGTGGTCCTCCCTCGTAAGAAATAGCGAAAAGTGACAACACGTTTGTTAAACACCATTTACACTTTTACACAAATTCACACTTTTACATTGAGGTGTACAGTGAAATCACATTCTGATTAAACAATTTTGTATAAAAGTAGTATAAAAAATACATACTAGCACTTGCTTTCAAAGCTGAATAGTCTACATTGATTATATTATAACCCTATTAGGTTATGAAAATTTAGACACGTGCATCTAAATATTAATTGATTTCGTTTGAATAGTTAATCTGGATACACAGCTCTCTGGTGCACTCATCATCATCATCATCATCATCACCTCTGTAAACAATCCTGGCTCTTCTTAGCTTGGCCAAGCTTACTGTAAACTATAGCACCAAGGGCCAGTGGACCAGCATCACCGCACATGAAGGAGAGTTTCCTCCCCTTCATGGAAGACAAGGGGTGCTGTAGGTTGGCAAGAGCCTTCTGGAGGTATTCCTCTCCCTTCCCATCGCCTACTGTTGTGTGTAGGTGGAGGTACAAAGTCGCTCTGCCTGCAAAGGTAGTTGTGATAACTAGACAAACATTTAATACAGAAACAGTAATGAACAAAATGTATCCAGGAAAGTTTTATCATGCCCTGACCACGTATACTGTGTCCACCCCAGTATCTGTTGTCTTCAGCAACCCATGCTTGTTGTTGACTTATTGACGCGCATTGTATCCCAAATTCCCAAATTCTTGCTGTTGATCACTGGATTGTCTAGTCCTGACTTGATTATTTACAGAATGGCGACACATAGCTGGAATATTGCTGAGTGCAGCATAGAACAAAAAACATATGAAGATTGTGCATAGAAAAAACTGACAAAGATCAAGGTCAGGAGTATGTAACAGATCCACCATTATAGTTTGGCATGAAATGCATGTGGACCCGTTTTTTTGTAAATATCTCTTCATCCAATGACCCAATCGATCTCAAACTGTGCAAGTGGATGTTTTGTCAGACAACCTAATCACATTGTAAATCACCGATTTTATGCATTTGTATTAAAGAATCTGTCTATGTAACTGTCAACAAAATAAACAGCAGACCGCAGACTGCTTGCAGAGGGAGGGAGCCAATGACCTGTAACAGTGAGTAAGTATGGTTTTACGCGGCCTTTAGTAATATTCCAGCAATACCACAGTGGTGGACACCTGAAAATGGCTTCACACTTACACCCATCAGGGGAATCAAACCCAGGTCTCTCAGCATGACGAGCAGACACTTTAACCACTAGGCTACCCCACCACCATTAGAAGACAGTAGGGATCACACTTACTACATACCAAATTCCATGATGACACTTAAATCAAGGTCTCCAAACAATTGCTTCATTGATGACGACAGAAGCATTTGTTTTTATGTTGGAAATTGACGAGCTACTGTTACCTGCTCCTCCGACATAAACACTGTCGTCATCCTCAGGCCCTGCAGCCTCTACACGAGACAGCAGTTCATCAATCTTGCCCCTCAGCTGCTTCAGATAGGGTTCGGGTAGCTGGAACACAGCAAAGTAATAAATGCAGTATCGGTAAGTCTCCAGAATACCGGATGCCTTCCGTTATCTTTGAAAGCACAACAAAGTTTACTTTTGGTTAGGGTTAGGGTAAGGTTTAGGGTTAGCATTAGGGTTAGAGGGTGATGTGACGCTAAACAATATGGCTGGTAGGTATCCAGTATTCTGTAGGTGTACCGTTGTATCCATATTACTCTTTTGGTTACATTCCAGTTGCATCACATTTCAATTGTAGCATAAATTAAGCATCATGAGAACAATGCTCCTACGTGGTATATTTATTTATCTATTCATTGTTTTTATTATTTGTTATTTATTTGAGGGGTGTGTGGAGGGGGCAAAGGGAAAGGGGGTTCCTGGAGAATCACAGCCTTGAATTGTTGCCATCCCTGGTTAAAAAAATGTGGCTGCAGAGAAATGTCAAGCTTCAAGGATATAAAATGTTAAAAACAACATCTGGCGCACTAACCCTAACACCAAACATGGCATAAAATCTGTTTCGTACAAGGCTGTTGATCAGTATACGTCCATCCCCGATGGTGTCTACCCTAGATCGTAATGGGGTGCTTGATCGGAAAAAGGATCAATCAAAGCGGTAGGTTAGTGAATATACTATGCCATTCAGAAAGTGTAATACATGTTACGGTACGTAAGGGTATTTAGGCAAATCTAGCTGCACCTGACGCGAAACTGGATTTTGAATAGTTGCAAAATTTGTCTATATTTCGGTATTTGTTGATCAACACTCTTTCTGTTATGAGCTGGATATTGTGACTACAATACATCTGACAGTTCTCACCTTTCCTTCCTCAGTCAGGACACTTTCCCCATCGTAATCCGGGAAGGGATTGCGAAAGGCTCTGTCTGACATCGCCCCAATGTCAGCTGTTTTACCCTAAACTTGTTGACATTTGACAGCACGTGCGGCGGTGTCGCGGCAAAACATCCGGTGGGTGATACTAAAAGCGAATCTCAATATATACGGAATCGAATTACATGTGTTGAAATCCAACATCACGGAACATTAAACCCGCTGATCTAGATACCCCAGTGTTTTAGTGATAGAGCTTATAAGATATATGAAAATAGAGAACGACTGAAGTAGGATTTGGAAAAATCCCTCTTAATTTAATTTTTCTAAGGCACTGACTCTGGATATTTTTAGAGGAAAACTAAACGATAAGTGTATTAATAAGATTGAATGATTGATTTCCTTTGCAATAGTAACGGTAGACGACTCTCAGGATACTTTAACCAAACAACATTACAGATAATTAAAATATTCCAATGATACACGTCTCATGGAGATTCGGGTCAGAATTGATCTTCGGCAGCTTCGAAGTAGACGTGAGGATCCGGGTTAAAATTTCAAATTTCTTCATCAACCCATGCTTGTAATAGGCGACTAACGGGATCGGGTGGTCAGGCTTGCTGACTTGGTTGACACATGTCATCGTATCTCAGTTCCGTAGATCGATGTTTATGCTGTTGATCACTGAATTGTCTGGACAAGAATCGAATATTTTCAGACCACCGCCATATAGCTGGAATGTTGCTGAGTACTGCGTTAAACAACAAACATGGGAAAGCAAACCCAGGTGAGCTCCAAGAGGGCTACGATTTGTTTTGTTGACTAGGAAAGTTGTACCACGCTGTGAACAGAGACCTGCTGTGGGTTAAACCTAACGACTGCTGTTGATTGTATGACCACCGAGAAATGGAATGTTGCTGAGTACTGCGTTAAACAACAAACATGGGAAAACAAACCCATGAGTGAGCCAAGAGGGCTACGATTTGTTTTGTTGACTGAAAGTGTGTACCACACTGAACAGAGACCTGCTGTGGGGACCATTGTGAAGAGGGTGTCATGGTGCTGAACACTGAGGTTGTGGGGTAGCTGGACCGTGATTACATCATATACTATTTTTAGAAAGTAGTGTTTGCTTTTACCATGTGTACGTTATCGCATATATACTAATGGAAAAAAGTAACTGTGCATAACATAAAATTGCATAAAATATAAGTTATTTGATAAGTAATAAACATAACCCTAAACAAACATGTACCAAAGCACTCTGCATGAAATGTGATGTCACGTATCGCGCGTGGTACTTACACAATGAACTTACTCACATTCTGACACCTGAAGTTCACAGACCTGATATTGAAAATTGAAGAACTGTGTGAGTTCAACATCCGACCTGCAATACGTCCAATTTTGCCCCAACGTCGTCGACAGGTACAAATCCTGGTGACAAATCATACAGATTTCAAAAGGAACCCATACTGTGTCGTAGGCGAGTAACGGGATCGGTTGGTCAGGCTCACTGACTTGGTTGACACACAATATCCCAATTGTGTAGATAAATCGCTCGATTTTTACAGACCGCTGCTATATAGCTTGAATTTCGCAGAGTGCGACGTAAAACAATATTTAAACAAAACAACAACAACAACAACCCCCCTTCCACCCCCCACCAAAAGAAAAAAAACCCCAAAACACCCCATCCCACCCGCCTTTTCAAAAGCTCTATCTGCCCCTGGATTACAGTAGAATGAAATGCATCCTTCCAGCTCTGTGGCAGCTTCCACCACACCCTTCATGCAGTATTATGTAAATAATCAACACACGTGCAGTCAATTCGTTAGTCTTTTTATTTTTGTTTTCATTAAGTGATAATTGCGTACACTGAAGTCCTTACCATTCATGGCTTATTGTTTGTAGATTAATAATAGTTCATACCGGCAGTACTTACTGTCATACTGGGTTCGACCTTAGATTTCATATCACATTTAGGGCCTGTTCATAATTTATGTCCGGTGTGTGTGTGTAAAAATGACATGATTTTATGGAGATGCATGTACAAAATCGATGACCCCCCCTCCACCACGTCAGTACTAAAATCAATGACACCCCCTAGAACGTGTACAAAATCAATGACCCCTCCCCACCTCCCAGAAGAAAATGGTGACACACACACACACTCGCACAAACACACGCACAAACACACACAGCCACAGCTTATAAGTACAGGTATAGATGACTTGCAGCATTACTTCAATACTTGAGTACACTTCTTTCATCTCGAAATGTAATAACATTTTATCCGTAGGAGTCATTATTCAATAATAATGATAACAATATTTCAAAACGTACATAAAGTTCAACAGCACATGTTAACGCTTTCTCTGGTTCATTAAGAAACACAACAAAGTTTGAGCGTCTGACAAAACCACAATTGCAAATGGAAGCACCACCAGGAAGACTGCACCAGACCCGATACCCACAGACGAGGGCCGTTCATCCGTGACTGACTTCCGTTTCCTTAACGAAGAGGATAAGTTATGTTTGGGAACAGATAGCTTTTTGGCCATTGCGTTTACTAATTCTTTGAATTCCCCGGATGTAGGACTCAACGCCATTCTACAATTGCACCTACAGCGGTTGCTGCTGCTAGAAAACGTGGTCGTAGAGGAGGTGGTCGCAGAGGATGCGGTCTCCTCCGGAATACGAGTCACTCCAACTGATACTGATAAATGGGCGGTAATGTCTGTCATGTATGTTGAAACTTCGTGTAGCGATGACAAAGGGGAGATAACTTCTATCGGTGAAATAAGGGAGGTAATTTCATCCATGTATGTTGAACCAAGGGACGTTACTCCGTGAAGTGATGAGGCACTGTGGATATCTGCCATCGCTGTTGATGATATAGTGGAGGTAATTCCATTAGTAGTTGAAACAAGGGAGGGCACTCTAAATGCTGATGACGAAAGGGAGGTAACTGTGAGGAACGTTGAGTGTGTATCAGTGTTAGTAAATATTTGGATTAACGTAGATGATGCTTGAGGTGCTGAAGTAAAATTGATTTCAGTTGTTGAAAAAATTGTCATCGGAGACGTATATATTGTGTAGTCACTTGACATTGTATCTTCCAGGTAACTGGTATCCAGCGAGGTGCCCATCATCAGATTGGTTGACGAAGGCAACAGACTAGAACTGATAATTCCCTCCTCTGAAAAATGATAAACAGAACAACATAACATTTAGGCATCACAAACGTAAAGCCCCATTCAAATTGACTCAAGAAGCTATCACAATACGTGGGAAATAACTGCCACCTACCCATGCAACCCATACTTGGTGGGTGGGGTAGCCTAGTGGTTAAAGCGTTCGCTTGTCACGCCGAAGACCCGGATCCGATTCCTCGCAAAATGGGTGCAATGTGTGAAGCCCATTTCTGGTGCCCCCCGCCGTGATATTGCCTGAATATTGCTAAAAGCGGCGTAAAACCATACTCACTCACCCGATTTGGTAACAGTGAATATATCAGTGCTTATCTTTTTATAGTGTTATTGATAGTTCTTATAAATCTTGAAATATTCTTAACAAGTGAATAATCATCTGAGGTAAACAATAGTTTGAATTTTGCAAGATTCGGCCATTTACTGTAATAAGTCAGGATATATTGGGATCTTTTGTTGTCAAAGAACGAACATTTAAATAGATAGTGGAATTCGTCGGCTGTCGCCGGTGAATTACAAAGATTACAATTTCTGTTTATTCTTGGCATATTATTCCAGCGGCCAGTCTCTATTGGTAAGTGACGGTTCGATGTCCGAAATGACATAATGGGCCGAGAGATGCACACTTTTCAAAATGGGCCGAGATGAATATCTTCCTCCAGGACCGGATAATAGAAGGTACTTTTCAAACGAGTTTCAATGGCATTTTGAACTTATATGAATATCTTCCCTCTATTTCTCTATAAAATGATCTTTAAGAGTTGATTCAACCATTGAGACTAACCACTGTTTACAAACGCAACTAGGGTTATCAAATACATAGATTAAGCCACAACTGTTTAAAATACTTTTTAAGTGAGATATCCATGCATTATTATTACGGAGATTAAGAGAGTTGTCTAGTTTGAAGAGTTGAAGGACACGCGATGATAACCTATACGGGGAAGATGCTGTTTCTAAATTATACCAAAATGTGATCATCCTTTTAGCGATTATAATGTTCTCAGGGAAACGACCCAGTTCGCCATAAACCATGAAGTTAGGGGTTGATAATCGTAATCCTGTAGCCAACTTGAGAAATTTAAGATGAAACTTTTCAGCATTTACAATATTTTCATACCCCCATATTTCGCTGCCATATAAGGCAATGGGTAGTATTAAAATAACGAACAGATTAATTACAGTATCAAGTGCGAAATTGAAGTTTCTTAATTTCTTCAGTAATGCAAACATGGCTTTCTTTAGATCTAGACAATGAATCATTGATTGCGAAATTAAATCTCCTATTGCGGTGAAAGCTGGTGCCAAGATAAGTATAATTATATACAATTTCAATTGGTTTAGAGTCAAACTGAAAAGATAGCTTAGATTTATTACCGACACCCCCTCCAAATATAATAATCTTAGTTTTTGCTATGTTAACACGAAGGTTCCATGTATCACAATATGTTTTTAATACATCAAAGGAAATCTGCAGTTCTTTCTGGGTTGCGCCTTGAAGTATCGCATCATCTGCATATACATGTAGCAAGATAATGAATTTGATACACGTGTACACAACATCATCATACACACCACTGACGTCGACGCCCTGACAACCTTTGCTCTCAAGAAAAACATCCAAATCATTGAGAAAAATCGAAAATAAAAACGGTGAGAGATTTTCCCCTTGATGAACACCAGAATAACTAAAGAAGAAATTTGAAATTTGGTTGTCAACCATAACACAAGATTATATATTACTATACTTGAAGAATCTACCCTCTATGTTGTATGATAACATTTTTGTGCCAAAGACCTACTCTCCATACACTATCGAACGCTTTTGTAAAATCGATAAAAGCACAAAGAAGTTTTCGTTTGCAGGTTTTGAGATACTGGTTTAACATATTTAAAATGAATATATACTCTCCCAAAAAAGAAATGCATCATGAAAATAGCAATTTCATGTAGCAATGAATTAAAACGTGATTCATTTTACAAAAGGTTTTGCTTTGTTTATGAGTCCTATGGAGTTTATGTTTTGAAACATCACAACAAAACGCACCATCCGTAAAATACCCGTATTTAACAGCATGATTTTCAATTTCGGCGTGTAGTGTCACAGAATACACAATTCACATGCAATGCACGTGAAAGTTGGGGATCAGATAGTCTCAATGATGGGTATAAAAGGTTGATCGCTGTCTGTCGATTATTCACTGTATTTGGAATATTGTTGACGAACGCAAAATGCCACGTCTAAGTGAAGCCAACTGTCATATCGCCATTGGTTTGCTTGAAGCTGGCCAGTCTCAACGTGCGTTGCCCGATGCATGAATGTTCACCAAAGCACCATTTCACGGCTCTGGGAGAGATATCGCCGGCAGAATGCGGTAGCAGATGCCCCTCGAAGTGGGCGACCTCGAGCGACCCTGCGGCGCAGGATCGCTACATCCGGGACATCACTGCGTCATCGAACAGCTACGGCGGACCGCTCGACAAATACCCGGATTGAGGAGGCTTTCTGTACAGACCGTCAGGAACAGGTTGAGAGAGGCTGGTTAACGTGCCAGAAGACCTTATTTTGGCCCTGTGCTTCGACAACAACATCGTCCACATCGAGTTCAATGGTGCACCAACGTTCAGGCCTGGAACCTACCGAATTGGCGTAGAATCCGGTTCAGCGATGAATCACGATTTCTATTGGAACGACGCGATGGGAGAATGCGGGTGTACAGACGTCGACGTGAACGTTTCGCCGACGCTTGCGCTCTCCAGGTGGACAGATTCGGCCGGGACAGTGTAATGATGTGGGGAGTGATCACCTGCCGTAGGAGAAGTGATTTGGTGATGATCCAGGGCAACCTGACAGCTCAACGGTACTGTGACGAAATCCTACGCTCACACCTCCTTCCAATCATTGATCGCCAGAGGGAGTTGTTTCAACAGGACAATGCCAGGCCCCACACAGCACGTCACACTAGAGACTTCCTCCAGAACCACAACATCAATGTGCTCCCCTGGCCCTCAAGATCACTGGACTTAAACCCGATCGAACATCTGTGGGACAGACGGGTGCGACGCCGTAACCCTCAGCCCCAGACACTTCAGCAACTCGCACAGGCACTACAGCCAGTTTCGGCTGCGATTGGGCAACACGAGATTCTGAGACGTATTCGTTCGATGCCGAGGCGATGCCGTGCAGTTCTGGATGCCCATGGTGGTCACACGAGGTATTGAATTCAGCGCCATCACACGTCTCCATGTGACACTCAAACTGACTTTCCTCAAGACGGATAAGTCTGCATTCCCAGTGTGCAATTTCGCTATATTTCATTGACTCATAAAGCCTACAAGATGTTTCAAAATAAACATAAAAATACAGTTGAAATTCCTATATGCGTTTCTTTTTTGGGAGAGTATATTATCAATCGTTGACATGTTTTTTCGAAAGCCAGCCTGTGATGGGCTAAGAATGTTATTTAATTCTAGGTAACTGTTTAATCTGGAATTCAAAAGACAGGTGAATAACTTTCCTAAACAGCTACTTAGAATTGTTACTGGCCGGCAGAGTCACCTTTTTTCTTATATATTGGTCGAATCACCCCGGTCAACCACGAATCAGGGATAACACCAGATGATAAAATCAGATTGAAATACGAAACATAAAAGTCGCAATGAAACAATCAAGTAGTCATTTTTAATCAAATCATGGCCACATTTTGCCATGATGGTGGTACATTGTGTAATTTACTTGATTACGAGTTTTCTTGAACCGGCGTTTCGATTTACGGTCAAGTTGTTTCATAGCCCTACTTTCTTTACCGAACCAGGGCTTATTTGTTATAACGCGTTTACGCGTTTTAACTGGGAGCTGTACTACGTTTGACACTGAACGTATTAAGTGCGGCATCAACCAGCACGTGCGTTACGTCCACTCACTCACTCTTGATATAACGCTCATAACACCTCCACCACCACCATCAGAACAACATCTCACGCCCCCTCCCCACACACACACACCTACTCATCGGTTCCCAACTGCGCAGATCAATGCTCATGCTGTTGATCACTGGATTGTCTGGTCCATGCTCGCTTATGTACAGACCGCCGCCATATACCTGGAATATTGCTGAGTGCGGCGTAAAGGTAAACTCGCCCACTCACCTTGTAACATCCATTATTTCATCTCCCTGATACCCAATCACAGCTTCTAACACCTCGCCTAAATCCACCACCAATGCTACCTATTCTTGATATTACAGTCACCTACCAAACACCCAGTCTCCTGTCGATCCCCACGCCGTCATCACAGCAATAGCTGTCACGTTGTATCTGCTATCTGCATACTGCATGAAGGTGCTCACGCCAACCTGGGTTCCACTTCCGACCTTTATGACCCCTAGTGACCAACTCATCCAGAAGGGTTTGGCTGTAGAAGAGGCCAGGGCACTGTGGGTTTCCGAAACTTTAGCCCGCCCTTGTTGACGTGTCCTCACAACGGACTTGGTGTTTGACCAACCACCAATCACAATTTCGTATATATCCATGGGAACAGTTCCATTGATCGGAGTATACAGAGCAACGTGGGCATCGTTGGAGGCGGTCAGGTTGAACCGGATAGAAGTTCGCTCCTGCACAGTGACACCTAGTGGCCCCAGGGGCAGGTAACTCTGCTGGTCTGGTGTATGCACGGTCACACTTGCATCTGTAATGTCAAACGTGGTTGTAATAAAGCATGAAATGTACCTGAAACAATGTTGGTTTGTTTGTTTGTTGTTTAACGCCGCACTCAGCAATATTCCAGCTATAAGGCTGTGGTATGTAAATAATCCAGTCTGGACCAGGCAATCCAGTGATCAGCATCATGAGCATCGATCTGCGCATTGGGATACGATGACGTGTCAATCAAGTCGGTGAGCCTGACCACCCGATCCCGTTAGTCGCCCCTTACGAGAAGAATGGATTTCTGAAGACAAATTCTTTAACTAGTGGTTAAAGTGTTCGCTCGTCACGCCGAAGACCCGGGTTCGATTCCCCACATGGGTACAATGTATGAAGCCCATTTCTGGTGTCCCTAGCCGTGATATTGCTGGAAGATTTCTAAAAGCGGCGTAAAAGCACACTCACTCACTCACTTTTGCAACACATATCTTAAGAAATGATAATGATATTCCAGAAGACAAATTTTCTCCTGCTTTTCAGTGATGGTAAGGCAGTGAACATACCTTTCTCATATTCTACGTTTTAAACATTTATCGCAAGATAATTAACATATATGTATGAATCCCTGCATCTGCACATTTAAAGAGGTACTGTAATTTAGACATGTGGGAATTGAGACACAGAGCATTACGACTTACCGAATCGATTTTAACCTGAAGAGGAATAGCAATTTTGGTCCTTTCATCATTTATTTAAATTGTAACGCCATTTTGTACATCAGACATCTACAAAGTCAAACGTATTTACTTCGACGCTTCTTACTTATATCGCGTCAATCCATAAGCAATAAATGTATAAAAGATGAGTCCAGATATTTCTTCTTGCCAAACTCCTTTAATGTTTTCAGAATTTTGAAATTTGGTTTTAGGGCCTTAGAAGTGGAAAAAAGGATAATTGTCACTTACTGTCAAACGCTTTTGCTCCCAATATATCGCAATACGTATTGCAATAAGGATACCTGCATCGCTATACAAGTCTAGGTCAAAAGCCCCTCGAAAAATGACCAAATGCCCCTCCCCTCCCTTTTTGTATTAATGGGAAAATAAGATTAAAGACAAGAAATGATTAATGACATGAAAAATTGTATTGCTTCATAATATAATGATTCTGAACAATATTGGAAAGCCTGAGTTTGGCTGTGTGGGAAAGCCTGAGTTTGGCTGTTTGGGAAAGCCTGAGTTTGGCTGTGTGAAATGTTTGTTTTGCAAAAAACCTATTACCTATTTTAGGTTTTCTCCATTTCCTTTACATTGATGCGATAAAATACTTTACAAAATATATAAGAGCAATGAGAAAAGTACTTTATAAAATACCTTTCGAAATTAAAATACGGTTTAAAATATTTAAGAACAGTGAACAATTTTCATTCTTTTATGAAATACATGAATCGAGGGGCTTTTGACAGGGGTGCTCAAATTAGCGAGGGACTTTTGTCCAGAGGGGCTTTTGGTCGAGGGGCTTTTGTACCAAGGGGCTTTTCTCCTGAGGGTCTTTTGATCGGTACCCCGCTATACAATGCAATGCAGTTTATGTGCCCATACACAGCCCTACTATATACACCAAACATTGTCTCATTACTTGTCGGTTTCAGATTTAACAGCTAAAAGTGACCATTCTCCCCAACGTTTGTATCTTTGTGCCAGGGACATTCTACCATCAGTTCCTACCGTTGCATCAGTGGACTAACAGACTAAAGTCAAGTGATTTGATACCTTTCAGTTATTTACTAATTGAACATATTCCACGTTCAATGGTGCTTTCAAGGAAATCTGCTTGCTTGTTATCTTTCAAACCTCACATCAAAACGGGATGTAGACATCGGTCTTTTGATTATTGCATGAGCCTTAAAACCATTTTGCTTTAGTAATTTTGCAATTACTGTCAGTAGATGATTCTCTAATACCCCCATTTCACTGGACGGCGGCATGGAAGGATCGTCGCGGATGTGCGCGGAATGGAGTCTACGGATAATCTTCGGCATTTTTGCACGGAAAATTGGTTAAAATCCTACGGAAAATTGTAATTTGATACTCCTTCGGAATACATTCCGAACGTTTACGGAATATACGGAACAACTGCGGCAAAACTACGGTAGAACCTAGGATTACTTGCGGAATACCCCACGGAAGAAATGCGGAACAAGTAGGAATGTGTGCGGAATGCTACGGAAGACTTTCGGAGTGTTAGAGGAACACATACGGAAACCACAGAACATTGGGGGAATAGCTACGGCACTAATCCGTGTGAGAAGGAAGAACTTCGGAAGAATTGCGGAAACACGCGGAATAACATCGGAATATTTGCGTTATAGCCGAAATGACTGCGGAAGACCCTCATCAACAACGTTTAATTTCGGAACGAACGCGTTATTTCTGCGGATGAAGTTGGCAAAGATCTGCGGATGAAGTCGGAGGAAGCTCAATTCTGCAAGTGAAGACGTACTGGAAACACTTCAAGAAGCTCCACCAAATGGACCAAACTACAGAGAAGGCTGTCTTTGAGTTGCTCCACCTGCTGTTGTTGTTTCCCGAATACAACGAAGTACAACGTGACATAGTCATACACCGCAGAAGACGGCAAAGGCGAAGGGCATACACGCCCAAACGCTTCTGTATACGTCCATGGCTGAGGGTGGAACGAAGAATTGATCTTGGAAACTATGACAATCTCATGGAAGAGCTCCGTTTCGAAGACAAGCAATCCTTCTTCAATTATCTCCGGGTCCCACCTAACCTCTTTGACGGGTTGCTCACGGTCTGGGCTCCCCGACTGACAAAGAAGGACACCAACTTCAGAAGTGCACTCATCGCTGGTCTAAAACTAGCTGTCACCTTGCGTCACCTGGCTTCTGGCGACAAGTATCCAACTCTGGCCTACAACTTCAGGGTATCTCGCCACACCATCGCAAGCTTCCTACCCGAGGTCTGTCAGGCTATCATTGATCAATACAAAGACGAAGTAATACAGTGTCCACATACTGAGCAGGAATGGAGATCACTCAGCTGGGAGTTCCAGGATAAATGGAACCTACCTCATGCCATGGGAGTCCTGGATGGGAAGCACGTCGCCATTCGAAAACCACCATCAAGTGGAAGCCTGTACCATAACTACAAGGGCTTCTTGTCCATCGTTCTGTTAGCATTGGTAGACGCCGACTACAGGTTCCTGTGGATAGATGTTGGTGGGATGGTCCACATGTCTGATGCCCAGATATTCAACGCCTCGAAGCTTAAAGAATGCATCGAAGACGAAACCATCATACGACGACGCTGACACGCCATACTTCCTTCTGGGGGACGATGCTTTTGCCCTCAGAAAGTACCTCATGAAGCCATACTGCAGACGATGCCTTACAGAGGAAGAATTGGTGTTCAACTACAGGATATCCAGAGTCGTTGAGAATGCCTTTGGCATCTTGGCCAATCGCTGGCAAATCCTTCTATCTACACTGCAACAAGGACCAGACGTCGTGAGAAGTATGGTTGAAGCTGCTGTCTGCCTTCACAACATCATGAGGATGAGGTACATTGCCAACCAGGATGCACTTGTAGACAGAGAAGACGATGACCACAACATCATCCCTGGGCAGTGGCGTCAGACGGCCAATATGCATGATTTGGCCAATGTGATGGGTCCCAACAGAGACACTGTAGAGGCCAAGAAAAAGCGAGAGTATCTGAAACTCTACTTCAACAGTGAAGTGGGACAAGTTGCTTGGCAACCATATGTCATCAGACAGGCTCAAGCGTAATTGGGGCGGTAGGGTAACCTAGTGGTTAAAGCGTTGGCTCGTTACGCCGAAGACCCGGGTTCTAATCCCCACATGGGTACAATGTGTGAAGCCCATTTCTGGTGTCCCCCGCCGTGATGTTGCTGGAATATTGCTAAAAGCGGCGTAAAACAAAACTCAGTCAGTCAGTCAAGTGTAATTATGCCGAGATGGATGGACGCTACTCCCTTCATACGTAATATGCACTCTAGACTCTTGACGCAGTATCACCTCACTCAGTGGACTCTTTATGTATGCTATGTCATTGTAAATTATTGCGATATGAATTCGTGTTTTCTCATTTACTCATTCTTGCATTAAAATGTTGTTAAAATGTTTCCTTTGTCATGTTTTTCTTACACGTTATGTCGGGCATTGAAGCTTGTGACTTATGTGTTGATAGCTGGACATCATCACCATTCAGTGCCGGACAAAAGAATGTGAACACAATAAAAGAGAGTTTAATATTGTATGTAATGTGTAATGTTGTTCACTTTCTTTTGTTCAACAGTATTGGTGACAATACGTTTTGGATGTAGTTGGAAAAGTGTATGCTACAGACATCACAATTCAGTACCGGACAAAAGGGTGTGAACACATTTAAGGTCTAAGAGATAATTTGATTTATACAACCCGACAAAAGCTTAGAATCACCATTGAAAATATAATGAAACAGTTATAACAACTGCTCTATCAGCTCTATCGTGACGGCTGGATATACATAAATCGGATCCACCAGACTTGTGCTTCCAAAGGCTGTCCTGAGTTAATGTTGAGCTTAATGTAAACTCTGGGCTTCTTGCCAGGGGCAGTGGCGGGGGGTGGGGTATAAACCTTTCAGAAAAGTGCAATGAAGGCTACAGGGGTCTTAAAATGTCATAAGATATGGCTGATTAATAATAAATAGTCGGTGAGACATTAAAGTGGGTGAGTGAATTTAGTTTTACGGTGCACTCAGCAATATTCCAGCTGTATGGCGGCGGTCTGTAAATAAGTGTGAGTGTGAGTGTGTGTCTGTGTTTATGTATGCAGCTGACTACCATTTAATTGAGCGATGCAGTCCCACAAAGTGAGTTTGTATTTATGCTGCTTTTGATGTTATCTCTAAAAAACAGATCGGGGGACACCAGAAATAGGCTTTACACATTTTACACTTATAGGGAATCGAACCTAGGCATTCCGCGAGACGGAAAGTTTCTAGAAATGTTGCTAAGGATTGGTTAATGAAGCAAACAATACGACAAATATACTTGCCAGCCAGTGAGTTTAGTTTTATGCCAGTTGTATGCCAACATTTCAGCAATGTCACGGCAGTGGACACCAGAAATGGGCTTCACACGTTGTACCCATGGAACCAAACCGTGTTTTCGGAATGGCGAGCGAACACTTTAACCACTTGGCTACCTTACCGCCTCTTCATACCTAATAAACATATAACTGGAGATTTCTATGTGGCATTATACAATTTGTCTCATCAATCAAGTACTGTTATTCTACATTAGGAAATTCATATTCGGACATCCAACCTATATTACCATTAAACCTTAATGAGATAGCGGATAACTATTATGATGTATATGCAAACTTGTGGGGTGTTCTAATTATAGATAGATATGGATCGTCAATGCACAAGAATATGTCTTGAATATCCCACAAACAAATTCCGTTCCATCTAGTTGTGAAACCTGACACCGGGTGTTCGCGACAAGGGAAATCATGTCACGGCCTACGTCATTCACAAAATGTCACTAAGTCACCTAATATGTACCCTTTATCAGAATCTTGGGGAATATTAGTCACCTAATATGTACCCTTTATCAGAATCTTGGGGAATATTATTCACGTCAACTTTGTCAACCCACTCAAAACCAACTGATGGTAAAGGTTTACTTGTAGCCCATCTGTATAAAGTGTCAGTGTCGAGATAAAATATGTGAGAAGTGGGGTTACTTTAATGATATCCTTCTACTAATTCATTGTCCTAGAAAGTGTTTCGGCGTCATTGAAATACAGTTTAATCGTTTCTCAATAAACCAGTGAACATCAAAATCAGTAAATAGTCTTATTTCTACATTAGTTCTCTTCATCAGTGCATCCCACGCGAGATCTGGACCTCTGTTCTCGAAAAGTTCGTAGGCCTAAGAGTGAGTGAGTGAGTGAGTTGGGTTTTACGTCGCTTTTAGCAATATTCCAGCAATATCACGGCCGAGGACACCCGAAATCGGCTTCACATATTGTACCCATGTGGATCTTACGCCTAAGCACTTCTTAAAACCGTCCTTAGCGCTTACGAACTTCTACTATCCTATTCTCGAAACGTTGTAAGCCTTAAGAATTCTTAAATTTAAGGAAATACTAAGAGTCGTAACTTGAGATACGCAAATTAAAGATGGCGGCGTTGATTGTTTTGCTGAATGATGTAGATCTAAAATATACAAACCGGACGAGGTGATTGGATTTGTTGGATGATCGTGAGTTAGTTGCTCGATAAGAGTTGAGGTGAAGTGAAATTGGGTTTTACGTCGTGCTTGAGAATATTTCGCTCATATGACGACGTGCATGCATGTGTATGTGTATGTGCGGCTGCTTGTACTAGCCCAGACTTAAGCTGGCTTTATAGTGCTAGCCCACTGAGATACCATGCCGCAGTGAAACATGAATACCCCACTCAGACACATTATACTGACTCCGAGCCGACCAGTCCTTGTTGTACCCATTAATGCCGAGCACCAGGCAGGGACCAACAAGTACCATATTTTAACGTCTTTTTGGTATGACGCGGTCGGGGATCGAACCCGCGACCTTCCGCTCTCCGGGCGGACGCTCTAACCATGCTCGATAAGAACGTTTCGAGAATAGGTCGTAAACATTTTCTCAAGAATTCCTATCTTTTGGCGTAAGCAGTTAAGAATTCGTAGCTCTACGAACGTTTCGAGAATAGGCTCACTGGACTGGGATACTGACAGGTCCCATGCTGGGTCCATATTGATTTAGGTCTCAAAGACATCAGCGTGTAATCACCTAAATTCTTATAGCTATTTCAGTTTGTTTGGATGTTGTTTAACGCAGCTCTCAGCA
Organism: Haliotis rubra; assembly: GCF_003918875.1. Lineage (NCBI taxonomy): Eukaryota > Metazoa > Mollusca > Gastropoda > Lepetellida > Haliotidae > Haliotis > Haliotis rubra. The sequence goes on from NW_025767690.1 coordinate 357,563, forward strand.
ATATTCCAGCTATGCAGTCTGTAATTAATCCAGTGATCAACAGCACGAGCATCGATCTACACAATTGGGATGCGATGACATGTGTCAACCCAGTCAGCGAGCCTTACCACCCGATCCCGTTAGTCGCCTCTTACAAGCATGGTTTGCTGAAGACCAATTCTAACCCGGATATCCACGGGTTGTATGTAGTAGGGTTACTCTAACGATATCCTTATACTAATGCATTGCCGCAGAATATTTACTGTAATGATATCCTTCTACTACTTCATTGTCTTAGAATGTTTTTCGGCATGATCGAAATGCCACTTATTTTTTTCTGAATAAACAAGTGACCATTATAAATAGTAAATATGGGCAGCGGGATAAAATAATGGCTAAAGCGTCAGCTCGTCACGCCATATAGCTGAAATATTGCTGAAAGCGGCGTAAAACTAAACTCACTCACTCACTCCGTCATACAGTACAACTATATATCCAAGTCCTTAAACCTGTTTAATACGTATAACAGCATTCATTTTTAGGAATGTTCATTATTGCTGCCTGTGTTATAAGAGCTTCAAAGTCAGCGTAAATTATTTACGAGTGACATTTGATCACAATAATGGCCAGGTAAAGTGTATCCTCCTTAAACATATCGATCCCCACAGCAGTCTGTCCAACACCTCCACAGTTTTCTTTATGGAAGTCTAAAATAATTGTTTTCCGATCCGTGTAGACATCTATCCCAGAACGTTGAATTTGGTAATGATTTGTTGATCATATAATAACACGCTTAACCTTTTTATCCATATATACCATATCTGCCATCTGTTTCAAACAGAAATATATTGATTCTGGGTACACTTGTGGAGGCAGAGCGTATCTTGTGTACAACAGTGCCCTCAAACAGTTATGGTTAGATTATTTTGTATTTCTATATTAATAATTTGTAGGATAGACGCAGGCGCATCTACATCTTCAAAGTTGAGTCGGTCAGTATGGGAATAACCTGGAGGCCATTTTGGGCGCTGCTTCCATTATTCAGATGGACACTTATGTTTTAACTTGGCAGTGCGTGCCAGTTGTTATAGCAGCGGGTGGTGCAAGCATTCCATATCTTTGGTAAAACGTACAGCTTACAGGGATTAAAGAATGCCCAACAAATGGATCTTCACCGAGACCTCGCACTAGATGTGGTTGATTTTAAGGAAGAAACAAACTTTTTGGGGGGTTCTGTAGAGACGGAGTCATCTTCATTGGCGGATCCAGAGGGGTGTGGGGGTGTGGGGGCCCCCCTTTGAAAATGACTTAAGACCACATTGAAGATTTTTTTGCGTTGGCGGAGCCAGTGGGGTGGGGTGGTGGGGGTGGGGTCGAAACCTTCATCACCAGCCCCGCTAGGATTCCCAGTGGTCTAAAATTCGTTAACGTGAGTTTCTTCCTTCTTCCGCTATTCTCCGGAGAAATACCGTTAGTATATATCACTGTCATCAATCCTCAAGACCTCAATACCACATATTTCTAGTTTTCTTTACAACCCGTTTTACAGCTTTGGTTTCCTTGTTGTCACGAGTAGAAGAAAACTAACTCATTAAAAATGCTAGTCATAGACAAAATATACTATCCCCAAAAAGAAACGCATAGGCATTTTGTATTTGTAAAAATCTATTAATTATCTATTGTGTTCAGACAATCGTCAAAATATGTAACAAAAGTGTTGATAACATAATTTTACACAATTGCACAAGTAAAAGATCGACTTAACCTGAAAATGTTGATTTTGATGAAATTTCTTACAAGGATTAAAAAGGCATCGCGACAAGGCAACAGAAATCACCTTCCAGTTAAAATTGTACAGCAAAGAGCATGCACTGTCTGGCTATAAAAATCCAGATTACTTTCGGAAATCGGCTTTCGTTTTGAAGGAGTTTCAAGGTCAAATGACTACGCTACGGCTTGACGCTGCGACACGGAACATCGTCATTGAAAGAATCCACACTGGAGATTAACAATCTTCTGTTGCCAGGCGTCTGAATGTTAGTCTGGGTACGATATCACGATCTGCAGCTCCTTACTACCAAACAGGCATAACAAATGACAGTCCCCGTACAGGAAGACTAGAGTCACCACTGCAGCCCAAGATCGGTACATCCGGGTACTACATTTGCGTGATCGTACTGCCACGGGCGAGAGCACAGCAGCCAGGGTGCCTGGGCTTCGGATGATATCCGGTCAAACTGTACGGAACAGGTTGAGAAAGATTGGACCGAGAGCCAGGAGCCCCGACGTCGGGACCGTGCTACGTCGTCACCATCGCGCTTAACGTGCCCGTTATCTAAAATTATCCATTGGTTGTATAGACATTTCCTTCTTCTAAACTGATGTAAACATTCATGTACTAAAATCTATTTGTAGACGAGTTACACATGTTTGAAAATACAACTGATTTCTAGGTTATGCGTTTCCTTTTTTGAATAGTATATTTGAATGATGATGAAATAAATCACTTTCAGAAAACGTTAGGGTACATTTGTCTCCAAACGAGAACGATCAATTGCAAACTTACTCTAAATCGGGAATAGTATAGAAAATGTCAACTTGATACATAGCAATGAATACCTGAGATAGCCAACATTATCTGCAGGTTGGTACATTTTATAGATTATTCTAGACTTTGAGTTAATTGCCACTCACCTTAATCATTTGGAGAGAAATGGATTGTTGTCCCCAATGGTTATATGAGTACCGTATGTTATTGATGGCTGTATATTGAATACTTAGGTTGTCAGCAGCATTCAATATTAAAGGAGGATTTTGACAGCAGTAGAAGCTCTCACACAACACGTTCAGCCAATCTTGATCCAACGACTCCCCTGAAGAGTCCTTATTACTACAAAGATATTCATATTCCTCCTTTGACTATCAAATTATATGGCTAAATCGTTCTGCAGATATTGGTGTGTAGGTCTAAGGTCGTAATCTTCGGACAATCTCTCATATTTGATTGTTTTCATTCCATACATTGTCAATAGTTTCAGAGGTAAATGAAGCGACACCTGATTTCATGAAATACGTAGATAGTGTTCTTAAGAAGTGCATCGTATAATAAGAAGAATAAAGACAATCATCAAGGCACATTTGGAATTAGGTTTACGGATTTGGATCACCTTTTTTTATTTGGATTACAATGAACATTTCTGGACTGCATTGGCCAATCATGCCCGATCGTGGAACTTTCCAGATCCATAGTTTTGGTGGCATCCATTCTGATTAAACAAAATGTACTCTGTTGTTCATTTTGGTTAAATCTTTCAACATTTTCTTCTTTATTTCCTTCAAGAGTCTCATTTTCAGGATCACAATTCGTAAATGCTGCGAAACCGGAAATTGAAGTAGCAACTATCATTTTTGCTGGAAAGAAGTTTTCCGAACACACGTAGTCTGACTTAGGAACACTTTTAGCCCTGTTAAGTAAAAACACATATTAAAACATTTTTTTCATGCTCCAAATGGCGACGGTGACATAATCGTTATAGTAGTTGTAATTTTGTTGTCTTTACTTTTGATGTTGAAAGTGCATCTCAGGCTGAAAACAATATTGTTAATAGTATAATACAGTATTACGAAAGTGTGTTTTAATGGTAGCTTTAGTAAGCTATTTTAGGATTTGTATAAATGTACTCCAAAATATTTACCAAACATGAATGTGTTACTAGTAGGCTGTGTCATGTGCTGTATGTCATGTGCGTGTGCTGTATGTCATGTGCTGTATGTTATGAAGGTTGTTGGAACAATGTCTGCTGGATATGTGGAATACGAATTACAATGATTTGAACAGAATTTACACAGCACGCATGATGAAAACTGTTTTGGAGACATTTTGTTAAACAATAATTAGTTCTTGTATTCGCTGAAACTATTTTATGAAGGGTTAAGAAGTAACGCCTTCACTCTCTTCTTGAATAAAAGATAAAACAATATATATCCGTCACCATAAAAGATTCTCGTCTTTGAACCAAGTCCACTATACGATTCCAAGTGCATTCTGTGTTTCTAAATCCTTATGTGTTTCTTATTAAACAATGATGTTCGCGAAAGGGTTAGTTTGTCTTGCCTAACCACTGGCACCTGTCCCAAACCTGCTTTCCAAGGCTCCATATCTTAACAACATACACTTTTCCATCCATTAAAAGACGCCAAGAGAACGAAGCAATTCGAAAAACATGATCTACGGGAACATGTACAAAATAAGCCATATCATCGGATATTTCTTTTTGTCACTTTACTTTATTCTCAATAGACCACCAATGGTGGTATAAGAGTACATATTACACACATCAATTATTACATACAGTCAAAATGGCGGCGGAGTAAAACAATATATTGTAGAAAATCAGTTGTTGGTATAACTTGTCTATTATCTAACTTTTGATATGGTAGAAAAGATAACATTTATAAACTTTGCAATGTTTTTTAAAACGGTAAAATCTGAGGTAGTAAACAACATTATAAGATGCACTGTTTGAGTGTTTGAGATATTTGTTTGGTATAAATGTTCTTCTAGATTCATGAAAAGTAGGACAGCGAAATATATAATGGAACCCGTTTGCAATTGATGGCGAGTCACACAATTTACAAGTTCTATAGTCTAAACAGTCTCAACCAATTCACATAACTTGGGAGGAAGAGTCGTAGAATGATTGTTTTTCTATGGTTCATACTCTCCTTATTGTCCGGATATAGGTAAATGGTAGGGTACCGTATTTACAAAAAATAGCTTAGAATTTTAGTGGTTTGGTAATGAGATACATTGTATTGCCATCACTGGCTCGCTTCTGTGCAACAACCATGAACCTGGCTTAATGAGGTAATTAGTAACAAGAGGAGATAAAAGGCATTGGATTGGTTTCAACTGAAATATTGAACAAAGCCATTCCAAATATTTTCAGTGAACATGACCATCTAAGTCACATTCCAAACAAATTAAACCCATTTACATGGGAATTATTAAAAGTGAGATGATGTCGTATTCATAACAATAAAGAACCCGTGTCAATCGGAAAGTAAATTTTCGGAGGAAATTCGAATAGAACATTTTTTTACATGAATTGATTAATAATGGTTCATTACCAGAATTCGCCAGATGTACAATTAGCAACATTAAGGATGATTTCTGAGTATCCCTTATTGGTGGGAAAATAGTATTAATGTTTCATGCTTCACGGAACTATTATCCTGAGATTAGGATGATAAAATAAGAATAAAGTAATAATAGAAAAGGTGGTCCATGGTTTTATCAGCATCAGTTAACAGTACCTAAAGACAAGCATTAAAGATCACAATCAACATCAACAGTCTTGGCAGTTACAAGAATTTCAGCCGCCATATAGCTGAAATATTGCTGAGAGCGGCGTAAAAGTAAACTCACTCACTCACTACAAGAATGTCAGAGTACCCATTGGCTGATAAATAACGTTAAAACTGTACTCGTTGATCAGTTTCCACAAACTTGGAGAGAAGGTAAATCACAATAATCGAAAGGCCTATATTACAATATGTTTAAGAATAATCTTTATATTGAAACATATTTGTTGCAACTTTCACTAGATTTACGTATATTTACCACAAAACTTAGACCATAGACTCCCTATCGAAACTGGTAGATGGCATAAAATTGTTAAAGAAAATAGATTGGGTACATCATGTAAGGGTAAAAGTGGGATGAACTTGACTTTATGTTAGAATGCAATGTATTAAAGGCATTACGTAACAAATATCTCCTTGTATATTATTGTAAACATCCCTCAGTTGATAAACATACTTCACTATCTATCAGATACAAACCAATATTTGTTAAACTGGCTCTTTTTGTGAAATTGGGCTTGAGTACGCTCCGTTAATATAATATATATGTGTTTCATTGTTTTTTTAGGTATATTTGCTTTACTCTATGTCATGTACATGACTCATGAGAATAAACTTTGACTTGACTTGACAAACATCGCCTATCAAGAAATCGGGACAAGCTGATTTGCCCAGCAACGTCTAATCTATCGTCTACTAAAGACTGCCACACTCAGACGAACGACACGGCAAAAGATGCGCAGACCTTCAGTTAAATCTTCCGTCACCAATTATGGCTCGAGGAGTTAACTTAACGCTCGAACAACTGAGTAAACACGGCATGGGACACGTAGGGAGAAATGTCCGTTGATGGCCTACTTCTAAAATGTCCCCTGGACAATTCAGATTGGGCGACCACGTCCAAATAAACACGAGTTTTACGGAACATTTGGACAGAACAAAGAACTTTACGCTTTTAGAAACATACAGGTACTTCATCTGAAGAGTAAGTTGTTTCACCACATTAGAAAGGTGCTGGACCTAAACTGGGAAAATCACCAATAAAGCCTTAACGAGAATCATGGTGCTGATTATATACTTAAAATGTAGGGGAACTTATTTTGTAATTTACGGTTGAATAAACTGGGAGATATATCGAGGTCAATCAATGTTGGTATGATAATAATGAATGTTTTGCGAGGGCATTACCACTTGCACTTCCTCATGACCATAGTTGTTTGTACAGTAATCGCTCTTGAAAGATGATTTGGTGTAATAAAATTTGCTTGTGTACGAATTTCATTCAAACAAAACAAACAAAAACAACAAACACTAACAACTGTGTGATGCAAGATGATTGTCAAAATTAATTGCCTAAAGTGATTTGTCGACGTTCCTGAAAACCGTCAAAGAGAATAGAATGACAGCAAATGCACGTGTATCGGGCTACTGCGTTGTGTTTATGGGTGGAGATAAAGTCAAATGGTGGTGCGTTCATAAGATGTCTGTCTTTGAAAAGTTTGTCAAAGCTTATTCTTCCTATCCAAATTGCAAGTTCAGGCTCCACTTCTTTTTTTGAAGAGTATATTGCTTAAGTAAGCCCTGTCAGTCACGAGGGATCGCGGGACCACTCTAGCTTTGCGACATGGTGACAATGCCTGTGACCTGATGAGAATGCCTGTGACCTGGTGACAATGTCTGTGATTTGGTGACAATGCCTGTGATTTGGTGACAATGCCTTTGACCTGGTGACAATGCATGTGATTTGGTGACAATGCCTGTGACAATGCATGTGACAATGCCAATGACTTGGTGACAATGCCTGTGATTTGGTGACAATGCCTTTGACCTGGTGACAATGCCTGTGATTTGGTGGCAATGGCTGTGACCTGGTGAAAATGCCTGTGATTTGGTGACAATGCCTGTAACCTGGTGACAATGCCTGTGATTTGGCCACAATGCCTGTGATTTGGTCGACTCATTTCTGTAACTAAGTGGTTTTAATTTTTGATAAACTATAATGGAGAAACTGCTATATATTTAAAGTAAAGCACTCTCGACTTCCTTCTACAATGCACGACTGTTTGCCAAATGTATAATATTACAAATGAATAAATTATATTGTCAACATGGCATAGTTTAGCTGGTGCAAACAACAGAACTTCTTAGCTCTCAAAGGAGTGTTTTGTTATGACAATGATTGCCTCTAGGTTATTTAGTGTGTCATTACGTTTCAACCGTACAGAAATGTCACGGTGTTGATTAGTAATTAGGAATGATCATGAGTAAGTGAGTAAGTATTGTTTTACTCTGCTTTTTAGCAAAAATATTCCAGCAATATCACGACGGGGGACACCAGAAATGGGCTTCACACATTGTACCCATGTGGGGAATCGAACCCGGATCTTCGGCGTGACGCGCCACAAGTCTACCCCCTAGGCTACCCCACCGCCCCGTGAATGATCACAAAACCGAAATATCACCTGTGTTTCCACCCGATGCTGTAACAAATGCTAAGTACTGCCAATTTAAACATAAGTGTCCACCTAATCTTTATAGGAGGCAACACCCAGATTGGCCTTCAGGGAATCCCCACTGACCAACCAACGAAGTGTGTTTGTTGTCAAAATGATGGTCTCTAGGATATTTAGTGTAACGTTTCAACCGGCACAGAATTGTCATGATATTAATTGTAAATAGGAATGTCGATGAACACAAGACTGAAATAACAATTGTGTTTCCTTATCACTGACTCGTTTTTGTCTTTGCTCAATTTTGTACCAGACGTAAATGATTTGTTTTGAAATTACGACAGTCAGCTGATGTGGATAATTAACACAGAAAATGTGAAACCAAATATCATCAACTGGCACTATTTTTTTTTTATAAAATATCCCACAATGGTTACACACTGTTAATTAATCAATTAATAATGTCGTCAGTTTTGAAGTGAAAATGTCATCAGCTTTCGAGTCGTATTGTTGCACCATTTGACATTTAGGTAAAGACATAAATATCGAATTTTGCATTGATTGTCGTACAGAAATGCCATAACGATTATTATCAGGAGAGGATTTCGGTGTATGGTATGAGTTCAAACTATTAATTAATGGCCTCATGATTTCAACGTTTGGGCAAAATCATATTTTTAACTGCAGAGCACGAAAATGGCAGCTGATTCATACCATTTTCCGTTTTTTCGAGGGCAGTGGTAACCCAATGCGGTTTTTGTTGTTATTTGGTGTTTAAAGCCGCACTCATATTCCAGCTATATGGCGGCGGTCTGTAAATAATCCAGTCTCAACCAGACAATCCAGTGATCAGCAGCATGAACATCGATCTACGCAATTGGGATACGATAACATGTGCCAACCAAGTCAGCCAATCTGACAACCCGATCCCGTTAGTTGCCTTCTGCGACAAGCATGTGTTGCTGAAGACCACTTCTAATGCAGATCTTCACGGGTACCCATTGCAAAGGTGTCATTTTTTTATCCCATCATGTTTCAGATTGGACGCGAGTAAAATCATGTTTTTGGACATTTATTGTCGAAAAGCATATGTGCTTCGTTAATTTGTATGCATTGTCATCTTATCCAAAGGACTCCCGAGATTTCAAGGAGGCTCAATTTCAAGCTAGTTAATTCTGCTTGTTTTTTACAACTTGGTCTGTGATGTTTTGATCACTTGACTCAAGGCTGTCAATATGCAAATTTCGGATGACTATCACGCGATGTGGGTCACAATTACTGGACTTCTTCATTCCCAAATTGGGGCAGTGGGGTAGCCTCATGGTTGAAGTTTCCGCTCGTCACGCTGAAGATCCGGGTTCGATTCCCCACATGGGTACAATGTGTGAAGCCCATTTCTGGTGTCCCCCGCCGTGATATTGCTGGAATATTGCTAAAAGTGGTGTAAAATCATACTCACTCACTCATTTCCAAATTCATGAATACACAATGTCATTTATAGAAAGATGTCAAATGCAACACACGCAATATTTGTTATTACACTTACTCAGTAAAGTAGAGATTCTAGTACTTTTGTTGGGTTGAATCCAATCTGGGACTTGAACCTACACACCTAATCGCCAGCACACAAAGTCAGCCGTCTAACCCACTCCACCACCGCGACTTCCACGAAAAATGGAAGTCGGACAACTGGTCGTCCACGGACTTTCTGTGCCCTTCTGATAAATGTAGATTGGCACGGCTCCCACGGGCGAAAGCTATGATTACACAATGCCATTTATTTCGCAACGTTTTCGAATTTGTTACACGACTTCCTTTTTAACTATTGGCAAATTTTGTAATTCGCTCACTTTTTATTTATAAAAGATTTAGCTTGTGTGTCGGGAGTCTGGTGGTTCGTAAACTGAATCTTATCAATGGACAATATCCAACCCTTCCTTTATGTAAATGCTCGGTGATCTTGGACCTGAGAGCGAAGCGCAGAAGTTCAACAGTGCCAATAACCGATTGTCCAAAGCTTTACTGATTCTCCTGGAATAATCTTCAGTGGAAGCCCTCTGAACCGGCATTCGTTGGACCGGCAAAAATGCTGGTATATAGGGTTAAGAGAACTTTTCCCTTTTCAACCTAAAATTTCAACCTTAATTACTGTACAAACAGTCAATTGGGCGGTCTTTGTTGTGCCGAAATACGGAATAGACTGACGCCGGATTACAGGGCGTGTACATGATCATAAATAAACTAGCTTCTGCGGGACCAAATTCTATTGCCGATATTGAGGGCATGCCGGATTGGAGGGCTGTCGGTTTAGAGAGCTTCAATTACTGTACAAACAGTCAATTGGGCGGCCTTTGTTGTGCCGAAATATAGAATAGACTGACGCCGGATTAGAGGGCGTGTAAATGGAGGGCTGTCGGTTTTGGGAGCTTCCACTGTATTTATTTTAGCCTTTTAGGTATATAGTTTAGGTACCATAAATCTTAGGCAAGTATATCTGAAAACATACATCACACACTGAGCAAAATCAAACGGACGCTGATCCTTTCCATGTAATGAATTGGACTGAGCCAGAGTTCAGTTAATTTTGCTACTTTTATTTTTCCTGACAGTATGTGCGCAGTTATTTCTTCGTCAATATAGAACACACTGTGTTTAATGTGCAGCTGCCCATGCTTGATAGATGCGTTATCAAAACGTCATATATGTTGTTATAAAGAAGTCATATATGTATTGAACTATCCCTCTAGTTCTTTAAATGGCACACAGAAGTTATCCATCGTTTCCAAGGAGACGTGGCAGTCTAAAACATCAACAAATTCAACAACCTTGACAGGAACAATATTGACAAACTTAATGTAAAACAACTTTTTGCATTAAGTGAGTGCAACGTTTCTGTATAGATTCTTGTGCCGTTGTCAAACACTTTAGAAATAATAGAATGTTGTTATGTTGTCAATATTGTTCTTCTCAACTTCTAAACTGCCACTCAAAGAAATTACCTTGAGAAGAGGTTCATCCAGTTATCCAGCCACATCACCTTCCTTAGGAGATGTGACCCGTGAAGGTCCGAGTTAGAATATTGATCTTCAGTAACCCATGCTTGTCGTAAGAGGCGACTAACGTGATCGGGTGGTCAGGCTCGCTGACTTGGTTGACAAATGTCATCGTATCCCAGTTGCGTAGATCGATGCTGGTCCAAACTCGATTAATTACAGACCGCCGCCAAATAGCTGGAATATTGCTGAGTGAGGCATAAAATTAACTCACTCAACTTATGAGATGTAGACATATAAATAGAACCAGAAATCAGTTGTTTAATATAGGAAATGTCAATGTGTTAACTGGGGAGCTGACAGATATGATACTGGACATCTGCCTTACGAATATTACGAACAAGTGAGTGAGTGAGTTTAGTTCTACGCCACACTCAGCAATATTGCAGCTATATGGCGGCGGTCTGTAAATAATCGAGTCTGGACCAGCATCGACCTACGTAATTGGGTTACAGTGACATGTGTCAACCAAGTCAGCGAGCCTGACCACCCGATCCCGTTAGTCGCCTATTACAAGCATGGGTTTATGAAGAAAATTCTAACCCGGATCCTCACGGGTACAGTAATGTTGTGGACACGTTGTCGACGCATGATCAACCTTCCTGAATCCATTTTGTTCAATATTTTCGATTTCTAAATGTTTCCATAATCTGTATCAATAATGTCAGCATATATCTTCCTTTCGCAAGTGTGTTTCAAACATTGAACGCGTACTCAATCCATACCTTCCTATAGTTTATCGAAGCTCTGTGAAAATACCGCCCAGTGAACTGAAAACAAATGAGCTGAAGATCAATTCTTACCATGATCTTCGCGGGTGCTAACAAAACAGAGTTTATTAGACCATTGTCTATGAATATTGATATACACTCAGTAGTTAGGTAAATAACTCAACAGAATCAAACAGATGGTGGAAACTAGTCGAGCTATCGTAGTAGTCAATCGACAAGCAACAGGTTGTTTTTATGTTGACCTCAACGATATTACTGATTACTTTGTGTGCTGGCCATTAGGTGCCTGACTCTGAGGGTGTGGGTTCATCCCGGGGATGAGTACCCCAAAGGAACTGCAATCTGTACTTTACTAAGAAAGTGTAATCCCAAATATAACATATGTTAGAGTTTACTGATGTACCCGTGAAGACCCGGATGTGAAATTGGTCATGATGTTGATCACCAGATTGTCTGGTCCAGACTCGATTATTTACAGACCGTCGCCATACAGCTGAAATCTTGCTGAGTGTGGTGTGAAAACAGCAACCAAGCAACCAAGCAGCCAAGCAACCGACCGACAGAACAACCCACCGACCATCCGGCCGACCGATTGACCGCCCGACCAACCAACTAACCGACCAACCAATCAGCATAATTGGCAACTAGCGACCCCTCCCTGTATTGCTCTGTGTATCTTAGGGGCGGTGGGGTAGTCTAGTGGTTAAAGCGTTGGCTCGTCACGCCGAAGACCCGGGTTCGAATCCCCACATGGGTACAATGAGTGAAGCCCATTTCTGGTGTCCCCATCGTGATATTGCTGGAATATTGCTAAAAGCGGCGTAACTCAGTCAGTCTGTGTATCTTTTGTGATATTCATCTCATAATTCATGTCAAGGCTTGGGAAAGTAAACGTTATTCTATTATGAGCTACAAAAGCATCAAACCCTGATAAAATGAGTTATAAAATATTGAAAACCTGAGCAGATTTCAGCAGTCCTACTCTTTGGAAAGAAGCATTAGTAATTCATATCCATACGAAAAGTAGAGATAACGATTATTTTAACTCTTGGCCTGCGGCATTAAGAAACTGTATCGCGTACATATTACAAAGTGTATCTTTAAATATGTGTATAACTCTCTGAGAAAGATAATGACTTATTCTCAAGTCTTCAGTCTGGTTCCTCTCCTAGCGATTCTACTACAGATCAACCAACATATTTATACAGTTTTATAGGTAAAGCTTTGGATACTGGTAAATATGTAGGGCCGGGTCTTTTATGACGTCAGTGTGTGAGTGCATGAGTTTAGTTTTACGCCGCATTTAGCAATATTCCAGCAATATCACGGCGGGGGACACCAGAAATGGGCTTCACACATTGTACCCATGTGACGTTAGTGGATAGGAGTTCGTATAAATGAATACTAGTATTACGAATACTTAATCGCCAGTACTAGCTGGTGTACCTTATCCTGAGAGCGAATGGAAGAGGTGGAAGCAATCAGGGAGAACCCAATCCAAGAGGATGTGTCTACAAAATTAGTTGTGATTGTGGAAGCAGCTATATTGGAGAAACTTGTCGGCCCTTCAACATAAGACTAAAAGAACATAAAGCTTCATTTGGAAAATCTGATCTCAAATCTGTCCTCTCAGAACACATCTATAACAATCCCAACCACTCGATCAACTGGCAACACAACGAAATCCTGGCTTCCAACATCAGCAATTGGCGCAAAAGAAAACTGTGTGAGTCAATCAACATAACAAGATTAGTGCCTGAGATCATCAGAGATCAAGGGGTTTACCTCCCCAGTACCTGAGATCAACAGAGATCAAGGGGTTTACCTCCCCAGTGCCTGAGATCAACAGAGATCAAGGGGTTTACCTCCCCAGTGCCTGAGATCAACAGAGATCAAGGGGTTTACCTCCCCAGTGCCTGAGATCAACAGAGATCAAGGGGTTTACCTCCCCAGTGCCTGAGATCAACAGAGATCAAGGGGTTTACCTCCCCAGTGCCTGAGATCAACAGAGATCAAGGGGTTTACCTCCCCAGTGCCTGAGATCAACAGAGATCAAGGGGTTTACCTCCCCAGTGCCTGAGATCAACAGAGATCAAGGGGTTACCTCCCCAGTGCCTGAGATCAACAGAGATCGCCTTGTTCATCACCCAGAAATCATAGACTGTCAAACTCAATCTGCTTTAACCACTCTGCTATGTTAACACACCCTTGCCCTTATTGTAAAACATACCCTATCATTGTATTCTGCTCTTTGAACTCACTGCACTGTTTGTACATACTTAATTATACCTCCTTCTTCCCTTGTGTATACTCAGTTTACATATCTGGCTTCCTGTACATCTATATATATACTGTACTGTTCACTATCACCATTATCCACCTGAAGAAGGGGCAAGAACTAGCCCAGAAATGTTGTGAAAAATAAATCAAGAAGTTGTTATTCATAAGATTTGTCTTGTATTGCCACCACTGCTGTTCATAATAAATATATACCCGAAAAGATCCGGGTTAGAATTGGTCTTCAGCAACCCATGCTTGTTGTAAGAGGCGAATACCGGGATCGTGTGGTCCAGCTCGCTGACTTGGTTGACACATGTCATCGTATCCCAATTGCGTAGATCGATGCTCATGCTTTTGATCGCTGGATTGTCTGGTCCAGACTCGATTATTTACAGACCATCGCCAGATAGCTCGAATATTGCTGAGTGCGGCGTTAAACAAAAGCCAAAATAAATCGGTACACGAATCTCTCAAATTATATATTGTGGCCTCAGGCGCGTCGTCATGTTAATGTGGGTATTGAAATTAAAATACTATTCAGTGTTACGTCACTTCTAATAACTACACTGATTTGAGACACATTTTACACTTTCACAAAAAGGTATATGACATCACCACAGTACCGTGAGGAAATTCAAACCTACCAACTATCCATATTCACAAAATCTATTGAAATATATTCATATTTACTTGAGAAAATCAGGCAATATTTGAAATATTATGTAAGAACTATAAGGCGGGTGCCTTCACAAAATCTGTGCATTATCCTACCAAACATCCTAATTTTAATTAGAAATAAGAAACAGAATTTTCATATTTCGCATGTGTATACTTTCGTATGTCTCTTTTCCGGAGCAGTTTTACCTATTCGGTTCATGTTAAATTCATGATATAAATATGTTGAAATTATAAATTGTCCAAATCGTTGCATAAGAACCGTCTTCTGACAAATTTGTTCATGAAAGTTATAACATTGAAGCTAGATGCTTTTTAACAGTGACGTAACAGCTGATTATAATATATGTATTTCTAAAGAGCCATTATAAGTTATCACATCGTGTCGAGGGAAATACGGGGTTTTATCAGTCCCGAGTAAGGTTGTATTCCCCGAGCCGGAGGCTCAGTCACTGAAGATCAATATTCTAACCCGGACCTTAACGGGTACCCTCCTTGAAGCAACCCAACACTAATTTAAGACGGCAATTCGATTAGTCAATTAAAGGTTCTAAAGGTGCGTAGTCTACGACTTGTTACAATAACGATCGTAACGACTTTGGTATTATTGTGTAGTTTTTGAGTCGCAAACCACTCGTATCTCGCGAGATTCATCAAGCTGGTGTTGATGCACCTAGTGCATTCACTAAACAAGGAGAAAAGAAAGCTTAAGTCGGCGTGGGTATTGTTTCGTGACAATAGCGAGCTGACACGAAATATCAACGCACATGTCGGTGTTGAAAATGTGGCGTGTGTCACTTAGTCCAGTCAGTTTATGTGAATACCCACCACAAATTGTAACAGAAATGATTTCAACTGTTTTAAGACCCTGAACCATTCCTTTATAACATATAAAAAGTCTAAGAAAATCTCAGTGGTTTAACAAGGTCAAATTCGACCTTCAAGGTCAGAGGGGCCATCTTCGCTTTCGAAATCTTAGATGGAAATGCAAACTTTTTTTATAATCTACTCAATTGTGACATGTTATATATCAAATAAAAGCTCTGTTTACAATTGTGATGGATCTGTATCAACCAATAGTCTATCCAAAAATAATAATGAAAGGGGGGGAGCTGTCTAAAGCGCCAGGTTCATGATCCAGTAAGCTTAAGGTGCCGGGATCGAGCCCACCTGTGACCGGGCGGATACAGCAACGTGCAATAAAACTTGGACAGAGTACTGTGGCTATGTGTCCCAGTCCACCCAGTTGTTAATGGGTACCTCGGTAGGATTGGAAAACAACATTAACTCGGCGTGCCTAGTGATCCCCCAAGGAGTTGAGATTGAAAATACGATGTGCCGTTGAGATTGACATCCAATGGTCAAGGGAAAAACAACTTCGGTAGCGCCTTAGAGTAATCTAGAAGTAGTTCAAATAGGGCACTATAGAAATGTGGAATATAATAAAAATATAATAATATTATTTTATATCAACACATTTTCATCAGATGCAATGATGAAAAACAAGTCATTTAATGATTGAAAGTTATGTAAGAGAGTTCTCTTACTCAACTTCATAAATAGTATTTCATTATGAATTACCTGAGTTCATTAGCTAATCTTCTTTGACTGACATGGCAATGCCCTTTTTTCAATTTACTTTACAATTCATTAGTTACACTTCCTTGACAGAATGGCAATGTCCTTTTCCAGTATACTTTACAACAGTTCTCATCGCTGATCTGTTCTGCTGTTATTGATTCAATGGGCTAGTTGAATAATTTCCCTGAAACATAGATCGTCCTGAAACTTTTTCATGGCAACAGCGTTTCCAATTCCATGGATTCTTGATGTCGTATCACAGCCAAAGACAGCATGTATCAACAAGTTCTGACAAGCGTCTTCTCCATGCTTCTTCTTGGTTTCGCTGATATTCCAAACTGGAATTCTTTTGAAAGAACTTTTTTGGGGGGTTGACAATAGGGCTGGGACGGGTAGGAAAAAATGGAATCGAGTACCCGCATGTTCTTACCCGAATCGGAATCGAGTACCCGGAAATGTAAGGAATACAACGCTTCTGTTAACTCTCTGAATATTCAATCACGATTTGACAGATTATTATAGAAAACATGAAAGGATGGCAATAAGACATTGAAACTGATCTTAGACTAATTTATTTAATTTACGTCTGTTTAACTGATATAAAGAGCAACACCATTACTAACTTGAATTCCACTGTGGCTTGACAACTCATTGCTCATGTGCAGATAAATTACAGTCGTTAATAATAACCTCCATTAACCGGACAATACCAAAGATGTAATTAAATGTGTGTTACGTCAATGAAAAAAGGCAATTTATTCTGTTGTTGAACTACATTCAGATGTGATATTTTAACTGAACCTATTACGTTTTACATGGGGACTTTATGTAAACTTACATAGAATAAAATTTGATGTATTTACTGACTGGAGAATTCTATACGAGATATACAGACCGGCAAACTGTAATGCAATTGAGTTAAGCAACACAGCAAAATGCTTCGCGCATGAGGGAAGACTGGTCATTTTGCTCTGTTGCGCAACTTAGTTGCATTACAGTTTGTCTATTATACATTACAGAGTACAGACAAATACAGGGCCGTGAATAATTCATTAACCGTAATTAAAATTTTATCCTTCCAGAAGATTAGTAAAAGTCGCATTAACATACTTTTGTTAGAATGTAGCGACAAAGAAATGTATCTAAATGCTATATTTTTACGGTTACATAAACCAAAACAGCACCAAAAAAAGAGTTATTTAAATATTAAATATACGTATCGTTTTCATGTCTGAACCGGTAAATACCGGTAAACCGGTTATATTGCGCAGCCCTAGTAATAATCACCGTCGTGTTTTACGTTGTGTTTTAGAGCAAGTTTTTACATGTTTACTGTTTGCCAATGTAACGACGAAGTCGTGTGTCGAAGCTGCTTAAACAACGTTTCCGTGCTCTAAATGGAACTATGGTCGTTGTTCCGGTAACGCATACTTTGCCAAAGTAGCGATGAAGATGCTATACCGTTCTCGGGTTTTTGTACAGTAAATATGTGGCGTCGCCCAGTAGTGACAGGATCCATTGTGCAGACCACCTTACCGGGGTCAGTGTCGAAGCGTAGCGCAGCAGACCTCTTTTTTGCCAGTTTGTTATCACGCCATATTATGATCTGTCTGCATTGAGCGAAACAGGAAACAGATAAGAAATCTTTAGTAGCTGCATGTATTTACAAGTCCGAGTGAGTGTGTCTGTGGAATGGAATAGCTATTCACCTACTATCAAACGATCATGGATATGCAGAAAACTTGAGTTAAAATCGTTGACTAATTTCCTTTGTTTTACGTTTGCCGATCTAAGCGGAAAGTCCGATTTATGAATGTGGAATAAAACATATGAGCACATTTCCCGTCGACTTCCTACCGATATGCAGTTATATTTAATGTAGTTATATAAAGGTTCTTTCATGTTAGACCTTGTCATCGGAAACAAATTTAGACGTGTAATTTTTGTTTAAACTCCGGACTCCTAAATAGCTGACACAGACAAGGGACGTCACTCTTAGGTGCACATAGATCTGAGCGATTTGATTGGTTGAGAGCTTGCAACTTGCAGTAGGAATTTAGACAAGCCTTGTGTCTTACCAGATGTCTGTAATTGCATGCGATTTAAGGGTAGTCTGACCGTAAGAACGCACCATAATATATCACCGTTCCTTAGAACCGGGAGGAAGACTGCTATACCCAAATATTGACAATGTTGCCCTACCAACAAAGACAATACGATTACACATTCATGAGTAAGTGTTTTAAACCTCAACGTCCCATGGGCATTATCTCAGCCTTACAGCATTTACATATATTTTGAATTTATTGTACTTCCGCCTCAGTTTTGTTCATCTTCCTGGTTTATGTATGACACTGAGGGCGAAATTGAAGACGCGTATCCACTGGGAACCATTTACCAAATGAAAATCTTAAACAAATTGCAAACTAACATTGCCTGACCGACTTCTATTGGTTTAATTATAGATAAGTCCTTTGTGACATAGACAGAGGGCGTGACGACACTACGGGCTCTAATGTAGATTGGTACACGCGTGAGTCAGAGGGAGAGTAGGTGGATGAGCGCATAGGGAAATGGGGACACGCCTTTTACCATACTCCATCCATATCCCTCAAGAACCTGAATGGGGTGCGGTCGGGTAGCCTGGTGGTTAAAGCGTTCGCTCGTCACGCCAAAGAAGCTGGTCCGATTCCCCACATGGGTACATTGTGTGAAGCCCATTTCTGGAGTCCGCCGCCGTGATATTGCTGGAATACTGCCAAACGCGGCGAAAACTAAACTCAATCACTCAGAACCTGAATAGACTTTGTGCCAAAGTTGGAAAATTAATTTGATTTTCGTCGCGACGAGGGAACGCACACACCACTGGGTAGCAGCCCTAGGGAACACCGTACACGCGTACTGGAGTGAGTGAGTTAAAATTTAAAGTCACATCGGCAATATTTCATCCATATCGCGACTAAGAAAGTTGTACATTGAGAAATGAATAAAAACAAACTTATATAATATACTTACCTGTCTGCAAAGGACAGTAAAACAACTTGATTATCAGAGAAAATAATTTCAAGACTAGTTATTAAATCTAAAAAAAGTAACTATAAATGACAATGCAATACAATATAAAAACAGATTGCCAACAACTGAAGGTAGATCACCATACTAGGCACCATGGGAGCTTACAGTACATTTGATTCCTGCATGGACCCTACCTTGATTTACATCATCCCTTCAGCTGTTAGCAATTTTGAAAAATCTAGCCATAAATTAATAAAGACACATATGCTATGATTAAAAAAGTGGAGAGTTAAAATTTGCTTTGAATGTTTTGGGACTTATGTACCCTCTCGGGAGGACACGCTTGCCGGAAGTGCTAAGGAAACGTAATCGTAACAAGGAGTTCTTACGTACATGAATAACGTGGGCGAGTGAATGAGTAAATATTCCTCAACGTCTTATCAGCAATTTTTGCAGCTATTCTCAGCGAACAATATATTTTGGAGCTATAGACATCAATGCTTCTTTATGACAGTTCAACCCAATTACGGAAATGTCAGATTACGGTTCATAATCAAGGGAAAGAGTTCTGTCGATTATGGTTTAGATGAAAGGTTACTCTTGATGCATCGTACTGAAGAACAAAAAAATTCTTCAGGGTTTTCAATTTTCTTTTAAATGTTTTAACTACTATTGTGTCTTTAGTTTCTCGTATCCTTTTAGAGCCCATTAACATCAGAATCGATTGTACAGTTGAACAAATGTTAAGTACGTGATAGACATGAGTACTTCTTTACGTCGGTTTCAATCAATATTCTACCGTGGCTACGTGAAATGCTCGAATTTGATTGGTCAATCCATAATTTGGATTGAAAATGCGTCTGATTGCACGGCGCTTCACTGCCCACGTAAACAACACTGTCGCACTACTTCAGCTTGACCACCAACATGACTAATATCAACACAACAGATCGACGTGATGGACATGCTGATGAAACATTTATTAAAACTCGAAAAATACAATTATACGATTTCTCCTCCACAATTATTAGGGAAGCTCACTATCATAATTATTACCTTTTATTATAAAAATATTCAAACTCAATTACAATACACAGCCCCAAACATAAACAAATAATATCTAACATATAAATCAGAAAACCTTGTAAAAATACATCCCTATTTGTGCGGCAAAACGTTCGTAAACATTCACCTACCTGGTAAATGGTATATTTGTTTCCATTTAGAGTGGGAAATTCGTAAGATAACGGTCAGACGAAACACAAAATTTATGCCACTCTTACTCCATCATGTCCCGTTGCATCGTTCAAAATGTCAAAAATTGAACCAAGAGAATTCCGCTCTCTGCCACCTTCCCCACAAGGCTATCACTGCTATGTTCGTACACTTTGAAAAGCTTGGCCACAATCCAGTCCAAAATGATGAGAAAAATGTTCCAGGAATTCCAAGTTAGTCGCATGTACACAAAGCAGCACTGTCACTCTTTCGTCGCATGCCGGGGTGGAGGCACGTACGTGAAATCATGATCGACACAAGCCGGTCATATAAATCAACAGTCTTTGATGAGTTACATGTCATAGGTCGATCAGAATAGGGTCTATTCTTCGATTCTGTCAAGTATTTTCCACTGTCATTTCGAATTTCAACCTTTCGCAAAATGTAAACACTGGCTCGTCCGCCATTTCAAACTGTTGCGTAACTGTTTACTTCCAAGAAAATAAGTAGGTCAGACGATTCCATTATAATGTGGCCAGGGGGGTACAGTAACACGGCACACAAAACAATAGGCTGGTTTCGGTCTTGTGGAGTTATGATTATAAAAACCAAGCTCTTAGGTGTTACATTATTGCATTGAATAAACAGTAGTTTGTTTTCTTTGAACAGAATATTTTTATGTTGCAATGTAAAAAATTCACGAACGGAACCTACCACTCCCTTCACAGACGAGTTCAGTTCGCCTCTCCACCAATTCTCTCAGAGAATGCCCAATTTGAAAGACACAAATCGTTAAAAAATAAAGACAATATTTCTGTCACCTGTTGTTGCTGTTTTATTGAAGAAAGTGTCACGAACGAAAATCAGAAATTGTAGCACTCAAGGGGAGCTTGTAAAAATTCCATCACATCTCATACAATAACACCCTACACGATCGTTGTAATATACGTGACTGTTCTTTATGATGGCTGCATAACCCATTGAAGGGAGATATCATTCACAAAGTTCAGTCGTTAATCCCAAAGTTGTGGTTCGTTAAGGAAACAACATTACATGTAACATCCTCTCCGCTCAGTTGAGTTTGTTGGCATTATAACAATAAAGTTGATCAAGTCAAAGCTCTTGAAAATATAACTTTATGCTATACTGTTAAATGCAGTTCTTTACGCAAAAGAAGTCGACATCTGAGAGATAATATCATGAACTTCACTGACAATACAACAGCATTTATAAAAGGTAATATTATTGATCAGGTTGTGAATGAATGCCTTTGTAACGTAGATTTGCACAAAAAACACTTGTTCACATGAATTAGGAGATAAACCTACCGTGTGGGAAAATCAGAGGTATATAACGAAATTATAATAGCTCTAAATTTCATTTAAAACCGAACGCGTTTAAGAGTAGAGGCGCTTTTGCTGTAACGAGAAGTCCGTGTTGTACCGAATTTAGATACTGTTGAATTTTGCGCCCTGTCAACTTGACGATTTCACGCACCTCTACGTCTGCGTGCGACAGCTGTGGTGACTCTTACACACTCATGTGTGTACTTTGTGCTCAAATTCGATTCTACGGATATTATTTTCTACATTTTGGAAAGTGTTTTGTGACCTAGTGGCTTCAAAGTGAAGTGAATTCAAATTGAATCGGATGCGTTGGCATGTTCGCGAGTCTGTTGACAAACAGCCAGATTTGTGGTGATTTTTCCGAAAGGATGGATCAGGACATGAGGGTGTACCTCTGGCATAAACACGGTAAGGTAATTAATTATACTTTAATAGACTACTTTAGATCAAGCAGTGTAATGGATAAGAGGGATCATGACTAAGCTAAAAAACCTTTTCAACGATATTATGCTTTTAGAAAAGAAATATGTTGGGCTAAACAGAACGGTTTGCAGATTCTGTAATTGTGTTTTACTACCGCTGAATTTGAAACAGTACAAATTTCCAAATATCATTTTGTTTGAATTGATAACCCAACTGTTTGTTTATGTTGATGGAAGGCATTAAAATTTCTTCGGCGTTCGATGTTAATGCATCCTCCGTTACCGGTTCAAGATCAGTGGCGATATCGTTGACAAAAGCTGATAATAAATTTAGCTGTTTAATTAACCAATCACAATCCAGTGTTTACTGAAGTCATGATATATATATATAATATTTATTTCCTCCATTCTGAAGAGTACAAGGTTCACATAGTATATATACAATACGATACATATTATTCTTCAAGCAATGGTCGTTGGGTATATGCGCAGTCCGTACCAGATCTGAACGTTCGTGGAACAGTGCTTCATATCTATATATGTGACACCGACAGATCTCTGGTAGTATCTGTTCGCCATGCGGAACACATACTGCACACAAACTGCCGCGAAAGTGTCTCTGTCATCTGTGCACAGGTTAAAACTAGTCACACAGGATAACATGCACAGTGTGAAATCCCAATCATTAAGGTTGTGGAGATGCACACTGAATTCCACACTACCAATAGCTATTATCTCACACCACAGTTCATCGCGGAAGTCAGTCAAGTGATCACAGTACTGGATGATATGGGTAAGAATATCTGTGTAAAACAGACCACACCTATGGCACAAGTCACTACCACCCTGGTTCTCTTTAATCACAGCACAGGTTTGCACCACAAAATTGGCTGCTGCTCTGCAGGCCGGCTTCTTCTGCGCAATCACCCAGGCTTGGTGCACACACAGGTTCGGGTGAATCTGGTGGAACTCTTGTAGTCCTGAATCCACTAATCTCTGTCTGTATGACGTCACTTCGAAGTTCATTACATATCTTTTCACAATTTTCTTCCACGCAACTTGCTTTATGAACTGTCCCGTTTGTACATAAGACTCTAGGTGCTGATGCAAACCGTATTTATGAAGAATTCTCACAATGTCGGGAATAAAACCCGTTGACTTCTCAAGCTCATGTCTGAAGCACAGAAGTCTGGCAAGAAACACCTGGTGAGGCAAATAGTGTCTCTTCATATTGATGAGTCTGCCTATATATAACAGCTTTCGAGTATCTATCACAGTCTCAACAGGAAAAAGCCCTAGGAGACCAAGACAGATATCTGTCCTGGTTCTTGCTGGCAGATTTTGTATTTTCTTTACTGCATAACGGTATGCTCGTTCGAGCATGGTTATCTCATGTTTGGTGAGACCAGTCCAAAGCTCACATCCATAGAGTGCCTTTGGTAGCACAGATGCTGCAAGTAACTTGCTGGCTGTCATCGGGTTCATTAACTTTGAGTGGAATCCTTTCCGCAACAACACATGTGTGTTTGCTCTCAGTGTGTTACAAGCCTGCAGCACATGCTCGATGGATGACATTCTCTGTGTGAGTACTATGCCTACATGTCTGATGATATCAGTCTGGAGCACAGGTTCACTGTATAGTGTGATTTCCGGACGGTTGCCCATCGTGTTCGCACTATAGGGGAAACGTCATGATCTCACTCTTGCTGGGAGACAGAGTGAATCGCCAGTCGTTACTGTACTCCTCACACGTCTGCACAAGGCTGTTCAGAGCATGCACATTTGAGCTAACGACCGCAATGTCATCTGCTTGAGTAGGTGAGCACATATTCAGATCTAACAACATTGCACCTTTCTTGGTATCAGAGAGTTTCTTCAACAGCCCATCAATATATAACAAATACAGCTTAGCTGAAAGGACTCCGCCTTGGCGAACTCCTTGTAGAAGCTCAAACACTCTAGATTTACGCTGCCCAAGTTGTACATATGATTTCATACCTGTGTACATCCTGTCAATAATAGTCCACAGCTGTCCATGAACCCCTGCTTCATACAGTTTGTATCTGAGATCGTTATGCCAGACGGTATCGAATGCCTTCATTGTATCCAAGAAAGCAACGTGTATATCTTGTTTCCTTTCATGGTAATGATATATAGTCTCTTGCAGATTAAATGAAGCTTGAATAAATAAAATATTCATAACAGCTACCGGAACATGTGATAGTTATGAAGGTATTACTTCATTCATTTCAATCTACGTTACCATACTTTGAGGAGCAAGTAAAAAATTGAGGTGAAAGATATGTTGCAGTTTTTTTAAGAGATCGAAATATCATACGTTTAGGGTCAATATCAATATTTCTAAAAAATCGATGTGATATTAACAGAATTGATACAAGCTTCACGAATTACAACTTTTGTCAATCTTTTGAAATGATGGCTAACGACACCCAAATATAATGATCATTTCCAAAGGCTTCTACCGAAGAACTTCTCAACAGTAGAACAATTGTTTTGAAACTATATCCCTATAATGAAGTAAATGAACAAGCAATCTTACCTATTTCACAGGGTATTTCCCGAATAAAGATGAAGTTTCCCTTCCAAATTTGAATTTCGTAAAATATCACTGAAGTGCTGCGATCATGTGACAGCAACCGGTGACAACTGTTGTAGGTTATCAATTATTTGCCTGGGTTCTCTGACTATGCTACGAAGCGAAATCTTCTATTTCCAGTAATATTTTGTAAGATTCCATATCAGCTGGTAACGTAGATTTCCTAAAGTAGATTACTTTCACCGTTTGCAAACTATACCATGATCTTGACTGGAAGCATATTGCACTCTCTTTTCGGTTTTATTACACTGTAAAAACACAAAGCATTCATTCTAATCACTTTTATAGGTAGCTGTTATTCATGTTTCCGTACAGTACTGGTAACGTAGCTTTCATGCTTAACACAACTATTTTTATAGACTGGGTTCGTCTTTGTGTACCGCTTTATATGGTACGATGCGTCCTGAGTTGACACTTTTTCTACATATAATATATCCAGTAAAAACCTGCGAGCTTTTCAAACAAATGTTTGTCAATACATATATGCATTTTACACTGCATTTTACGTTCTGTAACATAGATTACCGCTATTGTGGCGACATATTTCGTAGTGTCACATTTGTTTTGTTTATTATGATAATCCCTTCGTTTTTTTCGTAGGTTTGACATTCATGTACGTACAACCTATTGGAAGTGATTTTTAACGCCTATGATGGTAAACATACTAATTGTATCCATTTTTTAAACACTACAGCTTTGGCGACACCAAGAATGAATAAATTGTGACACATGTTTTGATTGTTAAAAACAAAATAGTGATTTCCAGTTGATTTCTACGATGTATACCATGTTTACTTGGTAGTACTGGATGAGTATTTGACTTTTATTCGTGTTTATTCGTCTGCTAAACAAGTACAAATCAAAACGACAGAAGAAATAGGTAATTTGTCATTCTCTCTGAGAATTAGTGCTCGTCCCATGCCGGATTACGCAGTGTCTTCCGCAGGACGAGGGAGTTCGATGTTAAATCGGTTATGGTAGAATGGAGATAAACATACTGTGTTTGGAAATTAGATGAATGTTGGACCGAATTGATAGTCTCTAAATTAATTATTTGAAACCTCACGCTAAATTAATTATTTGAAACCTCACGCTTTTCGTTCGGCTTCAAATGAAATTCAGAGACTATCAATTCGGTCTAACATTCATCTAATTTCCAAACACAGTACGTTTATCTCCTAAGTGAAACCTTCCATAATGTATGTATACAACATAGACAAACACTAAAATTTACTTGTGGGTCGGTAAGCTAACGTCTGTCTGAAACGATTACAGTAGCGTTGAGTCGGAGTCTTTGAATCTGGAATTGTGGATTGGCGAACTTTGAAGTCACTCTGGGGTCGGCACCAGAAGACTGGGACGACTGGAACGACCAATGGTCGACGTCATGTCGGCATGATTCATTTGCGACATCGTTTCCAAGCTACCCATGACGATCCGGGTTAGAATGGGCCCTCAGCAGCCTATGCCTGTTGTAAAAGGCGAAAAACGGAACGTCTGGTCAGTATCGCCGACTTGGTTGACACATGTCATCATATCCCAATTGCGTGGATTGATGATCATGCTGTTGATCACTGGATTGTCTGGTCCAGACTATTATTTACAAACCGCAACAACCAAAATCAACCCAAACCGGTTCCAAGCAACGACTTTGACGGTCTTTGTATACTATGCTTATGTCGGGCCTGTTGCCGTCAACGGATTTATTGATGTTGGATGGAACAGTGACCGATGTAGTTATTTGTATATATTTCATTTAAAATCTGAATACTTTACATACATTTCTTATAAATAATCAGCTGTGAGTTTGTTTAGTTTTACCAGAGAGCAATAACACACTATATCTGTACTGTGTCATTCTCTAACTGCCCCATGCCAAGAAGCTCAATAGACTGATTGTACACCTATTGTTAAATGCATGCTATGCTCATCCGTACATGAAAATAAAGACAAAAGTGCTGAGGTCAGCAAAGGGACGAGTCGTAACAAAACAATCAAGTTCAAGAGTATAGCACTCGAAAAGTGTGGCAGTTGAGGTCACGCCCTTGTATTAGTTACTTGGGTGCCTTTCATATCTACATGTAGATGTACGACAGTCCCCGCAATATCAAAGATCTCACATGCATGAGCAAGTGTCTGTTGACATTGTACTGGGCCGGCAATCACTGAGTGAGTGAGTGAGCCATCTTATGTCGTCAATGAAACGCTGTTGTCAATGTGACGTTGATGGTCATTAAAATGAAACATCGTTTATGCGACTACTAAACCAAATGGTGACGTTGGTCCAAAGCTGGAATAATACCCAAGAAGCCTTCCTCGTCCATCCTGTTTCGTCAGCGGTAAGCCGTACGCGTTGTCAAGCACGTGACAATGATGGTCATCGTTTATGCGACTTCTGAACCAACTGATGACGTTGGTCCAGCTGCACGCGGGCCTTGGTCCAAACCTGGAATTACAAGCCTCCATCCAACACGCCATCCTCATCCGCTTTGTGTTGTCAGTGGCACGCCGATGTCAAGCATGTGTCACTGCTAATGGTGGTCACCCCTTGTCTTGTGGTCAAATGACTGACCCCATGCTAAGCCGAGACAGAGGTGACGTTGAACTGGACATGTGTGTCCATGATTTATATCTCATGAATATGTTGCTCTATTTCAGCTACATGGAATACATGATGATCTTTGGTCCCTTGACCACTACTTGACCACTGCTCAAATGGGTATGTCTTTATATCACTGCACAGGAACTGTATGCCAACCTTACAAAGGAACAGGCAGATTACTGTGTGGCCCGCATGAAGCCTTACGTCGTCAGCTACGTCCCGTTATAATCAGCGATGCCCATAAACCTTTTCCCTCAATTTTTCGTAATTTGAAATCATTAAAATATTCACTTTTATGAATTATTAATGAACTCTGCCAATATAAACTAAACTGGGATACCATAACATTTTCTGTGTTAACATTTCCAGTGTTGATCGAAACCTACTTAAAAAGGCATCTTTACCAACCTTTCCTCAAAGCAACAACACGGGCTTAGCATTTGTGTAACATATTGAACAACCAATGCTGGCGCTGTTGATGTCTGAATAGAAATGTTTAAACCAGACAGACTATATCAGACAAAATTGTTATAACGGAATCATAATTATGATAAATTCTATTGCTATAACAGAATATGACAAAAGTTTCCGAAACTGGTCTTTTCCCAAAACATGAGAATCGATGGTCCCATTTTGAGAGTATCATGAACAGGTATTTCTGAATCGGTTTCAGATAGTGATGATGTCAGGTGTTTGAGAAAAGGTGAGGTATCCTGAACCAGTGGTGGCACTGGTCACAAACACATGCGGAGGCAAGCAAATATTCACCTGATTATGTGGTAGAAATCAGAATTGGGAATTGCATCGTTTTCAACACTGATACGCCAATTTTGGAAACGACCTCCGTGTTTATACCATTTTTATCCTTTTTATATTTGATTGTTCTTTTTTAAAGCTCTGCTGATGTTTTAACTGTTGTTACACTGATGAACAGATGTTTACTCGTAGAGTTTGTTTGTTGTCTAATGCCGCACTCAGCAATACTCCGGCTATATGGCGGTTAATCGTTTGGTAACCTTTTTAATTACTTCAGTCACATTGTACATCTTAACAAGCCCGATACATCTGAATGTATCCATAAAATCATCTAAATATTCTTTGTCGTTCATTACCTATTTAAATGTATTATGTCCCAATAAAGGCGGAGTATGTCTGGGAATGTCCCTTAGAAAAGAAGTTCCTTTTCAGCTTACTTCTAATTACAGTTCAACTCTGAATTGCCTCGCCAAGTTTTCTTTTTTAGCCCTTAAGAAAAGAAATAACTTCTTGACAATGATATTTATATAATATCATTCTCTCAAAACATTACTGATATATTATATACTTTTAAAAAGTAGGGGATATTCCATTTTTCGAGCATACCACTAGTCAATGGCAATGCATGTGAGACAAAAAGTAATATATATCCTTACTGATGATACAGGAATGGAATAAATTGTCACATTTTCCCTTAATTTCTCTTCATCATCTGTTTCCTCCTTGGCTTCATCATTTGCATTTGATCAGTCTTGTAAATCCAATATCTACTACTTTTTGAATGGATATGTAATAACACCTGTAAGAACGAATGCGGCATGTGGCCTCGTTTACTGAATAAACATCTCTCTCTCTCCAATAAAGGCGGAGTATAGTTCAGGTTCTGAATGCAAAATTAAAACTATTAAATTTAGCAGCACTGAAAATAACACTTTCGACTCACCCGCATGAAACATATGTTCCGCTGGAAGCATAAGGACAAGTATAACAGGAAGGATCTCCATCTTCTCCACATGCAGCCAGTGAAGCTTCCCTTCCTCTGTGAGATATGTAAAATGATATAAGCTCTACCTTGACAACAGTCGTCCTATACCTAGTTCACAGCGCAAGACTCGGTCAATATATCGCCGGCAGTACGCAAGCCTGGGCCGCGTTTCACAAAGCGATCACAGCAATCGTATCTCCTATACTTTAACATAGAGATACGACAGTCGTAGCGCTAAGATCGCTTTGTGAAACAGCCCAGTATTCTAGTCTGGGAAAGTATCCTGGTTTAGGTAACGTTAGCAGATACGACTTCAGCAACTGGAAGACTTCAATGGAACACAATTGGTCTTATTTGCCAGAAACCTATAGTCTACGTCTACAATCGCTGGCTGGTGTAATTGAAGCGACAAAACTATTTCCACATCCATAAGTAATCTTGAGAAGAGTGCACAAGTGTATCAGTTGGAATCCTAGAAGGGACTCGTATCATGAGTATATTGTTTCAGCAGTATTACAGCTTAGGATGTTTGGACCAGACAATCCAGTGATTGTCACCACGCGATACGAAGACAGAGCATGTGTTTATGAATCACTATGAGGTGAGGTGAGGTGAAATTGGGTTTTACGTCGTGCTTGGGAATATTTTGCTCATATGACGACGTGCATGCGTGTGTATGTGTATGTGCGGCTGCTTGTACTAGCCCAGACTGAAGCTGGTTTTATAGTGCTAGCCCACTGAGATACCATGCCGCAGTGAAGCATGAATACCCCACTCAGACACAGTATACTGACTCCGAGCCGACCAGTCCTTGTTGTACCCATTAATTGCCGAGCGCCAGGTAGGGACCAACAAGTACCACATTTTAACGTCTTTTGGTATGACGCGATGATACCAGGTGTTTGCATAAAGGTGAGCGTATCCTGCCCTACCGGTGGCACCCGTCACAAACACATGCAAAGTCTTGTCAATTGTTCACCTGAAATAATTCGGGAACGAGAAATCCCTGCTGAGTGAATTTAGTTTTAGGCCGCTTTTAGCAATGTTTCAGCAATATCACTGCGGGGGGACACCAGAAATGGGCTTCACACATTCTACCCATGTGCGGAATCGAACCCGGGTCTTCGGCGTGATGAGCGAACGCTTAAACCAATAGGCTACCCCACCGCCCCAAATCTCCTGAAAGCAGAGTCGATTGTACAATTGTGTCTGTGCCATGAGTATATACTTGTTTCAGCAGTGTTACCACTGTACGTGTCCCGTAGCAGTGAATTATTCATGTAGCAGAAACTGATGTGTTATTGCATCTTTAAAAACCTTCGCGTTTCAAGAAACCAAGATGGATGACATGACTGTTTCCTTATAACCGTGACGAGGTGTGCAAAGAAGGCTACATCGAAGATGAATACCATCTTTTGATATTTTCTGTCGGGTATAAAGCACTACGTGAGACTGACTGACTGAGTTTGGTTTTACGCCGCTTTTAGCAATATTCCAGCAACATCACGGCGGGGGACACCAGAAAGAGATTTTACCCCACTTTTAACGATTTTCCAGCAATATCACGAGATGGGGTGTGGTTCCATATTGATGCACTATTGTGTGGGTGTGGGTTGTGGATAGGGGTATTTTGTTTCGTTTGTGGGGTGCACCAGAAAAGGGTTTCACACGTTGCATCCAGGTGGGGAATCGTACCCGGGTCTTCGGCGTGACGAGCGAACACTTCAACCATTAGGCTACCCCAGTAACCCGCATAACTACCCCACCGCAGTAGTTAGGTCCTTATTATCCCCCACTCATTAGGTGTCACCAGTCAATATATGGTCTGATCCCTGAGCTAGTCTATTAAGGCGAGTTTAATTAGCTAGCTGCGCGATGTTTTAGCGGCTTGTTGTTGTGCTTGAGGTGCAAGTTCATTCATGCTTGAGCGGGTACTTAGCTTTAATAAATGGTTGTATCCAACAATCGTGTTGTGTATTTGCTTACTTTTCTGGATCATGTACCGTCCAGGCTCCCTGGACGGTAGGTGGCGCCGTGACACGTAGATCGATGCTCACCAGGAATGGGCTTTACACATTGTACCCATGTGGGGAATTGAACCCGGGTCTTCGGACGCTTTAACCATTAGGCTATCCCGACGCCCCTGGAAATCAAGTTTGAAAATACAACAGTCCATGCAGAACATCATAAAAGTAATGGACAAATTGGAACAAGGCTTCATACCATATATCATTATTCTTTAAAAATAAATTCGATATATTCTTCTGTCTAGTCAACAACATTATCATCTGTAATCTATCACAATGTGTAATATTATCAATTGCTGAAACTTTAATGTCAGTTACACTTTGATGTGATAAACTTACTGCTGTCTTGAGGTAAAGCTGGCCCCTGCGTATTCCTTATTTATTCGTCACCATATAAGTTCGGATGTGTCGAATCTGGTGTGTCGAATCGGATGTGTCGAATCAGGTGTGTCGAAGTACATGTGCAATGTGAACGCCCCTCTCCCTCTAAAATCTATGTACAATGCATGTCATGTACAATATCAATGACCCCCTTCTCATGATTTTCGGCTTAATTTAAAATATTTGTATGTATAAAAATGCTGACCTCGTATTGGATGTGAACAAATAATGATGATCCCCTACCTCTTCAGAACAAAATGGGAGAGAGAGAGAGAGAGAGAGAGAGAGAGAGAGAGAGAGAGAGAGAGAGAGAGAGAGAGAGAGAGAGAGAGAGAGAGAGAGACAGACAGACAGAGAGAGAGAGAGAGAGAGACAGACAGAGAGAGACAGAGAGAGAGAGGGACAGAGAGAGAGACAGACAGAGAGAGAGACAGACAGAGAGAGAGACAGAGAGAGAGAGAGAGACAGACAGAGAGACAGACAGACAGACAGAGAGACAGACAGACAGAGAGAGACAGAGAGACAGAGAGAGAGAGACAGACACAGAGAGAGAGACAGACAGAGAGAGGGACAGAGAGAGACAGACAGACAGAGAGAGAGACAGACAGAGAGAGAGAGAAAGAGAGACAAAGAGAGAAAGAGAGAGAGACACAGACACAGACAGACACAGACACACAGACAGACAGACAGACAGACAGACAGACAGACACACACACACACACACACACACACACACACACACCTAAAATAATCCTCCTCACCAGCACTCGTCAACCGTTTGGTTTGCCGGGTACTGTATTATGGTGTTGGCCGAGGTACATTTCTCTGTCAGAAACCTCACCCGGATACACATCTGTATTACAGGACAACGACCCCTTCAGCTTAATTTACTGTACAATATAACATCCTTGCTTAGTCATTTTCTGTATGTGCATGACTTCATACAAAAAATAAATATTGATATAGTCTAGAAATAAAATATCGTTTTGAATTTCAGCACCATATATTGCTTCCAAGACATCGTCTTGAATGACGTGTTCAGCAACTACTGCTATTGTGTGCACTGTAAGACGAGGCAACAACATCGATTAAACATAATCCATTGTGCCTAAACTGCACAATAACGAGGACAAGTATGTCTTAGATAAATACGTTATGGTGAAAATAGTATGATGTACAGATGTTGACAATACATGTACTTCGCGTGGATGATGCATGCGTGGGGTATGAAAGTCGTCCGATATGAAAATAAAACGATTTTGAATGTCGTTAAGATAATAATCAATACAGCCTTGCCATCAGACCTTAAGATACATTACCCTTTGTTATATACTTATCAGCCTGACAGTGATTTAACTGATGTGATTCTTATGTGTCGATTGTCGTACAAGGGTGCAGTTCACACAGAAATAATGAGGGATCGATTGAGATCGGGGAGTGATCGTTAGTTTTTAGTTTCTCGGTATGCACATCAATCAAACCGAGTTATCTTTCCCTTATACAAAGAGTTATAAATCCGGACATGAGCACGATGGAATAATCCGGACAGGGCCAGTATTTCAGGTGAACGCATTCTTTACATTCAACAGTTGCTTATAACCATCACATAGCACTCCTCTTTAAAAATTATTATCCCCGAATATCAGCATTCTAATCTTGCAATAACATTTTTCCTGTGTCCCGTGCAAGGAAGAAAAAAAATTAAAATGGGCAATACAATTGTGAAAT
The DNA here is from genome assembly GCF_003918875.1 of Haliotis rubra. Lineage (NCBI taxonomy): Eukaryota > Metazoa > Mollusca > Gastropoda > Lepetellida > Haliotidae > Haliotis > Haliotis rubra. The sequence goes on from NW_025767690.1 coordinate 390,770, forward strand.
ATTGAGGGAACACATGTGAAACCGTGACTGCTTGGGGAGTAGGGTAAACTACAAGCAGCGCCAAAACTTCACAAAACGTACTGAAGCTGCTTTATACCAAATGTTTTTGATTAGGGCTTTGCACCGCGACTATCGTAATGAGGACAGTCTGTAAATAATCTGTCTGGACCAGACAATCCAGTGATTGATACCATCAGCATCGATCTACGCAAATGGGATGTGATGACATGTGTCAACCATGTCAGCGAGTCTGACCACCTGATCAAGTTACTCGCCTCTTACGACAAGCATGGTTCGCTGAAGCCGGATCTTCAGGGGTGTGTCAAAAGATGCTCTAGTCCTTAGTTTTAACTTTCATATTTCACGCTCCCCTACTTTTTATATACAATATAGTATACAATTAAGCCATTGCGGCTATTAAATGCTGTGACCCGATAGATGACAAGTATAGAAGGATATGTTTTTATTGATCACACTTCGAAATTAATTATATACAAGATTCTCAAAGTATTGATACGTTTACAACACAATACATTCTACCGTATTTCCTCTAATAAGCGCCTCAGCGCTTATTTTTTCAACGGACCTCCAGACCCGGTGCTTATTAGAGGCCCGGCGCTTATTAAAATAACCTGTATTTTTAAAAGCGGGGATGAGTACAAAGCCATAAGGTTTAAGGGACCATTCCTTAATATATTTATTTTTAGAGCAAGGGAGAATACATTTGCGAAAAAATGCAAAGGTCTATACCCGGCGGTTATTAGAGACCCGGCGCTTATTCCTTAAAGCACTGCTTTATCCCCGGCGGTTATTAGAGACCCGGCGCTTATTTCTTAAAGCACTGCTTTATCCCCGGCGGTTATTAGAGACCCGGCGCTTATTTCTTAAAGCACTGCTTTACCCCCGGCGGTTATTAGAGACCCGGCGCTTATTTCTTAAAGCACGGCTTTACCCCCGGCGGTTATTAGAGACCCGGCGCTTATTCCTTAAAGCACTGCTTTATCCCCGGCGGTTATTAGAGGCTCGGCGCTTAATAGAGGAAATACAGTATTGTATATTATGTATTTGTCATTTGGTTGTGTTATTCGTTTTCTGACACAATGTCTGACAGCTACTGTATTATTATGGCATTTGTTACGGGTTTTTAACTGTTCGCTAATTTAAACAGATAGAACCATTTCCCTTTGACACTTCTCCCACAGTCACTGGGTTCAAGATAAGAAATTAAAGAGAGTCCCTTGAAATATATATTAACTCTGTTTCACCAGAACAGAAAATAAAACATTGATTTGTTAGCTTGCATACAAAGGTATATTCCTTGGTACACATTAAGTATAAAGGTGATTCGCCAATGATTACCAGTTCTTTGAACTGCGACAAATATCCTTTCAAAAAGTATAAAGCACACAAAGTCATACAACAACTGATTAAAATCGGTTCTAGAAGTCGTTCCTTATTTAGAGCGGCTCTAACACAAGGTTTTATGAGTGAGTGGATATGGTTTTACGCCGCTTTTAGCAATATTCCAGCAATATCACGGCGGTGGACACTAGAAATGGGCTTCGCATATTGTACCCATGTGGGGAATCGAACCCGGGTCTTCGGATGCTTTAACCACTAGGCTACGTCACCGCCCCAAAGTTTTATGTGTGTACATACCATAATTCGATTTCAGTTAATAAATTAACGAAGTTAATGATTTATATTAAGGAAAAAGGTTTGTCCTTTGTGGTACATATACTGAACAACATTAGAAACGCACCACCAATATACTAGTAAAACGAAATATCACCGTCAGACTGAAATGTACCCATGATATCTGAGCATCGTCGGTGCATTTTAGTGTGCCGCGTTTCTAATGTTGTTCAGTATATATTTATCCCTGCAATATTTGTGGAGGGCTGGAGTGAGAATATACGTCGTTTTTAGCAATATTCGAGCAGTATCACGGAAGGGAAGTACACATTGTACACATGCTTGGAACGTTTTGGAGTAAATGTTGATACTGCTGATGCCTGTTTTGGCAAACATCTTATTAACTTAACTTATTGACCTTATTCGCGCCATTATTCAATAAGGCGTTGGGGTAGCCTAGTGGTTAAAGCGTTAGCTCGTCACGCCAAGACCCGGGTTCGATTCCCCACATGGGTACAATGTGTGAAGCCTCTTTCTGGTGTCCAGGCCGTGATATTGCTGGAATATTGCTAAAAGTGGCGTAAAACCAAGCTCACTCACTCATTATGTGATAAGCCTTTTTTTCATGTTCGTTGATCCGACAGTTAAATTAGTGATGCTTACATACATACATTAGGTTCGTCTCATTTAAGGCCACAAACATTTCATGCACGGCATTCATACTTTGAAGTTTTGTTTGTTTCTTATTTATCGTGGCACTCGGTAATAATCTAACTATAAAACGGCGGTCTATGAATAATCGAGTCCTGATCAAATAGTCATTGACATCACGAGGAGCAATCGACCAAACTGGGATACGATGACATGTGTCAATCACGTCAGTGAGCCTGACCACCCGTTAGTTGCCTCATACGATTCAATTGTTTTCAGTTTGTACGCTCTACCAATGCAATGGTATGGACCCACTCACATGACTTAAATCACCTCAGATATCTTTTGTGAATTCGAAATGAATAAAATCTAAATAAAATTTGCTGAACGTTTTACATTCGTAAAATCTTATTTTCAGTAATAATCCATTCTCCCATCGTTGCTTCACACGGGAAGTGTGTGATATGAGTATTTGTAATGTGAAATTTAAGGGCCTCTTGTGTCTCCAAATGAGGTAAATATCGAAGTTCTGAAAACAAAATGAAATAATTAGCAGGACCTAAGTATTAAATTTGATGTTGAGTCTTAAGTGATAAAGAGTGAAATTAAGAAACTTTCCGTAGAATATTTCATTGTAGAAGAACTTCTAGGTGGCTCAGCTTGAAGATAAAAAAGACACTTTTAAACGTGGAATTTCAAAGAAACAGAAAAAGTGAATTTAAAAAATGTATTTTTCAGTGTATTCACCTTGTTAGAATGCGTCACAGTTCTGTAGCTTTGAAAGGCATGTCAGATGGAAGGACAACATTAGTGAGGGTGTCGAAAAAAACCCGTTCTAAATAGACTACCTGGTTCCTTTTCGTCACGTCACTTGCCACGAGTAACTAATAGTCAGACACACTGCGTAAATCTGAAGAACCGCCACAATGGACCAAACAGTTTATATCCGTTCTTCAGTCATAAAAAAATGACTAAGACAAAATTGCTAATTCTGCATAAGGCTCTGTGTTTCATTGTCGACGCTTGACGCAAGCATTTGTTTTTCTGAGTTATGACTGAAATATGACAAAGCGCCGCTGTTTATATTTTCAGTCGCCATCACTGTCACGTTAGTAAGGGAAGTAACTCTAAACACAGCTATAACGGGTGCACGGGTCGGGTCGTGTAACGCTACCTTGTGTACCGTGTCCCATCCCTGATGAGAACGTTCCAGCGTCTCTTAGAGTTTCCTTGAATTGACTTGGTCTTGAAACCAATGAAACGTCCTCAATCACACACTCAAGTTTGTACATCTCAGAAAGGAACTGAATTAATGTTTGATAGAACTAAATGGCACTGAGTACAGCTTCACATTCACCACGAACCTGCCTAAAAGGGTGAATTAATTATCCAGAACTGACTTGTACTCAATCGTTATTAACCTTAAAAAACTTTACAAGTTCACAAAGTTCCACGCGTGCAAATATTCAGTTTAGGAACAGTGAACAGGGAATATATGTACGTGTGTCCCATCTCAGAATGGAAACAATAAGAATGCTTAATACAAGTTTATGTATGATATGATTTATTACGAGCATTCAAAAGACAATACTCTGTACACAACGAATGGACCACCACAGATATAAGAAGTTTTTATATAAACAAATGGGTCCCTTCGTTCCACCAGTATACCAAGAACTAGAAACTCACACTGTGACCTTGTGTGCCCGACCTTCCACTCTGTCTGAAAATATTATTATCAATATAATTATAATACTAACATTTGTTTAGCGCCAATATCCAGCTCAGCTGCTCAAAGGCGCTTTGATTTTCCCTCGATCACTGGATGTCAAACTCAAACGGCACATCGTATTATCAATCGCAACTGCCTGGGGAGTATACAACTCTTGCAGCCACAAGGCGCACCGAGTTAATGTGGCTTTCCCATATTGTGGCATGCGGTGCACATTGCGTTTTGTTCCTATGCTTGGTTCCTATCCTAATTTGTCACCCACCCGTGTAAGCGTGAGTGAGTGAGTGAGTGAGTTTAGTTTTACGCCGCTTTTTGCAATATTCCAGCAATATGACGGCGGGGGACACCAGAAATGGGCTTCACACATTGTACCCATGTGAGGAATCGAACCTGGATCTTCGGCGTGACGAGCGAACGCCCAAACTACTATACTAGGCTACCCGACTGCACCTACCCATGTATGCAGTATTAGCACGTAAATATAACCACGGATGTTGATCACTGGCTTGAATATACCAGCATCTTAATCGATCATTTGCTTGAGTGAGTGAGTTTAGTTTTACGCCGCACTCAGCAATATTCTAGGTATATGGCGACGGTCTGTAAATATTCGAGTCTGGACCAGACAATCCAGTGATCAACAGCATGAGCATCGATCTACGCATATGGGATACGATGACATGTGTCAATCATGTCTGCGATCCTGACCACCCGATCCCGCTAGTCGCCTTTTACGACAAGCATGGGTTACTGAAGACCAATTCTAACCCGGATCTTTACGGATTCATTGTTGCTTATATAATATATGAGTGAGTGAGTGAGTTTAGTTTTACGCCGCATTTAGCAATATTCCAGCAATATCACGGCGGGGGACACCAGAAATGGGCTTAACACATTGTGCCCATGTGGGGAATAGAAACCGGGTCTTTGGCGTGATGAGCGAACGCTTTAACCACTAGGCTACCCCACCACCCCCTTATATAAAATATAATAACAACGGCACAAGCATCTATACCGAAACGTCGCATCAAAATATAAATCTTGTCATCCATAAAGTAGCAAACCTTTCACAGTGAACACGTGCGTTTGGTTTTCAATGCCTAACTCAGCAATTTTCAGTTAAATGATCCCGGAATACGTTCCAGTGATTGACATCATGAGCACTAGTCCCACCAATCGTCTCTTACGATAAGTTGGGCTTTGCTGTTGTTCATACAAAATGAATACCAAATATGCATGTCTCATGTCTGATTTGTGCCGGCAGAATTTAGTACGGCCAAAAATGCGTCAAAAACAGGGTAGCTATTCTCGACTCGTTCGTAGCCTTACGAACTTCTTAAGCCCATTCCTAACACATTGGCTACGATCAAAGTTAATAATTCTTAGGGCTACGAACGTTTCGAGAATAAGGGCCCAGTGCCTGGCTAGTTATTCACGAAACGCTCGTAGCCCTAAGAATTCTTAACTTTGTTCGTAGCCAATGTGTTAAGAATGAGATAAAGAAGTTCGTAGGGCTACGAACGTTTTGAGAATAGCCAGCCAGGTCGCCGGATGTAAATCCCATAAAAAAAAAATATGGGAAGCTCTTGATGAACACCTGAAGTCATCCCAGCAGCAGCCACAGAATCTCCCACAGCTGACACAAGCACTGCAGGAAGAATGGGTGAACATTCCCCACGGCACAATTCGCAATCCGACTGGTTCAAGCAACCCCTGTATTTTTGCAATGATAGCTTTTCAACAGGTACATAAAACTTGTCGTGGTGATCACGATGGAAAAAAACCCATGAGTTTTCCTACCCGTATGATCCTTTGACTCATAAAAAACGATTGGCTTTAATCAGGGTAAGAATTTACCGTCATGCAAAAAAATGTAATTATAATACTACGCTGAGTGATAATGCTGTGGTAATAATTTACATAATATGTACATAACATATGTTTATATACATTCGACACATCCACCTCTATCTATCAAATGTTCGTAGCGATAAGATGTCAGATAAGCTTAGACGTACGTTAAGTCGTAACACTACGAACGCTTTGAGGACTGGGCACCAGACAAACATAGAAAGAGCGTATAATACAAAATGTCAATCAATGAACAACTGCAATTAGAACATCTTGGCGAATCCATGAAGTTCCGGTTGTCTTCTTCATCTTCAGAGCACACTACATCCTCTTTCTCCCTGTTGGGTAATATCACCAGCTCCTTCTGTCCACATTATCACCAAGTCCTCATGGGTATGCAGACTGAGGGATCTCTTATCTAACGTTTCATCAAAAGTTCTGGTGAAAGAAACGCTTTGAAAGACATAACAACGTGATATAAATTGTAAAACAAATTTAAAGATACATCATATATTTTGAAGGAAAAATCTACATATACAATGCATGTCCTTTGGCATTCTGTGAATGTTTTCAATAAGTTTATAAAACAACTTTTTCAAAACGTTTGCTTATCCCCTTTAAGTAAGGTAGCTGTTATGAGCACGGATACGTATGTATGTGTGAAACATGATCACAGAATAGCCTCTGTTTTGACAGTTGATTCAACAAAACACATACATCAAAGGTAAGTCTTGCAATTGGAATCAAAGACTGTTTCCCTAACCACTTGAAATAGTTCATGTAACTATAACAATAATACTATGATATTTCGTCATGTGGAGGTCATGAATTAAAAACGAACTACATACAAAAATAGTAGAAAAATACTCTATTATCCAAGATAATCTACAATGGTTTACGCAGAGACACAGACCATGTCGTAATGTGTTGGTGCGTGATGTTTTGACGAATGTAGTCAAGTGCTTAAAACTGGCCACGCAAACATTTGACTCAAGACCCGAAAATGACACATTATATTCAAGCATCTGAACATTTAACAAGCATTATTTGTATAGAAACTGAGGTAAAATGTGATGTAAGAGCTTGACAACCAATGTAACACACAGTGCGAGTGAGTGAGTGAGTTTGGTTTTACACCGCACCGGGGGACACCAGAAATGGGTTTCACACAATGTACCCATGCGGGGGAAATCAAACCCGGGTCTTCGGCGTGACGAGCGAACGCTTTAACCACTAGGCTACTCCACCGCCCTTAATGTAACAGACATGGTAAGATAACTGAAATGAAAAAACTAAAATAAGGAATGTCCCCAGTGGTCTAAACATTACATTACATGAAAGGTGCAGATTGTGACCGCTGTTGATGAAAATAAATGTAAGCATTTTCCAGTAATTTATAAGTTCAGGTTTTTGTGTCAACACATTGAATATACCGCCAATGACAATATCGTATTACCCAGAACTACCGTATTTACAGCAATTTAAGCCATGATTAGGTAGATAGTTAATATGAATAGGGTGTTTCTTGTGACAAAAGAGCCCAGTGTCCGATCCACAAAGCATTCGTAGCGCTACGACACTCGTAAGCCAATGGTAAACTATAGAGTTACGACAGGTCGTAACGTTACATTCGTAAGCCAATGGTAAACTACAGAGTTACGACAGGTCGTAACGTAACGTTACATTCGTAAGCCAAAGGGAAACTATAAAGTTACGACAGGCCGTAACGTTACAAACGCCTTTTGCATCAGGACCAGAGCTCTAATTGTTTCAAAACATGGCATCAAGTAACGCCAGGCTTAAAGAGTGGCGCGTTATATTTGTCTCCTCTATGGTAACGACAATTGATGTTTATTTAACTGGGCATGAAATCAGTTCTCTTCCGTATTCATTCAGGGTCTAGGGTCCAACCCATAATATATTAATAGGTAAGTACATGAGCCTAAAAATGTTGTCTCATCAGTCTGCATTGTTACAAGATTGCAACTATTATATGTGTGTGCTCCACTCAATAGCTATGGAAATACTTTGAAGACTGATCAAAGCGTTAGCTACACAATCCATTTTTGGTTTTAGTAGTTTCAGTTATTGAAAAAAGGAAACAGTAGATTCAGGACCCTTTTTGGTACATAAAATTTGCATAATTCAAAATTTAAATATGCACTCACATGAATGTTTTTTTGCGGATATTGAATGTTTTGCATTTAAGACAACAATGAATGATTAGGCGAGTACCAAATGTGTCTGAGGCAAATTGTAAAGATATTGTAGATATTACGTTTAATATTTGAAAATAGAACGTTTTTAACCTATGCTAATTGTTCAAAGAAAATATAGATTTAAAACAATGCACATAACACACCACAGTTTGGTAAAAAATACTACATTTTTAAATATTCAATCCAAGTTTGAAACTAGGCTTTTTGTATTCGTTTCTGTCACACTAATGTGTTTTTTAATGTGTCAGAACACCAAAATTAGTGTAAAAGTAAATACAAACCTCGATGCCTTAGAAAAATGATAATCTTTACAGACATCTTTACAGACAATGTAAATTTGTTTTGAATTAAACGAAACTCGAAAAATCACATTTTCAATGAGAAAACGGCTCCTTTCTCATCTGTTTGTACAATCATAAGTAACATCGCCTATGATGATATAGATATTTTGACAAATGATAAACATAAATAGCAACTGAATGGGACGTTATTAATTAATCATAATTGTATCGCACATACAGAGCGAGATACTATCAGAAACTCGTGAAGATCCGGATTACGATTGGTCTTCAGTACACCCATGTTTTTCGTAAGAGGCGATTTATGGGTTCGGGTGGTCCCACCTGTGCAGGTGTCAGTCACTGGATTGTCTGGTCTAGACTGCATTATTTACAGACCGCCGTCATATAGCTGGAATATTGCTGAAAGCGGCCTTGCAAACCAGCAAACAAACACTATCATGGAACATGGCATTTGTATTCTATTCTCAATATAAATGGAAGAAGTCGTACACAGATAGACCTCGTTAATTGAAAGTTCCAATAATGATTATATGGAACATGTAACATTGCAGATTAAACTAGAAGTGTAATAATATATACACACAGACATGACCAAACAACCTTGATTAAGATGGAATGCACATTAAGATGAAAACGGGACGTTGCATCTCTCATAACCCGTCTTATCAAACATTTGTCCATGTAATCAAACTGGTTTGATTAAGATTTAATGCGTATTACGATGAAAATGGCCAATTTGTGTTGGAGACACAAGAATACCTAGGCTCTTATAACAATTTTGTTCATAAACTTCAAGAACTCCGTATTCAAGTGAATTTGAATTTAGAAAACTTTAAATGTTAAAGAGGAGGAGATGGAATGAAAACATGATATGATTAATACGGAAGGATGACAATATATGGATGAACACGTTTAGGTGTAGGTTCTAACGGTGGTAGAACCTACACCGAAACGTCGCTCTCATTGTAATAAAGTAGTCGTTCATCCATATATTATCATCCTTCCTTGTTGCTCCAACTTCTAAATGCCTCTCAAAGAAGTTATATGATTAATTAAAGCATTCCCACTGCATTGGGTAGGAATCACTGACATTTTGAAACATGTACACAGTGTGGATGAAAGGTTCCCATTCTACATGGGCATTAAGAAGCCATATTAAGCAAATTCTCCCTTGATCATCACTGAAAAAATGTCAGATAATAAAACATCACAATCCATCCATTTCTTTGGCTGCTGCTGTTTCCACCATTAAGTCACTCCTTCCTTGAAACGTCTGTGCGCTTGTTAATGACCACTAATACTTTGATGAAATTACGACACCTTTGCTATGCATGTGTTTTTTACCCAATACAGTACCATAGTGACTGAATAATCTCGTGTTTCACTTTCAACGTGAGGTTTTAATATTTGGTGGAGACAATGACATCACTTTCTGTCTTTCTCAAATATGTGTATAAGCATACACTTTGATGTCGAGAAGCAGAATAATCTCGTGCTCCACTTTCAACGTGAGATTTTAATATTTGATGGAGACAATGACATCACTTTAAGTCTTTCTCCAGTACGTATATAAGAATACACATTGGTGTAGAGAAAACGAGCGTTACACGCGCTCGGTGGCCCCGTTGACCATACATTGCATTTCAGAAACCTCCTGCAAAGAGTAAAGACATTGATCACATTACGAATGTACATCCTCTACTGAGAAGTCTTGTTAGATATCTTGAAACAATAACATCATATCAAAGTTACGAGGTAAGATGGAATGTAAAACGCTCTATTGTGTGCAAATGCACTTTGTATCAAATTTTAATGACATCAAAGTGTTCAAAGAGCGCTAAACCATAACACACAAACTATTCACGTGCTGAACTTTGTGCATTTTGTGTGTTATGAAATAATAGTTAGGAAGAACGCTTTATTGGTACACAAATATTCATGTTATAGATAGGGAAATAGGGAACCAAGACATTAATATTTATGAATCAAAAAAGAATTCTACATGCCTATAATTTCATAGTACATAAAATGTACAAAGTTCATACATATGTATGCATGTGCGTGTGCGTGTGCGTGTGCGTGTGCGTGTTGTGTATGTCATTGTGTGTATGCATGTATGTAAGTATATGTAAAGATATGTATTACCTACGCGGGCGAAAATATCGGGGTACATATTTTCGTACGAGGCAAAATATCACTTTGTCATGGTGACGTGACCTCACGTTTCTTCTATGACGTTGTGTTCTACATGCGGCGTCGGCGGGTAGTCATCCTATGTTTGAAAATAGATTGGGGTTTATTTTCCTCAATTTGACGACTTCAGTAATAAACAGAATATTATATTCGTTCCCATATCATACTATGTTTACGACACTCGTGCCTAAATATCGGTATATTACCTCGCTCTTGCTCGGGAAATACCAACATAGTATGACATATAATATCCTCTATATATTACTGTAAAAATGGGAATGTCATATCGACATTGTGGTTAGAAAATGAAAAACAAAAGGCGATTTCTTTTGACAAGAATGAAGGAGGAGCCATATGCATCACGCATTCAGCTGAATATCTGCAGACAAGTAAATGTGTGACACGTCAGATTAAATGAATAAACCTATTATCAGCGTAGGGTGGAGGTTGTGCACATTTGCCTCCCTTGGGCACGCCAGGAGTGAGTGAGTGAGTGAGTGAGGAAGTGAGTAAGTTTAGTTTTACACCGCACTCAGCAGCAATATTCCAGCTATATGGCGGCGGTCTGTAAATAATCGAGTCTTGACCAGACAATCCAATGATCAACATCATGAGCATCGATCTGCGCAATTGGGAACCGATGACATGTGTCAACCAAGACAGCGAGCCTGACCACCCGATCCCGTTAGTCGCCTCTTACGACAAGCATGGGTTACTAAAGGTTCATTCTAACCCGGCCCTTCACGGGTGGGCACGCCAGGAACCTATGCTCGCGGGTTCGAATCAAGGTTCGGCAAGCTCATGCTGCAGCACCATACAAATACTCCTGATTTTCACCGTAGTGAGTCACTTGGTTCCTATCCTAATTTGTCACCCACCCGTGTAAGCGTGAGTGAGTAAGTGAGTTTCGATTTACGCCGCTTTTATCAATATTCCAGCAACATCACGGCGGGGAACACCAGAAATGGGCTTCACACATTGTACCCATGTGGGTAATCGAACCCGGGTCTTCGGCGTGATGAGCGAACGCTTTAACCACTAGGCTACCCCACCGCCCATTCATCAAAGTGGTAATTATCTGGCATCTCTACGGACTTCACCCTCACATTCAGCACACACGCAGTAATACAACTCGAAAACTGTTCAAAGCTCCGTTGAACCTAACTCACTCACTCACACAGCTCGTATGGGTAGAAATTATATCTTGGAAAATCTTTGTGGGAAATTACATGAGTTGATCTAATGACGAATCGACCGCTGTTGTGCCTTGATCCGTTCTTCACGAGTGTGACGTCATTGCACATCATGCTGTTAGTCATGCTGCGTCGACGTTCGGAACTGTTCGAGTCAAAGTTACTTCGATACAACATCCATTTTCTTTTGACAACCGTTACAACCTAAAGAAACAAATACAACACTTACATTATTCGCATTATTCACATTATTGTAATGGTTAAAACACTTTAAGATGTTTCAGGGATATGTTTGGTTGAATTGTGATGACATCAGGATAAGAATAAGAGAGAGTGGGTGAGTTTAGTTTTACGACGCACTCAGCAATATTCCAGCTATATGGCGGCGGTCTGTAAATAATTGAACCTCGACCAGACAATCCAGTGATCGACAGCATGAGCATCGACCTACGCAATTGGGAACCGATGACATGTGTCAACCAAGTCAGCAAGCCTGACCACCCGATCCCGTTAGTCTCCTCTTACGACAAGCATGGGTTACTGAAGATATATTCTAACGTGTATAAGAATAAGAGAAAAATAGTTACCTCTCCGTTGAAAAAACAGAAAATAAGCGCAACACACACGCCCTGAAACAAAAGCCCAGTTTAATTTCACACAAGGTAAAACATGTGAGGCTTTAATGTATAAACGAAATAACGTGAACACAAACTAACAACGCTGTGTGGAAGTATGACGAGTTTAACTTGCGATTGCCTCGAAGTAAAAGCTTGGTCATTAGTACTTGCTATCACTATTTATTATCTGATGTGTCGAAGTTAATGCTAATGCTAATTTTTTGCACCTAGAATCCAACACGATGTTGCTCTCTGGCGTTACATTATTACCCTGACGGAATTGTACTTTCAAAGCTGCTACTAAGCGCTAAGCGCGACCGTATAGGTCCGTACATCCGCTTTTCAGGTACCTATTATGTACAGCTGAGTGGACTGAGTGCAATGTGGACGAAGTGCCTTTATGAAGGCTTTATTGAAGCCTATTTTCAGTCCTAAACATTGACGTTTTCACAAAATTGTAGTTTGATGTATTTCATGTCCTTGTTTGTTATAACATGTGTTTCGGGTTATTTGTTCCCCATGCCAAATGGGTTTAAGCCTAGTGGTTTAAGCGCCAGCTTGTCACGTTCAACTCCGCACATGGGTACAATGGGGACCATTTCTGGTGCCCCCGCGTGAATTTGCTAGAATATTGCTAATAGCTGCGGAAAACCCAACTCACTCACTCCTCATGCTGATCTGAAAATGTATGCCGAGTTCAATTTTCGGTAGTGTCGAACCTCAGACAACTCGAATTGTTCACGTAGGTCAATTCATCTCCCACACATTGCTGTTTGATTGTACATCAAAGTGACATCTTGAGATTTTTGTGTGAGATGCGATTCATCTGCTCAATGTCTTTAACTTTCATTTGTGAAACATCTATGATGTGTCCATTTATATAGCGCCAAACTCCACATCAGGTATGCTCATAGGGCTAACAATGACGAGCACAGCACATTATTACCCCGGATAACCCAAGCTGTCTGTTAGGCGCTAGAAGTTTATAGTCACATAACTTATCCCACCGGGTACCCATTCTCTGCTGGGTGAACAGAGGCAATTTTGAACAAACTCACTTGTCTATTGTGAGTCCACATGTATCACAATAACTATCAGTAAATATCACACTGAATATAAAATGTGCAATATTTTGACAAGACAAGCACCTTATCAACAAAGAATCACCAAATTTAATTAGAATAAATCAGGTAATATGTATGTGTTGCAAAGAGATGTTTTATGAATCTGTTACAAAAAGAACAGCGTGTATGACATACCTGATAAGACACCAAGAGAGCTGACACCATTTTGAATATGTAAAGCTCGCGGAGCCCGGATGTAGGTCGGAATGGGATGATCAGGTACTGAAGTCCGAGAAGCGGGATGAGAATCAAGATGGCCTTGGCCGCACGTCTGAAATAACACAAGGAGTGTAAGTGGCAGAAGCAGATCAAGGATTTTAAAAAAGATGACTCGGGATGCACATAACACCCAATTCACGAAATGACCTGACCGAGGCCGCTTTTAACGCTACCTGCATTATTTCTTTTGCAACCCGTGAAGATCCGGGTTAGAATTGATCTTCAGCAACCCATGCTTGTCCTAAGAGACCACTAACGAGTTCGGGTAGTCAGGCTCGCTGATTTGGTTGACACACGCCATCGTATCCCAGTTGCATTGATCGAGGATCATGATGTTGATCACTGGATTGTCTCGTCCAAATTCTATTATTTACAGACCGCCGCCATATAGCTGGAATATTGCTGAGTGCGGCGTTAAACAAAAACACCACCCAAAAAACAAACAAAAGACAAACAAAATTTGTTTCATGGGTTTCACATCTCCCATCTCAACCATCAAGTGAGAATACTGGGCGGCCTAAGTGCTTTCCACTTATTGTGTAACTAATTCCATTTTGACAATTGCTTTTTTGTGTTTTTTTTGCTGTTTAACGCCGGACTCTCCATCAACATATATGCTAGAGGCTAATGGCGAAATATGGAGGCTTGTTGTGGATCGTCGTATCCATTTGCGTAGATCATTTCTCATGATATCCATCACTGGATTGTCTGGTCCTGACAAGATTATTTACAGACCGCGTCTATATAATTTTAATATTTTTGAGTGTAGCGTTCACAACTCCCCACCTCCCCCACCCCCAAAAAAACAACAACAAAAAGAAAGAGAAACACATACGAAACACAAACAAACAATTAAACAAGCAAAAACACACACACAACAAAACAAACAAAACAAAACAAATCACACAAAAAACACAAACAAAACACAAACAAAATATTTTCTTACCTGTTTTGGTGCTGTTCGTTAGTGTTGAAGGCACGGAGTTTCGACAACAAGATCCGGAGAATGTTCACTAAGAAGAACAAATTAACCTGAAAAACATCGAATGAGAGATGTTAACTGACAACTGTGTAATATATTTCATATATTCCATCCGACTTTACAGAATATTGTTACTTGACCAATGGCCAATTACTGTAATGAGAATAATAATCACTCTGAACATACAAACCTGATAAAGATTCAAATTGGAAAAAAATGAAAGATTTACCCATTTTGCACACAAACACGTATGCTTATTATATAATAAATTTAATATATAATAAATTTATATAATAAATATAAAAACAGTTTCAACAGTTTGAAGCAGAAATATTTTAAAACATTTTGTGAGACTACTGAAAGTTTTCGAAACTGCCCCAGCCGCTTATCAAACCACCATACACCAGTTCACCCGCAGGGTGTGAACGTCAGAACCATGTTATTGATTATCTCAACACACTCCACGCACCGAACAAAGGAGTATATGCAGCCCACAAGAGAATTAAACATTTGAAACTGTTTGAGACGTTTAAAAACAGTCAAGATTCAAAACGCCCGTGGCGTCATTCAGTTGTATGAACAGTCCATTTTTTATGGAGAGAAAAGATAAAACAACACATATATAGATATGGAAAAACTGAAACACGAGTCACAGAAAGTGAGTTGTGTACATGTTCATAAACTTCTATGCCCTCGTGTCCTGGGTATATAAAGTTCAGGTGCGTATTGCACGGGGAATGTTTTGTTTGTTTGTTTGTTTGTTGTTTAACGCTGGGGTCAGCAATATTCCAGCTATATGGCGGCGGTCTGTAAATAATTGAGTCTGGACCAGACAATCCAATGATCAACACCATGAGCATCGATCTAAGCAATTTGGATACGATGACATGTGTCAACCAAGTCAGCGAGTCTGACCACCTGATCCCGTTAGTCGCCTCTTACGACAAGCATGGGTTACTGAATATCAATTCTAACCCGGATCTTCACGGGTTGCACAGGGTGCAGAGAGAGAAAGGCAGACAGCGTAGTCGACAGCGTAGTCTGTGACAACCCCTGCGCGTATACGTCCTTACCACCAGAGAGAGGATAACTGGGCCGATGATGATCCAGAGGAACTTCGACTCATACAGCCAGCAGCTGGAACAAGAGAATTTGTTTCTGCGTTAAATTCTATACACTTGGTCCGTTGAGTCGTATCCTTGCATATATATTTCACACACACAGAACAATGAAATAATCGATTTCGGAGTTAGTTAACCATTTGTTGTGAAACCGGCTTGACTACTGCAAAAATTGTCAGGCTGGTTGATGACAAATGAGTTGTACGCCAAGCTTGGCGCACGGCTCGTCAGTTATGTACAGTTCTTTAAAAGTCCAAAGTTTTTTTTCTCGTAAAAACGTGACCCGTAGACTTTAAGTACAGAATTAAGCTGTTGGCGAACGGCATTTTTTAAACTTGTTAATATACATGCCAAGTTTTCGAAACCAGTTTCATGTGTTTGTTTGTTTGACGTTTAACGCCGCACTCAGCACTATTCCAGATATATGACGGCGGACTGTACAATCGAATCTGGACCAGACAATCCAGTGATGGACACACATGTAAGCATATATTGCGCAACTGGGATACGCGCATCGACTGCGTGAGTGAGCTTGACAAACCGTTCCTGTTAGTCGCCTGTCAAGGCAAGTACAGACTGCTGAGTGAGTGAGTTTAGTTTTACGCCGCACTCAGCAATATTCCAGCTATTTGACGGCGGTATGAGAGTAATCAAGTCTGGGCCAGACAATGCAGTGGTCAACACCATGAGCATCGATCTAAGCATTTTGGATACGATGAAATGTGTCAAATAAGTTAGCGAGCCTGACCACCCGATCCCGTTAGTCGCCTCTTAGGACAAGCTTGGGTTACTGAAGGTCAGTTCTAACCCGGATGTTCACGGGTCACGGGCTGCTGAAGATCACTTCACAAACGTGGTGAATAAACTGTAGCGGTACGGTTTTTTCAATATAAGATACGCATTTTCGACAGAATGGCAAAACATGATACGATAGTGTTTCAATGTGGAGTGAGTCAGTTGAGTTTTACGTCTCATTTAGCAATATTCCAGCAATATCTCTGCGGAGGAATTTGCAATGAACTGCACACCAGTTTACCATTTGTGGAATCGAACCCGTGTATTCAGCGTGACAAGCAAATGCTTTACCCACTAGGCTACTCCACCGCCCGTTAAATATGGAAACATGATTGACGTAAACTAGACGCGTACTTGACATTGTCGGTGGAGTCCATTCCCCGCATCCCAGCGTAGATTGCCGACGGTACGAAGGGAAAGCCTAAACACAAAGTATTATGTGATTATTAATAATGAGCCCAACAAAACTATAGATATAACAATATGCAATCTCAACCAAAAACAGATTCCAATAATACGATTCCGGCTCTATCGTGTGCTTATTAATCACATCGAATAGCGATACCTTAGGATATTCGAATCTAACCCTGCTCTACCGGTGGCACCGTTGCAAACGCACGCAAAGGCAAGTCAGTTGTTCAGCTAAGAATACAGGAATTGAAGGTGTAAGTTTCCCATGAGCCCCATCGTCAAATGTCCACCATGTGATGTTGTAACTCCGATCAATCAACATTTCGACATGCGCAGTTGTATGATGCGTTTTGAAATCTTTGCAGAAAGACCAAGTTAAATTGTATCTAGAAAGCTGTGAATATGACTGGAGTGAGTGAGTTTAGTTTTACGCCGCACTCAACAATATTCCAGCTATATGGCGGCTGTCTGTAAATAATCGAGTCTGGACCAGATAATCCAGTGACCAACAGCGTGAGCATCAGTCTACGCAATTGGGATACGATGACATGTGTCAACCAAGTCAGCGTGCCTGACCTCTTACAACAAGCATGGGTTTCACCCGGATCTTCACTGGTAGAATATGACTGGAACCGACCTCGAGATAACGGCAATATTGACTTTAATAACGTCTAATCCCCCCAACCCGCAACCAACCACCCCCTACCCTATCCCCAAGGCACACAGTTTTGTGGATTTTTTGTCACACAATCACGAGATTTGTCTCGTAATACATTTCTTTAATATCTGCAAACAGATAAAAAGTGCAATTATATGGAGCAAAATGGAAACAATTTGAGAAAAATCAGCCACTTTCGAAAATGTTGAATGTTCAAAAGTGATGCATTTTCGAACAGACAAAGTGGTATGATTAATAATAATTGCCAATTTAAACCACTCCGCGTTGCTGCTCTGTGATGTTATGACTGACATTCTAAGAAGAGGTCGGAAGTCCATGCCATCGCTGTACACAGAAAGATAACGCTTTTTTTCATTTTGTTCTGTGTTTCATAAAATAAAAGTCAATAAAAATCATCAATATACACAAACATGTCATTACGCCAAACTAAAGATCCGTTGTAATTCCGCTTTTTATCCGGCATACCACTTAGCTTGTCTTTGCATCTAATTTATAAGAGCCATTGAACCATACCAGCGGAAACAGCTAGTGGAATCAAATTAGACTGGTAATTTCACACATAATGCATAACCTGCGTGGGCTTAATAAGCTTGGTGTAATATTTTTGTCAATCTTTGGAAGGAGAGACAAATACATTTTAACATTAAAAGAATAGGCTTCTGTGTACTCGATACATATTTCATGGCGTACTGCGCTGCAGAAGCCACAATACTACAGGGCTCGACGTCCAGCGTACTGCGCTGCGAAAGCCACAATACCACAGGGCTCGACGTCCAACGTACTGCGCTGCAGAAGCAAGAATACCACAGGGCTCGACGTCCAGCGTACTGCGCTGCATAAGACAGAATACCACAGGGCTCGATGTCCTGCGTACTGCGCTGCGAAAGCCACAATACCACAGGGCTCGACATCCAGCGTACTGCGCTGCATAAGACAGAATACCACAGGGCTCGACGTCCAGCGCACTGCGCGCAGAAAGCCACAATACCACAGGGCTCGACAGCGTACTGCGCTGCATAAGACAGAATACCACAGGGCTCGACGTCCAGCGCACTGCGCGCGCACTGCGCTGCGAAAGCCACAATACCACAGGGCTCGACATCCAGCGTACTGCGCTGCATAAGACAGAATACCACAGGGCTCGATGTCCTGCGTACTGCGCTGCAGAAGCCACAATACCACAGGGCACACAGTCTAGCGTACTGCGCTGTGGAAGCCAGAGTACCACAGGGCTCGACGTCCTGCGTACTGCGCTGCGGAAGCCACCATGCCACAGGGCTCGACGTCATGCGTACTGTGCTGCGGAAGCCACAATACCACAGGGCTAGACCAGCGGCGTATTGCGCTGCGGAAGCCACAATGCCACAGGGCTCGGCATTGTGCGTACTGCACTGCGGAAGCAACAATACAACAGGGCTCGGCGTCCAACTGCGGAAGCCACAATGCCACAGGGCTTGACGTCCAGCTGCGGAAGCCACAATGCCACAGGGCTTGACGTCCAGCTGCGGAAGCCACAATACCACAGGGCTTGACGTCCAGCTGAGGAAGCCACAATACCACAGGGCTTGACGTCCAGCTGAGGAAGCCACAATGCCATAGAGCTCGACGTTCAGCTGAGGAAGCCACAATACCCCAGGGCTTGACGTCCAGCCACGGAAGCCACAATACCAAAGGGCTTGATGTCCAGCCACGGAAGCCACAATACCAAAGGGCTTGAAGTCCAGCTGCGGAAGCCACAATACCACAGGGCTTGACGTCCGGATTACCGCGCTGCGGAAGCCCAAATACCAAAGTACTTGGCATCCGGGGTACCGATACAGGGTTGGTCGCAGGTTCGTTTGGTTGACGTGGCTCTTATCATGTTATTGCACCAAGACGGCGTGTGACTTTGCTCATAATATCAATCCTTTGTTTGTGTGGTCTAGACTCGAGTTAAGCAGGCTGCGTGATTCTGCGTACGAAACAAACAAACAAACAAACAAACGTTATACAGTCCAACGTAATGACGTGTATAGCATCATGACCGTTAGTGTCCGTTCTCATCACCATCAGCTAATGGATACCTCGCCAATATGTTTTGTTTTGTTTAACGCCGGACAGCAATATTCCAGCGATATGGCGGCGCTCTGTAAATACTCGCATCTGGATCAGACAATCCAGTGATCAACAGCCTAAGCATCGGTCTATGCAATTGGGATATGATGACATGTGTCACCCGAGTCAGCGAATCTAACCACCCGATCCCGTTAGTCGCCTCTTACGTCAAGCTTGGGTTGCTGAAGACCAATTTCAGCCCTTCCCGGGTCTACGCAAATAGGATACGATAACATGTATCAACCAAGTCAGCGAAACGCCTGATCCTGTTCCCCGATCCTGTTAGTCGCAGCTTACGACAAGCATGGGTTGTTGATGACCGATTCACGGGTAACATGTTATGTTTTGCATTTTATCGATCTTCCTTAGCAATGGGCTGTGGGTATTTTAAGCAGCCCGGTGAAATAAAGATGGAAGGGCGAAGAACACCCCATCTTGAAAAGACTTGTGTAAAGAAGCGCTTGTAAAATATGCATCGTTTTACACCTTATTGTATGATGCTGTCGGCTCCCGGATGAGTAACGGATCGAGTCGTTCACCGAAGTACATCACCGCTCTGGACACGTCTTTGATTGTGGACTGACTGACTGACTGAGTTTAGTTTTACGCCGCTTTTAGCAATATTCCAGCAATATCACGGCGGGGGAAACCAGAAATGGGCTTAACACATTGTGCCCATGTGGGGAATCGAACCCGGGCCTTCGGCGTGACGAGCCAACGCTTTAACCACTAGGCTACCCCACCGCCCCCTTTGATTGTGGAAAGAACCAGCAAGTGTTAAAGCTGTAAGGTAGGTAGGTAGGTTTTACTTATCATGTAGGTAAGTACAATTTCGATCATCGCAGTGTAGGTACTACTTTTTCAATCTCGGGAAAATAGATACAAGGTTTTTGGAGTAACTGGGGGATAACATATTTACCTCAAATTTTGCTAATATCACTTTTTGCGAAAATTAATTATTGGGCAGAAGTTCATGAAAAAATAATTCTTTGGTCGAGATGTCGCAAATTTTTGTTGTGAAAAAGTATGTGCTCGGAAACAAACTGCCCAACATAGTGTTTACTTGAGATGAACGTTACGGTATAATCTGAAGAAGATTCTCTACTAACCGTCCTTCCAGGAACATTTAATTGTCGGTCGATAGGTTGAAGTCTCAACGAAGTGAACATACAGACAGCGTAATACTTATGAGTCGTGTACTTCTATAGACAACGTTTATAGCGACCGGGCTTCAGAATTTAGAAAAAGATCATTTTAATATTTTCTATGGGAGCCTTTTACGACCATAACCTATCATTTACATAGATGGTTCTTACATTTACGCAGAAGATGTTTTCTTCTACGTCGATGAAGGTTTTTCCTAGGTAGATGTATGTATGTACCAGGTAGTTTCCAGTACCATCTACGAAGATGGCATTATATTTTACGTGGATGGTATATGGATATTAGGCTTTGGCAGTAGTACGACTCCACGTGTTTTTTTCTGTAATGAAAAGTCTGTACTTACACCAGCCCATGATGATACACATCCACAGAAGTTTCTTCTCCTTGCTGAAGGCCATGACTATGAGCGTGTGTAGGTAGAAGCCCTCACACACCATCCAGCAGTAGTTACACACAGTCAAATACTGCGTAAACACGTGTAATGCTTGACACCAACCCTGAAACGAACAAACCAGAATCGCACAGTCAATTACTGCGTGAACACGTGTGATGTTTGACACCAACCCTGAAACGAACAAAACAGAAACGTACAGTCAAACACTGCGTGATCACGTATAATGTTTGACACCAACCCTGAAACGAACAAATCAGCATCGAACTGTAGGCGAGTACTATTTCAATCATTATAACGTAGGTAAGTACTATTTCAATCATCGTAGTGTAGGTAAGAACTATTTCAATCACCGTAGTGTAGGTAAGTAGGCTACTATTTCAACCAACCAGGTGTAGGTAAGTACTATTTCATTTATTGTAGTGTAGGTACTACTAACTCAATCTGGGGGAAATACATACATACATACTAGCATTTGTATAGCGCCGATATCCAGCTCAGCTGCTCAAAGGCGCTTTGTTTTTTCCCTCGATCACTGGATGTCAACGGCACGTCGTATCATCAATCTCAACTCCCTGGGTAGTCATACAACTCTTGCAGCCACTAGGCGCACCGAGTGGCTTTCCCAACCTTACGAGGTACCCATTCACAGCTGGGTGGACTGGGACACATAGTCACAGTACTTTGTCCAAGTTCACTGCACGTTGCTCTACCCGCAACTAGGTGTTTGCACGTATTCATGTGGCCACCATCTGGTCATATACCAACGGATTCGAGGGTTCTTTTAAGTGCACAGGGTTGTGTACTGTACACTAGAGGTTGTGACAGCACTGAAAAAGTCTGCACACAAAGTTGACTCCAAGGTTTTTACACCCGGTCACAGGTGGGCTCGATCCCGACACCTCACTAGCCTGGCGCTTTAGCCATTTCGCCCACGACGCCCCCAAATAAATACAAATTAGTTAGCGTAAATAGTCAATACCACCATTTTACCTAACATGTTGCTAATATCATGTTGCGAAAACACATTCGGCAGAAGTTCTGCAAGAAAACTGAGTCGTGAAAAAACACGTGTTCGGTAGAGGTCTCGCAAATTTGTGTATTGAAAAAATATGTGTTCGGAAGACGTCAGATATTGTGCTGAAACAAAGTGCCAACATGTTCTTTACACGTGAAGTGTGTTGCAGTGTACCCTGAAGCAGTGAAGATAACACAGACCTTCTCTGGCTAAGCTTGCGCATTTCAACGATTTGAACATGCGGGCAGCGTTGAACCCATGTATTTGTATAAACTATGTTTATAGCGAACTATGCTTATAAGGAACTGATAGATAAATCGAACGGTTTTTGGTACCGGGGTCTTCTTGTATGTTTTAATCCAAATGTTTATATCAAAGTAGAATTAGTAGCCCCTAACAACCGTAAACTTTGTATATAGATCAATACCTATAAAAACCCTTAGCATACAATGTAAGATTACTTGAAAAGATAGCCCATGGATTCGAACCCACGGTATGCCCAAAGGACACAACTCGCCGTCATATTTGATGTAAAATAGGAGAAACTATAATTGTCAACCTGAAATAAGTACGATCGAAAACTTGAAAGTGCTTGATGAAAATATTGCTTCAGACTGTTTCAACAAAACATGACTTTCTCTCACAAAACCCCCCAGTGTTGCAATATGGTTTCTCAAAATATATCTTTAATAGCATGTACGATTTGAATAAATGGTTATATAGTTGTGCTGAGACGAGAGACGCTTTAACCACTAGGTTACTCCACCGCCCGCGAAGAGGTGAGCGCAAAGAGGTTGATCATCCATAAAGACTTGTCATTCCTATTACTTACAACGTCTACAATGCCTCTCAAACATGCCTCTCAGACATGTCAATCATAAAACATTACTGATGCCTTGAATGTTGTAAAAGCCGCCCGCCATATAGCTGGAATATTGCTGAGTGCGGCGTTAAACAACAAACATATAAATCCCAGTGACCACCCCAGATGCATTTAGCAACAAAATACTGACAACAATTTGGACGATATCTTCATCACAACTAATGCCCACGAGAAACGTAAGGCTTACTCAATCCCAGTGTGTTTCAAATACAAAAAAAATATCGTATTTCTCCATTTCATCAAGAGCGCGACCGGTAATAGAAGAGACACACCGACTGTCTTGGTGACCCTATTAAGTCATGAAGCTAACAAGCCACACGCACCACTGTGTTCATCAATGTGACAGTTGAGAAGACTATAATGAAGCCGTGTCTCTCGCGAGACTGTCACACAGATATCATCTCGTCTGGACGAGAGGTTATTATCCTTCTGGAAGGAGGGCAGCTTGACCGCGGCATCATTTAGGTCAAAACGGGATAACTTACAAAGGACCCATACCAAAAGTTTCAAAGCATACATCGGAAGAACTTCTACCATTTGCGTAAAACGCCCAAAGGAATGCACTCTTATTGGATCATGATCGATCTTGACGTACCGTTGGGTTTGGAGCTGATGCTTGTGTTTCAGATGAAATAGCTTGATCTGTGCGATTGTTAACATTTCAGCTTAGTTTCTTTACTTATTGTCTAGACACTGAGAAAGTGAACTCTCGTATTTTTTTCGGTCTCATACAAGAAGCCAAGTAAAAATTTCACGTTGTCACAAGGTTATGCTTTCGCTGTTACAACGTTATGTCTTAACGTTCAATTTACCGATGATAATAGTTAATAGATTTCTCAGTAGTTAACTGTACATAAAAAAAGTCAATTTGAATGTTGTTTTGGTCGTGTGTTTTCTGAAGCTGTAGCTGAATAGTGGAGAAAGAATGTCAAGTCTCAAAGTGAAAAGTTTTAGAGAAAACTCTATAGTGACACCAAGTTATAAGAAACGTTGTTATAACGTTGTGAGGAACCCAAAGCATAACGTGTCCTCAGCGTAAATTTGCAACGTTGTTATTACGTTGTGACATAACGTTATAAAATGACGTAATACTAACGTTGTGACAACGTTGTGTCATGACGTTACCAATCTAACAGGCACTCTGAGTCAAATACATACATACCTACAGATCAGCTTTCAAGCCACAGTCATCCTGGGAGTGTACAATACTCATTATCTGAGTACATGTTGGAATGACAATATCTGATTAATAATAGTATGTCGTTATTTCCAAGCAGTCCATGTTACATATAACAGGCAATCTTAGTCGATTACATCCATACCTACAAACCAGCTTTCAAGTCACAGTCATCGTGGAAGTGTACAGTAATCATTACCTGAGTAGTGATAGCATCTGATAAATAATAGTATGACAATATTTCCAAGCGGTCCATGTTACATATAGCAGGCAATGTATCTCTTGGAAATAAGTATGTACTATTATTAATCAGATAATGACTCACTCATGATCACTACGACTAAAGAAGTGGTTTGTATGTATGTATGTATTCGATACAGATTGCCTGTTGTATGTAACATGTGTCTCTTGGAAATAATGGTGTACTATGACGATAATTAACGGGATATTATCATAAGTTAGATAATGATTACTGTACACTTTCATGATGACTGTGACTTGACAGCTGGTTCTTAGCTGCGTATGTATTCAATACAAATTGTCTGTTACATGTAATATGTATCTCTTGGAAATAATGATGAATTACTAATGATCAGATAATGACGACTGCGACTAAAGAAGTGGTATGTATGCATGTATTGGATATGCCTGTTGTATGTAACATGTATCTCTTGGAAATAAAAACATAAAAAACGATATGAGAAAAAAGTGTAACAAAAAAAATGACGTTACCAATCTACAACCTTCCAGTAACATTGTGAATACGTTGTGTGTTAGCTGGGAGACGTCTGTGCGAAGCATCAAAATGGCCACAACACAGTGCCATGTCTTCATTAAAATGTACTTTGAAAACCATATGAATCATACGGTTTTAGTTAATTGCCCGTATTACAAGTACACCCTGGTTTTGTTAACTATGCGGCTACAACCTTTACGAACCTGAATTCGCGGAGGAATACGGTATCACCACAGTGAATGACCGCAATAGTCAAGTATGACCACACTGTGGCCGCGCGAATTCTTGTAACTAACTACTTTCATCTTATCGGGCAACATGACGTCCCAAACAGTTGATCTGAAACATCAAACTGTGGTGAAACTCGGGCGGCCAAGTCTATCAGACTGAGGAAACATCGAACTAATTGGATTAAAAATGAAACTGAAAGGTAGAGAACAGTCTCAATCATCCATCTGGTGCATAACGCAAGACCATGTGCACGAATCACTAAAGCTGAATAAAAGCATCTGCTTCTCCCCCGTGAAGGTCCGGGTTAGAATTGGTCTTCAGCAATCCATGCTTGAAGTAAGAGGCGACTAACGGGATCGGGTGGTCAGGCTCACTGACTTGGTTTATGCAAGTCATCGTATCCCAGTTGTGCAGATAGATGCTCATGCTGTTGATCACTGGATTGTCAATTATTTTGACCGTAACCGTTTAGCTTCCACTCGTGTTAACATAAAAAGTAAGATACTAATAATGAATATTTACAACGCGCCTTTCCAAACTTCATATCCTGCTCAAAGCGCACAATATTATTATCACCCCGGATAACCCAAGCTGCCCGTGAGGCACTAGAAAGTTAATAGTCTTATTCCACCGGGTACCCATTTTCTGCTGGGTGAACAGAGGCAAGTTTGAACAAACTCACTTGCCTAAGGTGATACCACATGTATCACACGTGCTCCGTTGTTGGGCAGGACAATCAGGACTGAAGTCCTAGAAACTCTCAGGAGTCAAGCTAACAAACATGGTCACCCATCCAAGGACTCTCCGCGCCCAACGTTGCTTAACTTCAACTGATTTGTGACCTGAGCACACCCCCTCACCAGATTACTGTATATGACAGCGGTCTGCAAACAAACAACTAATCGACGAGACTTTAAATCTAGCGACAGCGCATCTACTTCTCCAAAATCAAACATGTCAAATGACAATTACGCCGTAATATACAAGCAAAGAAGACTCCATAACCAACGTGTAAAAAAGGCTTAAAACTGGTCCTGCAACACAGAAGTGGGTAGCTGTAACATGCGGACCTGACCATTTCTTATGTAGGTGACTCGCTCCATAAATGTCAACGATAAAACTAGTCACAGTACATTAGACGAAACGTCGAACCAGGTGCAGCAAACATGAAACTTCAACGAATCAGAAAACCATCAAATGGCAAGAGTCAATCTAGGTATATGAGAAAGATCATTATGCATCTATAAACCTTATGTTACCTGTTTTTTAAGGGAAGGAGATTTGAAATATGATTTGTTGTTTGTTGTTCAACGCCTCGCTCAGCAATATTCCAATTATATGGTCTGTAAATAATCAAGTCTGGACCAGAAAATCCAGTGATCAGCATGAGCATCGATCTACAGCATGTAGCGGCATAAACTAAACTCACTCACTCATTGCGATGACATCTGCCAGAAGACTGAAGGTTTCACAAAGGATAACTTTGTATCACACATGACTGTTTGTCTCAGAAGCTGCTATTCTAATGCGACATATAAAGACCAGATACTACGTGTCTGAGATAAAAATTCAACCACAGTCTTTTGAACATACCACATGACTGTATTCGGCAGCGAAAGGGAAGCTGTGGTTGACAAGATAAGCAATGAAGATGGGGACAAAATAATTTTAACACCATGAACGGTGAAACTACAAAACTACAAAACTCAACATAAGGAAAACGCCGGGACCATATGTGGTATTGCTTGTCCATTTTTCATTTGTACAAGAGTTCTGTATTGATGCCACCAGTGCCGGGTAAGAATATTGATCTTCAGTAACCCATCCTTGTCGTAAGAGGCGACTAACGGGATCCGGTGGTCAGGCTCGCTGACTTGGTTGACATGTCATCAGTTCCCAATTGCGCAGATTGATGCTCATGTTGTTGATCATCGGATTGTCTGGTCCAGACTCGATCATTTACAGACCGCCACATAGCTTGAATATTGCTGAGTGCGGCGTAAAACTAAACTCACCCACTCACTCACTCTGTATTGATGCAAAATGAATTCCTTTCGAGGCAATAAAATATTTTTATGTTATTACATAAGAAGAGGTGACGTTTGACCTTAAAGCCAGGAGGAATGATCAGCAGTGCTTTTCTGAAGGCAGTTTGGTACTGAAGCAGCTGAAGTCGAGGAGCATCATGACCCCGCACCAAGTGTTGTCCAGAGCCACCATATGGCAGTTGACATAATCAATAATGCTATCCTGAGTGATGGGAATCCTTTACTGTTCAAGGGGAGAAGCTCTACAATCTGATAACGTATGTATGTATTCAAGATCAGTATGTCTCTCAAATCCT
Source organism: Haliotis rubra (assembly GCF_003918875.1). Classification (NCBI taxonomy): domain Eukaryota; kingdom Metazoa; phylum Mollusca; class Gastropoda; order Lepetellida; family Haliotidae; genus Haliotis; species Haliotis rubra. The sequence continues at coordinate 418,532 of NW_025767690.1, forward strand.
CATCATTGATGAGCTAGGCAAACGTTCTATGGAGATATTGTCTGAAAGGGACAACGAAACAGTGAGCCTTTGACCTCCACTGAAGAAAGAAATCAACAATCTTTGATAGCAAGAAACAAGCAGTGACAATCCGAGGAAAGGTTGTGGACCTGAAAGAAAAAAACAACTTGCATGGACGGTTGATGATGTTAGCCAGATCAAGTTATTGAACTGAAACTTACAACCGATAACTACGATTTCAGAACATTGTAACAGCATGCTGTTGCAATATGCAGACAAGTCCAAACGCATCAGCCGCCTTTAGAAGCTGGGTTTAACAAAATTGATCAGTGATCTAGAAATTGCCCCTCAGCTAGACCAAAGTAACTCAACATTGCATATGATTGCTGTGGTTGATGGTACGGTTGTTCTTCGGAAGAGGATGCAATTACCAACAGTGGAGACGGTAAAGGATCTAAGTCAGTGCTTCAAAGACCGACAGATGCGCCTGACACGAACTTGAAGTCAATTCCTGTGTTTGATACCTATAATCCCGATTCACTTGAAGGGACAACCAGAGAAAAACTACGTCAAGACAAGGATTCAGTCCAGTACGAAATAACTGATGAAACAAGAATCAAGCACATCACATTGAATCGATTCTTATCTCATGACCAAACCAAGGATGGCATTACAGAGTATCTAGCTATAAAGACCATTGAGTACTGCACGGATTCATCAAAGCTCTTCATCACTTCAGCATCACGTAATACAAGAAGTACCAGCAGCATCTGTTTTGAGACAAACAGCCATGAAGAGGCTGACACAATCATTATCTATCAAGCCAGTTTTTTTAATTCAGTGAAACCCGTGTAACTCTGAACATGTTTACCTCTCTCCGGACTCTGACGGGCTGACTGTTCAATTATTTAAGATATTCTTCTGGTATTACCATGATGTTAACTGCCACCGTTGAAGGTGGCAGTGAACATGCTACTAGGATGTAAATTACTCTTATCTAATTACAGTTGAAATGAAACAATTTCAATGTTAATTTTGTATGTTAGAAGATATGGGCAGGGAAGAAATCAGACAATCACAGATTACATCAACAAAGACTTTGATGGAATATTTTCTGTAATTTTAGGCGATGAGGCAATAAGAAAAGGTACCGTCTTAATTAGTTTAGATAATTTGATTCTCAAGAAACTTTGGCTTGCCCGACATTTGCGTTTATACTTTCCATATATAGATTTCATTATTTAGTCTAAATTGGTGCTGTATGATTTTCCACTTCCTCTGTGGTAATTTAACATTTAAAAGTCCTTGTGTACGTTGCTGTCATGGGAAAATAACCTTTATTTTTGTTGAAAGGTATTCTTGGTACACTTGTATGTTGACAAGAGTTTCGTTGTGTGAAACGTTATCCCACGGCGTTTGTGCTATCAGTGAGTGAGTTTACTTTTATGTCGCTTTCAGCAATATTTCAGCAATATCGCGACAGGGGACACTAGAAATGGGCTTCACACATTGAACCAATGTGGGGAATCGAACTTGGGCTTTCGGTGTGACGAGCGAACGCTTTAACCACTAGGCTACCTCACCGCCCATTGTCCTGTGATGATCCCAGTTAGAACTGATCTTCAGCATCTGTTTCTCGTGTGAGGCGACGAACGGGGTCGGGTTCCAGGGTCGCTGACTTGGGTTGAGTTGAGTAGGACGATGCTGCTGACCACAGGATGTCCTGGTCCAGGCTCGATTACTAAGAGACCGCCGTCATATAGCCCATGATACTTGGCAGTGTACTGCTTGACTCATGTCATTGTATCACAATAACGTAGATCGAAGGTGGAAATTGTCACACGAAACAAAAATCCCCAAACTGCCCCCTCTCCCTCAAGTAACAAAAGTCAGTAATTGAAAATGTAATACGTGTCATTTAATATGAAATCCTTTTATGCCGATAAATAAAATCAGCCCAATGCCAATGAACACCTTTATTTAGTAGACATCGCTAAAGTCCATCTTGGACTGTTTCCTTGTGTCTCTTATCGACAGTGTCTGGTGAGAAGGCACGGTTAATTCGACCGACAGACACGTAAGGCTCCACAAGGTTTCAATGAAATCGACCTAATAGGCAATTTCTAAGGATGCCACCGAGTAATCTTGCGTTATTTCCTCATTTGACAAAGATCAAAGAAAGCCGCATTTGTTCCCAGTTGATGAAGCGAGGGACAGAGGTGATAAAACAAGTTAAGCATAAACAGTGCAACTGGACTGTCCTTTACCTAATACACCGGGCATATAATTCCCGTGATGGGATTCAAACCTCTGACTTGATCCGAGTTTGGTAACCTTGATCATAGAGGATGTCATCTACACCGACATAAAACTGAACACTGCCATGTAAACATTTACCCGATTGGTATGGGCTGTCTTGTTTATCTGGCTTCACGAACTGCGACAAGGGATGTTCTGCCACAGCAGAACCTTCCTCCCACTCAGGATGCTCTGCTACAGCACACAAACAGGAGCTTGTACCAGGCCAACGCATTGCTGACTTGTTTACTTCCCAGACAGAAAGTACCAGAGCCAGACACTGACATAATTATCCTGTGTGGTGGAAAACTTAATACAGTCACGCAGAACATACTTGACTTCGATTCTTTCTTCACAAGCGATACAAAACGGAGGATCGTTACCTTTAGATAGATATTCATTAGTATGTGTTGTAAGGCCAAAGCAACATCGTCACATAATGACTTCTTTAAATCTGGACTGAAAGCCCAAGTAAGTGTAACCGATAGTTGGTTTTATTGCATGTAATCTTTACCTACTCTTGTACATCTGCTGACACAAATGATATTGTCACAAATGACTAAGATCGCTGTCATGTTGCGTTTCCCTCGAATGCTTTGTCGTTGCTATCAGGAAGAGAAAGGACTCAAATCGAGTCACGCTATCATTTATTGATACATCGGTCGTACAAGGCATGTAAGTCACACTGTCTATCAGGTAATACGGGTTTTGAAGCCAAAAACTAAAATGAATCCAAAAAGAAAAAAATGGTTTCTAACGAATTTCAAACAAGAGCCATCACGCCTCCAGTCGTTTCTAAAGAATCAAACTCGCCTCTCGAGTTCTCATAGTGGTATTTTCTGTCGAAGAAAGTGTGATTATTCATTTCCGCTGTTTCATATCTTAATTTGTGTGCAGACCCATGAAGATCAAGGGTAGAATAGGTCTTCAGCAACCCATGCTTGCCACAAAAGGCGACTATGCTTGTCGTAAGAGCCGATTAACGGGATCGGGTGGTCAGGCTCATTGACTTGGTTGACACATGTCATCGGTTCCCAATTGCGCAGATCGATGCTCATGCTGTTGACCACTGGATTGTCTGGTCCAGACTCGGTTATTTACAGACCGCCGCCATATGCTGTAATATTGCTGAGTGCGGCGTAAAACTAAACTCACTCACTCACTCTTTGTGTTCAATCGCGACAATAACATCCTATATTCTCAGGAAGAGAGTTTTATGGATGTCAACTTCCTTATTATGAGGAACAGAACGTTTCGGAGTGTATCCTTACTCCTTCATCAGGTGAATGAATGGTATGAGTCAGAGAGCATATATATGTACATGTTAGAACAGCAAAAGTTGACAACAAAGAAGGAGGCTAAACAATGGAAGCCAACAGTTAACTGGCGTTGATGTGTGATTGGCAAAGGACAGATGAAGCCAACACTTAACAGTTAATTCGCTCTGAATGGACCCCAACACTTAACAGTTAATTGGCGCTGAAATGGAAGCCAACACTTAACAGATAAATATTGTTGATAGGTGATGGACAGTGGACTGTATGAAGCCGGGGTAATAGGGAATGGGCAAAGGGCTGATGGGAGGCAGCGGGTAGTAGCATTAATAGATATAGCACCAAGAGATTGACGAATTGAGGCCAGAACAAACAAATGGAAGCCAGAACAAAATAAACAGAACAGGACATTGATAAAGTAATAAGTACAGATAACAATGAAACTATGACCAAAGTAATAAGTCTCAGGTGTTGGGCAGGTGGGTTCGTTGGTCTCGGTTATTGGCTGGCTGGTATCTCTTGATGACAATGGCTTCTTGCAGTTTTCTTTGTCGCCAGTACTCAGAGATGGCGGATTTCAAGTCTACTTTGTTGACAGAGGACAGGAGTCTAGTGGTAAGGGGTCTGAGGGTTTCTCCGATGTATTGGTGGCCAGAGTTGCAGCGGAAACGTTGTGTTCCTCATAATATAGAAGCTGACATCCATAAAAACTCTCTTCCTCATGTTTACCACTTCTAAATGTCATTCAAAGACCTGATCCTCTATTCTGTCTTTTACGATCTTATTTTCTGGTATGGCAGGCTTGGGGGTAAATAGTACCTACCGAGTTGCTTTGGAGGATCTCTGGTTGCATTGGTACAGTGATGTATGTTAATTGGTACCTACCGACATCCATCGGTTGCATGGGTGCGTGTTGTATGCTAATTGGTAAATACCGACCTCCATTGGTTGCATGGGTCCGTGGTGTATGTTAGTTTGTACCTAGCAACCTCCATTGGTTGCATGGGTACAGTGATGTATGTTAATTGGTACCTACCGACCTCCATTGGTTGCATGGGTGCGTGTTGTATGTTAATCGGTACCTACCGACTCCATTGGTTGCATGGGTACAGTGTTGTATGCTAATTGGTACCTACCGACTTCCATTGGGTGCATGGGTACAGTGATGTATGTTAATTGGTACCTACCGACCTCCATCGGTTGCATGGGTGCGTGTTGTATGTTAATTGATACCTACCGACCTCCATTGGTTGCATGGGTGCGTGTTGTATGTTAATTGGTACCTACCGACCTCCATTGGTTGCATGGGTACAGTGTTGTATATTAATTGGTACCTACCGACCTCCATAGATTGTATGGGTACAGTGTTGTATGTTAATTGGTACCTACCGACCTCCATTGGTTGCATGGGTGCGTGTTGTATGTTAATCGGTAAATACCGACCTCCATTGATTGTATGGGTACAGTGTTGTATATTAATTGGTACCTACCGACCTCCATAGATTGTATGGGTACAGTGTTGTATAGTAATTGGTACCTACCGACCTCCATTGGTTGCATGGGTGCGTGTTGTATGTTAATTGGTAAATACCGACCTCCATTGATTGTATGGGTACAGTGTTGTATATTAATTGGTACCTACCGACTTCCATTGGTTGCATGGGTGCGTGTTGTATGCTAATTGGTACCTACCGACCTCCATTGGTTGCATGGGTGCGTGTTGTATGTTAATTGGTACCTACCGACCTCCATTGGTTGCATGGGTACAGTGTTGTATGTTGATTGGTACCTACCGACCTCCATTGATTGTATGGGTACAGTGTTGTATATTAATTGGTACCTACCGACCTCCATTGGTTGCATGGGTACAGTGTTGTATGTTAATTGGTCAATACCGACCTCCATTGGTTGCATGGGTACAGTGTTGTATGCTAATTGGTACCTACCGACCTCCATTGGTTGCATGGGTACAGTGTTGTATGTTAATTGGTACCTACCGACCTCCATTGGGTGCATGGGTACAGTGTTGTATGTTAATTGGTACCTACCGACCTCCATTGGTTGCATGGGTACAGTGTTGTATGTTAACCGACCTCCATTTGGTAAATGCATGGGTGCATGGGTACAGTGTTGTATGCTAATTGGTAAATACCGACCTCCATTGGGTGCATGGGTACAGTGTTGTATGCTAATTGGTACCTACCGACCTCCATTGGTTGCATGGGTACAGTGTTGTATGTTAATTGGTCAATACCGACCTCCAGTGGGTGCATGGGTACAGTGTTGTATGTTAATTGGTACCTACCGACCTCCATTGGTTGCATGGGTACAGTGTTGTATGTTAATTGGTACCTATCGACCTCCATTTGGTGCATGGGTACAGTGTTGTATGCTAATTGGTAAATACCGACCTCCATTGGGTGCATGGGTACAGTGTTGTATGCTAATTGGTAAATACCGACCTCCATTGGGTGCATGGGTACAGTGTTGTATGTTAATTGGTACCTATCGACCTCCATTGAGTGCATGGGTACAGTGTTGTATGCTAATTGGTAAATACCGACATCCATTGGGTACATGGGTACAGTGTTGTATGTTAATTGGTACCTACCGACCTCCATTGAGTGCATGGGTACAGTGTTGTATGCTAATTGGTAAATACCGACCTCCATTGGGTACATGGGTACAGTGTTGTATGCTAATTGGTACCTACCGACCTCCATTGGTTGCATGGGTGCGTGGTGTATGCTAATTGGTAAATACCGACCTCCTTTGGGTGCATGGGTACAGTGTTGTATGCTAATTGGTACCTACCGGGTTGCTGTGGAGGATCTCTGGTTTCATGGGTACAGTGGTGTAGGTGACAATCCACATCGTTCCAGTCAGGATGTAGGATATGAACAGATGCTGATGCATGGTCACCCGACTGCACTTCAGTTGTCTGAAACAAACATTAAGTTCAAAGAAGTCATCATGGTTTCTAGAGTTACGTCCCTTAGTTGAGCTATAATCCGCAGATCGTGAGTTCGAAATCCATGTTCGCTCTAATTAATCACCATCCATATTTTGAATTATTATTATGAAAATAGGGCATTCTGTTTGTTTTAGTACGCCGAAGGCCCGGGTTCGATTCTCCACATGGGTACAATGTGTGAGGCCCATTTCTGGTGTCCTTTGCCGTGATATTGCTGGAATATTTCTAAAAGTGGTGTAAAACCAAACTCACTCACTCACTGTTTGTTGATGGTGTTAACAATATTTGAATATTGTTTTTTTCCTGTAAACATCATTGATAGTTTAGAGACGGATTCGATTCGCCGCGTTCACGGGCAATCGATAAGTGTAATTTTGTGATTGGTTTGTGGAAGATAGATAAAGGGTTACAAGGCACACATAGCACGGAAGGTATGCGATACGACATAGTGTGCTATTTGCAGAAGGGGTTAAGGTCCCTATCCTAGATTGATAATACGATGTGCCGTTGAGATTGACATCCAATGATCGAGGGAAATAATGCGAGCGCCTTGAGCATGCACTAGTTGCGTGGATATGTGCGCTATATAAATATCCTAAATATCCTATAATATCGCAAAAGCACATGGGGACCAGTCCAGGTGTTGCCATGTAATAATGCAAAATATCTACAGTCTGTAATGGTGCTGCAATTTCAGTGGTCTGATTTAGATTAATTGATGCATAAAAATATGTCTTTAGAACTCGGTTTCAATGAGCATGGCAGATTTGGTATCAAATATGCGTTTTTATTACATGTTTAAAATGATTAAACGAGAATGCAAAAATACCCTTTATATTCATAAAAATAGGTCAGATTTGCTGTGATAGTCTTAACACTGCGAGAATAAAAATAACAATTCGGCAATTTATAACCAATTATGCAATCCTAGCACTCGTAGATTCCAAATTTTCTCTTCATATTAATTAAAAGCGACACAACCACTTTCATTATCATATGCAGGTAGCAAATATACTGTAAGTCCCCATGGTCCCTAGTATGGTGAACTACCTTCGGTTGCTGGCGATATATAGCCCGTTGCGTATATTGTATTGTCCTAATTAAAAATAAAGTTTTAGTGATAGACACTAGTTTTATTTCTTGAGTCTGTGATCTACTCGGGTTTACTTTCCTTCGTTGACAGGCTTTTAGTGATTTACATGTATTTATGATGAAGTTAAAAACTTGTTGTAGTCACGATATGGCTGAAATATTGTCGATGTGACTTTAAGTTTTAAGTCACTCACTTTCATTATCATAACTCATTTGCACGATTCAGAGTATGTCATGATCATGTGTTCATGAAGCGCTATTATGTAGTGACAATACCAGGTTAATTACTATTGTTACATAGTGAAAACCGAAAAGGTACAAGGTTCCTGCACAATCGGTGGCCTATGTGACAAACACATGCAAAGGCACTACAATTGTTCACCAGAAACAGACATGGGACCAAAATGGTACAAGTCAACACGGAACTGTATCGGGCAACTTTTTGGTCACTGGTATGCAAAATATGGAGTCCTAAAGGCTTCTTGAAGCTTTACGAAGTCATTGCGAATGTTGAAACCTTGTTATGCTCAAGCGGATTCTGAGCAAAAGTTGCATGAACACGACGCTGTTTTAATGTTTGTAGAATCCATTATTTAATTCCGGTTAAAGAATCCTGTAAGATCCGTGCAGTTCCGGGTTAGAATTGATCTTCAGTCACCCATGCTTGTCGTAAGAGGCGACTAACGGGATCGGGTGGTCAGGCTCGCTGACGTTGCTGATACGTGTCATCGTAACCCAACTGCGTAGATCGATGCTCATGCTGTTGATCACTGGACTGTCTGGTCCAGACGTGATTACGCATACCGCCGCCATATAGCTGGAATATTGCTGAGTGCGGCTTAAAACTAAACTCACTCATTCAGCAGTCCGTACTTGCCTTGAGGCGACTAACGGGATCGGGTGGTCAGGCTCGCTGACTTAGTTGACACATGTCATCATATTCCTACTGGGTAGATCAATGCTCATGTTATCGATCACTGGATTGTCTGGTCCAGACTTATATTTACAGAACACCGTCATATAGCTGTAAGATTGATGAGTGCAGCGTTAAGCACACAAACCAACAAACTTCAGATGACATTTTTCAGACGATATCTGAAGCTTTGAGGACAGCATTTATTTTGGTGACAAACGCCCATTGGATAAAGGGACAACGTGTTACCTTATATTTGTATTGTGTGAAAGGGGTGCAGCTGAAATATCAAATGTTTGGACACAATTGAACTTGGTTCTTTTCAGAGAATGTATTAATGCAAGCAAATGATGAGAATTTATAAGAATCCACATGGTATCAAAACCCACTTGTGTTAAATACTTTCTGTTAATTTAAGAAAATCCTCCCTTGATTGTATTAAGGATGATGGTTAATCCTTGCGATTAACAAACAAACGTTTGCAATTGACATTTATAAAGGAAGATGAGTGATGAGCTCCTTTGATTCTGATATCGACAAAGGTATGAACCCTGGATAATGAAGACATCAAAGCCCTTGTCACGTCACCACTGGCTCAGATTGAGTCATCAATATTCCTGTGGACAGCTGCTCTAGCTTCAGGTTAACATATCATCCCTTTTAAGTCGTGAAATGAAAAAAAAAATGTTTTCACCAAGAGTGCACCGTTACCATTGCAAACTTGCCATCTTTCAATAAAGCATCTTCCAAGGCTGATGACAAGATGGATGATTTTAACTCTCCAATAGTCAACTTCCCGTCATGTTGAGGATTTTCCTGACAGCTCCAGCCTTTGGTGTTTAGATTTCATGACAATTGAGGTACAACAGAGCATTGTCTTTTTACGAAGATCCCAAAGAGCGGCACACAAGTCTTGCTTGGATCAAAGTTACAATTTAACATTCAAGGCCTCAGTAAATCTTTATAAAATGATCAGAAACGATGAAGAAATCATAAAAATTGACGCATCAGTGACAAAAATAATTTCCGATGCAATTTTGACTTGTGTCACACGTTCCCGATATATCTAAGGTGAACAACTGACTTACCATTTGCATTTGTTTACACTACTGCCTAAAAGTTCATTCCCCTTTCACGCTGAGAATGCGTGTAACACACATCTGAAATGGGTGTTGCAACGGGTGTACAGCGCGTTTGAGTACCCTGTCACGCGGGTGTGCCACGAGACACACGCGCGTGTACCATGCGTGTAACACGGGCCCAAGTTTCAGCTGAAATTGACGAATACCGTTAGGATTACAGAATTAAATTTGTATGATTTTGAAATCGGAAATTTGCCAGAAGTGGTAGGGGATGAACTACGGGATGGTTTGGTTGGTACTTTATATTTGGTTTTGTGTTTTGTTTTTGTATTTTTTAAGTTAGCACTAGTTGGTCATATGCGATCATATGCGGGGTGGGGTGGGGGGGGGTGGGGTATATGAAGTGTGCAACATGTGGGGCAGGATACGTTAACACCTGGTAAGTACCTTCATAGTCATTCATCCGCACATGTCTATGATATCGTCGGATACAATCAATTCTACTTTAAGCAGAGATTTCGTGGGTATGTTGAAAGGTTTTGGCGCTTTTAATCACAAAAGTGAGAATTGGTTATTGCTGGTTTGAACACAAGCCATATTTTTCACTTTTCACCAAAAAATAATTTGTACTTATAAGGTAAAAATATATTTTAGAGGTTCAGGAAGGGAGCATTTGAAAACATATCTGACTCAACGCGATTTCTCATGTAAATGCAACCATTATAGTCAAATATTTACATTTATGTCGTACATTTCAATTGTCTCTTGACGTTGATAATAAAAAACTTACATATGTAATAAAATGAAACTGTAGGTTTTTAATTAAACACACCAGAGTATATTTAATCCGTTTGACAAGACGACGTCAGATGCTCATAAAAATTGTAAGCAAATCCTGCGATACGGGTGGTACTCTAACATTTATTTATGAAACTTAAATGTACAACAAAGGGTCCTTTGCAAACCCCCAACGGTCCTGAAGATCCCCAGGAATGAGGAATAAAGATATGTCGTCACAAACATATCCACTTACATGTCATTGTGAAGCGTTTGATAAAATTGATAAACCTTCTGTTCGGAATTTAAAACAATGATGTCATTGTCAAAGAACAGCGCATGCTGACACAATCGGCTGCGGAAACCCTGATTAGCAAAGAGTACTGTGTAATACGGGCAACATTATGATTAAAACATAGCTTTATTCCTAAAGAATCTGGTTTGATAAACAAGCAGAACTTTGCTTATATCAATAACCTCACCAGTACATATATCATTTAAACAAAATACACAAGAACTTGATACACAAGGCGACAAATCAAATCATATATGTGCGTTGTAGGTGCTTATAGACCATGAGCTTGCATTATATATTTTCAGGCGGTAGATTCATAGCTAATTTCCTCTATACACCAAACTGAATGTGTTTCTAAGGATAGCCAAGACTTGGTATTCTTTGCACTGGCTTAATTATTTGGTCATACGAATCATTATTGGAAATGTTTTTCTATATAAGAGGTGATTAGTGCACCTTGGTCAAGCTATTAGTTCACAGTTTTGCCAATACCGATCCGTGTTATCTACCGTGTCAGATTCTGTGTATTGTCTTCCCTGTCTGGAGTAAAGATAGTTGTCGAGTCTCCTTCCTGTTTGACTTAACGAAGAAGTTCACCACGTGTAGTGGGAACACCTGCGTCCCCGTGAGGTTTGACCTTGTAGTTACAACGTATACAACGTATACTTCGATGGGGTACGATGAGACGCTGTTGACGAGGTGCGTCAATGTAAATACCCAATCCAGTATATCGGACTCACGACCAGCATAGTTAGCTGGGGGCCTACGCTGACACGGAAATCCACTCTTGTGTCCACATCGAGACACCGTACTGACATTTGGTTAACCAAAACACCTTTCCAAATGGCATTGTGTATTCACAAAACACCTTAGTTCTTCACAAATAGAGGCAGACAGACACACACACACACTAGTGTTGGGAATTGGTTGAAATCTTACAATTGATGATTGGTTCACTACCAACGACCAATCATCGAAAAAAAATTGGTTAGCGTCATTTTTTAGATTTTCCTATTCAGGTTGTAGTTGCAGATAGGTATAAAGAAAAAAACATTTGGTTCTCTGTTGTTGTTTTTAGAAACTGCACAAATTACATTTGCAGATTTCACATCCAGTTTAATTGATTCAGTTCCAGTGTAACATTAACTTCCCAGATTCTTCAAGAAATATTCAGTCATGACTTTTCAGAGAGTGAAGTGAGTTTTCTTAGAAATAAACACGTTTTCAGGCCCTGACAACGTCCTAGATATGTTCCATCATCAAGTATTTCAAACTCTATTACAGCGGTTCCAAAATCGTTTGTGTTCGATTATGAGAAAATGTGATCGATTGCTTGTTCGTTTGGCCACTGCGACCAATCTTCGATTTTTTCAATTAATCGGACCACCACTAACACACACAAACCCTCAAAGGTTGTTGCTTGTTGTTTAACGCCGCATTCAGCACTATTCCAGCTATATGGCAGGGGTCTGTAAATAATCGAATCTGGACCAGACAATCCAGTAATCAACACCATGAGCATGGTTCGATGACATGGTTCGAAGAGACGTATGCACCAACTCAGCGATCCTGACCATCTGATCCCGTTAGTTGCCTTTTACGACAAGAAAAGTTTGCTAAAGACCAATTCTAACCCGGATTTTCACGGGTCATACAAAGGTGAACACCTTTTAATCCTTGTTTATTCTGTGGGATTTCGTCATTTGATGGAAAATGCGTAATTTCCAAAGAATACCGCAGAGGGTTACCAGCGGGTTATTAGGCTCAATCAATGGATTCGTATTTTGTGGCATCCTTACACCGTGATCGGTAAGGCTTCCTCATTCTAAAATGGTATTGTAACCTTTTACCTGCGTCACAAATGATGAATATGATATTGCATTTATTACATATGTTACGAGGTACATCCACGACAAACTAGACAGTAATGTCTGGTTATTTTGAAGCATTAAAAATGAGAATCACAACAGATTTAAATATGAATTTAAATATATACTGGTCAGCAGTAGAATATTTAAGTTTGATTGATCGATTGTTGTTTAACTCCGCACCCAACAATATTCCAGTTATAAGGTGGCGGTCTGTAAAATAATCGAGTCTGGACCAGACAATCTAGTGATCACCATTGTGAGCATCGATCTATGCAATTGGGATACGATGACAGGTGTCAACCAAGTCAGCGAGCCTGACCACCCGATCCAGTTTGTCGCCTCTTATGACAAGCATTGGTTGCTGAAGACCAATTCTAAAGAATACTTAAAGGACATAAATTCTTTAATGTAATAGTAATGAAGGGTTATGGAAGGAACTATCATTAGCAAACACAGTATCGTAGTTTGCTCACCTGAACATGTTGAAGATGATGACTCCCAAGACACAGAGAATGATTGACAAGGAGTACCCGGAAATGTACACCATGATTACATCTCGTTCTTCCTGAAAAGGACATAAACAAGAATTCTCTTACTGCTATTTCGATTCTGGACGTCACCATGTAAACAACGTTCGCGGTTCATCTGTATGGCGGTGTTTGTAAATAATCAATGTTGATCACTGGATTGTCCGGTCCAAACTCGATTATTTACAGACCGCTGCCATATAGATGGAATATTGCTGAATGCGGCGTTAAACAACAAACCATCTGAAAAATGCACCTGTAAATATTTGGACAAGTCAATCCAGTGACTGACATCATGAGCATAGATCTATAAAACTGGAATACGGTGACACGTGTCCATCAAGTCAGTGAGCCTGACCTACCGATCCCGTTACTCTCCTTTTACGACAAGCATGGGCTGCTGAAGACCAATTTTAACTTGGATTTTCACGGGTAAAAATTCTTCTTCCAGGTATCGACGATACTTTGAATTGTGAGAATTGAAATGTTTAGAACTTTTCGTTTGAACCGAAACATATAAACATGTCTTTCCTTAAATATATCCGAAAGAAATGCTTGCTTTCCTGACAAAGCAAAACTAAAATCAGCTACGTTTAGGTTTGTACAGAATTCTCTTTCAATGCATTAACAGTTTTTCATCTATATGACATTTGCAAATTAAATCACTAAATGAAACTGGAGTCGGATGTCTTCGCACAAAAAGCTGGATGGTGTAAGCGGAGTAACAGATGGCATGTACTCCGTACGTTTTGATTATCGTGTGAGGTTGTATTTGAAAGTTGAAAGTTATATTATTAGTGCAAGTATACGAATGCTTTGTGCTTTCGTATCCATTGATGGTTGGTTTGTTGTTTAACGCCGCACCCAGCAACTTTCCAGCAATATAGCGTCTGTCTGTAAATAATAGTCTGGACCAGACAATCCAGTGATTGACATCATGAGCATCGATCTACGAAACTGGAATACGATGACATGTGTCAACCAAGTCAGCAAGTCTGACCACCCGATCCCGTTAGTCGCCTTTTACGACAAGCATGGGTTGCTGAAGCTCAATTCCAACTCCATTTTCACGGGTTCATCACAGATATCGTGATGCCCTTTACGACTCATTAAGGAGTGATCAACATACAGAATTTATTAACAGATCGATCTACTCGGTTGGGATACGATGAAAGTCAGCGAGCCTGACCCCCCGATCCTGTTAATCGGATCTTACGTAAAGCATGGCTTGCTGAAAACCAGTTCTAGCCCGTTCGATGCTGGGTACTAGAAACAGTAGCCAAGCTCCCGGTTCACTCACCTGTAATTTGGAGCATGCTGTGTAATCTGTCCAGGGTTTGTTGGGCACCTTAGGATGGCTGTACCACTGGCCATTGTCCATGCATGTTTTTCGAGCGTACGCTGAAAATACATAGGTTACTGTTATGAAACAAACTCTTTCTATAAGAGTAAGAGGCGGATGGTACCGGTAGATCATGAAGTGTTTACTCTAGGTCTCTTCATGAACACCCGGTGTCATCAACAGCTTTCGAAATATCTACTGGTTAAAGCTAAGTGATTGAGAATCGGGCCAGTAATATATTGTTAAAGCTATCCCGACTGGCTAGCTCAAAATCTCAGATAATTTATTCTTTATTTAATGCACCTGAATATGTTGGAGAAATCTTAGTTTTTGTGATTGTTGGATGTATGTTGATTCCAAGGGGCGACAATAGCTTACCATAATCAATTATCAAACCAGTTCTGACCGATGTGGTTTCGGATATTGATATTTTCCAGGGCCAGTGAAGTATGATGTGGACTAGCAACATTTTTACTCAACTAGCCCTCCTGGCCAGTGATTTTTCAAAATTAATTCAAACGCTGGTCATCAATGTATTTAAATGTTCATTCATACAATATTTATCACACTTTCGCCTTTTATATCCTATGAAATCTGTTTTGGAGATAATCGAGCCTTTTTATACTCTCCCAAAAAAGAAACGCATATAGGAACTGTATTTTTATGTTTATTTTGAACATCTTGTAGGTTTATGAGTCAATAAAATATTGCGAAATTGCACACTGGGAAAGCAGACTTATGCGTCTTTGGCAACAACTCGAGGAAAGTCAGTTTGAGTGTCACATGGAGACGTGTTGTGGCGCTGAAGTCAACACCTCGTGTGACCACCGCGGGCATCCAGAACTGCACGGCATCGCCTCGGCATCGGACGAATAAGTCTCAGAATCTCGTGTTGCCCAATCGCAGCCCACTCTGCCTGTAGTGCCTGTGCGAGTTGCTGAAGTGTCAGGGGCTGAGGGTTACGGCGTCGCACCGGTCTGTCCAGGGCATCCCACAGATGTTCGATCGGGTTTAAGTCCGGTGATCTTGAGGGCCAGGGGAGCACATTGATGTTGTGGTTCTGGAGGAAGTCTCTAGTGTGACGTGCTGTGTGGGGCCTGGCATTGTCCTGTTGAAACAACTCCCTCTGGCGATCAATGATTGGAAGGAGGTGTGGGCGTAGGATTTCGTCACAGTACCTTTGAGCTGTCAGGTTGCCCTGGATCATCACCAAATCACTTCTCCTACGGCAGGTGATTGCTCCCCACATCATAACACTGCCCCGGCCGAATCTGTCCACCTGGGGAACGCAAGCGTCGGCAAAACGTTCACGTCGACGTCTGTACACTCACATTCTTCCATCGCGTCGTTCCAATAGAAATCGTGATTCATCACTGAACCAGATTCTACGCCAATTCGGTAGGTTCCAGGCCTGAACGTTGGTGCACCATTGAACTCGATGTGGACGATGTTGTTGTCGAAGCACAGGGCCAAAATAAGGTCTTCTGGCACGTAAACCAGCCTCTCTCAACCTGTTCCTGACGGTCTGTACAGAAAGCCTCCTCAATCCGGGTATTTGTCGAGCGGTACTGGTCGCCGTAGCTGTTCGATGACGCAGGTGATGTACCCGGTTGTAGCGATCGCAGAGGTCGCCCACTGCGAGGGGCATCTGCTACCGAATTCTGCCGGCGATATCTCTCCCAGAGCCGTGAAATGGTGCTTTGGTGTACATACATGCGTCGGGCAACTGCACGTTGAGACTGGCCAGCTTCAAGCAAACCAATGGCGATATGACGGTTGGCTTCACTTAGACGTGACATTTTGCGTTCGTCAACAATATTCCAAATACAGTGAATAATCGACAGACAGCGATCAACCTTTCATACCAATCATTGAGACTATCTGATCCCCAACCTTCACGTGCATTGCATGTGAATTGTGTATTCTGTGACACTACACGCCGAAAGTGAAAATCATGCTGTTAAATACGGGTATTTTACGGATGGTGCGTTTTGTTGTGATGTTTCAAAACATAGACACCATAGGACTCATAAACAAAGCAAAACCTTTTGTAAAATGAATCACGTTTTAATTCATTGCTACATGAAATTGCTATTTTCATGATGCGTTTCTTTTGAGTGAGTGAGTGAGTGAGTGTATTTTTACGCCGCACTCTTCAATATTCCAACTAATATCTCCTCTTACGACAATCATGGGTTACTGAAGACCAGTTCTAACCCGCATCTCCACATGGGGATTCATCACACACAGATCAATGCCATTGTCTCCCATGTAAGCAAGACAACAACCTTCATATTCCAGATTCTAAACTGTCTTATGTACCCTCGTTTACCGAGCTGACTGGAGCGTAAAACACGTTTTACCAACTCACTCGTTCCGTACTGTGTCTTACCTTACCGTCTATACATCTGTGGATTTGTTTCTGCATGAGATGTTTTATCGACATGACAGCAAGTGAAATGTTCTTTTAGCACATCATAAAATCTCAGCGTGTCTCTCAGTGGACTGACAGTTCACCAATCATCCTTCGAGCAGAGACTTTGGCTTGAAAGGAAACACTGAACGCTTCGTCGCGCGATTATATAATTAGGGCCATCCCAAACAAACACATATATTTTTCATCTTAAGTACATTTATTTGCGTGCGGTGCAACAGCTTGTTTAACGCCTGATTCACTGGACGAATAACTAAAGGCGAGATACTCAGAGAGCAAAGATTGTGTATGTTTTGCTCATCGTATCAGGTTTAAACGAATATTGGTTTGTTTGAAAGTATTCTGCTTTTCGAATGTGGTTGAAGGTTAACTTGGTCTCTGTAATGATTCCGAACCCTTTTTCAGAGAAAAACGGATATTCTACAACATTTTAGTTTCCTGAACTTTATGGTGAAATTGAAAGGTTACATTATAGCCGGCGAAGGTGTACGAATGCTTCGTGCTGGCGGATATATGTCCAATGATTTGAGGGGAACTGTCATTTTCACTTTCAAAAACAAGCACACACTACACGCACGCACGCACGCGCGCACACACACACACACACACACACACACACACACGTATACAAGTACGTACGGAAACACAAAGGGCACATGGTCGCTTCTTGCAATATTCCAGCAATATCACGGAGGGGCACACTTAGAAATGGGCTTCACACATTGCACCCATGTGGGGAATCGAACCCGGGTCTTCGGCGTGACGTGCTAACGCTTTATACACTAGGCTACCCCACCGAACACGTGTACCCAATAAGACTAATGGTTTGACGACATTTTCCAGTCATAACAAACTAGCAGCGGGTTGGTTATTCAAAGGCATATGAAACAACCACAACATGTCATCCCAAATTGAATCTCATCCATATGTCTCCACGTATATGCGAATAGGTTGTCTATCATGTTTAGTTGTTCACTAACTTTGAGTGAGTGACTGAGTTTTAGCAATATTCCAGCAATATCACGGCGGGGGACACCAGAAATGGGTTTCAACCATTGTACCCATGAGGGGAATCGAACACCGTGTCTCCGGCGTTACGAGCGAACGTTTTAACAACTAGGCTACCCAACCGCCCCCACTTGGAATAACTGAAACCAGAAATAGGATATTTACAATGTATTTCCTCTTCTTTTATATTATCGTTTCCACACCAGTCCATTGCACACTGCACAATCATCTTATTTTCATATACATGTAGACATGAAACTTTTGGTTAATGATAAAAGCCATCGCGGCCCGCAAGGTTCGGGTGACAGTTACCTCAGCCCAGCTACCCTCTGTGATTCTCACCATATAATAAGTCTGAGAAAATGGATGTGTCTGAAAACAAGTAACTGCACCCAGATCTCGCTATGACGCCTGCTTTATTGTCTTCCATCAGTGAAGACATAGGGAGAAAAGTGCTTTCGTCTGGAAGCTGTTACAAAAAATATATTCTGTCGCTGACTAATGTACTTGCCAGCAATCTATTTCCTACATACTCATGAAAGATGACCTGTTGACAACCAGGTTAGAACTGGTCAACAGCAATCAGTCTTTGTTGGTTGAGGCGACTAACATGATCTTGAGCTCAGACTCGCTGACGTCGAATCACTCACTCGCTGACCTTAATTCATGTCATTGTATCTCTATGACGTAGATAGATGCTCATGATATGAATCACCGTCCAGATTAGATATAGGACAGTCAAATTAGCAAAAAGGTCGAAAAGAAAATGATGAAGAAATGAAACTTGGCAGTTATGTTCTACAAACCTTCCTACATAACATACTAAAAATCCCCTAAAATCCATAGTGCACTTGCAAACATGGCTACCCTATGCAACCTTTTGCTAACCTAGAAGACCAAATGTGCTTGATAAAATAGTCATAATAGTCTTTATTTCTGTACATAAGTACATAAATGTTTGACAACTGAGTGAATATATCTCAAGATTGTTGACTATTATTTCAGAAAGAAAAAACATTCACATTTCGGAGTTGTGGCCCTTTTTTGTGTGCTTAAAGTAGAATTTTTATATGTTTTTACCCTTGGGTGACACAAAGACCTATAGGTATGATGATAAGACTTAGATATGTCCAAAAGCTGGCTGGCTGAGTATGGTTTTACGCCGTTTTAGCAATATTCCAGCAATATCACGGCGGGGGACACCAGAAATAGGCTTCACAAGTTGTACCCATGTGGGGAATCAAACCCGGGCCTTCGGCGTGACGAGCGAACGCTTTAACCACTAGGCTACCCCACCGCCCATGTCCAAAAGACCTTGAAGTGTATTGTTCAATGTCCTTTTCACCACAAACCACCAAATATAACTTAATAAAATAATATTTTTACATTTTGACTGAAACTGAATTTTTGGGGCATTTTTAGAAGTGAATGAAACTCAATAAATGGCCCAACAATTGCAATAATTTGATTTTTTTAAACCAAAAAATCAAGCAAGTGAAATTTTATAGTTTCATAAAAACACATTTAAGTAGCCATTACCATGCTGTAAAAATAGTTATCGCCCTTGGATACTCACAATTGCAAGAAAGTATCATAACTCAACCTGACAGTACCTAAAAAACCCTGATAATCTACAGAATACCAAGACTATCAAACACTATTTACAGATTATTTAACAGGGCATCTTCAAACAGGTATGATTAAAGATCTAAAAAGATAAGTTTCTTTCCCTTGTCAGTCTGGAGGAAGTTGAAGGCTGTGGCTCATCTTCAACTTCACTCTCATCAGCGTCGCTGGAAGACAATCCATAAGATGTTTCATCAGATGGTAGTTCATGATCTTCTTCATCCTCCTCTGCAAGGTATACTGAATTTGCTGTTTGAATTTGCTGCAACTACCGTGACAATATCCACATAGACGCGAACATGTTACTGTTACTGCATTTGCTTCAGTGAATGGTAATACCAGAGGCTTTCTCAAATTACTTGGAAGAGAAAAGTTTGCGGCAAGATATGTATTCCTTACCAAGATATGTATTCCTTATGGGAGCTGTTCAACTTAATTGCTAACTGTTCGTGTTAAACTATTCGCTGACAAACACTTGATCACTGCTATGCATCTTAGGACACCTTAAGTGGAAGATGATAGTTGATGAGCAATTATGGAAGAAAACAGCAAGTGGTAGTTTACCGCCTCAGGGAATTGTTTCAGCCATTCGTGGGTTTTTGTGAAATAATTGTTGGTTATGTATCAGTGCTTTCATAATTGTTGCGATTTTCAATGGAAATGAAATGATAATTATAAGTATAGTTATTATATTAAAGCTTTCAGATAATGTTCAATTTGCCATGAAAGTATTAAAATGTTTACTTATCAGTAACTTTGTTGAATATTATTGTGATAAGACTCATGCGTACTGGTCATTACAAAGCGAGGGGATAGGGGGTGGGGGCAACACAGTTTTCTGGCTGGTATGCAAATCAATGAAATTTCGCGTTTTGCCAGTTTCAATTTAAATGTTTACATGAAATATGTCTTCCAACCATTTGGTACCATTGGGTAGATACATTATAGGGCAATTTATTCATGTCTGTATAAGACCAATTAAACTTCATATCAAAACTGTTCAGGCCAAAATTCAGACCCAGGGTGACAATTTCCTAGAAATCTATTTTTAGAACAAAACGGGATGTGCACGTGATGTAAATAATTATTTTCTACTTTTGAAAGTATGTTTATATACGTGTACTATAATCCATTATATCTGTCAAATTGGATGATATAACATTCATAAATAAATAATTTATGAGCATTTCTGTTTTTAAGACAGGATTTTCTTTAGAAGAAAAATTATCGTTGAGGGTCTGCATGTTTGCACCGGCACTGTGAATTTAGCTCAAATGGGATTTTAGGGGACTTTAAGTATGTTATGCAGGAAGGTCCATAGCATATATATGCCAAGTTTCGTTTCCTCATCATTTTATTCCGACCTTGGCCAGAAATGGCTAATTTGACTGACTCCAGATACAGACACGTGATCAGGGTCATCGGGTGGTCAGGGTTGCTGTTGATCACTGGATTGTCTGGTCCAGACTCGATTATTTACGGTGAGTGAGTTAAGTTTTACGCCGCACTGGCGGCGGTCTGTAAATAATCGAGTCCGGACCAGACAACCCAGTGATCAACAGCATGAGCATCGATCTGCACAATTGGGAACCAATTACATGTGTCAACCAAGTCAGCGAGCCTGGCCACCCGATCCCGTTAGTCGCCTCTTACGACAAGCAAATTATTATAGACATTCCCCTACTGTGCTTAGCCAGATCAATTTTGCCTGAGGAAATTTGTTTCTTAGCATCTCAACATAACTTCAGCAGTCTCGTCACGTAATTGGCAGGCCAAAAAACCCGATAGAATGTAAGTATTCTCTTCAGACAAATTGCCCTGTGATTGTTTGGGAAACTTAATCGTAAAGTTTTTGCCGAGAGCCTAAAGGATATTTGTAAATTTATATAATAATATTTTCGAAATCCTTCTGCTAATCTTCTTACGAAAAGCAAATAGGGAAATTATTTCTAAAACTGGAGGGCATCAATAGATGGTTTCATACCAGGTAAGCGTAAAAACGCTGACTCCACTTTAAAACGTTTTTAATTTTTTTTTACCATTAAAGCCACGGGCTGTGCTTGTATTTAGTAATTTGTTGCACGAAAATTGCGATAAAATCAGCAAAGGGGAATTTAACCCTTCTGTGATATGAAATACTTCTCGGAATATCATCTTACTTCCTATTTGGAAACATACACTATTAACAGATACTGATTATTGGTACCGAAGGATGATCGACAGTAGCTCTATGTATGAAGTGTGCGAATGATTAACGCCTATTGTAAGAGTGGTTTGTTTGTTGTTTAATTGTTGTTATATCCCAGCTAAATACCGGCGATCTGTAAATAATCCAGCGATCAACATCATGAGCATCGCTCTAGTTTCAGCTTCACGAGGGAGGGGACGGTGGGTTAGCCTAGTGGTTAAGCCGTTCGCTGATCACACCGAAGACCCTGTGTCGATACCCCACGTGGGTACAATGTGTGAAGCCCATTTCTGGTGTTCCCCACCTTGATATTGCTGGAATATTGCTAAAAACGGCGTAAAACTAAACTCACTCACTCACCCAATTCACGAGGGAAGCTAACACAAGAGATGCAGTTCCTTGACGATCCCCACTTTAGTTAAACCCACAAACACAAGCATGCTGATGACAAACCAAACATATATGAAGATCCGGGTTAGAATACGTCTTCAGTAACCCATGGTTGTCGTATGAGGCGAGTAACGGGATCAGGTCTTGGTTGACACATGTCATCGGTTCCCAATTGCGTGGATCGATGCTCATGCTGTTGACCACCGGGTTGTCTGGTTCAGACACAACTATTAACAGGCAACCTGCATACAGCTGGAATATTGCTGAATGCGGCGTTATTCAACAAACCAACCTAATGTCAACCGGGATTCGAACCCACAATCGGTTCTTGTCTGACCAATAACCAAGCTATTTGCAGCATGATTTCACAATGCTATTTAGAAAGTGATCAACTGTAACATATGTTGTTTTGGGGATTACACTTTCTTAGTAAAGTACAGATTCTAGTACTTTTGTTGGGTTGAGACCCATCCGGGATTCGAACCCACACCCTCTGAGTCAGGCAGCAAGCAGTTTAGACACGTGTGCCACACTTGCATCAAACGCACCAAGGCATATCATGTATTATGAGCGATTCGGGAAAGAAAGAAAAGACAGGAATTCTAGCAAGACACTGAGGCAGAGGACATTATTACAAGTCCACCTTGAATGGATATAACTGGATTAGTTCTTCTGCAATATATAATTACATCTCAAGTATCGAGCGCTGGAATACGATCAGACATACGCTAGAGGCATTTCCTGGAGCCCACTGTTTGAAGAAAGAGTCACTTTAGGTTTGATGACAAGTATCTTACATCTGAAGAAGAAATAGGGCGCACTTTGTGGAGATCATCAGTGGCGATGTTCAGTACAGAAGCACTTTGATACAGTCCTTGAAACACAATGCTTGGTTGATTGGTTGTATTGTTGGTAGACTGGTTAAAGGTATGGTTGATTATGTTCATTGTTTGAATGAATGGTTGACTGAATGTTATTTTTGTTGGAATGTATGATCGGTTGGATGGTTTGCTGTTTGAATGCAGGTTTGGTTGAATAGTTTGTTCTTTGAACGAGTAGATGCTTGCATGATTGGTTGTTTAAATGTTGTTTTTTGCTTGATTATAAGGTTGTTTGAATGGCTTTTTGTTTGAAGGTTTTGTTGATGAATGTGTGGCTGATTGTATTGTTGGTTGTGGGAGTCAGTTAGTAAGTACATGTTGGTTCAAGCCGCATTAGCAATTTTGTAAAAAGAGTTTAGAACGAAAGCGATGACGAAGATAACTGAAACTTCTGGCAATTATCACAGTAAACGGGAAGAACTGACATTGAGACAATCTTATCACATAGTTAATTTCCCTCAAATACGCTAAAATTAAATGAAAAGTACAGAAATAGTTTGAACAGTATACAATCCACACATTCTTCGCTCATGTGGTGTGTATGTGTTGGTAGGTGAATGGTTGATTGATTGTATAGTTGATTGCATATGATTGGATTGATTCGATGGTATGGTTGATTGCATAGTTGGTTGTATAGTTGGTTGTTTGAATGAATGTACTCGTATGGTTGTCTGGTTTTGGTGGAGCTGGATGATTGGTTGACATATGCAATGTATGGTTTATTGTATGTTTGATTGCATAGTTGTTTGTTGGAATGGAAAAATGATAGGTTGGGGGAAATGTGTGATCGATTGTGTGGTTGGTTGGTAGAATGTACATGGTTGATTGCATAGTTGTTTGTTTGAATGAATGGTTGGTAAGGGGGAAATGTGTGATCGATTGTGTGGTTGGTTGGTAGAATGTACATGGTTGATTGTATAGTTGTTTGTTTGAATGAATGATTGGTCGGTGGAAATGTGTGATCGATTGTATGGTTGGTTGGTAGAATGTACATGGTTGATTGTATAGTTGTTTGTTTGAATGAATGATTGGTAGGGGGAAATGTGTGACCGATTGTATGGTTGGTTGGTAGAATGTTCATGGTTGATTGTATAGTTAGTTGCTTGAATGAATGCTTGGTCGGTGGAAATGTGTGACCGATTGTATGGTTGGTTGGTAGAATGTACATGGTTGATTGTTTAGTTGGTTGTTTGAATGAATGATTGGTCGGTGGAAATGTGTGATCGATTGTGTGGTTGGTTGTATAGTTGATTGTTTGAATGAATGCTTGGTCGGTGGAAATGTGTGACCGATCGTATGGTTGGTTGGTAGAGTGTACATGGTTGATTGTATAGTTGATTGTTTGAATGAATGATTGGTCGGTGGAAATGTGTGACCGATTGTGTGGTTGGTTGTTGTAGTGTATGGTTACTTGGGACCAATTGTGCTTTCACTTGCTGATTTGTTTCTTTTCGCATATGAACAGGAATTACCGACCGGCGTGGGGCGGAACGTACCTTTGCGGAGAGTTCTTAGAACCTCTTTAAGCCCTGAGGTTTGATCCAGTAAAACAGAGTCCTTTACATTCTGGTGAATTTTCCGAATGTATTATTAGGAAACGATTAGAGGATCAGTGTGTACATTGGTTAAATTGGTTTCGAAGTAGTAATCATCGTCTACCTGTAGAGGTAGGTCGTTGGAATGGTACTTCATTACATGATAGGAAGTGTATTTTTTGTAATGTTAGTCCCGGTGATGATATCATGCTGTACTAAAATGTCCTTATTTTAATGTACAAAGTAAACAATATCTACAGATGTATTACTACCAGCATCCAAATACTGTTAAATTTTGTGAATAATTGCAGAATTGTAAACTGAGTGTTTTAAGGAAATTGAGTATTTTTTTGTAAAATGGCCATGAATGATTATAGGACTTCTATGTAAACTTTGTAAACAATTATTTATATCAAATATAATTTTGTGTTAATCTGTCGCCATTTTGAAATTGTGTTGTAAAATTGTATATCGATCTTCATATGCTGTTGTTTAGCAGCCTGAAATCAATAAAGTTATGTTCTGTTCTGTACTGTGAATTTATAGGAATATACAGAAATAAGCCTGGACATCTAACGATTTTGTTTATGGGAGAATGTCAATAATTAATCATCATTTGTGTCTCATGAGAAACCTCTGTCAGATTCTCTAAACCGATTCAACGACATAACGAGATGATGTTAACGTGAAAGGGTATCGTGTGTGATGGATGTAATGGGTACAGATGGTCGTAGATCATCACTCCGGATACGGCGGCACGGACATTGTCGACTGACTATACTTACCGCGAGTATCAAAACCAGGATAGTCTGGACAATGGACCGACACGCTTTCACCAGCTAGGGTGTAGTTGTAACACAGCAAACCGTCAAATGTGGCGTTACAATATAGCTGTCCTGAAAACAAATATATAACGTATCATATTTTGAACTTGGTAATAACGATACACCTCGTTCTTGTAAAATTCACAGTTCCTGTTGAGTTCGTGTGAAGGCGCGCACAATTACAATGTGTGCTTGCTTCGAGTAAACTACTTATGCAACATGGATTGTGAATGTGAACTAACTAATTACCATAACAATATGTTGCGATGGGTATGCCACATTTGAATGTTTAGCGGCTCATAAACAGAGACAAGAGAGAAAAACAATTTAACCAAGTGTCTAGCGATACAATTTATTTTCGTTCAGTGATTCATAAGACAATCTCCCGGCCATCTTGTGCCTATTAGACACCAATGACAAATGGTGAGGTGAGGTGAAATTGGGTTTAACGTCGTCTTGAGAATATTTCACTCATATGACGACGTGCATGCGTGTGTATGTGTATGTGCGGCTGCTTGTACTAGCCCAGACTTAAGCTGGTTTTATAGTGCTAGCCCACTGAGATACCATGCCGCAGTGAAGCATGAATACCCCACTCAGACACATTATACTGACTCCGAGCCGACCAGTCCTTGTTGTACCCATTAATGCCGAGCGCCAGGTAGGGACCAACAAGTACCATATTTTAACGTCTTTTTGGTATGACGCGTTCGGGGATCGAACCCGCGACCTTCCGCTCTCCGGGCGGACGCTCTAACCACTACACCACGGAGGCGGTTGACAAATGGTGCAACATGTTAAATGCACTATAAGTGCAAAGATAAGACATTTAAACTATATTGTTAAACATTTACATTAAAATATCATATAAGACATCAAGTTAAATATCAGTTGAGGTGGGGGTGTTGTGGGAGGCATCACGACCAATATGAAAACGCAACTAATCATTTTGAACGACAACCTGAATTGCGTACGCTATCGACAAAGTATATGTCGAAATCATGCTCTACGCGTGCAGATGCAGGGATGTAACTTAAATGTCGTAAACCATGATACATTTTACGGCAGGACAACCTTGCTGTAGTGCCATTGCTGGCTGTCTCTCCAGTCCTCCGCCCTTGTTTTAAGGTTCACTGAATGACATTTTCTATAAATGGACGTATTACTAATTCACTCTCATCATTATCATCAGAATAATTATCGTCATAATCATTATCATCATGAAAAACCAAATGACTTTACCAGATACACCGAAATCTTATCTGCATCTCTGCTTTTATTTCCATCCAATTTAGTAATCAACAAAATTATTTTAAAGAGGTGTTCTAGTTGTTGTGACAGGTCACCCTTCTGAAGAAAGTAATTAAAAATGGTTCACTGCCATCAAAAGTAATTTCCATTTTGCTGGCAATTACAACAATCAAGACCCCGTTCCATAAACCTATGCTGCAAGTCGGATGTTTCGATCATCTTAAAGCTAACATGGCTTTGTTGAACAACGCTCTGTGAAAAAGCAATTCCTTATTGATCTTAGAATTACATCCTGGCTTTGGGTAAGTTCAAACAGATCATGTCGTAACATATGATGTTAAAACTATCTGAAACCTAAATCCAACATGGAAGTACCAGATAATGCCTCAGATCGACCAACCTTTTTCACAATAACTTCAAAACTTCCACGAACGAGGAGGTTTCAAATGTCTTAACAATCTGATTCTTTATTGTAATTTGGAAGAACCGAAAATGAATTTCCGTGCCCTCTTTACAAATGTCTTTGAGTTCCTTCAGAGGAAATGGAAGAAACCTTCATTACATCAAGGTTAAAGGGGCATATTTCCAGAATTACTGAAAATGCTCTTGACCCTGTTTAGGTTTTTCATCTTGAATTACGTTTCTTATAACGAACATGTCACGATGACAAGAAGGAACATGTAACTATGCAGATATCTAAAATACATTTGAAAAAAATGTTGAAAGACGAAGGTAGTTTTTTCATCTTGATTTAAGTTTCTTTATAACGGACAGCATACGATTAGAACAACAAACGGTTAACTATGCAAATATTTAAAAATGCATTTGAAAAAACCCTAAAAGAGATGAATGTCGTGTAATCTTTATATTTTAACGCAAACAACGGAGAAAGAAATAAGCCAGTCAATGGCTTAATCTGACGAGAGCAGAAAACAAATGCAGCGAATCAAATTAGTTTCCGGACTTTTTTCTGTAACGCCAGGAGGTCATTGAAAATCAAATCTTCTTTTTCCTTGCACACTGAAACTTTGTATGCCCAATTCAGACCTGATCATCTAAGGGTTTGATTGCACTTTGACATCAGGCTACGCAAAGAGAGGGAGATTTGGCCAGGAGGTACAAGCTGAGAGAAAAACAGTTTCTATTGCTTTGACATCGCGCTCGTAACGTTATACTGACAACACAAGAAAAGTAAAGTTTTTGTCAACGGTTGGCGTTCGTGTTTGAAAATTTTGATACGCTGTGAGGCGATGAACATGTTTCTTGACATGTTTTATGGACCAGCTGAATGTTTTTGCATACGTTAATTCAAAATTAACATATTTTTAAAAATGCGATATTGTGTCACTGGAAGGCCTTGACCTTCATCAATGGTATTCTTTGACCCTTCATATTACCT
Source organism: Haliotis rubra (assembly GCF_003918875.1). Lineage (NCBI taxonomy): Eukaryota > Metazoa > Mollusca > Gastropoda > Lepetellida > Haliotidae > Haliotis > Haliotis rubra. The sequence goes on from NW_025767690.1 coordinate 446,513, forward strand.
GGGGCGGTGGGGTAGCCTAGTGGTTAAAGCGTTGGCTCGTCACGTCGAAGATCCGGGTTCGATTCCCCATGGGTACAATGTGTGAAGCCCATTTCTGGTGTCCCCAGCCGTGATATTGCTGGAATATTGCTAAAAGCAGCGTAAAACCATACCCACTCACTCACTCAATCATATTATCTTAGCATAGTATCAATCGAGATTGGTTATTCTAATTATTCTCTGGATCAGATGACTTTGTTTATTTCTTTGTTGTTTAACGTAGCAAAAGTTCAACTATATGGCGGCGGTGTGTAATTAATCGAATCTGGACCAGAAAATCCAGTGATCAACAGCATGAGCATCAATGTACGCAATTGGGATACAATGACATGTGTCAACCAAGACAGCGAGCCTGACCACATGATCTTGTTACTCGCCTCTTACGACAAGCATGGGTTGCTGACTACCAGTTCCAGCCCTGGGCCTAGATTTTCGAAGCTCTCTTAGCGCTAAGATAGTCGTAAGTGCCATACATTAACATTAACTTACGACTATCTTAGCACTAAGAGATCTTCGAAAATCTAGGCCCTGATCTTCACAGATAGACTAGATGACTAGATATAGACGTATACATGCTGATATAGTCTTATGACTCTAGCTATGGCTTTTGTTGCTGTTTTGTTACTTAAAACGATGGGACTTGTTACTGATCCTTGTAGCTCGTATGTTAGTAGACCATGTGCCATACAATTCCGTCATACCCTGTCAGCTTCATGTGGACGATTATACAGTTATTTTACAACACGTTACAGTTGGTCTTCAGCAACTCATGTTTGTCGTAAGAAGCTATTAATGGTATCAGGTGGTCAATGTCGCTGACTTGGTTGACAAATGTCACTGTATCACAATTGAGTAGATCGATGCTCATGTTGTTGATCACTGGATTGCCTGGTCCAGTTATTTACAGACCGCCGCCATATAGCTGGAATTTTGCTGAGAGCGGCGTTAATCAACAACCAAACAAAACAGTGTGTGTAGGGCAGTACGTCCCCGTGGGTGGTGCGTTGGTTGCTGCGGATAAAATTCATCGAATGATATTGATTCTGTCACTCAGCTCTTTATCTGAGCTATGAACTCATTTGTATTGCAGTCTCCATTACACTGGCTCCAACTCGCACTGACCATTCATAATCATTACGGTAACAGTATGTCACATCTGGTGATTACAAATCGCCCCATCCATTTACAAAACTCGCCTGCTCGGAAGTACATATCGGTAATGTTTATTTGCAAAGTACATACAAATCCCATTTTGTAAGATTAACAAAACATTATTTCACGTAATTTGTGAAGCATTACATGATAATGCAAGTCAAAATCTCACTCAAATTTTCACAGATCCATCCATCTAAATGTATCACCATTTTTCCTTTTGCGCCCAATGGAATTTGTCTCAGCACATAATTGAGATTGATAATTCAATATCATTGTTGTTTTATATCAATTTGAACCGATCTATTCGTATTTAGTTTAGTAGGAATAAATATTTTTGTCATATGTTCATGTGAATGTCTTTTGGTGAGTGTATCTTGTTTCGGGGTGGTGAGGTAGTCTAGTGGTTAAAGCGTTCGCTCGTCACGCCGAAGACCCGGTGTAGCAGGCCATTTCTTCCCCAGTCTAAACTTTCCCCGGGGAGAATCAGGCCTAGGCCAAACTTTCACCGGGGAGGTTTTGTCCTAGGATATTTACCCCGGGGAAAGTTTGGGCTAGGCTAAAGTTTCCCCCCATTTTAAACTAGGATATTTTGTTCTGTTTTCTATGAAAAGTGGGAATATTCTGGCATAGCTAGGCCACTTCTTCCCCACCCTTTCTCTCATGTCAAAGGAGGGAGATTCTGGTTAAAGCGTTGGCTCGTCACGCTACCCGGGTTCTTCCCCAACCTTGTTCTTATAAACCGACAGTAGTTTTGACTTGGTACACATTTTTACCAAATAGTCAATTTTTGCCTCTGACTTGGGTGTAGTGATTTGAATGCATACAAGTTTGAACGGCATATATCTCTAAATCCATCCTGCTCCTGCCGCCATTCCCATGAAGACACATTGCATTAGTTCTTCATCTGTCCACCATAAGATGTAAACATTCAATCGCATATTTGATGGGTGAAAAAGATGTAAAATACACAGGTTGCTTGCTCTCTTATCATGCTGTTTATTATCTAATATTTGTTGTATTTATGTATAAATATGATTGAACATCATTCACATAAGCTTGTTTACTAATCCATAATCAATTTTGGTGCATGAAATATGATTCAGATATCCAAGGGCCAACTATACCCCTTATCAAACCATGTCTTTTGAATATAGAATAAGTCAATATAGTTGGAATGATAGATGATACAGCATTTGATATATACTGAACAGCAAAAGAAACGCAAGTTTCGAAAAACTGAAATCTCATGAAGGTAAGCGTTCAGGTTTATGGAACGTTCATGGTAAAGTGACGTAATGATCCCAGATCAGATGATGTCATGCAATTTGACGTCCATACGAACCATTCGCACAAACACACCAACAGTGCAGCAAAACCATAATTTTAGCACGTGCATCGACGGTTATGGATGAAAAGCATTCATTTCACTCTGAGGTATCCTTTATAAAGGTTTATGTAAAAAAAACAGTTCAGTATTGACGCAAGGAGGTGTACACGCCACACAAACGATGCCTAGACTAACGACAGAGCAGAAGGGAATGGCCATTGGAAAGATTCACGGAGGTAGCTCTGCAACCGCTGTAGCTAGACAATCATCTTACCACCATTACACGACTTGCTCAACGTCATCAGCAAAGCGGGTTGCTGCTGATCGTCCCCGTACCGGACGGCAACGAGTGACTACTCATGCGCAAGATCGGTTCATCCGGGTCACTCATCTAAGGAACCGAACTCAAGCAGCAACAGTAACAGCAGCCTTAGTTCTTGGGCCAAGGGGAGCAGTGCCAAGCGATACGATTAGGCGTCGTCTTCGGGCTGCTGGAATCCCCTGCCGAAGGCCATATGTGGGGCCAATTTTGGCACGTCAACAACGCCAGCGACCTTTGCAGCCCTCACACAGCAAGGGTGTCGATGGATTATCTGGCTCAGAACAACATTAACCTCTCTTTCCCCGGATATGGCTCCCATTGAACATTCTGGGACAAAATTGGACGGAATATTGCAGCAGGTAGACAGCCACTCACACTTGCACACTTGGAATAGAGATTGGTGTTTGAGCGGAACCAGTTTCTCAGGCATTCTTTCCGACTCTAGTGAACTCAATGAGGCCACGTTGCACGGACTGTGTGCAAGCTCAAGGGGGCTATACGCGCTACTAATGAGACTGTCACATTTCGCGTTCAGGGGTATCTCCATTTGACGGACTGTGATCAATTTGAACTTATTGCAATTCAATGTCAACAGCAACTTTTAGTTGTTAAATTGACAGTGTTTTCTATAGAATAAATGATTAAACATAATTTTGTTTGTCTTCTATTCAAAAACTTGATAGAAAGCCAGACTTGCGTTTCTTTTGCTCTTCAGTATAGATATTGTGTTGTGTTGTTGTTGTTGTGTTGATGTTTACGTCTGCTTCCAACTGTTAAGTTGATGTCGCTCACATGGATGCCATGTTTAAAGCCATGAGTGATGGAATAAAATTTTGAATGCATATGGACATCCAAGTAAAACTGGGTATTAAGTTTCGAATATAGTAATGATTTTGAGATAAGCCACTTTGGAGTAAGTGGGGATAAGTAAATTATTGAAATATAAAAATAAGAAAATGATAATATAAAACAATTGTAATGAAATAATATCTTTGCTTCTATGCTTGCTTTTCTTTTTCATATCACCTTATTGAAGGGTACTGAAACAAAATGTGAACCATGTACATGTTATGTATGAAGATGAAGATGACCTGTAAATTGTTAATGGGACTTGACATCAACATGAATATCTTATCAATGTGTTCACGTGAATAGCTATGTCTTGTTTTCGTTTCTGACTTTTTCAAGACGAACATAAACATGAAAACAAGGTTGGGGAAGAAATAGCCTAGCTTGGTCAGAATCTCTCCCGTTTGAAATAAGACCAAGGGTTTGAAACAAGTAGCCTTTAAAGTTGATTCAAGGGTGGGGAAAGTTTGGCCGAGGACAATCTTTCTCCGGGGAGGATTAAGCCTATGGGGGGGGAGGGTTGACCTAGGCTAAAGTTTACACGGGGAAAGTTTGTCCAAGGCCAAAGTTTCCCCGGGGAAAGTTTGGCCAGGGGGATAGTTTGGCCTGTTACACCGGGTTCGATTCCCAACATGGGTACAATGTGTGAAGCCCATTTCTGGTGTCCTCCGCCGTGATATTGCTGGAATATTGCTGAAAGCGGCGTAAAACTAAATCTTGTTTTAGGCAGCATCTAGCATTCCAGCTTTAGGATGAGAATGCCCAGCTTGGCCTTCATACACTGTATGTTTAAAACACATATCTGGTGTCCCCGTCGTGATATTGCTGGAATATTGTTAAAAGAGGCGTACAACTAAACTCTCTCACTCACTTCATACATTTTCTACGTCCATCTGTATAACCCAAACCTATGATTTTTTAAAATAGATAAAATAAACTTAGCAAAAATAAAGGACATATTTCAGAAATGAATATGTAAATGTTTGAAATTTTCCAAATCCATTTTGCAGATGCTTCGTAGACAGAAGAAAAAGTGGTCTGTTTGATATTTGATGTTTGAGTGGAACTCATGTAATTACAGTAATCATGATATAGCGGTCTTCTATAATTGCTGCCAGCGCTTTTTCTGTATCTGAATTATGTTAGTGGGCCCTATTAGCTGACATACCTCGAAATACTTCAACATAATAACTGCCCAATTATCAACTAAGAAGAAACATCATCTGAAAATGAATGATGTAATTTCTGTTTTATATATTATACAAGTCTAAATCTTACACAGATTTTCAGTGATCCATCCATATTAATGTATCACCATTTTGCTTTGCCTTTTGCGCTAAATGAGAGCGGTTTAAGCTGGTAATTGAGAGCGATTATTATTCAAGATTGTCGTTTTATATCAATTTGAAGCAATATTTTCGTGTTTTAGTTTAACTACAATTTACTCTGTATTTTGATACATCGTATGGAGTTGAATAGCAAATGGAATTCAAAGAAATCTCACATAGGAAATGTCAGAGTATCACTGTTTGATAAGAGCTCGAGAAAAGTTAGTTAGTGGGTCACATTTAGACGTTTGGTGGCGCTGACGTCAGTACCTCGTGTGACCACCATTGACGTTCAGAACTGCACGACATCGTCTCGGCATGGAACAAATTAGCCTCTGCATCTAATGTTGCTGCATTGTAGTCCACTCTGCCTGTATTGCATGTGCGAGTTGCTGAGGTGTCTTCTAAAATTGCTATGTTAGTGGCCAACGCGTAAGCCCCATTAGTCGACATACCTCGAAATACTTCACCATAATAGATGCCAATTATCAATTAAGATTAACAATCATCTAAAAAAGGAATGGTGCCATTATATATAATAAACAAACTTCCTTGTTTCATGTGTTCGAACAAATGACTGTCAAGAAGAGAATTACATCTAATATGAGTAAGTCGAATAAACTATCTTTATGGTTCTGTGTTCAATGTTTTTGTGATCAACTCTTTTATAAAATGGACACCGTCTTCTATAATGTATCTATTATACTGTTTGCTGTATTTGACCTTCTTTGTAATATCTTCTGTGTTATATCACTGACTGAGTGAGTTTGGTTTTACGCCGCTTTTTGCAATATCACGGCTGGGGACACCAGAAATGGGCTTCACTCATTGTACCAATGTGGGGATTCGAACCCGGGTCTTCGGCGTGACGAGCCAACGCTTTAACCACTAGACTACCCCACTGCCCCGTGTTATATCATTACTTTGAAGGAGCTCCACTCTTTATGGACAACACATCCGCGTCATTCAAAGCCTTCATGCAACTTTCAGACGTCAACGAGTGCATATATGTTTTTAGCTGGCCCTTGTTACATCCTACGTGATGAGGACGGTAAAAAGGTTATCTCTCATCTGTCGATAACGGACCATATTAATTGACAGCATATGTATCATAATACATCGCCCCCTTCTCCCTAAGACCTTTAAAATAATACCGGATTAGAAGCGACTTAGGTGCAAATAGGTTCTATTTTATCAAATCATTAATACTTCAAAGCTTGTAATGTGTTCTCTTTTATATTCGAAATGCTGATGTCATCAGCAAAGATTCGAGCCTGCATGGCCGTCTGAACTCTAATGCATGGTCTCTGGTTCTCTTCGTACCGGTATCTGTTGGGGCTTGCGTGCCTTGGTTTGAATTTTCAAACAGGTTCTCTTTGTCAAATCACGAATACTTCAAAGCTTGTAACGTGTTGTCTTTTTATATTTTCGGAATGCAGACACACAATACAAACATAGATGTCCTCAACCATTCGAGCTTCACCATCCGATTCATAGGAACCCGGAGACTGGTCAGGGGATCGGTGGTCAGGCTCGGACTTGGTTGATGCATTTCAGGCAAAGAGGCAAGTGGTCAAAGGACCGAGTACTCACCATCAGTGGGATATGGTTTGTTGATGACGGAGGAGTTACAAATCAGTTCATCCAGTACAGACAGAGGGAGGGACTTGTCCACCAACCGTTCCAGAAGGAGCTTCCTCAGGGCAGCAAGAAGAGTTTTGTTCATGGTCTGAAATTCAAAGTGAATGAGTTTAGTTTTAGGCCGCTTTTAACAATATTCCAGCAATATTGCGTCGGGAGACTCCAGAAATGGACTTCACACATTGTACCCATATGGGGAATCGAACCCGGGTCTTCGGCGTGACGAGCGAACGCTTTAACCATCGGGTTACCCCACAACCACAAAAACAATATTTTCAAGTGAAAACATATTCACAAATGTAAATATTTTCTTTTTTTTCTGTTTGTTATGTTTAAGAGCAGATATTTCTTAATCTACAACGCAAAGTCTTGGCTATTACAAATAGACAATAGTTTCAAAATAAGGATTTGTGGATCTGAATATTATGCGCACTAATGGTGAACTGAATACAAAAGAATAAATCGTTCAGGTTCATTCAAAGAAATGTTAATGATATAAAACCATAGAAATGTGTACCGGTAATATGAGATTTATGTTCTTTCTCTGTTGCTCATTCTCGATTAAAGTAACTTCAAAGGCGTTGAAATTTTAGTATGAATGAGTAACTGAAATCAAATGTTTCATGCACGAATATGTGCTTTTTATCACATGAAGTTCAAAGAAAGTCTATTACAACGTGGATTTCCTGTCAAATTACAAACGAAAGTAGCAAAACACATTCCTTTTGACAAAAACGTAAATTTACATCTTGCTTGCGGTCCAAGAGGTAACTAAATAATAACAAATCAGCATTTTAGGGAATTTCTTCAACTCAAATACGGAATCTCTACCGACATCTTCAAAAGATATCAGCGTCTTCAGTAGACACAGGCAAATAGTTTCACGCGTCAATAACTAGCTTTACTCGGTAAAGGCAGGTTTCCGGGTAATAAATGTCGACTTACATGGATTTCCGGTTGGTCAAATTCTTTACGCGTGACGTTTTTTTATAAAAAAGAAATATCGTCACACGTCAGAATATCGCTTGCAAAATTGAACATCAAAGGCAACTTTGTGTGGTGTAATGTGTTTAAAACGAGTTTTGTGGCATACTTTTGAACTTAACTTATTAAGAATAAAAAAAAGCGAAACAAAACCCAACATGTCCATAATTTTAAAAACATATTGGAATACCTTTTATGAATTGTCCGAGAAAATATCATGAAAATATAAATTGCTTGACTTTTTTAGAAAACAGAAATTGTCTGCAATGATAGTATAAAAATATCTAGTTTTACAAAAATACACTGTAGCTGAAAAAAGATTAGCCAGTCTCCGTACGAGATCTATCAATCGTCAGTCGGGTTTGAAATGTCATCTTCGGACAGAAGATCTGACATTTCTGGAAGAGATTAAAAACCGCAACATCCTGCGACTGAAATACGCCACTCGGTGCTTGGCTTCCGTCACTGAATTGAATTTCACCCTTCACAGGTACGGAAGTTAGAGTCTTGGGTCGTTACAGGCTTGGCAACGTGCATTAACATGTCACAGGCAATTACCTTTAAAGCAGAATGATACTTTACTCGTGTATCTGACAAGGGCATGTAAGTATGAATGTATTTATCCGATCATTGTGGGGATTCTGCTCCGGAATAGGTCCCTAGTCACCTGGCAACTTATCTAGATGATGACAGGGGCGGTGGGGTCGCCTAGTGGTTAAAACGTTCGCTCGTCAAGCCGAAGACCCGGGTTCGATTCCCCACATGGGTACAATGTGTGAAGCCCCTATCTGGTGTCCCCCGCCGTGATGCTGCTGGCGTATTGCTAGAAGCGACGTAAAATTAAACTCACTCTTATTAGGTAAAGAGCGGCATAAAACTATACTCGCATACTAGATGATGACATCGTAATTTGACTGTTAACCTTACGTCTGACAAGGAAGATTTTGTTGGATACTTCCCAGGGAGTTGAGACGAAAAAATCGAGTGACATTACACACATACTAACATTTATATAGCGCCGATATAGGCGCACCGAGTTAGTGTAGCTTTACAATCCTTACGAGATACCCATTCACAACTGGCCGGGCTGGGACACATAATCACAGTACTTTGTCCAAGTTTACTGCACGTTGCTGTTCCCGCAGCTAGGTGTAACGACAAAACATTTCCATCATCACTGGGGATATGTATTAACGGTAAAAACATTTCCATCATCACTGGGGATATGTATTAACAGCAGAACCATTTCCATCATCACTGGGGATATGTATTAACAGCAGAACCATTTCCATCATCACTGGGGATATGTATTAACAGCAGAACCATTTCCATCATCACTGGGGATATGTATTAACAGCAGAACCATTTCCATCATCACTGGGGATATGTATTAACAGCAGAACCATTTCCATCATCACTGGGGATATGTATTAACAGCAAAACCATTTCCATCATCACTGGGGATATGTATTAACAGCAGAACCATTTCCATCATCACTGGGCATATGTATTAACAGCAGAACCATTTCCATCATCACTGGGGATATGTATTAACAGCAGAACCATTTCCATCATCACTGGGCATATGTGTTAACAGCAGAACAATTTCCATCATCACTGGGCATATGTATTAACGAGAAAACATTCCCACCAGTGACTGGTAAACTGGTTGTTCTATTGTTTTATAGGTTAAAAATTTCCCATTCTGCCTACAGTAATTTTTGTTGGCAAACTGGGGCTGTAGGAAGAATGGGATGTAACCATTTCCACCATCACTGGGTATGTGTATTGTCACCAGGTTTTAAAGAAACCCATTTGGGCTGTTTCATCCCATTCCATCACATTAATCTGACATGCCGAGATGCAAGGTGTTGTTTAATCTCACTTGATAGAATTATCTCATGATCTTTTTCAAAGTAACTTAGACCAATCATCTTTCACACAGTTTGTTTTGTCTGTTGTTTAACGCCGCACTCAGCAATATTCCAGCTATATGACGGAAATATGTATATGATCGAGTCTGAAACAGACATTCCAGTGATCAACAGCATGAGCAGCGATCTACACAATTGCGATACGATGACATGTGTCATCCAAGTCAGCGAGCCTGACCACCCGATCCCGACAAGCATGGGTTGCTGAAGACTACTTCTCACCCGGATCTTCACGGGTCTGTAGCACAGAGTACACAAGACGACACAAGACTACCATAAACTGTGAAACAAAGTTCAAAACAGTTCCATCACCAGATAATAAAAGTCAAAGAGGGAATACATTTGTCATCCTTTCAACACCAATACATCAATATTAAACAGTGTTCAGTAACTTCACGTGCGGTCGATATTGTTTTTAACATCAATGTCTTCTCCACACCTTAACGGACATTCTACTCACGAACATTTTTCACAAAACCCGCTTTCGCCAGTCAGGTACATTTTGAAATACACTGAACAATACAATGGAACAAAACGAATTTGTCGTTCAGTAATAATTCGTGACACATACATTTAAACAATTGTCCCTTATGACAACTTTTAAATACAATATTTCAACGCATATGGCTATAATATCAAACTATACGCTTTTGTGGCTTCAAGTTACCCAACCCTATATATGAGTGTTAACCCAAGTCAGTATTCATTAGAGCAGTTGTCTGAAGTAATGTACTGGTTTCAGAGTTTCTTCTTCTGAGGAGAGTGTTTTGCGTCACAGATGCTAATTTGCCTGTCTCATCTGCCCTTGGAAAACAGATCCAACCGTTAATAGGTCTTCGGTTCTGACATCCTGGTTTCTTCCGCTGAGAAAATCTGGGTCTATTTATTGGTCATTAGTGCCAATGTCTCATTAAGGGCCATGTGGGAGGTGTGCACGAAGACAAGGGTATGTTTTTGAATTAAGATTGATAATAAACCTTGCATAATTCTTTTTCATAAAACCATTTAAAAAATTAGTTATTTGTTTTCTTTGACAACTTGGGTAGATTCCTTAGCGATCACCTAAGCCATTGTGATTTGTTTGCACTCATGGATCAAAAGGTAACTGATGGAAGTGTCTTGTTAGTTTTGTTTCGTTGTGTTAAAGGAGCACACGCCATGATAAAAGTCTGCATAGGTGTTGAAACATGGGTCTCTGTGGTAATTAAATCCTTTCAGCAAACAATCCTATTGATTGATAGACTACGGAGTCATTTGTTTGTTTGTTTGTTTGTTGCTTTACAACCGCACTCAGCAATAGTCCAATATGTGGCGGCGATGTGTGAATAGTCGAGCCTGGACCTGCTAATCCAGTGATCAACTTCATGAGCATCGATCTATTGGGATACCATGACATGTGTCAACCAAATCAGAGAGTCTGACCACCCGATCCCGTTATTCGCCTCTTACAACAAGCATGGGTTGCTCAGGTCCAGTTCTAACCCGGATCTTCTCGGGAAGCTTGACCACCCGATCCCGTTAGTCGCCTCTTACAACAAGCATGGGTTGCTCAGGACCAATTCTAACCCGGATCTTCACGGGTCGAAAATGTTTAAACCTTTATGTTTGTCTCATTTTCGTTGTCAAACCCTCACTGTTTAAGAAACAATGCTTGTTTAAAAGTTTTACTGACTGCCATTGATTTTACCAAGACCACGTGTATAGGCGGCGGGTAGCCTAGTGGTTAAAACGTTCGCTCGTCAGTTCTAAGGCCCATGTTTGGGCCCCCCCGCCGTGATATTGCTGGAGAATTGCTTCAAGCGGCGTAAAACCTAACTCACTCACACTTGTATCAGTGATGTAGACAGTTTGTCCTAAAAGTGCTAGATGTATTTAGAAGTCAGGTGATCATGTTCATATGAGACACAATATGCAATATATGTGATTGGCGACTAGGCGGTAACCGAATGATTCCCAGGGATAATTACAAGAAACATGTTTTTGGAAACACTAACATCACATCAGCAATTATTTTAAGGCGTTAAATGAAACAGTTAAAGGTCAAGTGGAGACATTTGAGATTGACTTTGGTCGTAAAGACAAAAATCAGACATTACAATTTGTACGTAATTAAATCCTCAAAGAAACTGTATTTGCAAGTAAATTTGAAACTCTTTCGAATGAAATTAGTATAATATCGAAATAGCACATTAGTCTTGTAGACAGTTGTTTATTTTAATTTGCTTTTAGACGGACAGACAAACAATACGTTATTACCTTAAACGAAATTCGCCATGGATCCCAGAACTTGACAAAAAAAAACAAATAAATTACAACATAGCCTAATAAAACTGGTAATGAAAATGTAAACTTTTTTCTATTTAAGACCATGTAAGGAAATTTAAAGATATTGCTTTGAGAACTTCTATGTCAAACGAGCTAGTGCATGGAATGATGCATGGTAACCTTCAATTCATTCCCTCGTCTAATCCGGGAACATCCGGGTTAGATTTGGTCTTCATTAACCCATGCTTGGCGTAAGAGGCGACTAACGGGATCGGGTGGTCAGGCTTGCTGACTGGGTTGACACATGTCATTGCATCCCAATGCCGTAGATCGATGCATGATTATCTGGCCCAGACTTGATTATTTTCACAATGCCGCCATACAGATGGAATATTGCTGAGTGTGGCGGTAAACAACAAACCAGACAGCCAACCAACGCAAGAGGCGACCAATCGGATCGTGACCAAGCCAAACCTTCGCTGAAAGGATTCAATTACCACAGACCCTCATGTTCAACACCTATGCAGACTTTTAACGTGATTTTGTTTAAAGTATGCTGAGTGGTGTTTCTAAAGCACATGATACAAGTAAAGTGGCTCGTGTGAAAAGCATTAAAGTCTGCACGATATTTCTAGGTTAAAAGGAAATTCTGACAGCATCTTTTTTTTCTGTTCAACCTGAATATTTTCCAGAAATTTATGGTCACATGGCTAGAAGACCACACTGCGACACAAACATGCAATTTATAAAGTCACGTTATGTGCAAACATTCTCCTTACCCAAACAATAAAGGGTTCACCTTCATATCTGAACGGTGGGGTAGCCCAGCGGTTTAAGCGTTGGCTCGCCATGCCGAAGACCCGGGTTCGATTCCCCACATGGACACGATGTCTGAAGGCCATTTCTGGTGCCCCCATTATGGTCGTGCTGGAATATTGCTAAAAGCGGTGTAAAACACAACTCACTCACGTTTATAAAATTGGAGAATTTTCGGTAGAATAGACCCTAGAAAAGGGCAGTTAAATGGTGTCCTCATCAACGTGAGATCTGGTAAGAATTGGTCTTCAGTAACCCTTGCTTATCGTAAGGGGCGACTAACGGGATCGGGTGGTCAGGCTCGCTGACTTGGTTGACACATATAGTCGTGCACAAGACAATGATGTCAATCACTGGATTATCGCGTCCACGCTCGATGAATTCCAGAGCACCGTCATGCAACCTGGCAACAGTTGAGTGCGGCGTTCATAAAACTGTTCACTTCACGAGTCCGACATGAACGAAGAACCAGAATAATCTACCTTTCTAGTGTCTAAATATTATCCTCAAGCTAAGTATTAATTAAGATATATGCTTTAGTGAAAGTCAGGATAACATTAAAATTGACTAAATTTAGTCTCTTAAGGCGTGAAGGTACCAAGCGTATGCTCAGAAACTCTATTTCACATTCCTACCACGAACAAATACTACCAGCATATCAGTTGTACAATTTGTGTTTGTTTGTTTATTGTTTAACGCCCAATTCAATATTCCAGATATGACGGCGGTTTCTGTGTAATCGCGTCTGGACAGACAATCCGATGGTCAACATCATGAGCATCGATCTATGAGATCTGTTACACCAAATATTTAGGATTATAGGGACGATGGCACAATGACTGTCGAGATTTATACGTAGAGGGCGAGCACGATCTTTGCAAGACGTCCAACTCCTTTAACCCTTCTAAAGCAATGAGGGGCGGTGGGGTAGCCCTGTGGTTAAAGCGTTCGCTCGTCACGCCAAAGGCCCGGGTTCGATTCCCCACATGGGTACATTATGTGAAGCCCATTTCTGGTGTGCTCCGCCGTGATCTTGCTGGAATATTGCTAAAAACGGCGTAAAACCCAACTCACTCACTCACTCACTCTAAAGCAATGACTACCCAAGCCGAAACAATGCTTGTTGTAAGAGGCGACTGACGGAACTATTACGAGTGATGTGCTGATTTATCGAAAGGAGTGGCGGGATGTTTCTATTTCCCGAGCTAGATAATATCTAAATCTACATAGTAATATCAGTATGACATCCACGTGAATGTAATAATTGTTTTACTCTTTGTTTCTAAATCACAGTGTTCTTTGAGAGGCATTTTAGAAGTTGTGAAGATGAAGAAAAACTAAGTTGACTATCCATAGGACTTACTTTCCCTTAAATCACAGTGAATGTCGACATCTATACTTAGAGGTCGGGCAAGATCTTTGCAAGTCATGGCAAACATCCAACTCCCTCAAACGTTTTTACCTTAAGGCTTTTAAAGCAGTGATTGCCCAAACCGAAAAATGCTTGTCGTAAGAGGCGACTAACGGGATCGGGAGGCCAGGCTTGCTGACTTGGTTGACACATGTCATCGGTTCCCAATTGCGTAGATTGATGCTCATGATCACAGGATTGTCTTTTCCAGACTCTGTTATGTACAGGCTGTTGCCATATAGCTGGAATATTGCTGAGTGCGGCGTAAAACAACAAACCAAACCCAAACCGAAAACCGTAACTGACTAAGCTAAGGAAGACAGTTTTCGTAACCGATCGGGAAGGAAAGAAAGCCAGCTTCACCAAGTATTCTGGTTGTTACATGAACTATCTGAAGATGTGCAGGAAATCAGTAAACCACACGCGCTGCAAACACACGTTTTAACACATTGGCTCTTTCAAACAGTTCGCCAATCATCAAACAAGCATGACAAGACTTTTCTTTACATTTGAAATAGGATTATTGGCCACCTGACTGTGAATTGCTACGTGAATGGCATGAAACCTGCGCACTTGTGAGGACATTTCTTTTGAAATACATGATAAATTTCTCTTGGTAAATTTGGTCAAAAAGAATTTCTCTTACAAATCACTTCAAATCATTTCTCCAGTTAGCTGTGTTTTTTTCTCAGTGTGTTAAGCGCCCTTCATGAAAACAGACTGGCAATCTTGTTGACGACTTATTCAGCAAATTGGGCAGAAACGCGTTAATGATCATGGCGCATGTAGCCATTTGAAGACCGCAGTTTGAGTGATCTGAACAAGTATGAGTGCTGTGTTAATTTTACGAAACGATTGACAGGACTTGTCTATTTCCCGAGCGAGGTAATATCTAAATCTAACATAGTAAAATCAGTGTGACACTCGTGTTATTGTAATAATCTTTATTACCCTTTGTTTCTAAATCTTTTTTGTGTCTGCACTTTTTGCACTGATTGCCATGGACAATCGAAAGCGATGACGTCGTTTCCAATATGACGTCATTTCAACCTAACGTTGGAAGATAAAACGTATAACGAGACAGCAAAGGATATCTGTTAGTTGTCTCCGTGGAATTGTTCAAAGACTTTTTCTTGCCTAGTGGTTAAAGCGTTCGCTCGTCTCGCCGAAACCTCGGGTTCAATTCCCTACATGGGTAAAGTGTGTGAAGCCCATTTCTGGTGTCCCTCCCCCCACCCCTCCCGTGATATTGTTAGAATATTGCTAAAAGCGGCGTGAAACTGAATTCACTCACTCATTTTCTTGCACGAGATGATTTCGGGTTCGCACCATTACAGATCCAAAGCTACAATCCCTCGTGACGTTTCCGGTTGGCGTTGACGTTCATTTCGACGTCGCCAAACGTTATCGCGCCTATCCAGGAGTGAGTGAGTTTAGCTTTACGCCGCACACAGCAATATTCCAGCTATATGGCGGCGGACTGTAAATAATCGAGTCTGGACCAGACAATCCAGTGATCAACAGCAGGAGCATCGTATTGCGCAATTGGGATACGATGGCATGTGTCAACCAAGTCAGCGAGCCTGGCCACCCGATCCCGTCAGTCGCCTCTTACGACAAGCATAGTCGCCTTTTGTGGCAAGCATGGGTTGCTGAAGACCTATTCTACCCCGGATCTTCACGGGTCTGCACACAAAGATATGAAACAGCGGAAATGAATAATCGCACTTTCTTCGACAGAAAATACCACTATGAGAACTCGAGAGGCGAATTTGATTCTTTAGAAACGACTGGAGGCGTGATGTCTCTTGTTTGCAATTCGTTAGAAACAATTGTTTTTCATTTTGGATTCATTTTAGTTTTTGGCTTCAAAACCCGTATTACCTGATAGACAGTGTGAATTGCATGCCTTTTACGACCGATGTATCAATAAATGATGGCGGGACTCGATTTGAGTCCTTTCTCTTCCTGATAGCAACGACAAAGCATTCGAGGGAAACGCAACATGACAGCGATCTTAGCCATTTGTGACAAAATCATTTGTGTCAGCAGATGTACAAGAGCAGGTAAAATTTACATGCAATAAAACCAACTATTGGTTACACTTACTTGGGCTTTCAGTTCAGATTTAAAGAAGTCAATATGTGACGATGTTGCTTTGGCCTTACAACACATACTAATGAATATCTATCAAAAGGTAAGGATCCTCCGTTTTGTATCGCTTGTGAAGAAAGAAGATCTGAATATTAATTCTAACCCGGATCTTCACGGGTCCTATCCAGGAAGTGCAAAGCGAATCATGAAAACATGACGTATGACCAACGACGATGGTCTCAATTTCGACGTTGTTACTCTAAACGTTGTAACTGTCTGTTGGCCGTATATTGATTGAAAGGCGCGGAGCATGGAGGCAATTTCTGCTGCCTGCAGTTGATTTCTAATCGTCTGACCCGAAACTCGTACCCGAGGAGTCTGATAAAATTTGCAGCAATTTGATTCGTAGTTTAGGTCGATGTCTTGGAGACTGGTTTCGAGTCATCGACACTGTACTCTTGACGTGGGAGCTGGTCGTCAACATTTTGGTTATGCTGGTACTTGTTCTATAACCTTCTGGTCAGAAATCTTGAAACACTGAACCTATTGCCAACTGACTTGTGCCAGCTTCTAGGGCTTAGATTTTCGAAGCTCTCTTAGCGCTAACATAGCCGTAAGTTAATGTTAATGTATGGCTCTTGCGACTATCTTAGCGCTAAGAGAGCTTCGAAAATCTAGGCCCAGGAACCTAATAGTCATGCGTTTTGTTCCTTGTTTAACGCCGCACCCAGCAGCATTCCTGAATATATGGCGGCGGACTGTAAATAATCCAGTCTGGATAAGACAATCCAGTGATCAATAGTATGAGCATCGATCTTCGCAGTCGGGATACGATGACATTTGTCAACCAAGTCAGAGAGCCTGACCACCCGATCCCGTTAGTCGCCTCTTACGACAAGCATGGGTTACCGAAGTCCAATTCCAGTCCGGCTCTTCACGCGTTGCCGACAATGTATTGGTAGGTTACTCATTGGCAATTAATCAAATTAAGTCATTCACAACTGTGTGTTTAACAGAATCAGTAAGATCGACAAAGGATATGGTCCACTGAGATTACTCAACCTTCTTCGAATGTATGTCTCAAGGTCGCGTAAGACAGCTGTAGGGTGCGTGTTTGGTGTTATAACGGATACATGATATGATAGTGAGTGGGTCCACGCCGTTTTAGCAATATTCCAGCAATATCACGGCGGGGGACGCCACAAATGGGCTTCACACATTGCATGTGGGAATCGAACCCGAGTCTTCTTCGTGACGAGAGAAAGCTTTAACCACTAAGCTACCCCACCGTTCCATATGATATGATATGATATTATATTATATGTAGCATGAAAATAATGAAAGTATTATTACTGCATTTCTGCTGTCAGTCTTATGTCTTGGTTTCATGTTTATTAATCATAGTCTCGATTATCTGATACCCCAGATTAATAACTGCTACGATTATCCATCATTCATTCGATAGCCCATGATGAGGAAGTAGTACATTGTGTGATGAATTGCTCTGTATTATGGCAGTTTGGTGTCATCAGCCACGTGATCTTTCTCAAGGAACAGGGGCGGTGGGGTAGCCTAGTGGTTAAAGCGTTGGCTCGTCACGCCGAAGACCCGGGTTCGAATCCCCACATGGGTAAAATGTGTGAAGCCCATTTCTGGTGTCCCCCGCCGTGATGTTGCTGGAATATTGCTAAAAGCGGCGTAAAACCATACTCAGTCAGTCAGTCAGTCTCAAGGAACAGCTAATCCTCTCCGACCAGGGTCTTAATCCCCAGCAATGTGTAAAGCCCATTTCTGGCATTTTGCTTCAATCTTGCTAAATATACAGCGTACGACCTTACCCACTTAGAGATATATTGTGTTTGTTTGTCTGTTGTTTAGCGCCGCACCCAGCAGTAGTCCAGCCATATGGCGGTGGTGTGTAAATATTCGAGTCTGGACCAGAGAATCCAGTGATCACCAGCATGACCGCAGTTGGGATACGATGACATGTGCCAACCACATCAGCGAGCCTGACCACCCGATCCCGTTAGTTGCCTCTTACGACATGGGTTCCTGAAGACCAATTCTAACCCGGTTCTTCAAGGGCATCATGTATGATCTGTTCCAGTGAGTACAAGAGGTTGTCTTGTACATGAAGCGATGGTACAACGTATGTATCAGTTGCTACCCCGGTCACTGATTGAATGTAATCGAAGCACTATACGTCGTATATGTAGGAACACGTACACAATAAAAGCGACAAAATATTTCCATAATAAAATAGACAGAGTGAATGATAGAGTGAGTGAGTGAGTGAGTGAGGGAGTGTGGTTTCAGCAATATTCCAGCAATATCACCGAGACACCAGAAATTGGTTTCACACTTTATACCCACGTTGGGAATCGAAGCCGGGCCTTCGGTGTGACGAGCAAACGCTTTAACCACTAGGCTACCCCACCGCCCCCTTCAAAAGCTGAGCGCATACTATGATTCTGGTTGTATCATCAGGATGTGTATATGAATTGCTATCAAGTAGTAATAATACCAAATGTTCGTAAAAACTTCGTATTCTGTTCATCCGGTGGCACCAGTAGCAAACACACGCAAAGGCATGTCAATTGTTCACCTAAAATGTCTGAAATATGTCAGAAGTAAGCAGAAATGCTTAACCGCGACCTTCACACTACGTGAGTGAGCTTTAGTTTTTAGCACTATTCCAGCAATATCACGGCGGCGGGGACACCAGAAATAAGCTTCACACATTGTACCGGGAATCGAAACCGGGTCTTCAGCGTGAAGGGCGAACGTTTTATCCTCTAGGCTACCGCACCCAGCTTCCCCACCTCCTTTCCCCCCCACACTAAGACAAAAGTTACTTCCTCATTCACATGTAAAGATACATCAATCTTGGCTCTGAATTCTTTGGTAAATTGATTTATACGGAAATATAATTTTAGTTTTTTCATAACAACTTTCTCAGGTTTTAAATGGGATCTTGTTTCTCAGAGTCACAAGTATGTGTCAGTGGGTATTTTTATCTCAACAAAATAAAATCACGGGAAACAGGTTAACAAGAATGTAATTGCGTGAGCTTGGTCGCACGCAGAGTTAAACTCTATTTCAGTTACATCATGGCAGTTCGTTTAATGTGGGAGGACCACACGTCTTGGATGTTTGCCGCTTCGATGAACCTTTGATGCTGGCAACCAAATATAGTTCCTTAACAACCAACGATTGTAGGATTCTGACGCATCTTGACGTGCCTCCGAGAATGTAAATCAAAGCAACAAAACCCTTAAGGTAATCGAAAGTTCTCTGAAGTGCTTAAGGCAGAGAACATTGTATAATTGTAACTTTATCATTTCCATGTCGTTGTTAAATCACTTGAAATAGTGTCGATACCAAATGATAGCGAAAAGTTGAACGTATCGTGCTTCGCCGGTCAGAAACACACGCAAAGACAAGTCATGTGTTCAACTGACACAAGTTACATGAAATTAAACCAACTATTGGTTATACCCACTTGGATTGTCATCCAGATTTGAAGAAGTTAGTATGCGACGAGGTCGTGTTGGTCATTCTAGATATACTCATGAAAACCTGTTGAAACGTGAGGATCCTCCAATCTGTACCCCTTGTGTTGAAAGAATCACGGTCAAGCATGTCCTGCTTGACTGTATTGATTTTTCCATCGCAAGAGATGAATATTTCAGCGTAAAAACAGTGAAGGATCTTTTTAACGATTTCAGTTATTTGATAATTGTTCTTGAAAGAAATAGAATTGTTTTCCAAAGTTTGAGAAATGTGATTTGTGAATATATCTTTGGCTAGATCAGGATTTGTCTACAGTTGTTAACATCTGAAGGGATGGTGTAAATCCAGCTAGGGTCTATGCAGGTAGCAAAAGTACTGTGAGTCCCCATGGTCCCTAGTATGGTGATCTACCTTCAGTTGTTGGTGATCTATAGCCAATATTCTACTGTCTTCAGTAGTTTAGATTTTCATAGGAGCTTTACATCCATATCTGTAATATCATAACATATGTTATATAAGGGATTACACTTTCATAGCAAAGTACAGATTCTAGTACTTTTGTTGGGTTGAGTCCCATCCGGTATTCGAACCCACACCCTCAGAGTCAGGCACCTAATCGCCAGCACAGAAATTCAGCCGCCTAACCCGCTCAGCCACCGTTGACTTAAAACCTCAACTCACTCACTCATTCACCCACTCACTCACTCACTCACTCACTCACTCACTCATTCACCCACTCACTCACTCACTCACTCACTCACTCACTCACTCACTCACTCACTCACTCACTCACTCACTCACTCACTCACTCACTCATTCACCCACTCATTCACTCACTCACTCACTCACTCACTCACTCACTCACTCACTCACTCACTCACTCACTCCCACTCACTCACTCACTCACTCACTCACTCACTCACTCACTCACTCATTCACCCACTCACTCACTCACCCCTCACTCACTCACTCACTGACTCACTCCTGACACATGTTCTCCACATTTTCAATAGGAAAACATTTTGGAAGCTGAAGACTCTTTATTCGGCTATAATTACTTCCCATCAACCCGATCAGTCGATGAACATGATTATTGTCATCACTGTGAGACGACATTTGACAGCTGTTTGTGTCGCTGAAGACCACAAGAATAATATTACAAAACACACATCTCCATTCTAAAACGAAAACATTTAAGCCGAGACGGAACGTGTGGGATGAAGGTAATTAAGTAAATGTGTGTCATCGTAAAGATAATTTCTTGATTTAGGTTGTTTTGCTAGGGAAACATGTCGTATTTTAATCGTGCCGCAAATTATGTGGTCAAATATGTCGACGGTGCCATGGAATGTGGAACCGTTAGATTAGTGCAAATGAAAACATTATCGACAGAAGGATAATCATTAACCTCGAAACAGTGAGTGAATTTAGTTTTACGCCGCACTCAGCAATATTCCAGCTATATGGCGACGGTCTGTAAATAATCGAGTCTGGACCACACAATCCAGTGATCAACAGCATGAGCATCGACGTGCGCAATGTGGAACCGATGACATGTGTCAACCAAGTCAGCGAGCCTGACCACCCGATCCCGTTAGTCGCCTCTTACGACAAGCATTGTCGCCTTTTGTGGCAAGCATGGGTTGCTGAAGACCTATTCTACCCCGTATATTCACGGGTCTCGAAACAGATTCCATGTTACTCATGAAAATTATACGGTTGGGTCACTGCCTGACTGTCGTTTAACCCCATGCTCAACAATATTCCAGCTATGTGGGGGCGGTCTGTAAATAATCTGGACCAGGCAATCCAGTGATCAACAACAGGAGCATCGATCTGGGACACGGTGACATGTGTCAACCAAGTCAGCGAGCCCGACAACCCGATCCCGTTAGTCGCTTCTTACGACAAGCATGGGCTGCTGACGACCAATTCTAACCCGGATCTTCATGGGTAGGTTGAATCACTGATTACCATCGGTGACAGATGGTGTTTGTGAAGGGCTAAGCGCATTCTGCTACATTTGTACGGAGTGACGGAATCGAAGCCGCAGGCTCATCGACTTTCGTTGATACTGGCGTCACATCTGACGTTAATCCGAGTTTAAAAACATATTAGTATACATGAGAAGAGGACCGTTGGTCAGATTCTTCTCATTTATGACATCATTGGATGACATGCCACTGCATATGTGTATGACCTTTGCCACATTTGCTTACCTCTTTTTTTAAATTTGTGCACTGCTTACCCAGCGACTAAAGTACTGTCGGAAATGCTAGAAAAATGCTTTTTTAGCCTTAATATCTTTATAAAGGTGATAAATGTACTATGTTGTCAATATATCAACTCGCCTATTGTCTACCTAATTTTTATTTCAATCGATTTAACATTCCCATGCATTTAAAGGGCAGTTTAGAGGAGAGAATTTGGTACCAAAACAGCAACTTAATATTTTTTCAGAGTTCAACAACAGAAATCTGAAATAGTCTTTACATTTATGCTAATAATACAGGTGGTGTAAAAATATGAATTAACGTTTTTCCTAAACAAATAAATATTCAATGTTTGTGTTACTTTACTTAATTATCGTTTCTTTATTGAAGAAATATTATTATAAATGTTAAGTCTTGATAAATAAGTTTCCCGTCATGCATGCACATCTTTATCACAGCGTCCACTATGGCCAACGATTTGCAGTCGATTGTTGCAAAGGTTTATAGGTTTTTTCTGCTTAAAAAAGACAGAGGTAAACCTTTCATTAGTTTAGAAAGGGTTTATTACAGAACTTGTAGAGCTGTTGGCATGTCTTACCAACAAGTTTACAATATTGTAAACAAATCAGACAAGACAGGGACCGTCTCAAATGCAAAACCGGGACGTAAAACCATCCTTGACAACTTTGACAAGGGAGTGCTTAGACGGGTGGTCTACAAACTTTATGAGAACAAAAATATACATATTCTAAAGAAGCTACACCAGTGACTTCGTTAAATCTTTGGCCAATGTTCACAACTAGATTAAACTGACCGAATTACATCCATATGTTTTCATATGTAGGTATTGTAGACTAGGGGCAATTCTAGGCAGGCATTGTAGTCCTAACAAATCGAAGCTTGTACCAGGCAATGAATGAATGAATGAAATATTTCAGCAATAGCCCACCACGTTTCAGCAATATCACGACGGTGGCACAAACTATCAGTCAACATTGTTCGGATTCAAACCAGTGTCCGGAATAAAACCATTGGCCTACCACACTTCTCCTTACTCTGTAGTAACGTTAAATGAGAGCTGTATTAGCAAAAAGTAACAAAGAAAAGAAACATTTCTGGGAGGCATCGATCGTTACATCTTACGTCCAACAATCAGCCTGAAGAAAATCAAGATCAAGAAAAAATGTTCAGGTTAAAAAAAGGATTAGAAACCTTTTTCAGAGTGATGTCAATTGGTGCTATCTGACATGTAACGTAGTGGATAGTGCATGTGCTGACAGTCCACAGAGCGGCTTCTGGATGAGTTCAGAAACTTCTGACAGCTCCGTAATGTGATAACGGTTGTTGGAGTGGTTCCACCGTTATCTGTTTACCGTTATTATATTTCAGTACTGTTCTAGGTCC
Organism: Haliotis rubra; assembly: GCF_003918875.1. Classification (NCBI taxonomy): domain Eukaryota; kingdom Metazoa; phylum Mollusca; class Gastropoda; order Lepetellida; family Haliotidae; genus Haliotis; species Haliotis rubra. The sequence goes on from NW_025767690.1 coordinate 469,808, forward strand.
TGTGAGGGTTGATGTTTAGAACGGTGTTCTAGCTAGCAATATATGCTTGTCGTAAGAGGCGACTAAACCGATCGGTTGGCCTGATTGCCTGGGAAGACAGCGAGTCATCGTACCCGGCAACGTTTATCCTTCATCATGATGCCAATCACCAGATTGTTACTCCAAATTGAAACATTTACATATACCTTGAACGTATGCGAGCGGGCGTGCGTGCGAGAGAGAGAGAGAGGGGGGGGAGAGAGAGAGAGAGAGAGAGAGAGAGAGAGAGAGAGAGAGAGAGAGAGAGAGAGAGAGAGAGAGAGAGAGAGAGAGAGAGAGAGAGAGAGAGAGAGATTGTATTATATCCATACAGCAATGATGTTTCATGTTATATTTATCCTAATGTTAAATTATTACGTTACTGAACTGCTTTGTTCCTCAGATGTTGTTGACATACGAGGTCAGTTCAATCTCTGTTGTTTTGTTTATTGGACAATGTCAAGGCTTGGACAATTACCGGACACGGCGGTGGCCATGAACTTCCGCTGCAGGTCGACAATAGCTTTTCCATAATCAAAACAATGCTAAAGAAGAGGTCATTGTACGATTCCGAACGTATCATTAGCACCTATTCAGGAATCAGTAACCAATAATGAATGAGCCATGCATTTGGAGGAAGATGATCCCCAGCAGAGATGATTAAGCATTGAAACTGCGGATGCAACTCAAAGTCGCCGAGCGGAACATGTATAGATAATACGATACCATTAACATTGTCAGCCCAAAGTACATGGCTTTATACTAATGGTACAGCGAATAATTCTTGAATGTGATCTCGTGGCTAACCCTTTCGTAACTTGATGGTGGGTATGGTTTTGCGCCGCTTTTAGTAATATTCCAGCAATATCACGGCGGGGGGCGCTAGAAAAGGGCTTCACGCATTGTACCATGGAGGGAATCGAACCCGGGACTTCGGCGCGACGAGCGAACGCGTTTACCACAAGGCTATCCCAATGACACCAATGATGAACCCATGAAGATGGAGTTTGAATGGGTCCTCACCAAACCATGCTTGTCGGGATCGGGTGGACAGACTCGCTGACTTGGTTTACACGCGTTATCCTCATCACCTTCACACAGCATGTAATACCGGAGTCCAGAACAATCCAGAAATTAACACAATGCCTTTGAGAACAGTTCTTAATTTAGTATCGATTTCTTTCTGTGGCTGATACTTTCACTGCCACATATCATATTCAATAATCCTAATAAATTAATTTTCGTGGGTCGTGTTTCAGCCTGACGGCATACAAGCGCTACAGTGTTGGGTATGAATGAAGACCAAGCAACTCGAAGGCGTAAAAATCTTCCGAACACGTTTTCTTCGCCACCTCTTTGTTTTATCTGATTTGTGACACTTTATTAACGGCCAACTGCCAGTGCTTCCATGGTATTCAGGAATATTTCGTTTTTATTAATAATATATTGTCGTTTTTATTAAAAATATATTGTCAAACTGCATACGAAAGACCCAGAGGATGCAGGTTCGGTAATTCAGTGTGAAATGCATAAACAACATATGTATTTCCGATGCCTTTGATGTGATGCCGTCCAACAGGGCCCTCTGCCGTCACACCGTCTAAGTGCTTGTCTCATCCAGTTACAGAAGTCAGTGATAACGAATCATATATGTTTAAGTGTTCTCATAGTAACTGTTGGCTGCAGTACATGTTCGTTGTTCCTTGGAAAGCTTTTCCTATTCACCCTAGTTTCTTTTAATCAAAACACAAAGGGACGTAGAAACTCGCCTGTTGATTGCTTAAACGTCAGTTGCGGCAAAGCGTAAAACATTCAAGGTGAGTACGATGAGGAGTGGTTGAGTACAATGTATAGTGGATAACTTCATGTATTTATTATGTTTTCATGAAAGGGGCGGCGAGGTAGCCAAGTGGTTAAAGGGTTGGCTCGTCGTGCCGAAGATCCGGGTTCGATTCCTCACATGGGTACAATGAAGCCTATTTCTGGTGTCACACGCCGCGATATTGCTGGAATATTGCTAAAAGCGGCGTAAAACTATACTTGGTCTCTGGATGATGACATCGTAATTTGACTGTTAACCTTTCGTCTGACAAGGCAGATTTGGTTGGATTACTCCCCGGGAAGTTGAGACGAAAAATCGAGTGACCACCGATCCGGGGTAATAATGTTTGGGCTTTCAGCAATTATCGAAGTGTGCGGAGTCTTGGAATTCACGGAGTAAGTTCACACATTCGTTTGTAGTCAAACAAACAGTGCCATGGGAATGGCCGACTATACAGAGCTGTTCATATACAGACCTTGTCTTAAATATTCATGCCACACTAAATCTGTCCTTAAATGCTTCAAAGGAACGCTAAAATAGACTATATTTGCTGCGTCATATCGGTTGCGTGTTCACTTCGTAAATCAAACGGTCGAAGCAACTATTGCAGAAGCAACATCACCCATATTATATTAAAGAAGTTGTATATCCATAGAACTCTCCTCGTTGTTCATCACACCAACTTCTAAATGCCACTCAAACAGGTTATTGCAGTGGTGCTGTGGTCAGAATCACAGACCAGTGACATATACCAGTTAATACATATCAAACATTAAATTAACAGTTTTTTGTGGATTTCTTTGAAGGGATTTGTTTGAAAACAGAGGATCTTGTGTGAAGGGATTAATGTGTTTGAAAACTGAGGATCTTGTGTGAAAGGGTTACTTGTTTGAAAACAGAGGATCTTATGTGAAGGGATTATGTTTTTGAAAACAGAGGATCTTGTGTGAAGGGATTAAGGTGTTTGAAAACAGAGGATCTTGTGTGAAAGGATAAAGATGTTTGAAAACAGAGGATCTTGTGTGAAAGGATTAAGATGTTTGAAAACAGAGGATCTTGTGTGAAGGGATTAAGGTGTTTGAAAACAAATGATTTTATGTGAACGGATTACGGTGTTTGAAAACAGAGGATCGTGTGTGAACGGATTACGCTGTTTGAAAACAGAGGATCGTGTGTGAACGGATTAAGATGTTTGAAAACAGAGGATCGGGTGTGAAGGGATAAGGTGTTTGAAAACGAAGAAGCATGTGTCAACGGATTAAGGTGTTTGAAAACAGACGAGCAGCTGTGACGGAATTAATAAGTTGAACACAGAGGATCGGGTGTGAAGGGACGAGGAGTTCAAACTCCGGACAAACATGTTTTGCACTCTTAGTGGCATTTGTCGTGAGCGCATAATAAGTGCGAAGACACCCAAGAAACTGTTCCTGCTTCCGCCAAGGAAGTCACAATCTGAGCCCCATTGAAGACGCCAACTTGTAGAAGAGCAGCAACACTGCTAATAACATTGCTGCCATAAATGAAACATACAACTTTATGGGTGATAACTGCGATGTAGATGTTAAATAGATTGAGGTTTTCTACTATACAGGTTCCCATCTTAAATTAACTAGTTGTTCACATGGTGGAAGGCAGCGACCTAAATAGTTTGACAGTGAGTGCAAAGAATCCAAAACGCAGAAATACTACTACTTAAACCAGTCTAGACGTGCTAGGTCAGGTGCCTGTCTACAAAACTACCTTGCCGCCAAAAAGTCCTTCCGTACATTATGTCGTGACAAGGAGTTGCAACGCAAACGGGTTGTTATTGGCGATATTCAAGGTGCTCTAGAAACGAAGGATAATAAGGACTTTTGGGGTAAAGTACAGTCTCTTTTACGTTCAACAGCCTCTCAAGTCAATATATAATTTGAACCATGGTTCACATATGTTAAGAATTTATTAAATCCTGTCACGCTACCAACAACAGCTTTTGAAGGATGTGTAAACTCCCATGGTATTGAGCAAATTGGTGATTGTGGGGAACCAGATTTTCTCTCGGCTCCCATTAATCAGGATGAAATTATGAAGGCAACAGAAATGCTTCTGGCATGGTTTCTTTCAATGATTGTTCTATATTTAGAAATGTTATTTAATGCAGTGTTAGATAGTGGGATTTTCCCGGATAGATGGAATGTTGGAGTCATTGTGCCTTTGTATAAGAAGGGTGCTAGGCAAAACCCAAACAACTACAGGGAAATTAAGTGTAACAGGTAAAATATTCACTAGTATTCTAGATTCACGTATTCGAGTTTGGCTGGACCTAAACAAACCTTTACACGAGTCACATGCAGGTTTTAGAAATGACTATTCAACATTTGATAATAGTTTCATTCTACAGTCGCTTGTTCAAAAGTATCTAAGGAAACCCGGTCATAGGTGTTATGCCTCATTTATTGGTTTTCGCAAGGCTATCGCAAGATAGAGATAAGGTATTGGATGTACTGTTAAGCAAAGGTGTTCCTGGTAAGATCTTTAGGCTTTTAAGAGACATGTATAATAAGGTCAAAGCGTGCGTCCGTGTTGGTAGTAATAGGTCGTATATATTCACTTTCACATGACGTCAGACAGGGGTGTATGTTAAGTCCGGTATTGTTTATATTTTATATACATGAGTTAGTAGAGGAAATGCAAAATAGTGGCATAAGGGGTATATGTGTCAAATCGGAACTGGACGACATTTTGCTCTTTGCCGATGATGTCACTTTGGTAGATGATTCTGTCGAATGGCTGCAACGAAAATTAGATTTCCTACATAGGTTTTGTTTGAAATGGGGGTATGGAGGTGAATTTAGATAAGTCTCAAATCATTGTCTTTAGAAATGGTGGTTATCTTAGAATTACAGAGAAATGGTTCTATCGTGGTCAGGAAATGAAAGCTATTATAAATATTTGGGTGTCATATTTGGTGTGCGGACAAAACCCTCTGTGGACAAACCCCCCTGGGACAAAAACCCCTAGGACAAAAGCCCCCAAGGACAAAACCCCCCACCATGTAGGACAAAAACCACATGCTGCACCGATCGGTAAATCAAGACAATGACAAGTTAGTTAAGGCTCAATAACGGCGCAGCGTAACAGAATAAAGAGTTTGCCGCCCATTACCATTTAATTATCGTGTCGTTACTAGCACGTACCAATGATAAACAAGTCATTTTATGCCAGATGGAAACAGTAAATCAAAGAGAATTATAAAACAAACGTCCACTCGTCGTTTTATCGACTAAATAATGTCCCCACTCTACCTACTACCTACAGTATTCAATGTTAGGCTTCAAGTGTCCTGGCGAATAACTGAATCCAATTACACTAGGAATAAAAACCGACTGAAAGATGAATCGGTTCGCTGCGTAATTTGTATGGTCCACTTAATTCGATCGGGCATGTACTCTCATTGGCAATTATAGGTATTTCAAAGGCTGACCAGGCAATTCCGTCCATAACACCAGTGGGATACCCTACTAAAGCCTACATCCAGGCAATTGCCGTACATTAAACCTACTGCGGAACCAGTCAACGGTCAATTTATATGGTAGAGTTGACCGGACAGAGACCTTCGGGAATATTTCTGAATTTCCAGGCAACCTGACTGTCGCATGAAGAGGTCTGTGGTCATTCGCCGCTATCATGTCATGGCTTGATGACAGATACTTCGCATGAATCGATTTTGTCACTGTTTTGTTTATTGCGTTAAGTTTTTATTCTATCTCAATCTCGCTAAGGTTTCAAAGACTGACGAGGAACGTGATCAGACTTCGTTGAGATGGCGTAAGGCAACACCGAGTACGTTGTCAATTGAATTAAGGAAATGCAAGAAAACACCCAGAAAACTGTCACGAACGTTTGTCACTGTTTTCACATTAATGCCCTTTACAAGGAGATATGAGAGACACTAAAAGTGAAGCACACTCTCAGTTTCTTCACATAAAGCAAACATTTCCTTGACATGGCGCTGGGTGCTGTATTTCTGGGTGGGTTAGTGAGAATGGTTTTACGTCGCATTTATGTGGGGAATCGAACTCGGGTCTTCGGCGTGACGAGCGAACGCTTTATCCACTAGGCTGCCCCCACTGTCCCCTTTGGTTTAGGTCCTAACACAGCTACGGTTGATGGTGTCTCACCTTTCGCTGTGGCAATTTAGGAGATACAAAAACAGCAACTTTGAAATTGTTGGCTTCGAGTTTTGAAATACATGGGGCGGTGGGGTAGCCAAGTGGTTAAAGCGGTTGCTCGTCACGCCGGGTTCGATTCCCCACATGGGTACAATGTGTGCAGACCATTTCTGGTGTCCCCCGTCGTGATCTTGCTGGAATATTGCTAAAAGCGGCGTAAATTCATATTCACTCACTCATTTTAAATACATGACACAGTATTTTATGTGATTCATGTCTTGTTATCATGCCACATTGCACTGCAACACAGATCGTAATAATGCATGTAAAGTGACTGCACCTATGCGTTTGTAAGTTTCATTCACATAGAGGATTTCAAATGTCTACTAACGAAGACTAAGAAAGAAGTATTTTCCTACAAAATATCAATAAGCTCTCACGCTGATGAGATCGTTTCAAGCAGAGGTTGTCTCCTCTGTCTGAACAATCAGGGTTAAGTATTTCCCAAAGTTTTGTTCTAAGTATGGAATACAAAAAGGTAATCAACATGATTCTGTATCATGACATCAACACTTCCAAGTTGCCATCATCCCCTAATCCTCAATAATTATTACTGGTTGGTACAGCAATGAATGCAAGTTTATTATATTACTTTTAAATATTATTGGCATATTAGCTAATAAAATTGCAAGCACTGAATCATCGACGTCAGGAGGAAAATGTTTGGTGTACTGGAGCACCCCCGTGCGGCATCGGATTGCAAAAATACTTTGTAAGCAAATTGTGTGAAGGCAGGTGTGTGAAGGATGTGCTACGCTTTTTTGTGGTGGCGTCATTGAAATTTAGTAATCTATTCATTTGATTTTCACTGCTTTTTTCACCTGTGCACCAACTTGAGTCTGTGTCTGAGGATAATCAGAAAAGGTAATCTGTTGGACTTGCATTTCATACTTAAATGTATTACTGAATGTTTTTATTATCCTCCAAAATGTGACTAATTAATTATAATGTAATTGTACTATAGGCCTCACGGGTCATACAAATGTCGTTTGTATTTTGTCGATAGCGTTTATGTTTAGGGTTAACGAATTTCCCCTGTAATTATTTAAACTGGAGATCATGAAAATTAAATTAATAATATTTGTGATAATATGCTTGCCAAACTCTGTATACAAACGCATGGTTATATTTGACTGTTACTTGATGTCATGGTTTCGTACCCTTAAAAAAAAAAGGATGAATAATTATTTTTTTTAATAAAGTCTGTAAGGGATAATTTCAAACTGTGTCTTTAACCCTACACGTCTATTCTGTTGTTGATTTACGACGTACTCAGGTATATTACACCAGTATTTGCTTGCTTTAAATGTAACGCGCAGTGGTTGATATTATGATGTTCAAACCACTCATACTAAGCTGAATTTACATCTTACAAGCAGCATTAGTAAGATACAGATTCTAACCAATGGGAATGTGGATCTCTATAAATACCTGCTAATGAACCTGACTAGAGTGTGATCCACTTCCTCCATGACATTTTTATTATTGGTTGATCAACAGGGTATGAGGTTTAAGGTCTGTTTGTTGTTTAACACACTGAGCAATATTCCAGCTATATGGCGACGGTCTGTAAATAATCGAGTCTGGACCACACAATACAGTGATCAACAGCATGAGCATCGATCTGCGCAATTTGGATACGACGACATGTGTCAACCAAGTCAGTGAGCCTGACCACCCGATCCCGTTATTCGTCTCTCATGGGTTGCTGAAGACCAAGTTACGCTGCGGACAAAGGGCGCCTATTACGACCAAGCATGGATCAATAATTCTAACCCGGATCTTCATGTGTTTCATGTGTTTATGCGGTTTATGTTATTTTGCAGCTTCAGTATATTTCCATTCAGATAAAGACTTCCATGAGCTGTCGCTGAACTGTGCTTTAAAAACCCTCATAGAAAAACGAAACAGACATATACTCCCCACACGGAGATTAGAGGAAATCAGTTGTTGGTGTTCACACTAAAATTAGAGTGGTAATGATCTTCACATCTAATTCTTTGAAGCCCAAGTTGTTTACGTTCTGGTTCTTAAAAAAAGGATCAAAACTTGACGGAGACACTTGTCGAAATCTACACGCCCCCGCTGGGTTAAAAAACAAGAAGGTCTTGAGTACAAGACTAATTTGACAGGATACGTATTTTGATGAGATTACTGTAAGTCACGACTTGATTATGTTCCAGTGTCCGCCACGATTAATTTAAGTGCCTCCATAAAGGCAAGCCAAGCTATGTTGCAACCTTCAAGCAATAACTGGTTAAAATGACTCATCTTTGATGTTATGAAGTGCAAGTTTCTTTACGTAAAGGTCTCATTATAAAAGCTCATGTGTTGCAACACATATTTCAAAACACTAAATATCACACAAAAATATAGGGGTTACACTAATGATACCTTGAAATAACATCATTGTACCATATACTTTTCAACCACGAAGCCCACACCATTACTGCTGGAGCAAACAAACCATATACCGTAATTGCATGGACGTTTAGAGAAGTTATTTCCCCAGGAGAGGGTATATAAGACCACCTCTTCAAAGTGTAATTATATCTACCAGGGCCTTGATTTTCGACGCTCTCTTAGCACTACGATAGTCGTAAGTGCTATACACTTACATTAACTTACGACTATCGTAGCGCTAAGAGAGCTTCGAAAGTCTAGGCCATCAAGTTCTGAAGAAGAGTTTGATTTTAATTCCCTGCTACGTCTACGACAATCGCCATTAACTGGTGAAAGGTTAACACTCATTCTTAGTCAGCGTGCACATTTGTGATCATGGAAATCGGAAGAAATGGGTTTTTATTATCTGGACACAATTTTTTCTATATGACAACGACAAGTATTATTTATTTGACCTCTGTATTTGTCGGGATCAAGACCAAGCCAGTTCAGCACAGTTTAATCCACAGTGGCCAAGGAAGTTGTGTCGCAGCGATGACAAAACCTTTGGTATTGGATTGTAGGGTTCCTAAATAAGAAGTATAAGACTCTATAACGAGAGATTGAGACCGAGGGCAACAGTGTCGGTGATTTCTGTGTGTGGAACGTCACAGGAACAGTCAGTTGCAAAAGTGTTGGACAAATGGTCTCGTGTATATTAGTGGTGGTCCGGTTAATTGAAATAATGGAAGACCAAGCAATCGATCACATTTTCTCATAATCGAACAAACACGATTTTGGAACCGCTGTAATAGAGTGTGAAATACTTGATGATGGAACATATCTAGGACGTTGTCAGGGCCGGAAAACGTGTTTATTTCTAAGAAAACTCATTTCACTTTCTGAAAAGTCATGACTGAATATTTCTTGAAGAATCTGGGAAGTTAATGTTACACTGGAACTGAATCATTTTACACTGGATTTGAAATCTGCAAATGTAATTTGTGCAGTTTCTAAAAACAAGCGATGACAAAACCTTTGGTAATTGGATTGTACAGTAGTATAGGATACGTAGAATACGTAACGTAAAATACATCAGTCATTATTATGAGACACGCAAGTTAAACAAATGATAGAGTGCGAATGTAGGAGACAGGAAAAGGAAGTAGGGTGCATACTCCTTACCAGATGATCATATATATGTGCTCAGGTTATGTATAAGGTCTAATAACATCGTAACGTAAAATACACCCTTATCTATACTGTATATGATTGTATACATGGCGAAAGTATCGCAACACCCCATATTTTTCATAGTATCAATAAATATTAACCATGGCACAGAAACTTATCCAAACCTCAAGGTAATAGTTCAACGGCAAATCTAAGCGAATGGCAAATCTATAAGAAAACCCAAATGTCCTTATAAACAACCAAATAAAATGATTTTTGGAATTGAAGGAATACTTTAAATTTACTGAAACTTGATATTTGCTTAATGACGGATACACGTACTGCAAGTGATGCTCGCCTTTTTATCGTAGCAGGTGGATATTTAAAAAAACAACAATGTGTGGAAATCATACAGAATCATCATGAAGATAATCATACAAATATAAATATGATATAGTATCTTATCTTCATGTAAAATACTTTAATTTCATTGGTCAATGACGCTTTAACAAGTTTCCGTGTCATCCCTGCCAGGAAGGTGACAAGTAGAAAAAACATTAACTGCTGCCACGGTAACCCGCCAAACTCTCCGCCGAGAAGCTGTATCGCTATCAATCGTATGACGTCATAATATGACGCATGCAGTGCACGGAGTTTGAAAACCGTTCGATAAGCTGATTTTGAGTTCACTATGTACACATATATTTTTGCCGACTTTCACTGCTTTATCTAAACTATTTTATACACTGCATCGTTTGCACACGCAACTTAAACATAATTAACCCTTTTTAAAGCAGATTTTAGCTTGTCAGAATATGTTTTACTGATTTTAAACATCCAGTCGAGAGGCAGACGCCATTTTGTTTACATGTCATATAGTAGGTAGCGACCTTATCGAACTTCAAAATAAAACAAAATGATAGATTTTGTACATTTAACATGGCGGTAAGATAAATACGTTGTAAACGTCTCCCTCGGGTAATGCGGTCTGATGTACGCCTTTTTGTAGCAGTGTTATCCTAAAAGGCGTACATCACACCGTATTACCTTTGAGAGAAGCATACAACTTATAATAATGAATGGTTATATGGGATTTAAAATCATATCTGTTGCGATACTTATTTCCATGGGTATATGTATACTACCTCAGTAGATACCATGACTTTTCAAATTGCATGTAGTGCAAAACCAGATGCTCTCCCTGACGCCAGAATGTTTAACCTCATCGCCAGAGCGTCAATAACAATATATGAGTTCAAATCCCGGGTTCGTCTTGCCTGTTTGATCCTTTGTGAGTGGAGGTAACGATTTACAAAACGCCCGCAGGCTGACTAACCTGTCATTTGTCGATATTTCATTATAGGCTTACAAATGTCAAAGAACTGTCATCACTTTGTATATGGAATCAATAAACCAAACCTTCTATGTTCTTCAGGAATTATAATAATGTAACTTTAATGAAGGGGCAAAAACCACGTTCTCAAAAAATCAATTGATGTTTAACAACATCCATGCAAGAGTAATACAATTAAAAGATCCAGTTATCTTATTTTGCTTCGGTTGTGAAATTAGGACTAAAGAGATTGCTAAACCACATACCAGCGTTGACAGTTGTACCTGAACGCTGTAAAGGCTCAGATACCTTTCGAAACGGATCGATTAAATATTCTCATTTGCGCACCACGCCCTTATGGGCTACTGCTTCAGAAACCAAAGGCGTCGTGTCAGTTAATCAATGAACACATGATCAGGTGTTAACCTGAGCTGAAGAGAGTCCTCACAATTGGTACTTGGTATAGAGAGTCAAATGAGTGTCAACATATAACCCGACTACAGCCTAGTAAATCCTCGAATCAAACTGAAATAACGTTCTGTTCGTAGCTACAATACCGTGAATATCCCCGAACTAAATTGAACTAACTTCCTTTTCGTAGCTACGATACCGTGGCTATCCCCGAACCAAATTGAAATAACTTCGAATTCCTTTTCGTAACTGTGATACTGTGGATATGCCCGAACCAAATCGAAATAACCTTTATTTTGTAACTGTAATACTGTGGATACCCTCGAACCAAATTGAGATAACTTCCATTTCGTAAGTGTGATATCGTAGATATATATTGAAATAACTTGATACTGTGGATATCCCCGAACCAAATTGAAATAGCTTTCAATTCCTTTTTGTAACTGTGATACTGGGAATATTCCCGAACCAATTCGAAATCCATTCCTATTCGTAACTCTGATACTGTGAATATCTTTGAACCAAATAAAAATAACTTCCAATTCGTAACTGTGATATATGGTATGCTGTATACTTAAATATCATTGAAGATGCATATATCCGCTTTAGTAAAATTAGGGACTGGCACTTACTATATATTTTAGTCGAAATGAGTAAACCGAACAACGGATATAACGAACTATAATTAGCGTTCCATTTGAATCCATTATAATCGAAAAAACAAGTTTGAGTGAGGGTTTGAGAGCGCTAAAAGTATATCAAAAATGCTTTTTGAGTCAAGAGCAAAAACAAATGAAGGAAGTAAAGGGATTTTTTTTAAAGGAGAAATAATCATTATATCTGAACATGAGAACAATTGTGTTATCTGTAGAAGGAGAGTATTGACACATCAGAATGTACTGACTGACTGAGTTTGGTTTTTACACCGCTTTTAGCAATATTCCAGCAACATCACGGCGGGGGACACCAGAAATGGGCTTCACACATTGTGCCCATGTGGGGAATCGAACCCGGGGCTTCGGCGTGACGAGCCAACGCTTTAACCACTAGGCTACCCCACCGCCCATATCAGAATGTACATATAGACTATATTTTCAATGACACAAAGACCAATAACATTACACTAAACTGAACTAATGTCTGAAACCGGTTTCTTCGACATGGAAGTGTGAACACAAATATATACATGTTTCTCGTGAAGTGTCAGGGTTGGCATGAAACGTCGCGTAAAGTACCTTAAGAGACGAGCAGTTACCTTAAGTCACATTCGTCCCATGGATTGCAAATAGTGACAAATCATTTACCCTATCTTGTCATTACCTATATATAAACATCAGACGAGGAAGAAAAAAACCTTTCTACTTACAGCTGTTGCTCATTCAATATCCTCCTTGATTTCATATAGTGATAGCCAGGACTGGTATACCGAGCACGGACTCTCGGTATCCGGTACACAGTGTGTCCTCAAGCTCCAAACCAAGATCAATAAGTCTGACTAGGAAGGCAAGAGATTTCATATTGGTCTTGTAAGATGGGAGTGTTAACCAATTAAAGCCAATGTCAACAAATGTTAATGCAGATTTCAGGTATGGAATTGGTGGATAGGAATAAGAGATGCTGATTGGTCATACGACTGGATGAGCATTTCCCATTACGATTTCCTTACAGTTGTGTGCAACTGCACAATGAGAGTGTTGCTTGCTCAGATTGGCGTTAACTGTTTGCGGGTCACATGGGTATAGTGATTGATGAGGAGGTAGTCAACGATCAATCTTCCCCTTGGGGGTTCAAATTGTTTTAACGTAGTCTATAAAGAAATTGTTCAAGCCTAATTAATTTATTATAGAGTCTCACGTTGAAGAAACGTTCAAACCCTAAATGGTGTTAAATGGCAAGTAAGGTCTGGAGACTTAACGATTCTTTCGTTATTGTTCTTCTGTCATTTGCAGGCAATTATAAACACATTTCTTCAACGCAACCCATTTTGTCAAATATACAGGCACAAAATCTGCCAAACATGTTAGCATTTCCACTTTACTGTTGTGTGGCAGTCAACCATCGAAGCGTTAGCGAAACAGCTCTGTCGGGCGAAATTCTAACGGCTTCCGATTTATTAAGACTTTCCGCATTTGTTGACACTACAAACATGGCAACCTGGATCGTTTCGGAAGTTTCTATCAGGAACATTATTTCGGACCCTGGATGTGCCTAAATAAGAGGCATATGAGGGTGATTTAAACCGTTCTCGGCCTAACTTGCTACTATCCACTTGACACGCGGATTTCTCAACTGAACTCATTGAATTCGTGCCAACTTCAACACTACTCAAGATTCAAAAATGCTTTCGAAAGTGACACAATTCTGGACGTGAATACATTAGTTCTCGGGCTTTTCACTAGCTGTTGCTTTATGTTAAAATGTTTAGCCGTTGCTTTACACATGGTCATTATGATTTCGGTATGAGTAAAGGATGAGGACTATTTTTATGGATATACAACTTCTTTATTCTATATAGGCGACGTTTCGACATAGATTCTAATGTCGTTGCCAGGCAAGTGGTGACAACGACATTAGAGTCTATGTCCAAACGTCGCCTATATAGAATAAAGAAGTTGTATATCCATAAAAATAGTCCTCATCCTTCATCTACCCAACTACTAGACCGCCTCCGTGGTGTAGTGGTTAGAGCGTTCGCCCGAAGTGCGGAAGGTCGCGGGTTCGATCCCCGACCGCGTCATACCAAAAGACGTTAAAATATGGTACTTGTTGGTCCCTGCCTGGCGCTCGGCATTAATGGGTACAACAAGGACTGGTCGGCTCGGAGTCAGTATAATGTGTCTGAGTGGGGTATTCATGCTTCACTGCGGCATGGTATCTCAGTGGGCTAGCACTATAAAACCAGCTTCAGTCTGGGCTAGTTCAAGCAGCCCCACATACACATACACACGCATGCACGTCGTCATATGAGCGAAATATTCTCAAGCACGACGTTAAACCCAATTCCACCACCACACCACCCAACTACTAGAATACCAATCAAAGAAGTCGGTATGAGTAACATGGAAATTGACACCTTTGAGTAGTTTCCAGGAAAAGACAAAATAAATGTTTTGGGGCCTGTACAACTGTAACTGTAACTTACTTTGTAGGATATATAGAGAATACTAAACTATGTCCCGTGTAATACCATATTTATGAAACGAGTGAATGGTATTGGTATCTAACGAGCGAAAGCACGGGACATCGTTTAGTATTTTATTTACTACTCACCCAACATTAATAAAATAATATCGAGCAATTACCTTTTTCCTAAGAATTCAACCACTGTGATGACTCTCAGCTTTCCGCGAGTCAAGCAAGGTCTAATACTATTGTGACAGAGGTATCAGTATTGTGACGTCATAACTGTAAACCACTTTGGCGTCATACGTACGACATCACGCGATGTTATTACACACTGTGATATAACATTGTACAATTATTAAAAAGTGGTATCTTCAAAGGGTGAGTAATAAATTGTTCTCAGTACTTCCTGTCCGACACAGCTCAAATGAACGTTGTTAAGTACTGTAACTCAGTGTATGATAAAAAATGACTTGAAGGAAAATGAAACTTAAACCGCAACGAACCATCCTCAAACAGCACCAGCAAGACTGAAATTAAAAGCCTTATTATAGTCTGTTTGCGGTGAAAACGTACCGACGAATTTCACTTTAAGCGAAAAAGTAAAATTAAACAAATAAAGTGAACTTCAGATTGCGAATCGTCATAATTTTACCTTGCCAATTGAAAGTTTAAATCTCAGAATTTTATTCAACTTAGGATAAAAGTTGTTTAACAAACGATCATAGTTTCAAATCGCTATTATTGGTTTGTATTACAAGGGGGTAAGCGCAGTAGTTGGAACAGTAAAACAAATGCACGTGCGGTACGTGATGAGCGTTAACACAGACCAATCCTGCTTTTTCTAGGTGTTTCATTTAATGTGTAAACCCCCTTGTAATACAAACCAATCATAGCAATTTGAAACTATGATCGTTTGTTAAACAGCTTTTACTCTAAGTTAAATAAAATTCTGAGATTTAAATGTTCAACTGGCAAGGTAAAGTTATGAGAATTCGCAATCTTAATTTGACTATATTCGATGTACTTTTTTAGTTAAAGGTGAAATTCATCGGTACGGTTTCACTGCAAATAGACTATAGTCATGATGCTTGTTTTAGTCAAACCGTCCCATCTGTTAGCAGCAATATGTATACGTTTACAACAATGGACTTACAAGTAAAAATAATATAGGTTGTTGCCCTTTGATGATAGTTAGTGAAGATAACCGAACACAATTTGTGGGAATATGTCACATAGTTATGGTACCAACGCTTCGTGTTCTGGCTTCGACAGGGTCGGGACATTCGACATGGTAAACGCGTGGATTAGCGTCTCAGCGGATAGTTTCTCTGTAGTAAAGTTTGGCTGATACATAATCCGATATATGTGTGAGTAAGTGAGTTAGGATTAGTAGCCACATCGGCAATATCGTGACTAAAACAGGTTACATATTCATGACACTTACAAACCTGTGGACGAAAAACTGTAAAATCAACCTGAATATTACAAATGCAGATGCAAAACTATCATGCAAATCTAAAACTATAGACAAAACAATGCATGTGAGGCAATAGATTGCCAATAACTGAAGGTAGATCATCAGATTAAGGACCGTGGAGACTAAACTAGAGAACACTAAAACTATTTGACTATTTGGCACTGGTACTACATAAAATAGGGACTAGAGGTCGTCAACAACTGAAGGTAGATCACCAGATTAAGGACCATGGAGACTAAACTAGTTACAGAATACTAGTGATCCAGCGAGGTTGAGGATCGAGCCCACATGTCACCGGGTGTAAAAACCTTGGAGTCAACTTTGTGTGCAGACTCTTTCAGTGTTGTCACAACCCCTAGCGTACAGTACACAACCCTGTGCACTTAAAAGAACCCACGAATCCGTTGGTATTTGACCAGATGGTGGCCACATGAATACGTGCAAACACCTAGTTGCGGGTACAACGTGCAGTGAACATGGACAAAGTACTGTGACTATATGTCCCAGACCACCCAGCTCTGAATGGGTACCTCGTTAGGATGAGAAAGCCACAATAACTCGGTGCGCCTAGTGGCTGCAAGAGTTGTATACTCCCCAGGGAGTTGAGATTGATAATGCGATGTGCCGTTGAGATTGACATCCAATGATCGCGGGAAAAAATACCAGCGCCTTGAACATGAACTAGTGCGTGGATATGTGCGCTATATAAATATCTTATTTAAAAAAATTAGAAATACTAAATACTAAAACTGTGTGACTATTTGGCACTGATACTGCAACAATCGGGGCTAGAGGTCACCAACAACTGAAGGTAGATCTCCATACTAAGGACCATGGAGACTAAACTAGAGAACACTAAAACTGTTTGACTATTTGGCACTGATACTACATAAAATCGGGACTAGAGGTCGTCAACAACTGAAGGTAGATCACCAGATTAAGTACCATGTGGACTAAACTAGTTACAGAATACTAAAACTGTGTGACTACTTGGAACTGATACTGCAACAATAGGGGCTAGAGGTCACCAAGAACTGAAGGTAGATCTCCATACTAAGCACCATTGGGACTTACGGCCCCTTTGCTTTTTGCATGCACCTTATGTTACACTGTAGGGCCAGAACCCTCGAATGAATATGACCATCCCATTTAGGAATACGAGGCTAAATTGGTGGGCACTTCAGGAAGATGCTGCATGTCAAATGGCAAGATTGCTTGTTAACGAGCGTTTCAGAAATCATCACAGAAATTGAATTATCTTCCCCTCGTCCCGAGACCTATTTGTCTTGACTTTTGATGTGCACATATTCACATTGGTCCGCATGCGCATAAGAGAGATTGGTCTTCTTGAGTTACAGTTATTACTAAAAGCAATGGAACAGTATTATGCGAACGATTACAACCGTGTTCTTAGACATTATGGTTTTGAACCCGAATAATTTGAAATCTGATCTATGTTGGCGATAAGCACACCTTATTTCGAAATCCGAAGTAGTCTAACTGCAGAATCGAGACCTCTTGTCCATAATTGCGAACCAACCACTTACTGGTCACTTCTGTCTATGGCGGACGAAGTAGTTGTTGACAGTCCCCACGTCATTGACAAGATTCATGAAACCCGATGACATTTCCATGGTGATTTTCAACATTAGCCTGTCGTCTTACTGGTACAAGGTGCTTGCCAATGGAACCATCATCAAGCATGGCTGAATACCGCCGTCTCTTGGGTGTAGGCAAACAACATAGAAACAGCTAACCGGACACGAAACAGGAACACAAATAGCAATATACGTTGTCTGGCTTAGATCATGAAGATCTATGTATATGGTTGGTTTTATACCTCACTTGACTAAAACAAATAAGGTCACGTCGACTTCTTCGCCGCACAGATCCTTTCGTTGAAGGTTGACGAAGAGGGTCGAAAGGTCACAAAGAGAATGACTAACAAAACGCAATAATTTTCAGTTTATATATTATTGTCTGTTTCGATAATGAAAGTGCCACAAATGTCCCCTAAAAGTTTAACAGCGTATTGATTTCTATGCAAACGATATACTTTTGTAAACTGTTGTCATCTTATCACCAAAGTAGTTAAAGTCACAGAGTCACACCACACTTCTCTAAAAAATATTAATGCATTTCTCTCAATAATACTATCAGCCCTCAGGGAAGCTACCATATACTTTATTTGTTTACCTTTTTTACGTATTTAGATTACAATACAGAATTAAAAAGTTTGAATGAATTAATGCAACTTTGCATTAAATCGACTCTCGTGCCCTCTACCGGCCGAACCTTATTTCGAACCCCATATAGTTATATCCATTCGAGCGCTCTTTACGAATATCTTACGCACAACTAGTGATTGAAACCAATTCGGCAAACACAGACAACATCGCGTGCGACAGTTTTCGATGTACGGAGCAATTGTTTACATTCCATATATGGCAAGTGTTCTCTGTTTGAAAGCTGTTCGACTCGAAGTTTCAATTATCGATTTCAGGCAAATCGCAATAATAAGTATTTTATTGCATCAATAGGAAGCCAAAGTGAGTGCATATGCCCCAATATATATAATATTGGCCAAAATATTGCCGAAAATGTGTGACATTGTGCCTTCAAGGCTAAGCTCCAAAGCGTCCGAATTATCGCAGAAACACCCGCTAATGTGTTTCGATAAACGTTGTCATGGATCAACGGTAGCTGGTTGTTTTACTGCAGAGTGTAGATATATTAATATGCACGGTTTTCATGTAAGTCAGTGAGTGAGTGAGTTTACGTCATTTGTAGCAATATTCCGGCAATATCACCGGGAATGGGCTTCACACATTATACCCATGTGGGGAATCGAACGCTGGTCTTCGGCGTGACAAGCGAACGCTTTAACCAGTAGGCTACCCTACCACCCTATTCATCTAAGAATGTTTAATTTAGACCACCAAATGGAACTATGATTCTTCATTTTAACAGATCTGAATCTTTCTGAGCTTTCTTCAAAGTCAGAGTAGAATCTCGCTTGTGGCAAGAACCAATGATGCTGTTGTCAAACACACCAACACATCACAAAATACACACTTTAAATCTGACATGCAAAAACAATTAAAACCTTGAAATTTAAATTCAAATTCCTGGAGAAGAATATACGGTAATGTTTCAAACATGAAGTGAGTGATTGAATTTTGTTTTACGCCACTTTTAGCAATATTTCAGCAATACCCACGAAATGGGCTTCACACATTTTTACCTAGAACATAGAACAACCAGTATCGATTGGACTTGAAACAAGATCAGGCAAAAGGCAAAATAGCATGGGAAACCAAATGGATTACAGAAAATCAGTGATGAAAACATTTGTCAAGGGTCAGCATGTTTTGTTCCACTCTTAACCCCCCTCCCCTCAGTATATTGAAACTTAAGACGATACATTAAATTTTATTTACGTCATTTGTGTAAAAATGCAAATACTCTACAGTAAATACATTCAGAAATAGAATTTGTAGAAGGTGCTCGAAGGAATATCACGATTTCTACACAAAGAAATATATGTTAACAATGCAGTCAAATCCCGATGAGTCGAATGCCGGTGTCTCGAATATTATGCATAACTCGAAGTACCTGTCGGTCCCGACCATTCTCTGTTATAGTTGTCATCATTTGATTTGTTCAATATTCGATCATCTTTTTTTTCTACCCTCATAGACATACCTATGTCTCGAATACATCGATAAGTCGAATTTATTACTTGGTCCCCAGGGATTCGACTCACCGGGATTTGACTGTATTTAAATTTGAAATGTACAAATAAAGGAACTGTTGTTTTTATATAATTAATCAGATCCATTTGTTAAACATCTCGCTAAGATATATTTCCGCTTTGATAATCATGCTGCAAATACTTATGCGGGGAAGATGTTCCTCCTACGCTCATAACTGACTATTGGTTGGTTGGTTGGTTAGTTGTTTAACGCCGCATATCAGCAATATTCAAGCTACATGTCGGAGGTGTGTGAATATTTGAATCTGGCCCAGATTATCCAGTGATCAACAGCATGAGCATCGATCTACGCAATAGGAATGTGATAACCTATGTCAACCAAGTCAGCGAGCCTGACCACCCGATCCCGTTAGTCGCCTCTTACGAGAAACATGGGTTGCTGAGCACCAATTCTAATCCGGATCGTCACGGATGGCATTACTCCAAAGCAGCACAAGACCATTGAAGAAAATAAAACACATACTTATGTGTCTGTACATACTGTGTGTCTGTACATGACACACATGATAATTTGGTATATATTGCTCAAGCAATACGTGACAATTAAACAATGACAACTGGTCAGGGAAGTAATACGATAGCACCAGTGGAGTGACGGGTATGTGTCTGTAAATCAGCTGGTCATCGTCCTGTGAATGAACTCAAACGGCAAGAAACCTTCTACCATTAACAGTTGTTAGCTTTGGTATTGTATTCACGCTTCTGGCTAATCACCGAATAATTTCATTGACGTCACTACGCTCAAGGACAAACATACTCAGAGTACAGCATCCATATGTCTCTTTATCAGATCAGATCACCACGTGATGAAGACGGGATAATGAAATGAAAACAGAGGTCATGCTATTTGTATATTATAAGTTGTTCACTGGTCACGAGGGCGGCATGGGCTAATGTACCCTCGATATTTGTTTATGTTCCCTGAGCCCGAAGGGTACATCAACCCATGGGCCCCGAGGGACCAGTGAACAACGTATTATCTTACCGAACACCTGAATGTTAATTTTGAATTGTTTGAAGCATGGGTAGAAATCATTTTGTAGCCATCGCTAGATTTTGCCGACAAGAAACACAGATTCAAAGTTATGTCCCTTCCGTCGATTTGCATTCGCAAAATATCGGTAATTTCCGTACATCATACGTGATTCAAATTACTACCACGAAGTACAGAATGAGTTGCCATTGACAGCGGGGTACATTGAAATGTTACTCGCTTGTAAGCGGGTACATTGAAAATAATAGAAGAGCCCTTAGCCAATCAGAAGACGACATTTATGTGTGAGGTAAGATAATCTATATTGTAACAGCATGTGGCCGGGAAGAAAATTGGCTGTTGTTTAACGTCCCCTTCATCAATCTTCCAGCTATATGGCGGTCTGTAAAAGTCTGGACTAGACAATCCAGTGGTTGACACTATGAGAATCGATCTACGTAATAAGGATACGAAGTGTCAACCAAGTCAGTGAGTCTGACCACCCGATCCCGTTAGTCGCCTCTTACGACAAACATGGGTTTCTAAAGTCCAACTCTAACCCTGATCTTCACGGGTAGATGTACGTTTACATGTGAGGGAATATACACTGTACCCATACAGATGGTTAAAGACCGGTGAACAGAAACATCACCGTGGTTACTTATAAATTTCAATTTGTATTCGTGGCTTCCCTTTTTAAACATTCAACGTTTGAATCGTTAGTGGTTATCAGTGGGAGATGCCCAGTTATTGGTCATGATGTTCTCACGCAGATTGTATCGAACAGAAGATCACGTTTATTCTCCACATTCTAATCAAACCTTGCACTACAAAGGTTGAAGGGAACATTGAGAGTTCCCATGAGTTTTCTTAGGGGACATTGTATTTGAACTAAACAAGTAGAGCTCACAGTTGAGATGTCGCTGTCTGATATGGAACTCTGGCGTCTATTGGCCAAAATAATGAAATGTATTAAACGTATTTAAGTCTGCATAAGTCGATAAAGCTTGAACAGAGATGAAGGAAATTCGACACACGGATGAACATGTGTATTGTTGTCATTGTCAGCATTAATTTAGTTCACTCACTGCACATGTGTGGACACAAGGGGGCGTTCTGGTCAGTATCTGGTGACACCACCCCTTGCAGCCGTCACTGCTTGACACCGCCTTGGAAGGGATTGTACGCGTCGTCGGAATTTTGCTCGGGGAATTCTTTGCCATTCCTCCTGCAAGGCGTTGGCAAGTTCTACAAGTGTCTGAGGACGATGGTGACGTTTACGGACGCGTCGATCAAGTTCGTCCCATAGATGCTCGATCGGGTTCAGATCAGGCGATTTACACGTTGTCTCACATCCGTCGTTGCAGGCCGAAACGCCATTCATCTCTGAACAAAACGCGTTTCTTGCGTTTCCCAAGTTCCATGTCTGTACCAAGTTGCACCATTGCACACGTCGTTGTTGGCGTAGTCGTGACAAGACAGGTGCCACTTGTGGTCTATATGCTCGAATTCCCACTTCTCTCAGACGATTTCAGATGGTTTGGTCGGAAATTCTTCAAAGACGAGGCACCTGTCCTGCAGTGTCCGTTGCTGTAGCAAATCGGTGACGTAGGTAAAACACCCGGATGTATCGGTCCTGAGCAGGAGTGGTCACTCTTGGTCTTCCACTTTTGGGACGGTCTTGGGTCGAAATAGTGGGTTATATCGATGTCATGATCGAGATATGGTGCTGTGGTGGATGTTGAAGTGTCCTGCAACGGCAGGCTGGGACTCCCTTGCTTCAAAATGTCCAGTGGCGATATGTCGGTCAGTACAATTCAATCTTGGCATTTTTTTTATCTTCGTTTACGTCGTAAATTTCAGAATGAAATGATGAATTTGGTTTGGCTATCTATCTATCTATCGATCTATCTATCTATCTATCTATCTATCTATCTATCTATCTATCTATCTATCTATCTATCTATCTATCTATATCTATCTATCTATCTATCTATCCATCCATCCATCCATCCATCCATCCATCCATCCATCCATCTATCGATACACCTGTGCATTAATTAAGCACCACCCTATTTTGAAAATAAGATGTGATGCTACAGAAAAGTTAGGGTATAGCCATTAATTTAATCAACCTGTAGTTTATCCACTGAAAGTTTTACAAATACCGTAATCTTTTCTATTCTTTATGAAAGAATATGTTGATGAAAATGTGATGGGACTGACATTTTACCCCAAATAACTATTCCTCTCCTGCTCAAAGTACACAACTAAAAATAACAATTCTGTATATACCAAGATGACATTACACATCAAGTAAGCTTTAATTATGCATAATCAGGAAGAACCCGAATGTCAAAGATTCAGACCTTTTTCCAACAATTCGGATTGCTAATTGACAAAAACTGATAAAGGCCACATTAATAAGATTTTGGAATGAATTGTTTTCTGATTTTGAGTTTATAGTCATGAATAAACACTTCTCCTTGCCGGATACTGATAATTACAGCTAAAATCTGTTTGTTTCGTTTGTAAAGCAACTTTTACTGCATTTTAAACATTTCCTTGTTTTTAGTTTGACTGTAACGTTTCCTAAATTTTAGTTTACAAACTTTCACCCATTCACAATAAATAACGAATTTATAGGCCACACAACAATCAATTATTACTTTCACTTTTCAAAATAAGGTAACTTGTTTTAGGACAGAAAAACAATTTTGAAAATGGTAATTTCAATGATGTTTTCGTTTTTGAAATGTTAAATGCTTGCTATATCAAAATATAAAGGTTATTTTTGGGAAAGAGTTTAGAATTTCATTTCAGACAAACTTAATTGATAAAAATATAGGGTGGTGCTTAATTTATGCATAGATGGATATATATATCTATCTCGTATATTAGTGACGATGCGTCATTCAAGCCATACGAATTCGGTTGATGCATTTAGGGAAATTCTTTCAAACAGTTAGCAGCAGAGATAGTTTTTGTTTTCAGACCAGTTAATGGCAGAACTGTACAAAATCAAATCCCAACCTCCTGCGACAGAATTGCCTTAAGGTGACACGCCTGAAATTAAAATAACGCCAAAACGTATGAAGATAACATAAAACGACGTGAACGGAGTGTTTCATGGGTAAGTTCCACAGAAAGTGGGAGAACAGTTCCGCTGACTCGTGTAATTTGTTTTCTCCACAACCCTCAACTTACATTTCTTGACATGTGAAGGCCGTTACATCTAATTATCACATATTACAATAGGTCGGCTGAGTGGATTGTAAGGATATTGTATTTTTTTATTGGACTATGTAAAGTTCAATGCTGTTTTGCTTCTACGCCAAATGGAATCTCGTCCGGAAGATAATCAAGTCGGGCTCTTTGCTGATGTTTTCTTTCTATATTTACACGTACATTAAAAACAACTAGAAAATCACAGATACAGATGTAAAACCAGATGTACATGTGGGTGTCGATGATTGTTCTTAATGTAGTCCGTCAACAGGTTTATATATTCTCGGTTGTATGTGTCATGAATGTATAACTTGTTTTAGTCACTACATGTATATGGCTGAAATACTGCCGATGTGACTTGATTTCTTAACTCACTCACTATATTTACACGACTAAGTGCATTCCTTTGACTGAGTGAGTGAGTGAGTTTAGTTTTACACCGTACTCCGCGATATTCCTTCTATATGGCGGCGGTCTGTAAATAATCGAGTCTGGACCAGACAATCCAGTGATCAACAACATGAGCATTGATCTGCGCAATTGGGGATACCATGACACGTGTCAACCAAGCCAGCGAGCCTGACCACCCGTTAGTCGCCTCTTTCTACAAGTATGAGTTACTGAAGATCAATTCTAACCCGGATCTTCACTGGTCGCATTCCTTTGAACAGAAGTGAGCAGTGTGTACTGGACACTTTCTCGAGGTGAATGAGTAAGTGGATTTAGTTTTACGCAGCTTTTAGCAATATTCCAGCAATATCACGGCGGGGGACACCAGGAATGGGCTTCACACATTGTACCCATGCACTCCAGATGAATGAGCAGGGTGTTTTCATAAGGTGTTTTCACAAGAATACCATAAAACAAAAAGCTGTAATTTTTTAAAGCAGAATAAACATGCTACCACACAGGAGGAGGAACAAGATAAATAGCACTGTCCAAATCGCTTCAGTTGCTCAACACCCCATATAATCTTCCTCAAAACCTGTTATCTATGAATGGATGAAATCTCATTATGATATTTCTTTACTGGAACGTAAATTAGGAACAAAGAGCTGTAATATTTTAATCAAATTTAAAACCTCCAACCATGAATTACCTATTGAAACAGGTCCCTGGGAAAGTATTTCCTCAAATAAACGGTTTTGTCCATCATATATCTCCCAAACTGGACAAGTATTTCATCATTCATTTCAATGTACTAAATATACTACCTCCAGAAATATGCATTTAAAGAATTATTTTGTAAACAATCCTAACTATTATAAAATGTCAGACCTATTTAAAACTCAGTGTAAAGCAACTACGAAGTCTATGTTAATTTCTTTCCTTCATAATGTCTGTCAATATGACATGATTAGTTTATCCGTACAAAATTGCTGGATTTGTTTCAAGCCATAGTCTCAAATGTGATATGTTTTTGAAAAATATCCTCATGATGTTTTGCATTTATTTGTAAAGTTATGGTAATGAAGTTGATTGAATTGAAAAATCTAGCGTCTGTGAACATATGTTTAAAATGGCCCCCAGATTAATATAAGTACAACCGAAGGGACTTATCCCTTGACCAGCTGTTCGACAACTAGGAAGTCAACAGCAAGTCACCTGCATGGCGGATTTTGAGAAGTCACACGACGCCTCGGTAGGGTATTAATGAAACATCAGCTGGTCATCGTCCTGTGAATGAACCCAAACGTTAAGAAACTGTTTAGAAGCATGGTCTACCATTAATAATTGCGAGCTTTGATATTGTATTCACGTTGCTGATGTCACAAATTCCAGAATATCTGTTGATCACCGAAGGATTCCATTAACGTCACTTCGCTCAAGGACAACATACTCAGAGTACAGCATGCATATATCTCTTTCACAGTCAGCTTATGAACAGATCACGACGTGCTATAAACAGGATAATGAGAAGATTACAAAGGTCTTCTGATTCAAAATATTTTATGAAATACTTAGTTGTATAAATGTTTAAAGAATGTGTATCCGTAGAGTAGATATCTTGTTACATTGTAAAAAGTGATAATTTTGAAAACTGATGGTGGGTAATGCTATTTGTGCAAGGAATTTATTTTAGCTTGTTTTATTGAAATGAACACAATTAATAATTTATATTTATGTATATGATAAGATTCCATAGGCACACAGAATAGATTGCATGGATGAGTAATATACATATTTTTAATAATCTCTTTCATACAGGTTTATATGATGCCACACACATTAAGACGTTAATAAGTTTTCAGTGCAATAGACTTTAAAAGTGATGTCCATCTATCAGTTTCAAACAGGTTGATGTGACACGAAATTCACATGTTTTTATCAATTACGGAGAAAGACTTCAGTGTCTGTATTTTGCATTAATTACCTTGTAGAATCTGCTATTGGACGATGTTTCAAGATAAAAAAAAATCAATCTATATACTGAAGGAAACAAATAAGGGAACACCACTTCATGGCAGTGTTCCTGTATTTATTCTCAGATTTCCTCCCTCGGCGCTATTCAAAACTGGTGATGAAAACGGGAAAATATTAAAGGAACACTTGTCTTTTCCTGTGTTCCTTTATTTGTTTCTCTCAGTATAGTTCTTTGAGACTATTCTGAATTTCTTGTCAAAGCCAAATACTTCCGGAATATATCAGGTTAACAAAACATTATATTTGGCACAAAGATTTTCTAGGAGATGTAAAGTATTTTTCGTATTGAATACAGCATCCAAGTGTGTACAAGTTGTTCATATTTTTTAAGGAAATATCGGAAAACAGACACTTGTTATTTTCTCGTTGTTACCAAATCGTTGGACTTCCAACTTTATTTTGTGTGATTTTCCTTTGATTCCAATAATAACTAATGCTCTCAGTTCTTTATGCAGATCATTTTAGTAGACAATTAAGCACTGGTTACATAACCATATAGAAAAGCGAATAGCTTCAGTCGGATATCCATGTAGTCTCTCAGTTATAGCAAGTGGTTCCGATGATATTGTTCAACATATTTACACAATAATGAGTGAGTTTAGTTTTAGGCCGCTTTGAGCAATATTCCAGCAATGCCACGGCGGGGGACACCAGAAATGAGCTTTACACATTACCCATGTGGGGAATTGCACCCCGGTCTTCAGCACAAGGCGACCCCCAACGCCTCAACACAATAATGAGAATAGTAGGGGAGAAATATATTCGCCTTGCTTTACACCTTTCAATCAACTGGAATAGCGTGTTGAATTTGACTTCAGCAACCCATGCTTGTCGTAAGAGGCGACTAACTGGATCGGGTTGTCAGGCTTGCTGACTCGGTTGACACATATCATCGGTTCTCAATTGCGTAGAACGATCCTCATGATGTTGACCACTGGATTTTCTGGTCCAGACTCAATTATTTATAGACCCCTGTCATATACCTGATTGCGGCGTTAAACAACAAACCATCCTTGTGTTGCATGACTTGTGCACGACATTTCTGATTTGATACTGTTGCTCATTAGATGGAATAATTTTGAAATATTTACTAAATATACAACATTATATAACGTACATATATGGCCTAATACCGCATAAATCCAGTCTGGATCACACCCACGCAGAAGAACGAAAATCGACAGTCGATTTGTGTCTGTTTATTGGAAAGAAATTGTGTCTGAAGGCTACATCGTGATTCACATTTATCCGATCTTAGGAAATACTAATGCTTTGTAAACATACGTCATTATTTCAATATAGTTATTAATCCCAATTTCACCTTACCTCACCTCATGCTGTGTTTCTTTTCAAGAACTGGAGTAAATTGTTAGTTCGTGACGTTGTAGAATAAAGAATATCATGTATACAGTAAGACACGATCGCGAGTATTTATATCAGTGACGTGAAGTAATAAAGGACATCTAAACTCTTCAAGGAAAAAAAGAAACGCACATGCTCAAAATAGGGAAATGTATTAAACGTATATAACTGTACATAGCTCGATTAAGCTGTAACTTAGATGAAGGAAATTCGACACACGGCTGAACAAATGTATTGTTGTCATTGTCAGCATTACTTCAGTTCATCACTGCACATATGTGGACACAGTAGGGTGTGTGTGTGTGTGTGTGTGTGTGTGTGTGTGTGTGTGTATGTGCGTCATTCTGGTCAGTACCTGGTGACACCATCCCTTGCAGCCGTCAGTGCTCGACACCGACGTGTCGTTTAGTCGATATGCTCGAATTCCCACTTCTCTCAGGCGATTTCTGATGGTATGCAGAACGAGGCATCTATCCTGCAAAGTCCGTTGCCTGTAGGAAATTTGTGACGTATGTGAAACACCCGGATGTATCGATCCTGAGCAGGTGCGATCACTCTAGGTCCTCCACTTCTGGGACGATCTTGGGTAGAATTAAAGCAGGTATATCGATGCCAAATCGAGATATTTTGGTATGGTGGACGTTGAAGTGTCTTGCAACGGCAGACTGGGACCATGCGACCCTGCTTCCAAACGTCCATGGCGATATTTCGGTCAGTAGCATTCAATCTTGGCATACGTCGTAAATTTAGTTTGACCTTTTATAGTCGATGTCTCTACTCATGTTTCCGACACATTACACGTGCATTAGGTGGAAATAAAACTTTTTTCTGCATCCACTTTTCATGCATTGTTTTCATTTCTTATGACAAACGTTTACATAGATATTGTGGGATGTGTTTGCGCGCAATACACAACAGCCACGACGTGATTAACGGGATTCAAACATAGGAATTGTCTTAACGACGATTGCTGTCAAGATATATGGAAATGAGCTGTTGAAATGAGCGTTTAATTTTTGAAGTGTGTATTTTCCCTATACTTTTGTATTTGTTTTTTGATTGATGAAAGCCGCGATGGAAAGAGGCCAGCTGGTAGATTGTGGTTCATTAAGACACGTGCACTACAGCCATAAAAATAAAACAGTTTTCGTTCATACAATATTGTCCATGTTTTGTCGGTTTTAATTTAAAATTTCTTTGTAACTGCATGACATTTCAATGATGGAGAAAGGTCAAAGTGAAACCAGTTATTTAACTACATAACAGTTCAATGTTGGAGAAAGGTCAAAGTGAAACCAGTTGTGTTACTACGTACATGGCAGTTCACAATTGGAAGAACCCGTGAACATCCGTGTTAGAATTGATCTTCAGTAACCAATGCTTGTCGTCAGAGGCGCCTAACGGTGATCGAGTGGTAAGGCTAGCTGACTTGGTTGACACATATCGTCGTATCCCAGTTGCATAGATCGATGCCCATGCTGTTGATCACTGGATTGTCTGGTCAAGACTCGATTATGTACAGACCGCTGCCAAATAGCTGGAATATTGCTGAGTGCGGCGTTAAACAACAATCAATCAATGAGTCAATCTTCACTGTCAAAAAGTGTTTGCAGCCCCTAAATGCTCCCTATTGTTTTAACATTTAATGTGGATCCGATTCCGCAGTCCCACTTTTATACCCTTTAATTAGCCTAATTCCGCTTTCCGATCCTGTTTTTGTAGTTCTTTTGTCTCTGATTAAATGGCTGCCCACATGGCAGGTCAAATGACCATGTGCTCTGACGTTTTCTCTCTGACTGATGCCATAGCCTAACCGCTATCCGGTCCATACGCTGATATAGCCACCAGTACCCACTCCTACTACCCACCTATACCTCATTTACATTCACACTTCATGTTTTCCTCTGGTTTGTCAAAGAGTTTCACTTCTAACAGTGCTCTTGGACTTGGGAAGGCAGTACAACATACACACAAACAGTCGGTAAAATGTCATCTGATTTTTAAAACAATGTAAATTTATATTGTTAACATTCAGACATAATGTGAGATACAAATTAAACTTCCAGCACTCGCTAACCAGTAAGATAAAATAAGGGGGTTTCAAGTTATATGGTGAAAAATCACAATATGATGCATGGGAACATTATGACATTTTTGCCTCTGATTAGAGAAAACCGTAAAGAAAGAATCAGAGACATCATATTTCATCAGATCAGTCAGGTCAATATATCTGTAGCAGTGTCAACGACCAACAGAAACATGCGCTGTTCTGCTGGTAGGTGCGTCGGGTGAGTGAGTGAGTGAGTTAAATTAAAGAAATTCGCCACATCGGCAAAATTCCAGCCATATCGTGACGACAGAAGGCCATACCATAAAGAATATACATATCGATACTTGTTTTAAAAAAAATGCAGCCATTGAAGCACAGTATAACAACCAGATTATAACAAATTATAATTAAAATCAGTTTAAGATCATTCTAAATAAAAAATCATTTGTTAACAACACAATATAAAATTGAGTTATAGATCGTCAACAACCAAAGTTAGTGATCTGTTTGATTGGCCACCGTGCCTTGTTGTTGTTGTTAATCCCCCTGATTCATTCCTACATGTTGTTATTACTTAATCCCTGTTCATGTATATAAGTCTGTTCTGTGCTGTAGTGCTTCACTCTTGCTTGACAACGGTATAAGAATCCATACCGAAACGTCGCATCATATATAATAAAGAAGTTGTTATCCATAAACTTTCTTACTTTCTTATTTTCCTAACCAAAGTTAGGCCACTATACTAGGGACCATGGAGACTTTCTGTACGGTTCCCCAGCCGGGTTTACACCATCACCATATGGTTTGTCAACCATAACCTCGTTGTTATTTTAGGTTTGTGGATGCAGACTGGCATGGGAGATCCTTTGAAATTTGAGGGGGCAAAGTTAATGACTAGGCTTAGGAACTCATAGACTGAGCCTAAAGGTAATTGCATCGTTTACAGAGATTGTTAGAGTTTGAGCGTTGGTCACCATCGCCTTTAATCCTGGATGTTGGCATGGATTGTTATAAAAGTTGGTTGGTTGTTGTTGTTGTTGTTGTTTAGCGCCTCTCTCAGCAATGTTCCAGCTATATGACGGCGGTCTGTAAATAATCGTGTCCGGACCAGACAATCCAGTGTTCAACAGCATAATCATCGTACTAAGCAACTGGGATACGATAACATGCTGGTCAACCAAGCCTGACAGTGACGGTGCCTGAACCAATCCTAATCATCTTTCTCCGTTGTTGTCCACCTGCCACAGTGAGGGAGCGGTTTGCGTGCCTTGCTCATTCACGCCACTGACCCGTGAAGGTCCGGGTTAGAGTATTAATCTTCAGTAACCCATGCTTGTCGTAAGAGGAGACTAACGGGATAGGGTGGTCAGGCTCGCTGACTTGGTTGACACATGTCATCGGTTCCCAATTGCGTAGATCGATTCTCATGCTGTAGATCACTGGGTTGACTGGTCCAGACTCGATTATTTACATACTGCCGCCATATATCTGGAATATTTGTGTAAATAGCTGGAGTGCGGTGTAAAACTAAACTCACTCTGTCACTCACGCCACTGATAAATACATACACCATGTTTGAAAATCCGGGAAAATCCTGTTGGGTTCAAAGACAATTACTGTATTCAAGATATCGGATGTGTGTGGGTAAAAAATGGGACAAAATATACTCTTATCATCACTTTAAGAAATACTTTGGTGTGGGAAGTAGTCTGAAGGACTGTGTCGAACATGCCGATGTTAGTGGATTAATAACATGAACATGACATTATCTTCTTCGTCTGACAAGCTCAATTCTACTGGAGACAGTTCCTACGGGTAACCGATGCTTAGTATTAGATGTTGTTTGTTAGTTGTGTAGTTCAGCTGTTTTGAACAGACAGTACAGTGATAGTCATAATAAGCATTGTTATACCAAACCAAGATACCACCACGTGAGGCTGGCCACCCGATACGGTAACTAGTGGTAGCTGAAGACCATTTCTAACCTTTATCTTCACAGGGTTTTACTATTAGCAAATAACTGATACCACCAGAACATACCTAATATCACCTGATCAGGTTTCGAGAAGACTAAATTGTTAAGTGCATTAAAATTTTAGAATAATGTGTCCCTTTCAAATGAAGCATTGTCCCCAAGAACAAGTATACTTAAAAATGCCCGCGAACCTTGTAAGTGGATTCATTTTGATTATCAAGCACATCCATGATTGATCAAATTCTCATAAGATGAATCAATCCCCGGGCTTCACATCAGCGTCTTTAGCCTCTGGTTCTGATACTAACAGTTGTCAATCAGTATTATGTTCGAACTTATTGTACTCTCCGGATTCGCATTCAGTTGTCAATAACACACGTGTCGTCGGGTATTGTCTGGCGTTTGTAAGTTAATATTGATAGCAGTTTAGAAAGGTATGATTAAACTTCGACTCTAATTTTTTTTATTTCAACGTGTTTGTGAAATGCTTAATTGCGAAATACATGGTATTGCGGGGGACGGGAGCGCTAAAAGAACAAAAGGGGAACGATTAACCTGAACTTGACGTAGTTTATGAACTTGACACTGAATGGTCATGATCATGGAATACAAAATGGCCCATGTCTTTCCGGATTTTGGCTTATAACATATGTTCCAGTTTTGTTCTTTTTCGTTTGTTTTGTATTGGTATTTTAGATCTGACTTTTCTGCCTACTTCTGTAAGTAAACCAATGAAGGATGTTTATTTGTATCAACAAAGGGTTAGAAAAGTCGTCTCAATGCAAATTGGACCCGTGAAGATCAGTGTTAGAAATGATCTTCAGTAACCTGTGCTTGTCGTTAGAGGCGACTAACGGGATCGGGTGGTCAGGCTCGGTGACTTTCATCGTATCCCAATTGGGTAGAACGAAACTCATGCTGGTCCAAACTCGATCATTTACAGACTGCCGTCATATAGCTGGGATATTGCTGAGTGCGGCGTTAGACTAAACTCACTCACCCAAAAAATTTGATCACATTTAATAAACGTGAACTAAAAGCACTAAACTAATATCTGAACGTGTATTAAAACAAGCATGTTGTCAGAATTCATATCCATTACGTGACTGCTCTGGCAGCTCTGCAACGTAATTCTATTCAATTTCACCAGTTTACATCAATATATTCTGGAAGGCCTTCAGATGAAGGCTGATTTACGCTTTGCATCATCTAAGCGCATCTACGTGGCTACTTCACACTAAAGCCATGTTTTAATAATATGTCTTGTTTGTTGCTTCACGCCGCACTCGGCAATATTCCAACATTCCGGCGGTCTGTAAATAATCGAGTCTGGACCACACAATCCAGTGATCAACATCACGAGCATCGATCTACGCAACTGGGATACGATGACATGTGTCAACCAAGTCAGCGAGCCTGACCACCCTCGTTTCTCATCTCAAACATTATATCAGCTTGCAAGAGAGTTGGTGGGTGAAAACACTGTACAATGAAATAAATGTTTTTAATTAATTTTGTGTTTTTTTATGAATTTTTAAACTTCAGGTCATATGATAATGATATTGTAAATAAGTGTAAAACTTTAAAAAAATTTATCTAGTTGGCCTAATGCGTTGGGTATGGGTATGTTTCTAGTTGCAAAACCCAAATAATTCTGCTGCGATTTGGAAAACTTAGTTAAGAAATGTATTTCCATTATTTCATGTCAAAATAAAAATCTTGGGCGGGCAGGAGATGAGAACAGGCAGTTCGCTACACCCTGATTCAACATGTAACCTTTTTCACATCTGAAACAAAATAGAAAAAAGACGCTCATTAAAGTTCTTATGGGTGAACGTATATCAGGAACATGTATCTAACAAGTAAACGGTGCTAACTATTGGTATGTTTTGTCCATTGTGAAAGTGGTAAAATCGACAAAAACCTGTTAAACCGATCACTCTGGGGAGACAGATATAAAAACTAGCTTTTCCAACTTCACATAAGTGATTATCATGTAGTTGTATTGTGTTTAAAGGGTTTTGTCGCTTTTGTGTACATGGTAGAGTGAGTGAGTTTAGTTTTACGCCGCTTTTATCAATATTCCAGCAATATCACGGAGGGGGACACCAGAAATTTGCTTCACACATTGTACCCATGTGGGGAATCGAACCCGGGTCTTCGGCGTGACAAGCGAACGCTTTAACCACTAGGCTACCCCACCACCCCGTACGTGGTAGAATAGGGATCAACCATTTAACATTCTTCATTTTATATGGAGACAAGATATGGTTTCAACTACATCTGCAGCAAACTAACTGACGTTGCTTTAAAGATACTCTGTAAAATACTTATTCAAACTTCTTGCAAAACGCTTTCTTGGCTGAAATGTTTTTCAACAGTTTGAATCATTTGTATTTTTTCAAGCACTTCCTGGGACTTTATTTCAATGGAACCTAACGTGCTTCGAAACAATAGCAATATACCAGCTATATGGCAGCAGCCTGTAAATAATAGAGTCTGGACAATCCAGACCACCGATCCCGTTAGTCGCCGCTTACCGATCCCGTTAGTCGCCTCTTACGACAAGCATTTGTTGCTGAAGACCAGTTCTTACCCGGATCTTCACTGTTGTAGTGTTAGTTGATATTGCCGGTAATTACAATCTGATATTTGTGATTTGAGAAAGACCAATCTTTTCCTATAATCATACAGGCTTAACAACTACCGATAACCAAAAGTGCTATATTGGAAACGTGATGAATCCTCTGCAATAGTTTTCTGACTGCTGAAGATGGAGAAAAGCCAAGCTGACACAGTTGACGAAGACACTCCATCATAATGCATCATCCCGTCTATAAGAGTAACAGTTACACAAAGCATTTCGACCACACAGCTGGAGGTTGTTTCTTCTCTGTGATCTAAGAATTTATCTTTCGGCGTTTGTATTATATGTCTGTTTGTCCAGACATGATCTAATTAAAACGTAATGCTTCATTGTCGAGAGACCGATCATGATTACAAAAGTTAAAACTCGATACTGCACTAATTATATGAGGAAACAGCGTCTCTGTGTTGATCACAAAGATCGTTTAACTGATTGTATCAAAAAACTTCTTGATCATTTGACTTTTTACAAGAAATGTTTTGATATGATGCACCTACAGTGTTTTTAACGACATAAACAATATTCGTTAACATTTTTTAATTTCCTGATGACCCGTGAAGATCCGGGTTAGAATTGATCTCCAGTAACCCATGCTTGTCGTAAGAGGCGTCTAACGTGAACGGGTGGTCAGGCTCGCTGACTTGGTTGACACATGTCATCATATCCCAATAGCGTAGATCCATGCTCATTCCGTTGATCACTGGATTATCTGGTCCAGACAGTATTTTTACAGACCGCCGCCATATTGGATATTGCTGAGTGCGGCGTAAAACTGAACTCAATCACTCACTCACTCATTTCCTGATTTCCATGGCGAGCAAATAACACACTACGCTAGTACGACCCTATTTAACGAAATTTGATTAAATGCCTCAGTGAAGTACACATATTATTGTACTTTCTGGGTTGGTGATCGGGTGGTCAGGCTAGCTGACTTGGTTGACACATGTCATCGGTTCCCAATTGCGTAGATCGATTCTCATGCTGGAGATCACTGGGTTGTCTGGTCAAAACTCGATTATTTACAGACCGCTGCCAGATAGCTGGAATATTGCTGAGTGCGGCGTAAAACAACAATCAATCAATGAGTCAATCTTCACTGTCAAAAAGTGTTTGCAGCCCCTAAATGCTCCCTATTGTTTTAACATTTAATGTGGATCCGATTCCGCAGTCCCACTTTTATACCCTTTAATTAGCCTAATTCCGCTTTCCGATCCTGTTTTTGTAGTTCTTTTGTCTCTGATTAAATGGCTGCCCACATGGCAGGTCAAATGACCATGTGCTCTGACGTTTTCTCTCTGACTGATGCCATAGCCTAACCGCTATCCGGTCCATACGCTGATATAGCCACCAGTACCCACTCCTACTACCCACCTATACCTCATTTACATTCACACTTCATGTTTTCCTCTGGTTTGTCAAAGAGTTTCACTTTTAACAGTGCTCTTGGACTTGGGAAGGCAGTACAACATACACACAAACAGTCGGTAAAATGTCATCTGATTTTTAAAACAATGTAAATTTATATTGTTAACATTCAGACATAATGTGAGATACAAATTAAACTTCCAGCACTCGCTAACCAGTAAGATAAAATAAGGGGGTTTCAAGTTATATGGTGAAAAATCACAATATGATGCATGGGAACATTATGACATTTTTGCCTCTGATTAGAGAAAACCGTAAAGAAAGAATCAGAGACATCATATTTCATCAGATCAGTCAGGTCAATATATCTGTAGCAGTGTCAACGACCAACAGAAACATGCGCTGTTCTGCTGGTAGGTGCGTCGGGTGAGTGAGTGAGTTAAATTAAAGAAATTCGCCACATCGGCAAAATTCCAGCCATATCGTGACGACAGAAGGCCATACCATAAAGAATATACATATCGATACTTGTTTTAAAAAAAATGCAGCCATCGAAGCACAGTATAACAACTAGATTATAACAAATTATAATTAAAATCAGTTTAAGATCATTTTAAATAAAAAATCATTTGTTAACAACACAATATAAAATTGAGTTATAGATCGTCAACAACCAAAGTTAGTGATCTGTTTGATTGGCCACCGTGCCTTGTTGTTGTTGTTAATCCCCCTGATTCATTCCTACATGTTGTTATTACTTAATCCCTGTTCATGTATATAAGTCTGTTCTGTGCTGTAGTGCTTCACTCTTGCTTGACAACGGTATAAGAATCCATACCGAAACGTCGCATCATATATAATAAAGAAGTTGTTATCCATAAACTTTCTTACTTTCTTATTTTCCTAACCAAAGTTAGGCCACTATACTAGGGACCATGGAGACTTTCTGAACGGTTCCCCAGCCGGGTTTACACCATCACCATATGGTTTGTCAACCATAACCTCGTTGTTATTTTAGGTTTGTTGATGCAGACTGGCATGAGATCCTTTGAAATTTGAGGGGGCAAAGTTAATGACTAGGCTTAGGAACACATAGACTGAGCCTAAAGGTAATTGCATCGTTTACAGAGATTGTTAGAGTTTGAGCGTTGGTCACCATCGCCTTTAATCCTGGATATTGGCATGGATCGTTATAAAAGTTGGTTGGTTGTTGTTGTTGTTGTTTAGCGCCTCTCTCAGCAATGTTCCAGCTATATGACGGCGGTCTGTAAATAATCGTGTCCGGACCAGACAATCCAGTGTTCAACAGCATAATCATCGTACTACGCAACTGGGATACGATAACATGTTGGTCAACCAAGCCTGACAGTGACGGTGCCTGAACCAATCCTAATCATCTTTCTCCGTTGTTGTCCACCTGCCACAGTGAGGGAGCGGTTTGCGTGCCTTGCTCATTTACGCCACTGACCCGTGAAGGTCCGGGTTAGAGTATTAATCTTCAGTAACCCATGCTTGTCGTAAGAGGAGACTAACGGGATAGGGTGGTCAGGCTCGCTGACTTGGTTGACACATGTCATCGGTTCCCAATTGCGTAGATCGATTCTCATGCTGTAGATCACTGGGTTGACTGGTCCAGACTCGATTATTTACATACTGCCGCCATATATCTGGAATATTGGTGTAAATAGCTGGAGTGCGGTGTAAAACTAAACTCACTCTGTCACTCACGCCACTGATAAATACATACACCATGTTTGAAAATCTGGGAAAATCCTGTTGGGTTCAAAGACAATTACTGTATTCAAGATATCGGATGTGTGTGGGTAAAAAATGGGACAAAATATACTCTTATCATCACTTTAAGAAATACCTTGGTGTGGGAAGTAGTCTGAAGGACTGTGTCGAACATGCCGATGTTAGTGGATTAATAACATGAACATGACATTATCTTCTTCGTCTGACAAGCTAAATTCTACTGGAGACAGTTCCTACGGGTAACCGATGCTTAGTATTAGATGTTGTTTGTTAGTTGTGTAGTTCAGCTGTTTTGAACAGACAGTACAGTGATAGTCATAATAAGCATTGTTTTACCAAACCAAGATACCACCACGTGAGGCTGGCCACCCGATACGGTAACTAGTGGTAGCTGAAGACCATTTCTAACCTTTATCTTCACAGGGTTTTACTATTAGCAAATAACTGATACCACCAGAACATACCTAATATCACCTTATCAGGTTTCGAAAAGACTAAACTGTGCATTAAAATTTTAAAATAATGTGTTCCTTTCAAATGAAGCATTGTCCCCAAGAACAAGTATACTTAAAAATGCCCGCGAACCTTGTAAGTGGATTCATTTTGATTATCAAGCACATCCATGATTGGTCAAATTCTCATAAGATGAATCAATCCCCAGGCTTCACATCAGCGTCTTTAGCCTCTGGTTCTGATACTAACAGTTTTCAATCAGTATTATGTTCGAACTTATTGTACTCTCCGGATTCGCATTCAGTTGTCAATAACACACGTGTCGTCGGGTATTGTCTGGCGTTTGTAAGTTAATATTGATAGCAGTTTAGAAAGGTATGATTAAACTTCGACTCTAATTTTTTTTATTTCAACGTG
This sequence comes from Haliotis rubra, assembly GCF_003918875.1. NCBI lineage: Eukaryota > Metazoa > Mollusca > Gastropoda > Lepetellida > Haliotidae > Haliotis > Haliotis rubra. The sequence continues at coordinate 508,188 of NW_025767690.1, forward strand.
TTTGTGAAATGCTTAATTGCGAAATACATGGTATTGCGGGGGACGGGAGCGCTAAAAGAACAAAAGGGGAACGATTAACCTGAACTTGACGTAGTTTATGAAGTTGACACTGAATGCTTATGATCATGGGGGGTGCCATGGCCCATGCCTTTCCGGATTTTGGCTTATAACATATGTTCCAGTTTTGTTCTTTTTCGTTTGTTTTGTATTGGTATTTTAGATCTGACTTTTCTGCCTACTTCTGTAAGTAAACCAATGAAGGATGTTTATTTGTATCAACAAAGGGTTAGAAAAGTCGTCTCAATGCAAATTGGACCCGTGAAGATCAGTGTTAGAAATGATCTTCAGTAACCTGTGCTTGTCGTAAGAGGCGACTAACGGGATCGGGTGGTCAGGCTCGGTGACTTTCATCGTATCCCAATTGGGTAGAACGAAACTCATGCTGTTAATCATTGGATTATCTGGTCCAAACTCGATTATTTACAGACTGCCGTCATATAGCTGGGATATTGCTGAGTGCGGCGTTAGACTAAACTCACTCACCCAAAAAAATTGATCACATTTAATAAACGTGAACTAAAAGCACTAAACTAATATCTGAACGTGTATGAAAACAAGCATGATGTCAGAATTCAAATCCATTACGTGACTGGCAGCTCTGCTACATATTTCTATTCAATTTCACCGGTTTACATCAAGATATTCTGGAAGGCCTTCAGATGAAAGCTGATTTACGCTTTGCATCAACTACACGCAGTGCTGGTGTACGTGGCTACTTCACACTAAGGCCATGTTTTAATAATATGTCTTGTTTGTTGTTTTACGCCACACTCGGCAATATTCAAGCTATATAGCGGAGGTCTGTACATAATCGAGTCTGGACCAGACAATCCAGTGAGCAACATGAGCATCGATATGGGATACGATGACATGTGTCAACCAAGTCAGTGAGCCTGACCACCCGATCCCGTTAGTCTCCTCTTACGACAAGCATGGGTTACTGAAGATCAGTTCTAACCCGGATCTTCACGAGTTTTCTCATCTCATACATTATATCAGCTTGCAAGAGAGCTGGTGGGCGAAAAAAACTGTACAATGAAATAAATGTTTTTAACTAATTTTGTGTTTTTTTATGAAATTTTAAACTTCAGGTCACATGGTAATGATATTGTAAATAAGTGTAAAAAAAAATAAATATATATCGAGTTACTTTGCTGCGATGCAATAAGATCAAGTTGCATGGGTATGTTTCTGGTTAACAAAATCCCCCAAATAATTCCGCTGCGATTTGGAAAACTTAGTTAAATAAAGTATTTCCATTATTTCATGTCAAAATATAAATCTAGGGCGGGCAGGAGATGGGAACAGGCAGTTCGCTACAGCCTGATTCAACATGTAAGCTCTTTCATATCTGAAAACAATAGAAAAAAAGACGCTCATTAAAGTTCTTATGGGTGAACGTATATCAGGAACATGCATCTAACAAGTAAACGGTGCTAACTATTGGTATGTTTTGGCCAATGTGAAAGTGGTAAAATCGACAAAAACCTGTTAAAACCGATCACTCTGGGGAGCCAGATATAAAAACTAGCTTTTCCAACTTCACCCAAGTGATTATCATGTAGTTGTATTGTGTTTAAAGGGTTTTGTCGCTTTTGTGTACATGGTAGAGTGAGTGAGTTTAGTTTTACGCCGCATTTATCAATATTCCAGCAATATCACGGAGGGCGACACCAGAAATTTGCTTCACACCTTGTACCCATGTGGGGAATAGAACCCGGGTCTTCGACGTGACAAGCGAACGCTTTATCCACTAGGCTACCCCACCACCCCGTACGTGGTAGAATAGGGATCAACCATTTAACATTCTTCATTTTATATGGAGACAAGATATGTTTTCAACTACATCTGCAGCAACTTAACTGACGTTGTTTTAAAGATACTCTGAAATATACTTAATCAAACTTCTTGCAAAAACGCTTTCTTGGCTGAAATGTTTTTCAACAGTTTGACTCATTTTTATTTTTTCAAGCTCTTCCTGGGACTTTATTTCAATGGAACTTAACGTGCTTCTTGCTTACTTCGAAACAATAGCAATATACCAGCTATATGGCAGCAGCCTGTACATAATAGAGTCTGGACAATCCAGACCACCGATCCCGTTAGTCGCCTCTTACGACAAGCATGGGTTGCTGAAGACCAGTTCTAACCCGGATCTTCACTGTTGTACTGTTAGTTGATATTGCCGGTAATTACAATCTGATATTTGTGATTTGAGAAAGACCAATCTTTTCCTATAATCATACAGACTTAACAACTATCGATAACCAAAAGTGCTATATTGGAAACGTGATGAATCCTCTGCAATAGTTCTCTGACTGCTGAAGATGGAGAAGAGCCAAGCTGACACAGTTGACGAAGACACTCCATCATAATGCATCATCCCATCAATAAGAGTAACAGTTACACAAAGCATTTTGGCCACACAGCTGCAGGTTGTTTCTTCTCTGTGATCTAAGAATGTATCTTTCGGCGTTTGTATTATATGTCTGTTTGTCCAGACATGATCTAAATAAAACGTAATGCTTCATTGTCGAGAGACCGATCATGATTACAAAAGTTAAAACTCGATACTGCACTAATTATTTGAGGAAACAGCGTCTCTGTGTTGATCACAAAGATCGTTAAACTGACTGCCTCAAAAAACTTCTTGATCATTTGACTTATTACAAGAAATGTTTTGATATGATGCACCAACACGACATCAGACTATCTTCGTCACATTATATAATTATTATTTATTTTTATCTTATATATACGATATAATAATTTCCCCTGATATTCAATCAACACAGTGTTTTTAACGACATAAACAATATTCGTTAACTTTATTTAATTTCCTGATGAGCCGTGAAGATCCGGGTTAGAATTGATCTCCAGTAACCCATGCTTGTCGTAAGAGGCGACTAACGGGAACGGTTGGTCAGGACTCGCTGACTTGGTTGACATATGCCATCGTATCCCAATAGCGTAGATCGATGCTCATTCCGTTGATCACTGGATTATCTGGTCCAGACACTATTATTTACAGACCGCCGCCATATTGGATATTGCTGAGTGCGGCATTAAACTAAACTCACTCACTCACTCATTTCCTGATTTCCATGGCGAGCAAATAACACACTACGCTAGTACGACCCTATTTAACGAAATTTGATTAAATGCCTCAGTGAAGTACACATTATTGTACTTTCATGGTTTGGTACTGTTTCATTCGAACCAACATTGTCAAAGTGAGGCTTCTGATTGCCATCACGTACAATCAGCGATCTAACTCAGCCAGCGCAGCTTCAGCATCAAAAGGAAGTCAGGCAACTAGTAGTCTAGATCGTTTACTTTGTGTTCCCCTCTGAGAGTATAAACTGACATGGCTCCGAAAGCTGTGAATCCACAATGTCATTTAGAAAGTGGTCAAATGGAACATTGTGCTCTTGTATCTGCACATGTCCTTGTCCGCAATCAGCAATCACTGACTGACTGAGAGAGAGAGAGAGAGAGAGAGAGAGAGAGAGAGAGAGAGAGAGAGAGAGAGAGAGAGGGGGGGGGTGTGACTGGGGTAATCGCAGTGTGGGTAATCGAGCCCGGGTCTTCGGCGTGACGAGCCAACCTTTAGCCACAAGACTACCCCACCGCCCCTGGATGTGTGTATGTGCGTGCGTGCGTGCGCGTTTGTGTCTTTGTGTGACAAGTTGACACTTGTTGAACCTGTTTTTGTCCCTATTGTTATCCCAGATCTGGATACAGAATAGGACTGAAATAATCAGCGATAGGGGATTCAGAAGGTTTCGCCCACGGCGTCCTTTCGAAAGAAGAAACTGGTCCTCATAGAGGGCAAAAAAGTTAATTTCAAAAGAAAAAATCTACCTCAGACCAGTAAGAATCGACAAAAAAACTTAGTATTTTATACAACTGACACACGAACTCGTTTTTCACATTGACATTCATTTTCCTTGGCAAAAACATGAACATGATATTTTTTATTGACAACGACTTGTATTTTTTATTGACTTAAAAATGAATTTCATGCTTCTGATGTTTTCTTTTCAAATATAACTGAACCAGTTTCAGGTTTTTAGAACACTGCTTACAGATTGTTCTCAACTTTAAATATAGCTTACAAAAAACGTCATGAAATTTGAATACAAAAATAGTCCTTCATCGCAGTGTATGTGGGGGTTTAAATACAATAAATACAATATGTGAGGTGAGGTGAAATTGGGTTTAACGTCGTTCTTGAGAATATTTCGCTCATATGACGACGTGCATGCGTGTGTATGTGTATGTGCGGCTGCTTGTACTAGCCCAGACTGAAGCTGGTTTTATAGTGCTAGCCCACTGAGATACCATGCCGCAGTGAAGCATGAATACCCTACTCAGACACATTATACTGACTCCGAGCCGACCAGTCATTGTTGTACCCATTAATGCCGAGCGCCAGGCAGGGACAAACAAGTACCCTATTTTAACGTCTTTTGGTATGACGCGGTCGGGGATCGAACCCGCGACCTTCCGCTCTCCGGGGGAACGGTCTAACCGTCACACCACGGAGGCGGCCAAATACAATATTGCACCAAAACGTTTGAGCAAGAGCAACTTTGCATGATTCTTTGTGAGTGTTGTATGTTGGAAATCAGTCATGGGATATTTAAACAATGACTGCCAAATTTACTTTCTTAAACAAGACCATATTTTTGCATGGTCGGCTATAAAATGCATGTTTGGTCCGTGACATTCAAACTGACCTCTAATGTGTTGTAAAACCAATCTATTTCCCAAACGTTGTTTTAACTTTTAAGCAACAAACTTGTGAATTGTTATGAAACAATCCTGTGAACGAAAGTAAGATTTTTGGCTTGCTTGAGTGAGTGCGTGCGTGCGTGCGTGCGTGCGTGCGTGCGTAAATGAAATGAATATTGTTGGGGCGGTGGGGTAGCCAAGAAGACCCTGGTTCGATTCCACACATGGATACAATGTTTCAAGCCCAATTCTGGTGTCCCCCGTCGTGATATTGTTGGAATATTGTTCACCCACTCAAAATACTGTGTTTGTGCGAACGGTGGACATCCGGTGAAAAGGAAAGTTCACTGCATAACCTACATCTCATATTTACTACTTCACACGTTGAAACTAAACACTGCTTCGTATGAGAATAATAATCACCAAAAACATTGGTATCACACGCTGACATCGCCTTTATTACGTACATTATAGACACGTGGAGATCCTGGTTAGAACTGGTCTTTAGTAACCCATGCCTGTCGTAAGAGGCGACTAACGGGATCGGGTCCAACAAGTGTAGATTGTATCCATATAGTGTAGATCGATGCTCATGCTGTCGATCACTGGATTGTCTGGTCCAGACTCGATTATTTACATACCACCTTGATACAGCTGGAACAGCATGAGCATTGATCTATGCAATTGGGACACGTGATAGACTTTTACAGTACAGAGTAGAGTTACAGGTGAGTACAGGTGACCAATGATTTTATGGAAAGAGAACGGATTGACTTTTCAAATAGGGTGACAGGTGATTCACAATGTTGTCGCAAACATTGCTATGCTAAACACCGATTATGAGCATTTATGGTTTAAAAGCTTCACACTCGGTTTTGAAAAACTCGTTTGATGCGAGTTTAGAACAGTGATTGAGTATGGTTTTACGCCGCTTTTAGCAATATCACGGCGGGGAACACCAGAAATGGGCTTCACACATTGTACCCATGTAGGAATCGAACCCGGATCTTCAGCATGACGAGCGAACGATTTAACCGCAAGGCTACCCCACCGCCCCTCGGTGTACATGTAATTTAAGGGAAAATTCGTTAACCCTAAACATAATAGCTATCGCCAAAATATAAACGACATTTGGCTTCCTTTGTCAACAACATAGTCATCACATCGAGTGACAAAGTTCATTACGACACTATGACACCCGGGTCTTCAGCGTGACGGGCGGACACTTTAATCACTAGTTTACCCAACCGTCCCTTGGAAACAAAGACCACAGACCAGGCGCCATACTTTATAACAATTCTGGCTCAGAAATCACTTCTGGTTTGGGATCACTCGTGATTGATAGTACAAGTTTGAAACAAACTGTTCTAAATCTTAATCTGCCTCAAAAAGGAAGCTATAAGATCTTCCAAATTCAGTTACATCATTCATGTTTTATGAAAACGAATATCCAGTGTGATACATTAAGATTGTATGGTAAATGCTTCTACGTTTCTGAACAAAGTTATAAATTCAGCCAAATGTGCAAGAAATATCCTAATTGAAGCATATGTGTTGTTTCAAAGTAACGCTATGGATTTTAATGTTCTCAAGTCTTTCCATGCTCAAGTCTTTCAGTGTGTGAACACCCAAGAAGATCCGGGTAAGAATTGATCTTCAGCAACCCATGCTTAAATGGCGATGAACGGGATCGGGTGGTCAGACTCGCTGATTGGTTGACGCCTGTCATTGTATCAAAATTGAGTAGATCGATGCTCATGATGTTGATCACTGGATTGTCTGGTCAAGACTCGATTATTTACAGACCGCCGCCATATAGCTGGAATATTGGTGAATGCGGCGTTAAACAACAAACAAAACACAGACAGTATGTGAATGCTCCTGACATTCGACACGGCAAATACCGAAGCAATTATTGCTTTTGCATATAAATTATGGAGACATACCTGTGGTATCATCAATTCCTTGAGGACATCGCAGATCTTCCTAAAATAAGCCCAATGGAAGATGTAATGAAACATGAAGTTCACTCACTTCGAACCCCAAAGTTCTTATAAAGGTTTGTAAGTTCGATATATTCACGTGACATGATTACACAAACCATTAGTGTCCAGATTCGATTATTCACAAACTTCAGTATTACGCATTTCAATTAGAAACCTACAGACCAATAAACCAAAACTTACTTTAAGTACGTACAATACCCAAAGTAGTCTAGGTAGAGCCAAATTAGCAACCCCTTCACACGGCAACCACTTTACCCTAGTGTTTATCGATGAGTCGTCTTACTGAATCCTCCACACGCATGGTGGAAGAGTGAGCGAGTTTAATTTTACGCCACACTCAGCAATATCCCAGCTATATGGCGGCGGTCTGTAAATAATCGAGTGTGGACCAGACAATCCAGTGATCAACAGCATGAGCATCGATCTGCGCAATTGGGAACCGATGACATGTGTCAACCAAGTCAGCGAGCCTGACCACCCGATCCCGTTAGTCGCCTGGGTTACTGAAGATCAATATTTCCGGACCTTCACGGTTCATGGTGGAAGAGCTCCAGCAGTTGTCAACGAAGACCATGTCGTCGGCGGCCATGCCAATGTCAACGTCGTTAATAATTAAAGCCTTTAAACGAAAATAGGTCTTAACAAGGTAACACACGGAAATTTCTTTATCTCAGTATCTCAACGGGCAGTGCATCATTTGACCATTTAAGGGGAATAAGACTTCCTCTGTCTTCTCTTAAGTTCAGTTTTCCACATTATTTGGAAAGGCGGCTAAAAGTTCAAAATAACTTGACGTTTGTTGGACCACCTTGCTGTAAACTGTATTTAGGTGTAAAAGTTCAGGAATTTGCCTTATTTATTGATGTGAGTTCTAATTATCAGGTCAGTTTTGAAAACTTTATGAACTGGTTCCTGAATCTTATAGAAGCAAGAAAAGGTCTGGCTCTAATGTTGCTGGAGAGACAAAAATGTGCACTGCCAAGGAAGTCAATGGTGATTTTGTAAGTTTGAGGAAGACGGCTTTGCTGCTGACATTTACGTAGAATTTGTAAGCGGACATTAACAAATATGTGGATGAGCTGAAAGTTGGAGCAACTTAACCTGCAAAAAGTGTAGATATACTTATTTGGAATGGTTTGGAAGGAGGGGTTGAACATGGCTAGTTCTGGTGATTGTCGTGAGCTTGGCGCAACTGGAAGTAGACAATCTCGAAAAAGAAATTTCAGACAAATTCCGTTTCACTTCTTTTAATTCTTTTTGCGGCTGAGCCATTTCTTCACATATCCATTACAAGAACAATTTGGTTAGCACGTTTAAGTATCATTCTATTGATCTGTCAAGTACAATTTGGCAAATGTAAAGTTGTAAATTACTTTTCTGAAAAAGAATATTCTTTAAACGTAAACAACATAAATGACGCTACAAAACTATGAGACGTAGGATTGTCTGCATTTTCCCAAATGGATTCAAATCTAAACTGTCTATTGTGAAATTAAATGTAACATTGTTTTGATGATAAACGTTCAATAGTTTAACAGTTCATGGTACCCGTATCACTTTCTTTATAACCTCTTTATAACCAGAATAACTCCGTGCGCCTAGTGATAGCAAGAGCTGGATACTCCCCAAGGAGTTGAGATTGATAATACGATGTGCCGTTGAGATTGACATCCAATGATCGGGGAAGAAAATACCAGCGCCCTGAGCATGCACTGGTTGCCTGGATATGTGCGCTATATAAATATAAATATCCTATAATAATAATCCCCCCGGTGAAGATCCTATTTTGTAAACAATTGAATAGACACTTACTTTGGTATATGTAGTTACCCTGCCCTCTAAAACATATTGATGTAGTTCTTGAACCTTGACACAGAGAAAGGAATAACAATTTATTATGCTATATATGTTTGTTGTCTCCGCATGCGATCCATTCCTGCATGTATAGTATAGACTGAAAATATGTGCAATCCACCGGTAGGCTTTCTACACATACATGCATGATAAAAGTGCATATGAGTTTGGTTGGCAGCTGTTGTAATCGGCTTGGTTAACTTGAATCACGTATTCATCATATGTAAATTATATTGAATGGACAGTGCAAGATGTGACGAATCGTCACATCTTTCTGGCCTGTGGCAGAGATACTATGCTGGCTTGCCGCATGGAACTCTGGGTAGGAGAGTGATTGTACAAGAACGTGAACAATTTGCCACCACTCACCCTTTCCGTCAACTGCAAGAAGACTCGTCCTCTAACGATGAATGCAATGTATCTAAAACGATTGTGCAAGAACATGAACAATTTGCCACCACTCACCCTTTCCGTTAGTGCAAGAAGACTCGTCCTCTAACGATGAATGCAATGTATCTAAAACGATTGTGCAAGAACATGAACAATTTGCCACCACTCACCCTTTCCATTAACTGCAAGAAGACTCGTCCTCTAACGATGAATGCAATGTATCTAAAACGATTGCGCAAGAACATGAACAATTTGTCACCGCTCACCCTTTCCGTTAACTGCAAGAAGAATCGTCCTCTAACGATAAGTGTATCTAAAACGATTGCACAAGAACATGAACAATTTGTCACCGCTCACCCTTTCCGTAAACTGCAAGAAGAATCGTCCTCTAACGATAAATGTATCTAAAACGATTGCGCAAGAACATGAACAATTTGTCACCGCTCACCCTTTCTGTTAACTGTAAGAAGAATCGTCCTCTAACGATAAATGTATCTAAAACGATTGCGCAAGAACAAGAACAATTTGCCACCACTCACCATTTCCGTAAACTACAAGAAGACTCGTCTCCCTAAAGATGAATTTTATGTATCTAAAACGATTGTACATGAACATGAACAATTTGCCAACACTCACCCTTTCCGTCAACTGCAAGAAGACCTGTCCTCTAACGATGAATGTAATGTATCTAAAACGATTGTACAAGAACATGAACAATTTGCCACCACTCCCCATTTCCGTTAACTGCAAGAAGACTCGTCCTCTAACGATGAATGTAATGTATCTAAAACGATTGTGCAAGAACATGAACAATTTGCCAACACTCCCCCTTTCCGTTAACTGCAAGAAGACTCGTCCTCTTACGATGAATGCAATGTATCTAAAGCGATTGTAAAAGAACATGAACAATTTGCCACCACTCCCCATTTCCGTTAACTGCAAGAAGACTCGTCCTCTAACGATGAATGTAATGTATCTAAAACGATTGTGCAAGAACATGAACAATTTGCCACCACTCCCCTTTCCGTTAACTGCAAGAAGACTCGTCCTCTAACGATGAATGCAATGTATCTAAAACGATTGCGCAAGAACATGAACAATTTGTCACCGCTCACCCTTTCCGTTAACTGCAAGAAGAATCGTCCTCTAACGATAAGTGTATCTAAAACGATTGCACAAGAACATGAACAATTTGTCACCGCTCACCCTTTCCGTAAACTGCAAGAAGAATCGTCCTCTAACGATAAATGTATCTAAAACGATTGCGCAAGAACATGAACAATTTGTCACCGCTCACCCTTTCCGTTAACTGTAAGAAGAATCGTCCTCTAACGATAAATGTATCTAAAACGATTGCGCAAGAACATGAACAATTTGCCACCACTCACCATTTCCGTAAACTGCAAGAAGACTCGTCTCCCTAAAGATGAATTTTATGTATCTAAAACGATTGTACATGAACATGAACAATTTGCCAACACTCACCCTTTCCGTTAGTGCAAGAAGACCTGTCCTCTAACGATGAATGTAATGTATCTAAAACGATTGTAAAAGAACATGAACCATTTGTCACCGCTCGACCTTTCCGTAAACTGCAAGAAGACTCGTCCCCTAACGATGAATGTAATGTATCTGAAACGATTGTACAAGAACATGAACAATTTGCCAACACTCACCCTTTCCGTCAACTGCAAGAAGACCTGTCCTCTAACGATGAATGCAATGTATCTAAAACGATTGTGCAAGAACATGAACCATTTGTCACCGCTCGACCTTTCCGTAAACTGCAAGAAGACTCGTCCTCTAACGATGAATGTAATGTATCTGAAACGATTGTACAAGAACATGAACAATTTGCCAACACTCACCCTTTCCCAAACTGCAAGAAGACCCGTCCTCTAACGATGAATGTTATGTGCGAAAATGCGACAAACCAATCTGAATGCGCGTAGGGATTAGGGTATTTCGATAAAAATAATCCCGAGTACTATAATCAGTTATTGCAAAATGGAGAAAAATATCTATCGTCATTTTTATACTCCAAAGTGTCTAGCTAACAGAACTGTGTTGCATGAATTAAGGTGTTTAACAGAAACAAGGCGGTGCACGATGAGAGATTTAAATCCACATACGCCTTTTTATGTCTTTTTTAAACACTTAGATTTTGTGACAACATTGGATGGTTGGTTGGTTGTTTAACGCCGCACTCAGCAATATTCCAGCTATTTGGCAGCGGTGTGAATATAATCGAGTGATCATATGATCAATAGCATGAGCATCGATCTACGCAGTTGGATACGATGACATGTGTCAACCAAGTCAGTGAGCCTGACCACCCGATCCTTTTCCTTTTTCCTTTTGTCGCCTTTTACGACAAACATGTTTTGCTCCAGGGTAACCCAGATCTTCACTTACAATTTATTCATATATACGATGGTTTATGAATGTCCGTGAAGGTAAAATGAAATGTCAGAGTTCGGAATAATGGAATTGTTTTTTCATTTGCCTGTGCATATATAAGTATTATATCATAAACATACATGTATGTATAACATTATGGATATGGCAACGTCACGTCACAAAGCCATGTCATAAAGTTACGTCACAGTATAATCTGCAACTGTAATCGCTTCATGAAAATAAATTGAAATCGTAGGAGGGAAATTCGTGTTGTGTCATTATTTTGTGGATATCTCTACATACGTACTACTGTACACTGCTGAACCTCAACCCTCTAAATATGTATTTAAATGTGTGTGTGTGTGTGTGTGTGCGTGTGTGTGATATTCGGAGTTATGGTGGAGTGAACGCTTTCAGCATGAGACTCAACTCATGTGAGTGGGTGAGTGAGTGGGTGAGTATGGTTTTACGCCGCTTTTAACAATATCCCAGCAATATTACGTCGGGGAACACCAGAAATTGGCTTCACACATTGTACCCATTTGGGGAATCGAACCCGGGGCTTCTTCAGCGTGATGAGCGACCGCTTTAACCACTAGGCTACCCCACAACTCATGACAAGATGAACACATAAATGTTCAGAGCAGCATCAGCAGCTTTGGTCCTCAGTGTCAGCTTAGTCACGGTGTCATAAAGTGTTATGAAGAAGATTTTAGCACACATGTAAGACATCAGAGTCTATAATGAAATATAGATTTTAAAAGCTATAATTTATAAAACTATAAAACTAATTTGGCGGAGATTGAAGCAACATTCAAGTTTTTTTCTGTTTGTATATTACGGTAAAAAAACTCATTCAAGTATTTAGGCGTAGGTTAGGTTAGGTTAGGTCAATGCGGGATGTTGTCATTGGTAGAATGCACAAACTGAAAGGGGAAAACAAAATAGGTTTGTAGTGTTGCCAGTGACGACTCCTTCAGTAACAGCTATAAGCACGTACGCAATAGTATGACGGTATACATCAGAGTGGTAGTGCACAGGTCAGTGGCAGTATTAAATACAATAGCAGTGGGAATGACAAGTCTTTATGGATGATTAAGTTCTTTATTGTACAGGAGCGACGTTTCGGTACAGATACTAACGCTGTTTACAAGCATAAAATATGAAACGAAACCTCGCTATTGTGCAATAAAGAAGTTGATCATCCATATAGACTTGTCATTCCTATTACTTACAACTTCTTCAATGCCTCTTTAACAGTACAAGGCGTGGAGGTGTGTGGTCCTGTGCATAGAGCATATTTTAGTTTTAAAGCCTGTTAACTGGGATTAACGAGATTGAAGTGCCCTATACTAAAAGCTCTCTGTATTTTTCTTTATCAAAATGGCAAATGCGCAGGTCAGAGTTGCCTTTCTACCAGGACTATGGTATCAGACGACGACTCACATTTCTTTGTTTTTCCTGTGTATTTAGAGCCCCGGGAACGCTAAATTCAGTGTTCACTGTAGTTTGGCCGTTCCCGCGAAAGCGACACCTAACTTGAGGAGGTTTGGTCTAGATTTCGCTTTCCCGGGTCATAACCGCCTAAGAGGCAGCATGGGTTATCCGGGGTAATAATGATCACATTGTGCACTTTGAGCAGGATATATAGCCTGGAAAAGGCGCGTTATAAATATTGTCATTATTACTAGTATTACAATAGCGCTGATAAGAACATTAAGAGATAATAGGAACCTGAAAGTGAGCACACTACAGGCCGCCATTACGTAGCTGGAATATTGTCCAGCGCGGCAAACAAATCGACAGAAATTCGCTGTCTCTTCCAGTAAAACGCATATTGTGTTTTTCAATATTGACTTTGAAATCATAATGTCATCCTTTGCCAAATCTGAAGTTATTGCTCAATTCTTCGACAAAGTCGCCTACTAAATATTGAGCAATACTTGTAGAATAGCCAAATTCTCTCTGAGATAATAAAACCACCTGCGGTATTTCAACATTTAGAAACTCCCAAGTTTCAGCGTTCATTTTACACAGACATATACAATGTGCACGTCGACTTTTACATATATGTGCCTCCACAAATGCATCACATGTCAGTTCTTGAAAAAACCACTACACGCTTATCGATGCCAAAGACATAATTTGTTCAAATGACTCATCTTTGGTCTTATTAAGTTCGGGTTTCTTCTCGTAATGATCTCATTATAAACATATTATATGTTGCAATACGTATTTACAAATGCGCAGATCGGCAAAGCCACACAAAAAAGAGGTTTTCTCTAATGATACTTTAAAGTAACATTGCTGCATCATATACATCATCACAATACAAGTTCTAGTTCGCAAAACCACCAGAAAGATATAAAAAATATTTTGATTAAATGGTGTGATGGTTAAATTAAATGTCAATATTTTTGTTTTAATTGTGGTGTTGCATATGTGTTATGTATGTCTTACGTACACACACACACGCACACACATACACTCACAGGCGCACACACGATTAGTTTTATTTGTGGGATCCAACTGTTGCATTTAAGTGTAAAATGATAATGAGATGGGGACACATCTCGGTCTTTTACCATTTTGGTACATCTCTTTCTTTAATCAGTCCTGACATTCTCCTGCACCACTGTAATGTGTTGATCACAGCACAAACAAACAGAACCCATTCAGCATGGCTTATCAACACACAGCACTGCATTAGCTGCAAACACAAACTTCTCATTAATTGCTGGTCCTGTTATTAATTAATGTTCCTCACGAATTTCATTTAGTGTTAAACTGGACATGTCTTCTGATTCATCCAACGTAATATCCACGTTTCACTAAAAATAAAGAAATCTGTATAATGAAACTGTCTCGCATTCATGAAATATGATACTCTGAATATGGTCTAACGTGTTTCACAGAGTCACGCCTTGGTGATATCTGCAAGCACAAATGACCTGAAATTAGACCTTTATCATTCCCCATGCAATAGTTACAGGAATTGTTAGCTGGTGGTATTACATTTCACGTCACAATGTTGTATGGTAAAGGGAAGGTGGATTCAGAAACATATAATGGTGAAAATATCTGTATGCCTGTCTGTCTGTCTGTATGTATGTATGTATGTATGTATGCATGTATGTATGTATGTATGTATGTATGTATGTTTGTATGTCTGTCTGTACGTCTGTATGTATGTATGTATGTATATGTATATGTGCGTGTGTGTGTGTGTATGTATGTATGTATGTATGTATGTATGTATGTACGTGCATGTATGCGTGCGTGCGTGCGTGCGTGCGTATATATGTATTTTTATGCGTATTTAAATGTACATTTTATGAGTTATTCACGTTATATTGACAACAGTCTTAGAATACCATACATTATTATCTTATTTACACAACCTTTGTCACATTGACATATTCTTGCTAAGATTTCTTTAAGTGATTAAATTCCATTTTCTAATTGATTGAATGTAATTGGAATGACGCAGTAACTTCTTGTAATTATATGAAAGTCAAATTGGACCCTTGTCATCAAATACCATGTGTCATACACTGGGCACATATGTTTTATTGCATGGTCAGTTTGTTCTTAAAAATTTCAAATGATACATACTAGTTCCATAAAAATATACATTTTGGAAAGACGATATTTTACATTTCTGGCTTATTGATGAAGCTTGTATAATACCAAAATATCAATTTCTATCCTTTGTTCTATGAGCTATGTTCCATTTAAGGATAGGACATACTATACTCGCAGGCCTGACGAACTGAAATCTGTGCAGAATGTATTCATGTAGAATGGTAATCTAAAATGTTTGAAATGTTAAAAAATGAGAATGGCATTGTGCTTAAACTGTATTTGAGATATGTAAAATATAATGTAATATAATGTAAGAAAGAATATACATTTTTTGTAAAGTTCATAACAATATTAACAAGAGTTAACTTTATTTAGGCGGCGTGTACAAAGCTTGTATGTTTTTGTATTTATAGAAGGATTTTACCACCAGTTTTTCCTTTTTCCTTCTTCCATGGATCCTTTTGTATGCTGACTAATTTACACAAGAGAATAAAAAGTGATATAAATGTAGGGACAATCGGTATTGTT
The DNA here is from genome assembly GCF_003918875.1 of Haliotis rubra. NCBI lineage: Eukaryota > Metazoa > Mollusca > Gastropoda > Lepetellida > Haliotidae > Haliotis > Haliotis rubra. The sequence goes on from NW_025767690.1 coordinate 523,748, forward strand.
AGTTTGATACATTTCTGCAACAGCATCTGATGCATGAAGAGATAACATAAATGTTATCCTCCAATAATATTTGAATTTTTAAAATTTAAACAGTTTTCTCTTTACAGTCCTCTGTGACCAACTATGATCTAGTTCCATAAATTAGTATAACTGTACTCAGTCTGCATCATTCTTGTTCCGTGTTTCAAAATTGATACAGACAATGTTATATTTACCATTTGTACGGTAAACATTTTTTAAAATACTGCTTTCCTATTATCCTCAAAAGCGCCACTTTATTCAGGGTGTTTTCCCGCAGCCACCTTTCCGATAAATACAAATTAAGTAAAGCTTCATTACATTACATAATTCTCTACCAGAACACTGGTACACTTAACATTTTTTATTCTGTGTCATAGTGAGTGTGAGTGAGTTAAGATTTCTAGTGACATCAGCAGTATTCAGCCATGTAATAACTAAAACAAGTTATACATTCATGACACAAAAACCAAGAATATATAAAAAAAACATGTTGACGGAATATATTAAAAATAACCAAAAAATCACGGATACAGTGTAAAACAAGCATGTAAATCGAAAATTATAGACAATGCAACATAAAACAGATCGTGAACAACTGAAGGTATATCACCATACTAAGGTCCATGGGGTCTTACGGGCCCTAGCCGGATTTACACCTTCACTTCGGCCGCTGGCGATTGTGCTGTTTATCTATTTACAAAACATATTTATCAAAACGTTTCAAACAATTCCCATTTCTTTTAAAAAAGCAATGATTAAATGTCCATTGACATGGTTAAAATGATCCTTCATTGTTAACTCTATGTCATAAAAATGAACTCTTGTCTGAAATCAATAGGACTGTTGTGGTGGGTTGCATTATCTAATTTACACCTGTCTCAAGGTACAGGCCGTTTGAAATGAGCACACAAGTTCATATCACAGAGTAAATACATTTAAAAGATTTGGAAACAAATTCTTTTATTCCTTATAAGTAGGACTGCACGGTATTACAGGCATACCGGTATATCGTAATATGCTTTTCAAACGATACGTACTGCAATACTTTTTTCTGAGAACCGGAATATTGGGCAAAGTACATATATGAAGTTTTTGTTATTATCTTTATGGTTGAAATTCAAATCTACACATACTTTCATTCACAACAAAAGTTTTCCTTCGTTATTCTATGACTAAACGGCATACTGCAAACACCATTCGTGCTGTAATACTAAAATTGCACAAAAAAATCAAATCCATGACTATGCAACCTAATTTTGAGTTTGCTGTTCTCAGAACCATAACACATATATGAAAAGCAAGATATAAGGATGTCAGCTTTTTTTAATTGTGAATAACACAATAGATCATAGGATTGACATGTACAATTAGTGTCAGTCACTGTCAAACACTTCAGTTACCAATATATCGCAATAAGGGTACCTGAATCGAAATATATTGCAATACAATGTATTTGCCAATACGGTTCCGGGTCGTTTCACCTGGGTGGTTTCAACCGTGTTATTTCATCCCAATTCCAAACTAGGTCACTTCATCCCTTCATCTTCATAGGGGTCGTTTCACCCATAATCAACAGTTACTTCACCCCAACAAATTGAGTATACATGGAGGATGGTATTAATGCTTAAATCTGTTAATCCTAACTAGGCAATGTTCGGTCAAGTCAATGCTGCTGTGTGTGTGTTGAGATGGGACATCGGACTTAAGCTTATATCTCATCTAATCTCATCTCATCTAATCACGCTTAAAACTTGAATGAACATTTAAATAAGTCGACACTGAGTTAGACATTACACTTGCATTTGTGTCATGGTGACTGCATGTTTTAGATCTGCCTCAGATGCAAGAAGCGAGTAAGACCGCGTCAAGGTAGACTGCAGTGTGAAACTTGTCATCGCCATCAACACAGAATATGTGGCAGAGGTAATACTTAGCCGTAACAACAGTTTGAGAAGAATGTTGCATGCATGTTAGTACACGGTGCTTGATAAATAATGTTTACGTGATACCTTTTAAACATCCAATGAGTAAATTTAATCGGTAAATTGTTATTTATAGCCCTACACAGCAGTACTAATCAGTAAGCAAATCTGGGACTCTATCTACAAAGCGTTCGTAGCATTACGTCATTCGTAAGCCAACTGTGTAGCATAGAGTTAGGTTACGAACGCTTTGTGTATCATGGCCCTGATTTCTAATGCCCAATAATTATTACCAATTATCTAAATACTTTGAATAGAATGTTCAAATATGCACTGCGAATACAGTCGCCAGCGTATATATTTACTACTTAAAGGCAGAGTGACAACCAAGTTGAAGGAAAATATGTTGACTTAGAAAATGTTAAAACCTGCAATGAGAACACGACCACCTCAAGTATTTTATCGCTGTTCTTGAAGTATGACTTTAAAGATACCAGTTTCCTGTTTATTGCATAGCGGGTCGTTTCCATGTGGATTCTGACACCGTCATCAAGACATACGTTTTTTCAACCAGGTGTTCTTGAAAGGCGTTTTAAAGTTGGACGAACATGAATACATGACACGTTTTATGGATAACAACTTCTTTGTATTCCCTATCACGACGTTTCAGAGCTACTTCTTTTACCTTATCAGGTGAATCTGAGCCTGAACCAGACAATCCAGCAATCAACAGCATGATCATCGATCTACGAAATTGGGATACGATGACATGTGTTAACCAAGTCAGCGAGCCTGACCGCCAAATTACCATTCTGTTTATTGGGTGCCATGAAAGACAAGGACATATCTTGAGAAATTGTATCATAGTGTAAACCTTTCGTTTATCTATTTATTGATGTAAACTCGGGTAACAATCTGCTTTTTCGAACAAGTTAAATGAACTCTTTCAAAACGATCTCAAATTCAAAACACTTATCAAGTTTCATTGTATATCTCTTCAGTTTACTCGGAAATAATCAGATCTTACATGACACTCTCGATGCATTCTATATTCTCTATATTCTATGACACTGGATGTATACTCCTGAACCATCACAATCAGTTTAATATCTGTTACAGAAAGGAAATGTCAGAGAGGCCGTTTTAATAGAAAACATATTTTTTTCACAAATAAACACGACTTAAATACCATATTTCGATGTAGAGCGTATCTTGCGTCTACAATGCATTATGACTTTGATGCAACACATGATGGCTGTTCTTCAAGATTTCAAGAATTGCATAAGCCATTTTTAGAAGAATTTATTGCGTTAGTTTAAGAGCAATTATTTTATGTAATTTCCATGGTAAAAAGGTGGACATTCACCCGTCTATAGAGAACGAGTTCGCCAACACAACAGCAGCCTTTATTATTGTGTTTCTGTTTACTTAAATCCACAAGGTGGCGTCCAAGTCAGTACTTTGTATGGCCATCATTGGCAGCAATAACTGCTCGGCCTCTTGCGAAATTCTTCCCCACTCATTCTGCAATGCGATGGCCAGTTATGGAAGTGTCTGAGGCGTGTTTTGACGTTTTGGATCTTCAATAACCCACGCTTGTTGTAAGAGGCAGGATCGGGTGCTCAGGCCCGCAGACTTGGTTGACGCATGTCTCCGTATCCAAGTTGCGTAGATCGATGTTCAGCCTGTTAATCACCGGATTGTCTGGTCTGGATTGACTCGATTATTTATATGGAATCGGACTAAACTAAACCCACCCTCCCAACCATCATCACTCTGTCCGTCAACATCATTGCCTGGTGAATATGTATCCTACCAACACAGTGTAGTACAAATAGCAGTAATTTTACACAAAACTATAGCAAGACGGAAACACTGCATTAGCCCATGTGGAGCGATCATATAACACGACATACAACCGTCATATAGCTGACATATTACTGAGTGCGGCGTTAAACAAACCAACTATCCCCTTTGCCAAAATGTACACCGGAAAACAATTTTGTAAAGCTCATTTTTACTGTTTAGGTCTTGTAAACCTCATCAATACAAAGGTATTTAGGTCTTGTAAATGTCATCTTTACAAGACATTTACAAGATTATAATATTTGCACCTTTCGAACAGCAATTACGTGAGAAATATCAACCCAGTACACGAAAATCAAACCTTTTGATAAATGATGGTTGTAATTATTCTAACAAACTGTTCTTGCGAACACATTAGCACAAGTCTAAATTGATGTGAAATTGCCAAACTGTATCAAAAAAGAATACATGAACAAATACATTATTGATCATCTGTCGAAACGAAAACTGATGATTTTCAATATAACGTGATTCACAGTTATCTCGTCCCACCCAACTATTAGTGATAGAGAAGAATTGAAACAAGTTAAGAAATTTAAAGATATATCTTTTCTTAATATATTTGTTTGTGTGTTGTTGCTTTTATATTCCAGCTATATGGCGGCGGTCTGTAAATAATCGAGTCAGGACCAGACAATCCAGTGACCAATATCATTAGGATCAAATCTACGCAACTGGGATACGATGACATGTGTAAACCAAGTGAGATAGCCTGACCACCCGATCCCGTTAGTTGCCTCTTACGACAGAATGGGCTGCTGGAGATCAAATTTAATCCCGATCTTCCCGTGTAATAAAACATTTGAAGTTAAGCAACGTTGGGCACGGAGAGTCCTTGGATGGGCGACCATGTGTGACAGTTTGACTGCTGAGAGCTTTGGAACAGGTAAAACGAAAACTGGATAGTATCTGTTTGGAAGGTCCAAGGCTTTTGCTTGGGGTTTTCAGAACATCTCCAATTCGAATCAAAATCTGTGTGTGAAGATGGATGATCAATCCATTCTACAAGGTGATGGTTATTTCAACACATCACGAATTTTATTATTCTAATCAATCAAAACCAGTCACATGTTTACGCCATGAATCATATTGACGAAGATGTGCCATAATACATCATCTCCTATTCCACCATTTGGCATAATCAAATCTTCGGGATATGACTCCCATCCATCTTACGAAATCGCTTCTTTGGCATATGGTACACCCAGAAATCGACTAGATATTCACTAAACTTTAAACGTCAGAATAAAAATTTCATAATAAGAATACAATTAATTATGAAACATATATGACGGTTACAAATCTACATTTACAGATGGCTACAAGGATGAGGCTAACTTGCTAGTGCCACTTTGACATTTGAACTGTGTTGTTAGACAGTGTTATACATTGTGTAACCATGTTTCATCTGGTATTCATCATACATGTAATGTAGAGTCAGCAGGCGCAATGGTATGCTATATTTAGACTTGTGCTACAATGTCATCGGCATCTCCAGTGACAACGAGAATGTTGTGGAATTTTCTAATCCTTTTCTTTTGTAGACAGACAGACAGAAATATTTTAAGTGTCACAAGTAGTTACATACGAAATATACATACATGATAAACATTCATTCATACATCAATACATACATACACACATACATACACACACATACATATATACATACATACATACATACAGACAGACATACACACACACACATACATACACACCTACATATACACAAACATACACACAGATACAAACATACACACATACATACATACACACATACATACATACACACACATACATAATACATACATACATACACATACATACATACATACATACATACATACATACATACATACAGACATACAGACATAGATACATAAATACAGACAGACAGACATACATACACACACACACACATACATACATACATACATACAGACAGACATACAGACAGACAGACAGACAGACATACATACACACACATATATACATACATACAGACAGACAGACAGACAGACAGACATACATACATACAGACAGACAGACAGACAGACAGACAGACAGACAGACATACATACACATCTCAAGTCACAGGAAGACCATTGTTTGTAATGATCGTATCCTGCCTAGCCCTAGTTGCATGTTGGATTACTGTTGCTTAGAGGAGGATATCACCATTACTGTCTGTATTGCTATAATCCCTGTTCTTGTTTTATACTGCTTCTAATTTAGTATTGCCACTCTATTTTGTACTGCCATAGTAATACCTTTGTACTGAAATTGTACTTGTTTGTCAACTTAGTTAATTTTAGAATACGGTTCTTTATCACATAACACCTCTTTATTTGTTGGTTTCACACATCGTTCTCTTATGGACTGATTCCAGGTTAACAGTTTCAACACGCACCAATTGCTAAAAAATACATAAAACCTCAATCTAACATAACAAATCGAATAACCGCCTTTTTCGTCTCTTCAGATTGTTATTATGTGTTGTCATAATCCTCTTCAACTTTAAATTATGGAATTATTCAAGTTTTTATTATTATTATTTATTGATTGGATATTTATATAGCGCACATATCCACGCACTAGTGCATGATCAAGGGGCTGGTATTTGTTCCCTCGATCATTGGATGTCAATCTCAACTCCCTGGGGAGTATACAACTCTTGCTGCCACAAGGCGCACCGAGTTATTGCGGCTTTCCCATCCTTACGAGGTACCCATTCACAGCTGGGTGAACTGGGACACATAGTCACAGTACTTTGTCCAAGTTTACTGAACGTTGCTGTACCCGCAACTAGGTGTTTGCACGTATTCATGTGGCCACCATCTGGTCATATACCAACAGATTCGAGGGTTCTTTTAAGTGCACAGGTTTGTGTATTGTACACTAGGGGTTGTGGCAACACTGAAAGAGTCTGCACACAAAGTTGACTCCAAGGATTTTACACCCGGTCACAGGTGGGCTCGATCCCGTCACCTCATGCTCGCTGGATCACTAGCCTGGCGCCTTAGCCAGCTAGCCCACAACAACCCCGACTTGGGAATATGGCATTGTCTTTAACTGGATGAAGGCATATTACTGTAACAAAGACAACACTTAGTAAACCTGTGGCATCACTTCATACCATGATTATACGTCCGTAACTAGACGTTACATCAAAGCTTTAATGCAAGGACATTGGAAACCCCACGCAGAAATGAACAACTCGCTTGCATTAAAACCTACTATTTGTTACACCTAGCTGGGCTTTGATCCTTGGCCACAATGTAACTTAAGCGTATTGTGGCCATAGTAGATGTACACTGGAAGGTGAGGACCGTCTTATCTGTGTAAGCACTGTCCAAGCATGTTATGTTTTAAGGTATTAAAGAAGCGGAACACTATTGTCCCTCTTCGAAGGAAATACAAGTTCATTCAAAAGTAAAATTATATGTATCTCTATTGTAACTGCAGATAACGAGTGTAATTTATTGTTAGGCTAAGTTTGCAACAATTGCCAGAAACTGAAGGAAAGCCGTAATTCCATGACGATAGCAGAGGTTCCGTATGCAGGCATGGTCCACTGTATGGTGATCTTACCTTGTTGGCAACATTTAGCCTATTATGATATTGTATCATTGTCTAATAGTTACAGGGCGGTGAGGTAGCATTGTGGTTATAGCGTCACCCGTCATGCTGAAGACCTGGGTTCGATTCCCCACATGGGAACAATGGGTGAAGCCCATTTCTGGTGTCCCCCTCCGTGATATTGCTGGAATATTGCTAAAAGCGGCGTAAAACTAAACTCACTCACTCTAATAGTTATATGTTGTAAATTCACACTGCTACTTTAGGGGACACTTGTGGCATATTGCTATTTTTTACTGTCATCAAATGGCTGTATAAACACATGTTAACACTATACAGCTGGGTCATCTCACACTATCACTGACATATTGAGTGAGTGAATTAAAATTAAAGTCACATGGGCAGTAGTTCAGCCATATCGTGACTATGAATTTTGTAAATTTGTAAATGTATACATGAAATAAAAACAAACGTATATACTTACCTGTCTGAGAAGGACATAGAGAATCTCACCCAAGTGTCTTCTGATATCAATTATATCAACACGAGTTGATAAAGTTACAAATATCCGAGGCTTGCCGAGGATATTTTTACTTTATCAACGAGTGTTGATATATTTGATATCAGAAGATACGAGGGTGAGATTCTATTTATCATCCAAAATCACTCTTCATTAATTTTCAATGAAAAATGTACATCTTTGAACATGGTACTGCCATTAGACTTGCAGTGCAGCGATGTCATAGCATTGTGACGTCATCAAGTACATGATGTCATAGCATTGTCAGGGCATTGTACAAAATCTACTGTCCTAGGAGATATCGTTTGATCTCACACAAGCGATATCTCCTGTGGAACACAGTTTTGGATGATAAAGTAAAATAACTAGTCTATCACAGATGTACACTTGCAACTAGCATACAACTATAAAACACCATTTCTAACTTTAACGGTGCAATATAAAACTGGGCCATAGATTGCCAACAACTGAGGCAGATCACCATACTAGGGACCATGGGGACTCACAGTACATTTGCTTCCTGCATGGACCACTGACATGCTGACGTGACATAAAATTATAATTTCTCTGTTTGAACGGACTTTTCGGGTGTAATATCTGTTACTCCAAAAGTTATGATATTATGATCGACCAACATACGTCCCTTTGCTTAATGTGGTTAGCTGATAGTAAGCCGTGCAGTTATGTAACATTTCAAGAGGGTCCCGAATAAGTACGGGTAGTCTGGAGACAAAGACGTTCATGTAACTAGTCCCGAGTCGTGTCGTTATTCGTTACAGGACCCAACACCTGGTGTCATCACTGATTTTCAGTGATGTATATAGTTCCACAGATTTCCTCCATCCTTTACATCAAAGTCAAAGGGAATTTGATTCTGAGTAAATTGCACTACCATTCTGTTTTTGGTCATCGATAACATGGAAGCATTTTAATTAGGATGTTGAAGAACTGAAGGGAACTGTCTAGGAAATGAACAAATAACTATTCCTTACCACCCTGCAGACGGGACCGATCCAGTCATCCACATCTATCCTCGCAATTCTGATACGCTGACTTGTGGCAACCAAGTCAGCGAGCCCCATCATCCGATTATCTTAAACGTCTTTTACGACAAGCATGGATTGCACTTCTAACCCAGATCTTCATGGGTTGTATCAACCTTAGAAAGGACTGCGTAAAAGATCAAGAATTACAGGAGGCTATCCAGAAAACGATAACGTTATGAGCAAAAGCAAAAATCATTTGAAAGATCCTTTATATTCTCAGCACTGGATGTCACAGATGGAAAAAACCCAGTCCAAGCTGAAGTTTCAAAAGGACGGAAATTAACGGAAACGGAAAAAGGCATATGGAATTAAAGGCTCAAATTTACACTATCTCCGAAAAGAAGTAACTGTAATGAACTGGAAGAAGATGTAACTGATCGTGAACCTGATCGTGAAGATTTAGAAGGCAGTTCAATAGTACGGACAGAATCAAAAAGAAGAAAAATATGGCCAGTGATCTCCTTAACAATATTAAATAGGCAGATAAAGCTGGAGCTACTGTAATCTAAATCTAATTGTATGGATTCTTCAGGTTATAAACATGACAATAGAAATCATTCATGACAAAAGGCTTAAATTCAGACCAGCAACCAGAATACTGTATTACGCAAGTGAAAAGCATCAAGAAAAGAAAGAGAAAAATATTAACTTAGAATATCACATTTACTTTGATTCTACAGAATCCGAAAGTTAAAACTTTCACGAAAACAAAACAGCGGGTAACGGCAAACAACATTTCCACAGAAATACCCAGCAATGAGATGATTAAGCTGGGACCAGTAATGGCAGGGCATCCGTATGTAACACACATACTCAGTGATTTTGTCGATGTCCTGTTAAAACCATTCTCACTCAGATAAAACATTATACCCGGGATACGATGGACTTTCCTACAATATATCTACCGGAAAGCATCCTCGACTGCAAACACGTTACCTTTGAAATGAAACCTTTTATGCCAAAGTTGCGGCCGCATTAATAAAGGGCCTACTAGTTTGATCACGCAAATAGTGAATTTAGTTTTACGCCGCATTTAGCAATAGTTTCCAGCAATATCACGGCGGGGGAGACCAGCAATGGACTTCACACATCGTACCCATGTAGGGAATCGCTTGATTATGTTTAAAGCAACTGAAGAATATTTCTGGATGGCCTTCTCTGTCTTCTACTTAAAGACGACATGTGGGTACTTCTAGAACACTTTTGAACAATGTGGATGGATGTGGAAACGGACCTAAGCTACAGATTTCATGACGTTGAAATTATCTAGAATGGCACTAGAGGAAATACTGGGCCTGGCACTATCTACAGAATCACAGACATATAGAAGTACATCACCGCCTGTCAACCTAATCACATTGACGGTTATTTTCCAACTCATCACGAAGAATATGTGCCATTGTGCCTCATGAACATGCGTCTTAAAAGAGGTCTCCAGAGCAATAGTGAGTGAGTGAGTGAGTGAGTTAATATTTATCGTCACATCGGCAATATTTCAGCCATATCGTGACGAGAACAGTTTATAATTATATTAAAGATCAATAAAGTTAGAAATTAAAAACCTGTTGACGAAGAACAGTAAAACTACTAGTGTATCACATATATCCATTTAAAACTAGTAATTACATCTAAAATATTGGAACTATAAATGACAATACAAAATAAAAACAGGCTATAGATTGCCAACGACTGAAGGTAGATCACCACACTAGGGACCATGGGGACTCACAGTACATTTGCTTCCTGCATGGACCACTGACATGCTGACGTGACTTAAAATCATAATTTCTCTGTTTGAACGGACTTTTCGGGTGTAATATCTGTTACTCCAATAGTTATGATATTATGATCGACCAACATACGTCCCTTTGCTTAATGTGGTTAGCTGATAGTAAGCCGTGCAGTTATGTAACATTTCAAGAGGGTCCCGAATAAGTACGGGTAGTCTGGAGACAAAGACAGTACATGTGCTTCCTGCATGGACCCAAGCTAGATTTACACCATCGATTCAGCCGTCAGCAATTTAGCAAATCTAGCCATATATTAAAAAGACAGGTATTCTACGATTAAAAAAAGTGGAAAGTTTTAATTCACTTTGAATGTTTGTGGACTTACGTGCCCTTTCAGGAGGACAATAATTTTACAGTACTTTAACACCCTTTGAGGATACAGCCACTAACAATCGGAGTTACTAATTTAAACTTCCAAACATAAAATATTTATCTATTTACAACTCATTCAACAAATCTAATTCTTTTTAAAATGCAATAATTAAATGAGAACTGATATTATTAAAACGATCCTTCATAGTTCGTGATTTGAAATAGTTATCCCTTGTGATGGAATATTCAACACAGTCAAGCAACACATGCTTCACCGTGATTCTTTCATCACAAGGGATGCAAAACAGAGTATCCTCACCTTTCAATAAGTATTCATGAGTATATCTTGTGTGGCCAAAAATACGACATCGTCGTATAATGACCTCTTCAAATCTGGGCTGACAACCCACGTAAGTATAACCAATATACGGTTTTATTGCATGTAATTTATTAATACCTACTTGAGTGTCCCACTTCTTCTACATCAGGTCATGGATGTACGATCTGGGATATGGGAGGAGAAGTGGTGTCACAGAGTTGTTGAGTGCTACTTTAGCATCAAGATCAGCCATTGTGTTGCCAGATATGCCAATGTGACTGGAAAACCAACAAAAGACGATGTCATATTGGCCAGTAGCAAGATCATTATTTAATTCAACAATTTCTATTAAAAGTGGATGTTTACAAGAAAGATTTCTAATAGCCTGAAGGCAAGAAAGAGAGTCGGAAAAGATGATATATTGTTCATATTTTGGGTGTGTATTAATATATTTAAGGCTGTTAATAGTGCGTTAGCTTCCGCTGTGAAAATATAACTGTTATCAGGCAATCGAGAAGATATTGTTCTGGATCCAATGACAGTGGCACAAGCTATAGCGCCACCATCCTTGGATCCATCTGTAAATGTATTATATATATTTCTTAATTGACTAAATTATTGTTTATATTGTAATTCATTAGTTTTTGATTTGCGGTCAATGTTAGGTCAACTTGGGGCCTAACCAATTGCCAAGGAGGAGAAGAAAGAAGACCGGAAGGAGATATATTTTCCAGCTCAAAGCCGGCAACAGTAATGAATGGCCTAATCATGAGCCCAAGAGGCGGAACAAAAGAAGATTTCTTGTTGTACAAATCCTCATAAAAAGGATTAAAGATACAGTGAAATGCAGGATTAGAGTCATTAGAATATAATTGGTAATATAATGTAATGATAATTTTATACGGCGTTGTGCAAGAGAAGCTCATCGGCCTCGACGTAGAGACTGTCAACAGGAGATGTTCTGAATGACCCAAGACAAAGTCTCAGACCTTGGTGGTGGACAGAATCTAATAGTTTTAGGTTTCTTTTGCAGGCTCCACCATATACGATGGAGCTATAATCAAGCTTCGAGCGGACCAGTGATCTATATAGGTGTAGGAGGGTAGTTTGGTCCCCTCCCCACTTTGAATTAGAAACGACTTTCAATAAATCGAGTGCCTTCAGGCATTTAGTTTTTAGGGATTTGATATGCAGAAGAAAGGTTAAATGGGAGTCGAAAATCAGACCCAAGAATTTGGCCTCTTTTACAACCTTGATGGGAGTGCCATTTAAAATCAGATCTGGGTCTTTATGTGGTTTATATTTAAGGCAGAAGTGTATGAAAAAGTTTTTTTTTTTAATTAGAAAATTTAAAGCCGTTTTCAAGACACCATTTATATATTTTGTTTAAACACAACTGTAGTTGCCGTTCAATAGTACCAGAGCAATAGATGAGGCAATATAAGACTTAATAGCTCAATGGGAAATCGATATTACAGTTATATTTCTTGTTAATGCATTATTTCCCTTTATGTGGCAGAAACACGGACATCTCTAAGGCATTGGCATTCTCATTTTACTGCTGTCTCCACACTTATTTAGAATTTAATTACAAGAGCATCGACGATTTCATTCAATAAGTTCAAATGATGTTTGGTAAAGAATGCAACAAATACATTTATTGCTACAGTTTAAAATCAGATTACCCTTTCATTGTGATCTTAAGCTATATTGAGTTTAAGAAATTGAACTTAAGCAAGCATAACAGAACAACAATGAAAAAAGAAATATAATTCGTTGAAATGTCAAATCACAATTTAATTAAATAGTTTATGTCTTTGTACACAACATAAACGGATGCTTTATTTGAAAGTAAATGAATGCTATTCCAACGTTGTATGCTACCTGAACCAGTTTTTTCTGATTTCTAGAGACATAATATCAAGTATTTCTTCGCGAAATAATCCCGACAGTGCCGCTTCGGTGTCAACGTTTCAGATATTTGGCCAAAAACTTATTAACGCCGGACTCAGCAATATTCCAGCTATATGACCACAGTCTGTAAATTATCGAGTATGCACCAGACAATCAACACAACAGCATGCGCATCGATCTACGTAGGCCAGGCAAATTAGCAAAATGGTCGGGAAAAAATGATGAAGGAATAAAACTTAGCAGATTTGTTCTACAAACCTTCTTACATAACGTACTGAAAGTCCCCTAAAATCCCACTTGAGCTAAATCCATAGTGCACGTGCAAACATGGTTACCCTATGCAACCTTTTGTTACCTAGAAGAACAATTGTGCTTGATGAAATAGCCACAATATCTTTATTTCTGTACATAAGTACATACATGTTTGAGTGAACTGAGTGAATATATCTCAAGATTGTTGACCACTATTTCAGAAAGAAAAGGAATTCACATTTCGGAGTTCTTACCCTTTTTTGTGCTAAACATAGATTTTTGAAATATGTTTTTACCCTATAGGTATAATGATAAGGCTTAGATATGTCCAAAAGACCTTGAAGTGTATTGTTCAATGTCTTTTCACCACAAACCACCAAATATAACTTAATGTATTTTTACATTTGACTGAAACTGAAAATGTGCAATTGTTTGGCATTTTTAGAAGTCAATGAAAACTCAACAAATGGCCCAACAATTGCAATAATTTCATTTTGTACACCCAAAAATCAAGCAAGTGAAATTTTATAACTTCATAAAAACACATTTAGGTAGCCATTTCAATGCTTTAAAAAGAGTTATCGCCCTTGGATACTCACAATTTCAAGAAAATATCATAACTCAATCTGACAGTACCTAAACATGACTGATATCCTGCAGAATACCAAGTCTATCAAACACTATTTGCAGATTATGTAACAGGGCATCTTCAAACACGTATGATTAAAGATCTAAAAAGATAATTTTCTTTTCCTTGTCAGTCTGGAGGAAGTTGAAGGCTGTGGCTCATCTTTAACTTCACTCTCATCAGCGTCGGTGGAAGACAATTCATGAGATGTTTCATCAGATGGCAGTTCATGACCTTCTTCATCCTCATCTGCAAGGTATTCTGTGTTTGAATTTCTGCAACTACCGTGACAATATCCACATAGACGCGAACATTTCAATCCTGCCTTTCTGCACCCACACATACGCTCACACCCTGTTTTACAATTGCATTTGATCATGTTGATCAATGTCTCTGGTGCTGGGGGGTAACGGGGAGTTACTGGCTAGAGCTGGCCACAAACAGTTTGCCATCACCATTCATTTGGTGGAAGACTTCTTCCAAGCCATTGCTGCACTCGCAGATAAACACTCAGACAATGTTCTCACGCCGCTGCCGATGAAGGTGGCAAGGCAGATAACTGCATTTGTGTGTGAATGGGACACTTGGCAACTGCTCTTGTGAAACAATTAAATCTGTTCTCACTCAGAGATTTAACAGACTTAGGTGTTCCATACAATGCCAGTAAGAACAGCTCTCCTGTAAACGCAACTATATCCTTTGTGGATAATTGATTATGGAACGCTTTGACAAGTGGTTGCAAGTCCTGTCGTTTTGTGAACAACATGACAGCTTTTTTTCTTTCCCTGTCTGTACAAGGGTGATATAGTGTCACAACCAGTCATGGCATGGAGAAAGAGCAGCCCAGAAATGAAGCTCTCTGGCAATGCTTGCCGTAACAACGAAATGTTATATAGTCGATCAGCAGTCTTTCCGCTCCCTGTTTTAAGGAAGTAGAATCTTTCCGAAGCACACAAATGGATGAGGAGCACCAGAAGATCAACATCAGTCCTAACACCAATGGCTTTGTGCCCATTATCAGCACAATCAATACCTGTTTGTACAATGAGAATGTCAGCATCTGCACTTGCTTGTTTCACTGGGATATTGAGCTCATGAAATTGTTGTGTCAGAGCCTTTATCAAATGTGATCTGTTTTTACAATTGGGCATGAATTTATCCCGTTTGATCGTCAATGGTGTTTCAGACTTGAAGACAATATCAGTGCTCAGATATCTGGATGCTCTTCAACATCTTTTGTGGACACAGTTCCGCCACGTCCGTCAAACACAATTGTTTCCAAAGTGTCTATTGACATATGTCAGATAAGCATCATAAACATCATTTTATGTTCTGCTTTGGGGCCATATCACTTTTCTCAGCAAGTATCCACCATCAACTATGTACGTAGCATCTGGAGGAACGTCCTCGTCATGTGGAAGCCTTTCTTTGCCTGACAAAGAATCAATGACAGAGTACATGACAGATTATTTATTTTTTCTCATAGAGTACTCATCGAATAGTGAAGAGGACGTGGAGGAAGTTCATATTTCAAACAGGATAAAAAGTCATCATCTGTTTTCATGAGGCACAGGATGCGATGAAAAAGCTGCAGGTATAACCTAATTCTGTATTTTGATTGAGTTGTTCATGACAGATAGGGGGAGTTTTCTTGGAATATGCAGATCTCCAAATCTTTTGCCAACTATATTCTTAATATAGCATAATCTCCAATTGCAAAATCGCAAGTAATGTCTTCTTTCA
Organism: Haliotis rubra; assembly: GCF_003918875.1. Taxonomy (NCBI): domain Eukaryota; kingdom Metazoa; phylum Mollusca; class Gastropoda; order Lepetellida; family Haliotidae; genus Haliotis; species Haliotis rubra. The sequence continues at coordinate 539,660 of NW_025767690.1, forward strand.
CTACAATTCCACTACTTAAGGAGACCAGTTCATGTCCTTGTTCATATGGAGAATGAGTTGATAGCCATTCAATCAGCTTGTTAACGTCACTGGTGTCTCTCTCATTTCTAGACGTACTTAGTTCTACGTGCTGGTCAACACTACAAAATCTGGTCCCACAGATTTCCTCGAAGTACTGAATCATTTCAGTACAACCAGGCATTGCCAAGATCTATTGCGCCAACACACTGTCTGTCAGTCCTCGTCCACGAGTGAGATCACCGGATGTCTTCATCGCCTGCATGACAACCTGTTCAATTGTCATGTCTGTCCAGATGCCAGCCCACATCTTGTCACTTCCCCTGACAGTAAAACCAGCAAACTTGGTAAAAGCTTCAAATTTATCCTTGGGCATTATATCTCCCAGTTGTGACATCTGTTGAAACATGCAAATGGGCATATTTGGCATAAGCAATATGTCCTGCAGCATGAAAATATGTTATCATCTTGCAGGCAGCATCAAGATGAAGATCCCAATCTCCGATCCTTTCAGCTCGAATGAACTGGTGTATCAAAGAAACTTGCTCAAAATATTGACACCACAACTTGGCAGTTCTGCTTTGCGACGGCTCAATTCCATAACTGCAGTCAGTTTGTGACATTGGCAATTGCTGGAAGTTCATCAGGGATCACATGGTTGGTTTGAACATCCTTATACAAAGTCTTCAGACAAGCTTTACTTGTTTCCAGGCAGACCTTATGTAAGGCAATAACAGCTATTGCTAACTGTGTCAGAGTATGAGCCCTTAATGCTCTCGCATAAGCCTGACCTGTCAACATATTTTCAGTAGAGTCAGAGGCATAGATGAGTGACCATAGCTCTTTCCATCCACTGCCATCCATTATATAACCGACCGTACCCATGAAAGACATAAGGAGATGGAAACCACCAAATCTGACAACAACTGAAGCTAGAGTACCTTTGTTCTGGTGGGAAGCTACAATATCAACAGCTTTCTCATATAGAGGTTGGTCAAATGTCACAAAACATGTTTTCTGTCCATGTTTCCTGCATTTGTCAGCAGAATATGCCAGCACAGAATATATATTGCGTCTGGATTCGATGCCTGCAAGTTGACAAATGGCAATGGGATCACTTTGGATACTTCATAATTGTCAACACTTCTGGCACACTCCATGTATCTACTCCAGCAGGGAGTGTCCTCCAATTTCAACCATACTCCACTCATCCAAAGCGTATCCAAAAGAATATGCACAGAGCTAGAAGAGGTCAGCTTTCTGACATTGGAAATGTCATCAACAGTCAAACAGTCAAGCAGTCAAGCAAACCTTTCTTGCTCTGAAATGACTTGGACCTGACATTGTCTGCTGAAACAGCTTTGTTACGTTTGATAACATCAGATATACAGACAGAACTACCTGGTGTGACAAACATGATCCACCTATACTATGAAATGTGCCACATCCATCAAGTGTGCGAACATTAAAATCTGCCTTGTCAAAGACAAATTGCATGAAGGCATTTTCACCAATCTCATGATCTGCAGACATTGCAGAAAGCTCATAGGAAATAGCCTCATTATATGATGAACACACTCCCAAGGCTGCCATAACATCCAGAAGGTGCTTAGATCCAATTTGTCGGTGAACATACACGGCTAAACCAAGTTGTATCATAGAAAGAAATGATCTTTCTCTTGTTGCTGAGAGTATTTGTGACAAATAACAGATGCCTTCCTTTGCTTTGTAGCAACATTACCTTTCTTATCTTTGTTTGTAATCCTTTCGACCAAAACACTGAGAGGATTAGGCGCATTCATCATGTGATTATGAAAAGCATCATCAGCAGGAGTGTAATGCTCAGTATCACAACACATTGACCTGATGTCCTCCCGTATGATATCCGCAGCTGTTTTCAGGGTTCTTCTTCAGGGTTCCCCAACTTCTGAGAATACTATGCATCGCTAAGGATCTTGTGGCCAATATTTCTAATGCAAACTAACAGTTTCCCTCCACGATGCTAGAAATGATAGCACCATCACCAAAGTGAGCTAGCAATTTTGATCTCTTTTTTCACTATATTCAATCTCACCATCAACATGAATTCTCTCAGTTTGCTCACGAGATCCTCTTTTGAATACTGACATACATCATTTTGTTCCAGAGATTCAAACAAGTCTCTGCTAAGTCTTTCATCTGCAGGTCTACCCTTCCCTCGGATAGAACATTGTCTGTTAAAGAATTTCTTATAACACATCACCACGACATTCAGCCTTGTCAAGAATGGAATCTTTGGAACTAATCGTTCGAAGTTCAAAAAATATCCCTCTTGTCTTTAGATTTTTTAGTCTCTGAAACTATATCACAATTTTCTCCACAGAACAAGCAATTCATTTTCAAATTGAAAATTGACAGTGATGATCTTAAGGAAACCGTCTTTCGATGGTAAGTGATTCACAGCTGTTAAATTAGAAGATTCACGAGTGTAATCTTTGCGGCAGTTTACATGAACTGAAACGGTAGATATTACAGACAATTTTTCAGCAATTCCATCTTTGCGCCTTATACTACTTCGCAGTAAGGTAGTTTGACCTCTTGTGACGGTGACAATATCACCAGGAGATAAACTTTGCTGCATATGATACAACACTTTGTTGGATCCATCGTGAAATAAAACTTGTCCGTGGGACTAGCAGGTTGAAATGTGGATATGCTAGAGACCCTCTCAAAACTATCTTGAAGAGAAAAGATGGAAGCAAGGATAGACATGTTGTGAGAAGCACATGCAATCGATTTCTCACAAACCATCAAATCAAATTGATCCATCAAACTAAAAACTTTATAAAACTGTTACTGCATTTGCTTCAGTGAATGGTAATAACAGAGGCCTTCTCAAACCACTTGGAATAGAAAAGTTTGTGGCAAGATATGTATTCCTTACCAACCAAGTAAGATACACAGAATGGAAGCTGTTCAACTTCATTGCTAACTGTTCGTGTTAAACTATTCCCTGACAAAAAGTCAAACACTTGATCACTGCTATGCATCTTAGGGACCCTTAAGTGGAAGATGATAGTTGATGAGCAATTATGGAAGAAACGTGCAAGTGGTAGTTTACCCCCTCAGGGAATTGTTTCAGCCATTCGTGGGTTTTTGTGAAATAATTGTTGGTTATATGTATCAGTGCTTTTATAATTGTTGCGATTTTCAATGGAAATGAAATTATAATCATTAGTACAGTTATTATATTGAAACTTTCAGATAATGTTCAATTTGCCATGAAGGTATTAAAATGTTTACTTATCAGTAACTTTGATGAATATTGTTGTGATAAGACTCATGCATACTGGTTATTACAAAGCGAGGGGATAGGTGTTGAGGGCAACACAGTTTTCTGGCTGGTATGCAAATCAATGACATTTCGCGTTTTGCCAGTTTCAATTTAAATGTTTAAATGAAATATGTCTTCCAGCTATTTGGTACCATTAGGTAGATAATCATAGGGCAAGTTATTCTTGTCTGTATAAGACCAATTAAACTTCATATCTATAAGTTTCAGGCTAAAATTCAGACCCAGGGTCACAAATTCCTTGAAATCTATTTTTAGAACAAAACGGGATGTGCACGTGAGGCAAAGAATTATTTTCTACTTTTTAAAGTATTTGTATGTACGTGCACTATAATCCATTATATCTGTCAAATTGCATGATATTATATTCATAAATAAATATTTTATCAGCATTTCTGTTTTTAAAAAAGGAGTTTCTTTGAAGACAAATTACCGTAGGGTATGCATGTTTGCATGTGCACTGTGGATTTAGCTCAAATGGGATTTGAGGGGACTTTTAGTATGCTATGCAGTAAGGTCCATAGAATATATATGCCAAGTTTCGTTTCTTCATCATTTTTTTTTCCGACCTTGGCCAAAAATATGGCTGGCCTATACGCAGCGAGCCTGACCACCCGACAAGCATTGGTTGCTGAAGACTAATTCTAACCCAGATCTTTAAGGGTCACTTGCCTCAAATGTGTATTGCCAAGCCTAATAACGAACTTAACGGTAGTTATTTGGAGTACAGTTCCAAATTGGACGCATCAGTAACAAAAATAATGTCGCTTGATAAAAATGAGTATATTTCCGGTGAACAATTGACTTGCCAATCCCGTTAATCGCCTCTTATGCAGCATGGGTTGCTGAAGATCAATTCTAACCAGGATCTTCACGAGCAAGTGACGAGCACGTGACCGGTTATAGGTCCAGGAGCGTTCCCGTGTTTGTGATGGGTGCAAAAGATGAGGTTTACACAGTCACATTTCCGCAAACAAGTGGTAGTGTCACAGTTTCATCAACAACGCTTTAGGACTGAGAGTGAGTGAGTGAGTGAATCAAGTTTTACGTCGCATCCACAATTTTTGCAGCGAGTATTGACACAGTCGGAATTTCAACAAGATATTTCTTACGATAATGGAAAATAAATGTTGTCTTTTTATGCTGGTTATTTTGCACGCTATGAACTATAATCCTGTTATTACGTATTATTCATTATCTATTGAAAAATTAAAGCTGCTATTCGCTATTGCTGTAATACTGTACACAACATGGCAGTAACACATTGTTAATGAAGATTTATATATGTCAACCTTAATGTGAATAACACGACGTTTCCGAGAGTATGATTGCTCCTTCAACAGGTGAATAAAGAAGTTGACATCCATAAATGTTGCTTTTCTTATGCATTCCACTTCTAAATGCCCTTCAAAGATTTGATGCAAAGACATATCGAATAAGGGCCTCTGGTAGTCCAATAGTTAGAACGTTCGCTCGTCACGATGAAGACATGGGTTCAATTCCGGCCATCCAGAAATATTCTTCAGTTGTTTTAAAAATAATTACAAAGCACTTATGTTTTCCTCTTAAGAATATCTTAGAACATTCGTCGAATATATATTAGTGCCATACTCATCGCGGTCACTGAAATATGTTTGTAATGGTTTCCGTATATGTTTAGAATTATGAATTTAATGCTCCCCAAAACATACGAATACGATATCATTTCTGGATTACTTTTTTATTTGGAAAGGGCGGTGTGGAAGCCTAGTGGTTGAAGACATTCCACACATGGGTACAATGTATAAAGCCCATTTCTATTTATATTACTGGAAAATTGCTGAAAATGGTATAAACCTATGCTCACTCACTCACATGTCGACGATGCCAGTGTATGGGATTCAGGCAGATTCCAGTTTGGTCTGTAAGAGAACGAAAGTTTCGCATTTGCTTTCATTTCATGTTTAACATGTGTAATCAGGACACCACGCAAGTTAAAATTCATGGATGAATATCTTTAACGTTTTCTTGTTATTAAATACAATAGCAAGAATATTGTGTTCACGCATATGCATAGGCTTGTCAGCAAGGCCCACATTGAAGCGGGCGGTTGGGTAGCCGATAGGTTGAAACGTATATGAACATGAGTACAATGTATAAATACAAACGACGAAACTCTTTCCATATTCATAAGAATCTCTGCTAAAAGCAGAGTCGATCGTACAATTGTGACTATTTCATTAGCATATATTTGTTCCAGCAGTGTTACAGCTGTACAATGTCGATGTGACGATAAATGTAACCTCACTCACTCGCTATTTAGGCATATACTCATGCGTTATCATATTCGCAACCGGTTTCGGTTTGGTCTGCAATTTATTCACACTTTAATACATAATTAACGTGGGAAATAAGTAAACTTCTGCAATTTATGTTATACCATTTTTACAAACTTGTGAACTTTCAGTGGCAACTGACCTAGTTCGTTTTGATACCATAGAACGTCAACTCGTGACGTATCAGTTGCTTTTAAATGGAATCACTGACTTTTCCTCTCACTCTATTTATTAGTTTGGACAGTTTGGACAGTTCACGCGTGAACAGAGCTCTATTTTACTCTGACACGTGTACCTTGTGGATACAACAGATACGTGAAAACTCGGAAGATGACCCGTATTACACGATACCAATATCTTTCAATCTACTCATAAGTGATAGCGTTTCAGGTATAAGAGGTAATCATCGTTTTAGTCCTTCCAGTGAATTTAGCATTTAGTTCCGACGTGCACCTGATTGAATTTTCTTTTCGGGGATTCGGTTTCAAATTCAGTAAAGCACCATCAGTTCATAAGGTAACGTAGCTCTGCACAATAATTATTGATGAAAACTTAAACTCGACTTTTCTTACAACTTTAACTGTCTCTTGTATGTAGGCAACGTTGTAAATGGATCACTGGATACATTTGTTTCTCGCCTTCTTGGTGCTGAAAGTTTCATGTAATAATATAAACATCTAAATCACGATTAATTGTGAGGGCAGAACTGCAAAGTCATATTGAGGAGATATCAATCATTTTGCTGTTGGCGGCAGTATTGGACAACCAGGAATAAACAACGTTAATTCTCATTAACGAAAACTAAGACATTGAACACAGTACTCACATGACCTCACATGAGACTAATTCAAAAGTGTTTTGCAAAGTTCTTCGTGGCATTTTGAAACCAAGAATTAAACGAAACATAGTTTAATAATTCCAGATGTTACTTTCCATTTGTAAGATCATGATACACGAAGTGGGAAAACAATACAACCTGTAGTGATGTATGACAGTAGATGGTATGATCGCCAACAGGATTGAAGGACAATAAGGGTTAAGTTGGAAAACAGTAGACGGTATGACTTCCAGCGGGTTTGAACACCATAAGGGTTAGAAGCTATGACCGCCAACGGTTTTTAAAGACCAGAAGGATAAAAATGGGAAACAGTAGACGGTATGACCGCAAATGGTTTTGAAGGACCATCAGGGTAAAAATGAGAAACAGTAGGCGGTATAACCGCCATCGGTGTTGTCCAGAGGATAAAGAAAGGGGATTTCAAGGCTGGATCAGTTATTCTAAATATAATATTATTTGATGGATTCCGGTATTTTGCTTTCCCTATGATTAGAGGAAACTGGTTATCCCTTATCAAATATGAGGTAAGCTTGGTAATGCAGACTATTTAACTTTTCAACATCATCTCACTGCTATGTAAACAACTCCAAGGCGTTTGTCAAACATCAGGAACAAAATAGCAGAAACTCAAGAAAGCGACAGGGGTGTTTACTCTGACCACGTATACATTACATGGACAACAGAATGCAAACTGTTTGTTGATTTTGCAGATTTAAAAAAAAATGATTTAGTTCATCTGGATGAGTTTTTGTTTCGTTCAAAATCTCAGTCTGGTTAAGTGCTGAACACTTTAAGACGTATTTATAGATGTGTTAAATCGTGAGTAAGGACCAACGTAGATGAAGCGTTCGTTTGACTGCCCAAATGGTTTACTTCAAGGAGGTGTTATAAACACGTTACTCTGTTCTTTGTTCACTCGTAAACTTTCAAATAAAAATATTTCTAATGGCAAACATGGTATTCAGTTATTCCCTATTTTGAAGAAACGCTGTTACTCGCTGAGCACATTATCTCAGCGTCAATATGTTACAGACGTAATTTATTATGCTTGATTACCTTGAACGTAAAGTTAAGTTTGGATTAAATTGTGGTATTTAGATAGGTGATGTCCACTTTCGAAAAATGATACTTGGCATTTTACATGAAAGTTAATAGAACTTGTACCCAGCACTAAATATCTGTTTAAAGAATATTTCTTAAGGAAATTTCAGCAATGGTTTGTCAGACCTAATCTTTAATGCGAGATCGAACATTCTAATGCTTAAAGCACAAATGACCTTGTTTCGACTGCGATTTTTAAAGATATTTGCTACAATTCAACTAGTACAATTCTGAAGTGTGGATTCTGAAACATCCAACAGCTGGCTTGTATAAAGTATATATAGGTTACAGGGAATGTGTAAAACCAGGGATTTCACGTAATCCCTGAAAGAGTCAGTGATTTCATGAAATCCCTGTGACTCCCAGGGATTTCATGTTTTCCCTAAAATTTCCAGAGTTTCCATGAAATTACTGAAATATTGGCTTAGGGATTTCATGAAATCCCTGTAAGCCCTTATTGAAATAGAGAACACCAAATTTATAATGCGAGTACAGAGTATTTCCTGATAAAAGTCATTTGTTGGGACAAGATAGAGTAGAAAGAAGACGCTGAGGACAAACATGCAATATATGGTTTGAAAAATATCTTTTCCTTCCCAAACCCATATCCCAAAACTCTTCTTCAACAGCGGGATCATGTATATTCCAAGTTATTTCTATGAATGGTCTAGTCTGTTTATTTTCAATAAAGAAAACAACATGTTTGAAAAACCTCGCTAATTTTTTAAATGCTATATCACAGTAAAATGTTGAGCCATTCCGTACGGAATTATGAGAGACACTTGTGCCACAATATACAGAGTATAATATATGAATATTAAAAATGCAACAATAAGGTTACAAGTTACATTAAGAAGATATTACAAAATTTGCAGTACGCCTTTTAAGAATATTAAGGCAAGTTTTGGCAGATAAAAACGATACATCTGGACAAGCTAGAAGAAAACTAACCTTTTCAACATACCCAGATTTAAAAAAAACAACATCTAAAAGACTTGTACATTTAGATAAAAGTTGCAATCGCTCATCAGCATACAAAGGACAATGCAATAAAACAGGACGCTCATCTTCAATAAAATCTTTACAGTTTCGATTCTAAGCGGTGCTACCGCACATCTAAACAAAGCTATTGCTTTTCTCATAGAGCGAGACATTAAATTAACATAAAAATCACTGCAAAAATCCACCTAAAGTACAGTACGTGTGTAACTTATTACCTCCCATACCAGTTAAACTACCAACTTGTAAAAGGTCCTGTTTCTATTTATAAACTAAATCGCTAAAAACAACGTCTGTAACTTTTGAAACTACAAAGGGAATATTGATTAAATTATTAATCATAACAATAAGATGCACTAGTGTGATGCTGCGATAAGACATTGGGTCTCTCAGGTTGTCAGCTCCAGGCTTAGGGGTAGGGGTAATGATCCCCTGGGCCCAGTTTGAGGGTACATGACCAGTCTCATAACATGTAGAAAACAGTTTATGAAGATAATCTATACAGATGTCATTTGTCAAAACATCAACTGGAATATTATCGAAACCCGGTAATTTCCCTCTCTTAGCTTGACTTAGTTTTCAACTCCTAAGACCTAAGGGATGAAATGAGACTTAACATTATAAACCTATGGCCAATGTTGTCTATTGTTCTTGCAGTTGCTTCGCATTATGAAATAACTTCAGTAGAGGTTTTACGATTATCATTGTAAAACCTCATACGAGGTACGAAGTTTTACAATGGTCGTTGTAAAATCTCATACCCTGATGAGGTTTTGAAATGACCATTATTTAAGACTGATACAACTTTGTCTTGCTATGACTGATCGTAAAATATCTAATTATTAAAAATTTCCGATATTCAGTGGCGATAACTGGTTTCGAACCCGCAACCCATCGCTCTCTAGCTTGGCGGTTTTATCCACTACGCTACGAAGGATCGCTGTGAAGGATGAGATTGTTTGTCAGTATGAACCAGTAGTGTTTCTCACACGACACGTACTGCGGGCAGCGCACGGGTAGCGCGTGCAGAGCACGAGCATTGCGCGTGCGGGGCAAGGTGTTGGCTGCCAGTCGCATCCCAGTTGACACCGGCTGTTCCATCATTTGCGGGCTGTTCCATCAATGTTGTTCTACTCAGTACATGCACAAATTGAAAATAAGTGTTGTCTTAGACGGTTTATAAGTTTGATAAAAGACTCCTCCTCGGTTTTGGTTGAGATTGTAAAACCTCAGTGTCAGGAACGCGCCCTCGGGATTTCCTGACACTGAGGTTTTACAATCTCAACCAAAACCGAGGAGGAGTCTTTTATACTACACGTAAAGCCGTTAGAAAATGAACTTGGTATCCCGACTCAAGGTAGTAATTAACCAAAAGTGTCATCGGTAAATTGTCAAAGTTTTCAACTCCAAAGAACTAAGGGATGAAATGAGACTCAACAGTAAAGTTTTAAGCTACAAACATTAATTTCACACATTCACTGATATCCTAACAGGGAATGTGTGTAATGGAACACCATGAAAATCAGTAATTTCATGAAATCCCTGGAAATTTTAGGGATTACATGAAATCCCTGGGTGTCACAGTGATTTCGCGAAATCACTGAATCTTTCAGGGATTACGTGAAATCCCTGGTTTCACACATTCCCTGTAACATATATATATATATATACACACACACACACACACACTCTCTCTCTCTCCCCTCTCTCTTTCTCTCTCCTCGGTAAAATGAAATATAAGTATAGTAGTTCATCTCTAAGAAGTACATGTTGCTGTATACCAGTAATTTGAGATGTTTATGTTTTATTTCAAGGGTTTTATCACCTGATCCAGACAATAAATCCCTGAACCCTCACAAGTATTCGTCTGTTCTCAAATCATGACGTGATACCGCTGTTACACATATTAGCTATCTTTTTTTCTCATGGTTTTGGATTTGGGTGAATTTGTCAAACGTTATGTCTCAGGCGGTTGATAAAGTCTTTAACAGACTTCTATCTGGAAAGATATCCTTTCTTAACTGCCAGAAAGTTTAAAGATACTTAAGAGTTTGATAAAAATGCCGAGCTTTTCCATTAGTAATGCGAAACTATTAAGGGGTGTTTTGGCTTTTGATAGCATATAGATATTTTCATGATCACAAATACTATGTCCATTTTATATATTTATTTCATATTATTAATGTCTCTGCCAAAGCTTTTTTTGAAGATATTTTTCCATGAAAACTCTTAAAGTGACCGTTGGACACAAACAGAAAACGTTTACTAAAACATTGATTACCAAAATGTGTTTATGTGCCAATGGAAACATAATAGTTGCAATGAACTGACACTGATTTCGTGTCTTTGTATTCCTCTATGATATAGAGGGGCGGTGGGGTAGTCGCTCCTCACGCCGAAGACCTGGGTTCGATTCCCTACATGGGCACAATGTGTGAAGATAATTTCTGGTTTCCCTCGCCGTGGTATTACTGGAATATTGCTAAAGATGGCGTAAAACCTAACTCACTCACTGACGCTATGATATAATGTCGTTACTGGCTGTGTATATTTTGTACATGAGGCTGACGTCTTCGACAGCTTCTTCTTCGTCAATGCATTTCCATGTGTCCCTGACCCGTGAAGATCCGGGGTAGAATAGGTCTTCAGCAACCCATGTGCTTGCCATAAAAGGCGACTATGCTTGTCGTAAGAGGCGACTAACGGGATCGGGTGGTCAGTTTCGCTGACTTGGTTGACACATGTCATCGGTTCCCAAATGCGCAGATCGATGCTCATGCTGTTGATCACTGGATTGTCTGGTCCAGACTCGATTATTTACAGACCACCGCCATATAGCTGGGATATTGCTGAGTGCGGCGTAAAACTAAACTCACTCACTCACTCACTCCATGTGCCCCTGCATCTTCGTGTGGAAGCGGCCATGTTGTGGCATGTTACGCCAGTCTTCGGTAAATCGATCGCGAGTGATCCTATAAACACAATTGAATGGTTATAATGACTGCTATCAATAAGTATCTCGTTAAAGAAACACCTGACAGTGGATCCAGGTGTCTCAATACAGGTCCCTGTTTTGGTGACAAATCTCGCATTTCCGACTCTGACATCCTGGTCCCTGTTATGACTCATGCCTTTTGCATTTAGTGTGTGGGGATGCTGTTTTGTTATTTGCACTTCTCAATCTATCGGATCATTGTTGACGGATAATTGAGATGGATTATACATTGAAATTGTATGTCGGCAAGAAACTTTCTTAAAGAAGTGTGGAAAGGAAATATTGATTTTAACGATGCCACGTTTTCACGACTGCAGTTTAAGTAATATGACATTTGGAAGACAAGGTTTGGCATGTGAATTACTAAGAATTGTCACTAAATTGGCACTTCTCAATTTTCGCTGCACGGTAAAGCCCCAGAACCACATCTCATGGGGTTAGTGTTCCTGGTTTGCCCCGGGGCCATGCTAAAAGTGATAATACGTACTGTGGAGTCAAGGCTATCCAGGAAGTGGGGACACTTTGGCTGTCTGCAATCCCAAATTATAAGTTCTTTGCTATTTTTAGAAAGCCTATAAGTATTTAATGCTGTGAAACCCACACAGGCTATCTTTAATTTCCTGATGAAGGTCAAACAAGATTTTTGACTGATGCCAGATGAAGACCAGTTACACAATCTAGATATCGACTGCTTATATGGTTTTATTATTATGACTGGTGTTAATGATAATTAGTAATAATGATGTTGAGAATTAGATGCGTGGTGTATCACTACTCTCAGAGAACAGAAACACGGCGTAAATTTAATGCTTCGGTATATACGTTCCCAATAAGAAAATGTAACATAAACATTTGGTATTCGGTCATTTATTGGCTTCTTTGAATGTTGATTATTAGAAAATTCTGTTGGTGTTCTTGTGATTAAAACTTTAGCCGTTAACTCGTTATACAGACGGCTCGGTTCGATTTCTGCCACTGCTACAGTGGTGATACCTATTTCTGGTGTGTCCCGCCGAGATAGTTAAATAGAAGTGACAAAATCGGGTTAGATTCCAATATGTGAAGTCCATTTCTGGTTTCCTTAGCCGTCGAATTGGTGGAATATTGCAAAAGCCGGCGTAAAACTAAACTCACTCAATACAATGTCGTTGTGAGGTAACCGGTGGCTTTGTCAATGATGTACAGGACATTCATCGGATACGAACTACTTCCAGCTCATTTACAGGTGAATTACGTATTAACCTGACAGTTGGTTTACAGTTTAGTGTCTCTCTGCTATCATATTCCAGACAGTAAATTGTGAATATTGTTTGTTTGCCTTACGTAGCGCCTGAAGTATATCCGGGATAGAATTGCTGGTTTTATCAGGAGATTCGGGTTACGAGTTGTTCTAAGTGAGTGAGTGAGCGAGTTTAGTTTTACGCCGCACTCAGCAATATTCCAGCTATATGGCGTCGGTCTGTAAATAATCGAGTCTGGACCAGACAACCCAGTGATCAACAGCATGAGCATCTATCTGCGCAATTGGGAACCGATGAGAGTTGTTCTTAGTAAAATATGCTCGATGTTATAGGCGACCTAACAAAATATGGTCAATGAACGGTCTTCTGTTTTCATATAACTTGCTTCACAAAGCATTTTACGGCATTTATTTATTTTGTAACAATTCTCTTTTTAAAACCCAAGTTCATGTTTCAGGCACCAATCGACGCGGAATATATTTACCTGACATATAATCTAAAACTGTAAATGACAAGTGGCAAATACATCAACCAAATGTTATGGCATCGCGGATGGCGACAAAGTAAAGCTTCCTGTGGCTGCAGGGAATGAGTGATTCTACTCACATCGGCAGTATTTGAGCCATATTGTGACTAAAACAAGTTATACATTCATCACATCGAGAATATAAAACATAGGCAGTATTTGAGCAATATTGTGACTAAAACAAGTTATACATTCATCACATCGAGAATATAAAACATAGGCAGTATTTGAGCAATATTGTGACTGAAACAAGTTATACATTCATCACATCGAGAATATAAAACATAGGCAGTATTTAAGCAATATTGTGACTAAAACAAGTTATACATTCATCACATCGAGAATATAAAACATAGGCAGTATTTGAGCAATATTGTGACTAAAACAAGTTATACATTCATGACATCGAATATAAAACATTATTTAAACATAGACTAAAACAAGTTATACATTCATTCGAGAATATAAAACATAGGCAGTATTTAAAACCATATTGTGACTAAAGCAATATTCATGAAACAAGTTATACATTCATGACATCGAGAATATAAAACATAGGCAGTATTTGAGCAATATTGTGACTAAAACAAGTTATACATTCATCACATCGAGAATATAAAACATAGGCAGTATTTGAGCAATATTGTGACTAAAACAAGTTATACATTCATCACATCGAGAATATAAAACATAGGCAGTATTTGAGCAATATTGTGACTAAAACAAGTTATACATTCATCACATCGAGAATATAAAACATAGGCAGTATTTGAGCAATATTGTGACTAAAACAAGTTATACATTCATCACATCGAGAATATAAAACATAGGCAGTTATACATGACTAAAACAAGTTATACATTCATCACATCGAGAATATAAAACATAGGCAGTATTTGAGCAATATTGTGACTAAAACAAGTTATACATTCATCACATCGAGAATATAAAACATAGGCAGTATTTGAGCAATATTGTGACTAAAACAAGTTATACATTCATCACATCGAGAATATAAAACATAGGCAGTATTTAAACCATATTGTGACTAAAACAAGTTATACATTCATCACATCGAGAATATAAAACATAGGCAGTATTTGAGCAATATTGTGACTAAAACAAGTTATACATTCATCACATCGAGAATATAAAACATAAGCAGTATTTAAACCATATTGTGACTAAAACAAGTTATACATTCATCACATCGAGAATATAAAACATAGGCAGTATTTAAACCATATTGTGACTAAAACAAGTTATACATTCATCACATCGAGAATATAAAACATAGGCAGTATTTGAGCAATATTGTGACTAAAACAAGTTATACATTCATCACATCGAGAATATAAAACATAGGCAGTATTTAAACCATATTGTGACTAAAACAAGTTATACATTCATCACATCGAGCATATAAACGAAACTGTTGAAGAACTACATTTAAAAGAACCAGAAAATCACAGATACAGATGTAAAACTAGCATGTAAATTAAAAACAATGCAACATATAACAAGCTTCAGATCGTCCACAACTAAAAGCATGGTACGTTTGCTTCCTGCATGGACCTTAGCTGGATTTACACCGTCACTTCACAGTTGGCGATTGTGCTGTTTGTCTGTTTGCAAAACATATTAATCAAAACCTTTCAAACAGTAAAATTTCGTTTAAAAAAACAATCATTGAATGATAATTGACCCGGTTGAAAAGAAAAAACATCAATGGTGGTGGAACAATCAATACAGTTAAGCAGGACATGCTTGACCGTTATTAGTGGTTAGAGCGGAGAGCGGAAGGTCGCGGGTTCGATCCCCGGCCGTGTCATAACACAAGACGTTAAGATATGGTACTTGTTGGTCCCTACCTGGCGCTCGGCATTAATGGGTACAACAAGGACGGGTCGGCTCTGAGTCAGTGAAGTGTATCTGAGTTGGGTATTCATGCATAACTGCGGCATGGTATCTCAGTGAGCTAACACTGAAAAACCAGGTTAAGTCTGGGCTAGTACAAGCAGCCACACATACACACGCATGCACGTCGTCATATGAGCGAAATATTCTTATGTACAACGTGGGGCTTGGTAGTTAATGTTGATAAAACGAAAGTGGTTGTTTTTAGAATTGCACAAAGAGAAAAATTGTTCTACAATGGTAAACAATTAATTGTTCGTAATTTACTTAGTTCCAAAAGAAACGCGACTTCATCTTTGTTTTTGAAATTCCCATAATTGTCTTATCTACTTTACAATCATAACGAATGTGCATGTTAAATGTTCTTTGAAACCAATTTTCGAAATGTAACTTCTGAAACAAGACTTTTAACGTTAGATTAGCCGTAACAACTGAATCTAATTATTGAACATTTTATGGGTAAAAACAACAGAAACACATAACATAAACGCATGCCGTGACTCGTTGTGCACGTGAATTTAATGAACGACATTTTCTTCAAGAAAAACGAGAGAAAGAACCCTTTAAAAGATGCGACGGCAGTTTCTGTTGTGTTCTTTTTCTTAATGGCCAGAGAACAATATGCCACGTCTGAGCAATGAAGCACGGCTACGTGTGTACAAGCCAAATGTGTAAAATCAAGACAATATGTAAAAACAAACTCAATATGTAAAAACTTAACGCAAAACCTAAAATATAACGCAATATGTAAAAGATTAACGCCAAATATAAAAAATGTCTTTAACGCAATATGTAAACACCTAACGCAAAATGTAAAAACAAATTTTAACGCAATTTGTAAAAGATTAACGGAATCTGTAAAATACAGCTTTATTGTTGTTTATGGTTTTGGCGACTGAAATTCATTTTTTTAGAAACTTTACGTTATTGTTTTCCAAAATAACTAAGCTATTGCAATATTTCTGACAAAATTAACCTCATTTCTAACTTAATTAATATCTGATCTTTTGGGTCGTTTAACATCAAAGTAAAGCCGATACTTGTATAATATACATGTATAGCGATACTTGATATCATAATCTAAATTCGACAGTATCCAAGGAAATCATTTTATTCTTCATAGTATTTTTACATAAATGGTCAAATGGGTTGTATTTATTATGTCCTATTCAAGGAGGTTTTAATGTACTAGTTACATTTCCTGGCAGTGTTTTTTTTAATCTCACCTCAAAATGCAGAAATGAAATGTAACAAATCCTGATAGAAAGTTTGAACCATCCGATAGGAATTACGAGAGACTTGGGAATTTGTTTCAGAAACACTCTGAATGAATTTTAGAGAAAACATGATGATGTATTTACAAATATTATATTACTCCAAAATGTGAAAATTACTGTTTAAGTATAAATGTGTCGCTCGACACAAATATCTTTGATTTAGAAATGGTAAATCAATCTTGCAGTTGGAGGTATAATGGACATGCAAGATACATCGCAGTGATTCGGGATTTCCATTCCAATCATATCTGATTTCCTTCAATCAAGTCACAGGTAATATTGCTGCCTATGAAATCGGGTAATGCCAGAGACATTTGAGATTGGATCTCGATGTTGATCACTCAAATTTAATGAAATTAATTTAATTGTATTTGATGCAATTTAAGTAATATGGAATATTGATGTAAACGGGTAACATGACTTGTTGTTCAAGGTTTCAGAAAACTAAATCCATCAAACATGCCAATGCCAAAAGCAATGATACCTGCATAGAATTGAAAAATCACAAACCACGCCTAAGAAATTATAATCGTAATTCACCAATTAATCACACAGATTGCCATTCGCTGTGCATTCTGTGACATTCATGCGATGATATGACGTAGTATCAAACATTAGTACAAATGGAACCAGTTATTCAATTGTTCATATAAATGGAGTCATCTCAGTGTAATTAACGTCTTGAATAGCTGAAAAATTGCTGAAGGGGTGTTTAACCTTATTAACTCATTCACTCACTCACTCGCGGGACATATGGTGATCACCTGGTTCTCACGGTGGTATCAAGAATCTTATGATAGAGGACAGAATCTTTTATGTAAACCAAACAGTGACACAAGTTCACCAAAAAAGATTCTACCCGGACAGAGTCCAGTTATATATCTTGGTTTCTTTCCTGAAAATGACGGGAAACACTACATGACTTTGAATCCACCTGATCAAATTAAGAGTAGAACAGGTAGAATGGGCAAAGAGAGAGGTAGCACAGTTCAAGTCGTCATTTAATATATGTACACATTTGAATAGCTTCTTTCATATTCTCGGTTGGTTTACTTGAAGCTATGGCGGTTCAAGATGCACGCATCTAGGAACTATTTTAGTATTCCCTGCCCATCGTTGTTTCATGTACATAGTCAAATCATAACTATTGCGCTCTCTCCTTGATCAGTTGCTAGGTCCGAAGTCCTATGGTCAGAGCTACCATCTCGATGCCAAGTACCAATTGGAATTAATTCGAACCCCCATACATAATCAATTAAAATTGGAAACATTACTACAACATGCATGTTATTTCAAACCAAATTAAGAAGGATCAATAAGTGGTTTTAAATCGATCGATTAAAATATCTCTATATACCAGTAAATTATATGTTTATCGACTATGCTTACATGTATACTGAACGAGGTAAAATTTTGTAAAAAAATGTAATATGAAGTCTATTTTGTAAGAAACATTGCGATATCTTAGTTTTTGTAAATAAAGTCAACTTTTGCCAAATTTGTGAAAAAAATGGATTTCGATTGTCATCCCTAATATTCAAACCTAAAACTGGATTTTACATATTGCGTTCATTTTTTACATATGAAGTAAAACAATGTTTTTACAGTTCAGGTGTTGTGCTTTTTGCGTTAAAGAAATCTTTTACATATTGCGTTAATATTTTACATAGTGCGTTATGTTTTACGTTTTGCGTTATGTTGTACATACGTGCTCTTGGGATAATTGATGCTGATTCCAGTGTTTTCAACGTTGCACAACTTATGGGAGTACATCGGACGACAATTTACCGACTGATTAAGCGCCAAAATCAGACGAATTCGATGGGAGATCAACCAAGAGATGGAAGGTCACGAGTTACGTCACACAGGCAAGACCGTTACATCGTAACGTCACATCTTTGCAACCGTTTTCTTCCAGCTACTGTTACAGCCCGTCAGACAACTGGGATTCACAACAGCCCAATTTCAGGAAACACTGTCCGTCGACGTTTGCGAGCACACCGGCTACACTGTAGGAGACCCTATGTTGGACCGATTTTGGCGCCACGGCATCGTCGTCTGCGCTTAGCATGGGCTCGCCAACATCAGCATTTGGAGATATGCACAGTGGCAAACGTTGCAGATGGGAGAGTGAGAGTATGGCGTCGACGAAATGAACGATTTATAGACCCATGTGTTCTGGAAAGTGACCGCTGGGGTGGGCCATCCCTTATGGTGTAGGGTGGAATTAGCTTGGGAAGGCATGTGCCACCTGTAATCTTCCAAAACAACGGTCAAGGTCGTGGAAAGGCTGTGACTGCAGGACGCGACATTGAGGAAGTCTTAAGGCCTGTTGTCGTCCCGTTCTTTAGACCCAGACCACAGTGGCAGCTCCAACACGATAATGCCCGCGCCCACACCGCAATTATCACAGGACCATTCCTGGCAAATCACCACATCCAGACTATGTTTTGGCCACTTCTCAGTCCTGATTTGAATCCAGTGGAACATCTATGGGACGAGTTGGACCGACGCCTTCATCAAAGACCAGTTCCTCCACAAAATCGGCGGCAGTTGGAGAACGCAGTGTTGAATGAGTACAATAACATTCCCCGTGCTTTCGTTCGACGTTTGTTCATGTCCATGGGAAGACGGTGTACTCATGTGATAAACAATAATGGTGGTCATACCAGGTACTGAAAACATCGAATATCAGCTTAAGCTTCTAAACGTGTGTAATGGTTGGACACAATAAATTTTTATCAAATCTTAAATCCACTGTCGTTGCTGTTGTCTTTTATCTTTCTTTGGTGCGTTCTGTGTAAAGCATATGGTGTTTGGAAGCATGTATGTGGGATAACAGTTCTTATTTCAAATGGACATGTCGCGTTTCTTTTGGAACTAAGCATACGTTTAAATATCTAGGAGAGTTTTTTCACCGTCGGGCAGTTTTGCAGAAGCACAGAGAACAGTATCTGATCACGGCAATAAGGCATCCCATTCTCTCTATCGTATTAGCAATAGTAACCCACATACATCTCTTGATATACAATATGATTTGTTCAAATTGCTCATTTCACCATTATTATGTTATAGTTCTGAGGTGTGGGGTTACATGGAGGCACATGCAATTGAGAAGGTTCATTTAAAGTTATCAAGTATACGTCAAGAGTTAAAAGTTCTACTCCTTCTGCTTTTGTTTATGGTGAAGTTGGTGTTCAACCATTGGCTACAATTCGATTGACAAGGATAGTTAAATACTGCTTGAAGATATTGGATAGCAACGAGGACCGTTATATTAAAGTTGTTTATAATGCTTTATTAGAGCTGTCCAGATCTCATCCTGATAGAGTAAGCTGGGTGACTTTACTTAGGAATACCCTGAATAAGTATGGATTTGGATATCTGTGGAATGCCCAAGTAGTTGTCAATAAACTAGGATTTCTTCGATCATTTAGTCTCAGAATAAGGGATATATATGAGCAAATGTGGAGACATAATTTAGCCTCATTAAGTGACACAAGGTTGTATTTGCATATCAAGAAAAGTCTATGTTTTGAAAGATACTTGGTAGATATTGACATCGTTAAATATAGAACTGCATTAAGTAAATTAGATTAAGTTCTCACAATTTAAAGGTTGAAAAAGGTAGATGGTTTATTCCCAAATTACAATTCAATGAAAGATTATGTCCATTTTGCTGTAAGGACATTGAAGATGAATACCATGTTGTGATGGTTTGTCCTAAATACGAACTGTGCCAAAGTTTGTGTATCATATACCTAAGGAGAAAGCAACAGTTGAATTTGTTTGAATCTTATGTATCTTACGGGTCTGCCACCATGAGGGGATGGGGGTGGGCGGGGTGAGAAATGTTATGCACATGTGCACATGTTAGATTATTGTTGAATGTAAAAGCGATTGACCTTTGGTCTAAATAAACATTCATTCGTCAAAACCCATTTCACCACACCATATGGCTAAATCAAGGATCATACAGCTATGCAGTGCTGGATGCACCCCCACTGAAATAGGAGACCAAAGACATCTAGAATTCCTCGCAGGATTCTATCAATATTTGTCATATTGGCAATGATTATTCTTTCCTTAATCAAGAGTTTCTTCAATATTGCGCTCGGGCTGAAAATGGATCTAGTATAATGAGTTTATATTCAGTTTAGTAATCGGAATGTAAGGGGATTTTTCTTTTGATGTTAAATACCTTTGGAACATTAAAAGTAAGACGAAAATAGAAACATAAGTACTTATAAGTCATGCCCTATAGTTCTGCGAGCAAATGTTGTGGAAACAAATTTGTTTAAGGATTTGGCAAAGAACAGAAACCGGTATATATATCCCGCAATCCGGCAACATAATCATTTCTCTTCAAAATGCGGTTAGAAATTTTCTTCAGAAATCCATGCCTTTTGTAAGAGGCGACTGCCAGGATCGGGTCGTCCGGTTGTCTGAATTGGTTGATGCTAATCAAAGGGTTGTCCGATCCAGTCTTGACTGTTTACAGCCAACCATTCTTACACATGATATAATTGTACCACCACATTTCCATCTCTACATCAGCGGCCATGGTAACAAATTGCAGAAAGGTGTAGTTGACAAATATAGAATATACGAGATATCAGATCCTTGGAAACCTCTCATAAATAATATTAACTTCACGCCATCATTTTATCTTAATGTGAAGAAGCAATAAACCCTTGAATATTGGTATGTCTGGAAGTATCCTAGGCAGGATATGCTGGTTCAAACATTTATCTTCACACACACTGTGATGACCCGGATTAGAATTGGAGTTCAGCAACCCATGTGCACTAGGAGGCGACTAACATGATCGGTCGGTCTGGCTTGCTTACTTGGTTGACACGTGTCATCGTATCCCAACTGATGCTCATAATGTCAATCATTAGGTTCTCTGGTCATGACATTGCTGAGTGAGGCATTATTCAATAACATTAGGTTCTCTGGTCATGACATTGCTGAGTGAGGCATTAGTCAATAACAAAAAGGCAAAGTAAAATAAGAGAACCAAATAAAAAAAATGAAGCCATAAACAAACCGTTGTGGTTGTATATTCGTCACTCTACGAACTTAACTTTGTTCTACGAACTTAAGGCGTGCGGATAAATCTAACGATGGAGGCATAAAACAACATACGAACCTAGTCATACTTATTCGATGTCATGAATGTGTTACTTGTTTCAGTCACAATATGGGTTAAATACTGCCTATGTTTTATATTCTTGATGTGATGAATGTATAACTTGTTTCAGTCACAATATTGCTCAAATACTGCCTATGTTTTAAATTCTCGATGTCATGAATGTATAACTTGTTTTAGTCACAATATTGCTCAAATACTGCCTATGTTTTAAATTCTCGATGTGATGAATGTATAACTTGTTTTAGTCACAATATTGCTCAAATACTGCCTATGTTTTATATTCTCGATGTGATGAATGTATAACTTGTTTTAGTCACAATATTGCTCAAATACTGCCTATGTTTTATATTCTCGATGTCATGAATGTGTAACTTGTTTCAGTCACCTTGCTTTGCCAGTCGATGTCATGAATATTAACTTGTTCAAATACTCAAATACTGCCTATGTTTTATATTCTCGATGTCATGAATGTATAACTTGTTTTAGTTTCAGTCACAACAATATTGCTCAAATACTGCCTATAACTTTTTATCACAATTCTCGATGTGATGAATGTATAACTTGTTTTAGTC
Organism: Haliotis rubra; assembly: GCF_003918875.1. Classification (NCBI taxonomy): domain Eukaryota; kingdom Metazoa; phylum Mollusca; class Gastropoda; order Lepetellida; family Haliotidae; genus Haliotis; species Haliotis rubra. The sequence continues at coordinate 561,948 of NW_025767690.1, forward strand.
ACAATATTGCTCAAACACTGCCTATGTTTTATATTCTCGATGTCATGAATGTATAACTTGTTTCAGTCACAATATTGCTCAAATACTGCCTATGTTTTAAATTCTCGATGTCATGAATGTATAACTTGTTTTAGTCACAATATTGCTCAAATACTGCCTATGTTTTATATTCTCGATGTCATGAATGTATAACTTGTTTTAGTCACAATATTGCTCAAATACTGCCTATGTTTTATATTCTCGATGTGATGAATGTATAACTTGTTTTAGTCACAATATGGCTCAAATACTGCCTATGTTTTATATTCTCGACGTGATGAATGTATAACTTGTTTTAGTCACAATATTGCTCAAATACTGCCTATGTTTTATATTCTCGACGTGATGAATGTATAACTTGTTTTAGTCACAATATTGCTCAAATACTGCCGATGTGAGTAGAATCACTCATTCCCCGCAGCCACAGTAGGCTTTACTTTGTCGCCATCCGTGATGCAATAACATTTGGTTGATGCATTTGCCACTTGTCATTTACAGTTTTAGATTATATGTCAGATAAATTTGTTTTTTATTTCAATCTGCACAAATCTACACAAATTCAAGATCGGTAGAAAACCGCTGTCCTTCTGAACTGAGGTTAACCTGCACTCCAGACTTTCATAAGACACTTCGTTAACAACGTGCAGATTTTTTGCTGGGCGGAAGGTTTGAGTTTGAAATCTTGACGTGCTGAAACAGACAGCATAGTTTGGGAATGAGACAAAGCAAGAAACATTCTAAGGCATTCCCATTCTTGGTGATCTGAATACATTATGCCTTTGAATCGGAATTCCTCAGCTCGTATTGACAAAATTGAATCAAGGGAACTACATCAAATACGTCGTTAAATAATGGTCTAAAAGCATATTCCCTTCCACTGATTTCCAGATTTTAGAACTAGAAATAAAGAGACCAGTGAAACCGCCTATTTCACATTTCTGACTATCTTGATAGCATATGAATCGCTAGGAATAGTAATGAAACCAGGTGTTCCCATACAATGCGATGTAATTAATTAATTACCTGATACAGTCACCGCGGGGAGTGCCGGTCCGAGGTTACACGCACATTTCTGATTAAAAACTATTAGCTGTCTCGCCCAGCCGTGGACCAGGTTACTGGTCATAAGATCGAGTTGCTATACACGTTGTGAAACTATTCTTATTGTCAAGGGCGGTGTTGTGGTCAAGTGGTTAAAGCGGTCGCTCGTCACGCCGAAGACCCGGGTTCGATTCCCACATCGGTATAATGTGTGATTCCCATTTCTGGTGTCCTTCGCCGTGATATTGCTGGAATAATGCTAAAAGCGGAGTAAAACCAAACTCGCTCACCCTTAATATCATAAATGCTGTCAGTGAAAGTGTACCGAGACACAGCTTGTTGTTGCACGTCGTATAGCGGGAACTTGCTTGAAACTAGAAGAAAAGCGGTCGATTTTTAAAAAACAAATTCAGCAAAGAGTTCAATGTTTTAGGCCACAACCTCAATCAGTGTCATTTGCAGGCGACAATGTTGATCTGAATTGTTTGCTCTTTGGTGAATGTGATCTAGCTGAGTATGATCATATTTCTCGGCTCTAATTTCACAAAATGAAATTTGGAATATAGTCTCGTATAAGTATTGAAGTATAATTAAATTGTGAACCTGATAGTAATTAAATGTAATAGTCTTCAGGTTGTTCAAGAACGGGCTGCTATCCAACCAGGCAGAGCGTCGTTTGACAAGTTAAAAAAAAAAGCTCAAAAGACATGATATAGTAGGAATTGCAATGGACACTTATCAATACTTCTAAAGGTCGCTAAGGATGATATTTTGATACAATAAAATAAAACCTCATCCCACAAATAAGGTCTGAAATAATGATAGTATCTTACAATGAACGCTGACGATTACTACTAAAAGTTCGCTAAGGAACATGTTTTGATAGCATAATAAAAACATTGTCGTACAAATAGGGTTTGAACGATTATACAATGTGGATGGTACGAATTTCACCATGGACGCTTGTGATTAGGTGAGGTGAGGTGAAATGGGGTTTAACGTCGTATTTGAGAATATTTCGCTCATATGACGACGTGCACGCGCGCGCGTGTGGCTGCTTGTACTAGCCCGGACTTAAGCTTTATAGTGTAAGCTCACTGAGATACCATGCCACAGTAAAACATGATTCTACCATGGCTACGTGAAATGCTCGAATTTGATTGGTCAATCCATGAGTCAAACGGTATTAATTTGGATTGAAAATGCGTCTGATTTCACGGCGCTTCACTGCGCACGTATACAACACTGCCGCACTACTTCAGCTTGGCCACCAACATGACTAATATCAACACAACAGACGTGATGGAAATGCTGATGAAACATTTATTAAAACTCGAAAAATACAATTATACGTTTTATTTTCCACAATTATTGGGGAACTTCACTATCATAATTATTACCTTCTATTATAAAAATATTCAAACTCAATTACAATACACAGCCCCAAACATAAACAAAAACAATATCTAACATATAAATCAGAAAACCTTGTAAAAATACATCCTTGTCTACCCCTATTTGTTAGGCAAACAGTCGTTAACATTTACCTACCTGGTAAATGGTATATTTGTTTCCGTTTAGAAAAGGAAATTCGCAAGATAACGGTCAGGCGAAACACAAAATTTGCCACTCATACTCAATCATGTCCCGTTGCATCATTCAAAATGTCAAAAAGTGAACCATGAGAATTCCGCTCTCTGACACCTTCCCCGCAAGGCTGTCACTGCTATGTTCGTACACTTCGAAAAGCTTGGCCACAATCCAGTCCCAAATGATGAGAACAATGTTCCAAGGAATCCCAAGTTAGTCGCATGTACACAAAGCAGCACTGTCATTCTTTCGTCGCATGCCGGGGTGGAGGCACGTACGTGAAATCATGATCGACACTCGCCGGTCATAAAATCAACAGTCTTTGATGAGTTACAGTTCATAGGTCGATCAGAAAAGGATCTATTCTTCGATTCTGCAGGGTTCAGGTTCGACAGTCAGTCAAGTATTTTCCACTGTCACTTCGAAGTTCAACCTTTCGCAAAATGTAAACACTGGCTCGTCCGCCATTTCAAACTGGTGCGTAACTGTCTACTTCCAACAAAATAAGTAGGTCAGACGATTCCATTATAGTGTGGCCAGGGGGTACAGTAACACGGCACACAAAACAATTGGCTGGTTTCGGTCGTGTGGAGTTGATTATAAAAACGAAGCTCTTAGGTGTTACATTATTGCATTGAATAAACAGTAGTTTGGTTTCTTTGGACAGAATAATTTTTATGTTGCAATGTTAAAAGAAATACGAACGGAACCTACCACTCCCTTCACAGACGAGTTCAATTCTCCTCTCGTCCCATGCCGGATTACGCAGTGTCATAGTCGCTAAATTAATCATTTGAAACCTCACGCTACGCGTTCGGCTTCAAATGAAATTTAGAGACTATCAATTCGGTCTAACATTCATCTAATTTCCAAACACAGTACGCTTATCTCCTAAATACCCCACTCAGACACATTACACTGACTCCGAGCCGACCAGTCCTTGTTGTACCTATTAATGCCGAGCGCCTGGCAGGGACCAACAAGTACCATATGTTAACGTCTTTTTAGTATGACGCGGCCGGGGATCGAACTCGCGACCTTCAGAACAACAACATTTGCTCCTGAGGATTGCAACAAAGACATGCACCAATTTTTTTCAGGTGAACAATTGATTAACCTTTGCATTTGTTAAGACGGGTTCACCGTTAGGCATCGTGCGCGAACATCTGATATCATCACTAATTTGATAGTAATTCATGAACACATTCTCATGAAATAATAGGGCTTGAAGAATCCATTCTGATTTTAGCACAGATTTCATTTGTGTTTGGAAATTGTTCTGTCACTTTCGTTTGAAGACCGAAGAATTATGCACATAGAAGAATTATGGGAATGCTTCAAACTGGGCAACACAACGTCATGTTAAGTGTGTGACCAAGAGGGCATTGATTCGATACCAGCATGGATCAGATGCCCTGCGACATGCATGTGGACGACAGCGGGAACACAGGCATCAACCACACACAGAAATGACCTGCGGATTTGTTTACGGTAAGATTATCTATTTCTGACAGGCGGTTTGACTCACTGTTGGTCACATGTTTGTTGGCATTGTGGTAAATAACGGACCTTTAGCTCATTACACATATCTCCATGCATTATTACAGATGCACTTAATTTGACGTCATGACCTTTTAAAGTAATCATACTTAGCAAACGTTTAGTTGTAAATTTTACAAAATCGTCAAGATAGTTGAATGGAAAATGTTAACGTGGGAACTCCGAACGGGCTGAATAACAGATTCTTGGAAGAAACGTTTCATAGTCTGTGAAGAGGTTGACCATCGCGTTCTAGCAGCTCCGTTGAAATTTTGTTCAGTTTTTCAAATTTCTTCAAGTACCATTTACAATATGTATAAAGAACCGTTCATAAGGATCTACGTGTATATAACCACTGTTCAGCACGGGGTATGATTTACTCTCGTCGAGGAAGCAGTCCTGGGTCCCGATTCACAATGCGTTCGTAACGTTACGACCTGTCGTAACTCTATAGATTGTCATAGGCTTATGAGTGTCGTAGCGCTACGCACGTTTTGTGGATCAGGACCCTGAATCAATTTTAAGCAGGCACCACAATGTAAGCTACAGAATAATTGAAACCGTAACGGGATTTGGCGTAAGTTTGCACGCACATGGTGCAACGGTAACATACAACGACAGTCTATCCGAAACATCTGCACCACCGGTGCAGTTTGTATAGCGTCACACACCCCTTTTCCTGTTATGTAACGGCCGACTGTCAATAATCGAGGCTGGACCAAACAACCAAGTGGGTGACGTCATGAGTAACGATCTACGCATTAGACATCAACGAAGGTGTCGAATCTGACACCCGTGAAGATCCGTATTAGGATTGATCTTGACCAAACCATGCTTGTCATAAGAGGCGACAAACGGCATCCGGTGGTCAGGCATGCTGAATTCATTGACATATGTCATCGCATCCAAGTTGCGTAGGTCGATGCTCATGCTGTTGAACACCGGATTGTCTGGTCCAGACTCGTTCATTTACAGACCGTCGCAATAACGTAGGAACACAATAAAATTCAAAGACAACAGAATAAGCCTGGGAGCTTTCAGATCGTCATTAACTGAACGCTGTATGTAAAAATGTTTGGAAATGAAAGGTCAGATTAATTAAAGTTGATCTTCTGTATATCTGTAACTCGATTTTAACAGCTTTTAAAGTAGCGTATCTTGGTAATGTATATCACATGTCCGAGATGTCGATTAAGTCCTATCATAATTTGTCTGAAATTCCGCCAAGGTTATCGATACAGCTCGATGTAAACTTAGAACTGATTAAACTAAATAATATGTATACAGACAAGCACTTGTGGAAATTATATCCTTTTCTTTGAAACGTCAAAACTCTGGTGTATCATAAAATGGCAATAAGGTTTGAGAAATAGATGCAACTGATAAAAGCACCGTTTTTGTTATATCGTGTGATGGAAGGTTTAGTTTTACTGCTGAAGCTCTGTCAGTTTTGACAGTTTAAAAGCGTGTTGCTGTTTAAGAAAGGATAAAAAATGACCATTCTTCTTGTATGCTGGCATTCGAGAAATGTTCACAGAATCATACATTTTGTCACCAACTGGGCTCATCTAAAACTGCCTTTGTGTTTTGTTAGCTTTTCTGACATAATAGCATATGCGGTAATACTAATTTAGATTATATTCTGAAGCTAAAACTGCACGAATACGCCAACGTGTTTTCAACACTTATATTCCATTCACTTACCATAAGGGGCGGCACGGTAGCCTAGTGGTAAAGCGTTCGCACGTCATGCCGAAGTTGCAGGTTCGATTCCCCACATGGGTACAATGTGTGAAGCCATTTCTGGTGTCCCCCCTCGTGATGTTGCTGGAGAACTGCTAAGAGCGGCGTAAAATCATACACACTCACTCACTCACTTACTTACTTTAAGATTTGTATTCTCCAGTATGAAGACCAGTGTCGGTATGGTTGAAGAACCAATTTAAACTAAATTAATGCCAGTTAATCAGAGGGCCTTTCGGGACCAGCTTATCCGGCGCCGTGTAGCCATATAGATCTCAGTTACAAAGCAAACATATTTGTATTGAAGAAGACGATCCACCTCAATCCCCTGCAACAGTATAATCATCATCAAGTACATATCTTGAATATGTTGGCTTTGCAAGTGTCGGAATGTGCTTTTATAATTTTCAAATTTTATCTAAGCTTTTACAACTGTTTCAACAACTGTTTCTTATTGATTTAATTTTTGTGAGGCCTTAAATGTCTTCATCAATGAGTGTCATCAACCCCATGCTCTACCTTTGTCCATAATCTATCAGTGCTTGATTACCTATGAGGACTATAAGTATTATGAGAGTGTGTTTTTTTGTTGTAATTTGTAATTTCGAATATCACATTGATTAAGTGATAGTTATTATGGGTCACAATGTTTAAAGTTTTGAGTGTGGGTTTTGACGGGCATCTCGCATCATATATGTTCAATGGCAATAGTATTTGTAGCGGCACGCCATTATTATAGCACTGCAGAGTTGCCTCCCTTGGCTGGCTTGTTTATTTTGTTTTGGCTTCTGGCTTTCATCATGTCGTGAGTTCGAGGATATCTCCTAACGTTCTGAGAGGATAATGATGGAGCCTAGCATTGCTAGAATGCTCGAGACTGCGTAAGAGCTATATAAAGGCTGGTTGTTGAGTGGTGCGACATCGGAACTAACACATGACTGGAGATATACACATCTGTCTGCCATCGTCTAGTTGATCAACGTTTCAAGACCGGCGGTGCTTGTCTTTTCAACTGCTGTCATTGAAAACGACCTTCAATCAGTATATCTGTTCTCGCTGTAAATGTCAAGACTCTGGTGAGTTAATATTCTATATTTGTGACCCAATATTTTAGATTTGTGACTCAATTGCATTGTACTAGAAATCTGTATCGTCATTCATTGTAGCTTGCTTATTGTTTGTTCAATATATTATTGACTATTTTAGACTTGTCTGTGTTCTGTTTTGCTGGTTCAAAGGGGACTCGTAAACCTTTTGTCACCGCAAATTGTTAACTGTAACATCAGGGCAATCAGGACTCTGTTAACTCCTCACTTCCATTTGACCATTACCAGTCAGCATCAGTTAACTACTGGCTTCCCTTGTAAAAGAACCACTAAACTTTGTTTTTTTGTTACTCTTTTAACCATTACATATGAAATATTTGTGGTTAGTCTTATGCGGAACACCAAATTTATTCTTTAAAAACTTGTGGTTAATTAATACCGAGCGATTAAAAGTGGCCAAAAAGTCGCCTGCTTCTCTCTCGCCCGCCAACGAAACCACAGACAGGTTACGTAACGCCAGAGCACTGCAGTGACGTCATATGAGGAAGGATTTTCAGTTAGTTGTATAGAAAGTGTGTAGCATGCTCATCATTTTGATGATTTCTCGACATCAACGACGACATGCCGAATCGTTGCTTTGTCGTCAATTGCTCCTAGGGGTCGGGCGATGGTGTCACCATGCACAGATTTCCACAGGACCCCGCAGTTCGTGCTAAATGGGTTATGTTTGTAAGTGCAAAGCGAGCGTTGTGGAAGCCTGAAACGATATCTTACTTGTGTTCAGATCGCTTCACGGAAGTTAAAGAATCAAAACTACTTACTAGTTGTAGTAAAATATGTATATGATTGATGACCATAAAGATTTTCCATGACACAACTTGTAACATAACGATTTCTTCCTCGGAAGTGAGGTTGTGGTCGAAGTAACAATAATATTGTAAGTAGTATTATATTGACACCCACCTCGCTGCCACGAGAGAAATTGTTATGTTATACGCTATGTCATGCAAAATCCTATTGGCTATCAATAAAATAAATATTTTACTACCAGTAGAAAGTAGTTTTGATTTTGTAACTCGGTGAAAACAAACCTAAATAGCATTTATCCACAGACTGGCGGATGTTCCCGACAGGGCGCCGCCATTTTTGAAAATCGTAAAGTCTGTTAGAATTAATGAGATTATAGTTTGTTTTCATCAAGTTAGAAAATCAAAACTACTTTCCACTCGTAGTTAAATATGTATTGGAATCATAACCAAAAGGATTTTGCATGACACAACTTATAACATAACGATTTCTTCCACGGAAGCGAGGTGGGGGTCGAAGTCACAATACTGCGCGATAAATTTCTTGCTACATTCACATTGTTAATGTCCACTCACCAGTATGTAGATACTAGTCAATGTGCGTCTTTCTATTTGGTCTTATAATCCTAATTAGTTTATTATCATACTTTTATGCATTTTGAAACTAAATAAAAGCTGACGATCTGCTGATACTTATAGTGAATTTATAACAGAACTGTAATATCTAGACATTTTATAGTTTGCCAATGTGAATCATAATTCGCACACACACCCTAGTGTATGTTGTCTGTCTCATTACACTTCATGGCGAAAACAATGATTCTGTTGAATGCTACGACAAATGATTAAAAAACAAAATGCAAATATTAAAATTAAAACAGATTAAAGTTATAGGAACAATATCAGGCCATTACCTTGTTTGAGGAATGTATCCATCAATATCCACAAAACTGTTCCAAATGATGTGTCTTTTAACAGTTTAATATACGAAAAGTGATAAATCTTTTCAGGTATTGGTGTATAGTCTCATTGGTCACCCAAGATAGCACACCTGGCAACTAATTGCATAATGTCCGCCTTTCATTTAAAACAGTAATTTAGTTAGCCAATAATGGGCAATCAATCAATGTATTGCCGGTTAATCCTTTGAAAGAAGGACGTTGTTTTACGCAGACACCGACACGGCAGAGTGTATTCAGTATAAATTAGTAAATCTACATACATAAACACTACTTTTGACAATTCCGCTGTGTAAGATAAAAGTAATTAATCAATCAGCGTGTTATCGGTTAATCCTTTGATCGATGTTCATAATGTTGAATATTTACTCCAGACACAAGAAATGCCAAATGGGAACCTTTGTCGGGTAATCTAAGTGTGTTACCACTAATTATACCTGTTATAAATTCATTAACTGACCATCAAGTGAATGATGACAAATAACATGTGTAGGTTTATACCACCTAACACGGGTTACAACAAGGGAGTATTAATTGCTGTATTGCATGTGAAAACTTATGGGCCGACACTGTTTTGAGAATACAAATAGATTTTTACATGACATGATTAAATATCGAGGTAAAAAAACACAGAAATGGGATAAATTTGGATCAGTCATTATACAAATAGGGCCTAACGACACCAATCAATTGTGACAGAAGCGTCTATGAAAACAAGTTGTAACTCGGAAACTAGGCAAAGCAGGAGACAAAATTAAATGCCAGTAGATTGTGAGAACATATAGCTTTCATTTTCCACAACAATTGTCACGATTTCAGGTTTATACAAGCCTGTAAACAAGATAATTTACCCCCTAAAATGTAGATGAATTCTGCATCGGCCCTCAAAGCTATTCCTCATATGACGTCACAGAGTCGCACCGCTCTGATTGGTTGAAATTTCGTTCGCGGGTGAGAATTGTGCACTGTTGTCAAAAAGGTCGATTTAAGTCAATTAAAGGTCGAAATGAGTAGTTTTAATGACGGGGTTTCAATTATAACGATGCCAGTTAATGATGTATGTATTTATATCCCCTAGGGTTTATGTGACCTTTAAAAGTACACTGTGACTGAAATACTGCCGATGTGACTAAACCACTCGCTCACTCACTAAATGTCCACCATTGGTATCTTATCACTGTCAACTACAGGCTTCCCTTGTTAAATATCAACCATATGGCTGATATACTGCCGATGTGACCAAATTACTCACTCACTCCCTCAATGTCCACCATTGGTATCTTATCACTGTCAGCTACAGGCTTCCCTTGTTAAATATCAACCATATGGCTGAAATATTGCCGATGTGACCAAATTACTCACTCACTCACTAAATGTCCACCATCGCTATCTCACCACTGTTGTTGTATCACATGTACTTATATAACTCTGCATCTTAGTTTTCATTCACCCGATGAAGGCATAAGAATATACTTCAAAACGTCGAGATCCTCCTATTACGAAAGTTGATGTCCATATATTTTCACCAAAAATACAAGTTGAATCGCAGTGACACCTTGTCATATTCTTCATCCTTAACTTCATCCACACCATAAGAGGACAATCGTCATATCCCAAGCAGTGTTAGTCTGTCTCACAGTCCCTGAACCATATTGTTTTCCCCACAGCCTAGCCATTCCTGTAATTCTAAAGTCCTAATGAAGCAAATCTAGATTTTCCCAGGTTCAGGATCTCCGGTCTCCCTGGGACTCCTTCTCAATTTAAATGGGTTTATTTGTTACAATCAAAATTATATATACTCAGAGAGTATAAGCGTTAGTCAAAAGCAGTGTGTAATGAGACACCTACCGTAGAGAGAGCGACCTCTGTCATTAGAGCTGAGAGTTCAATACCTCATGATATTGACTGTTAGTTCTTGATTGAACTGATGTAGTTTGACGAAGACGTGGTTATTTATGTGACATATGTTTCTATATTATTGCTATTTTTGTATTAACTCTGGGTTGTATCCATCTCGCCTCGGTGGTTAGGCATTGTTGACCAAATAAGTGCAGCTTACGTGGATAGTGTCATTACATGGTGAGGGCAATTTGGAACCCTTAATCTGGTCATGAGCAATTTTTAATATCTTTGCAGAGGAAAGAGTAAAGTTTCAGAGTACATTTACTGAGTAGTATGCCATTTTGCCACTTTGATCTTGTCATTCAAAGAAATTGTTAGTTTTTGAAGGTCAAGATGGTTCATTTGCAGAAATAGAGATGATGCCTATTATACAGAGACGATGTCATGACCGTGAAAATTGTGATGGTGTGTGGTCCTGTGCATAGAGCTTAGGTCATAAATCAGTTAAAAGTTAAGCAACGTTCAGCGCAGAGAGTCCATGGATCGGTGACCATGTTTGGCAACTTGACTCCTGCGAGTTTCTAGGACGTCTGTCCTGCCCCAGAATGAAGCACATATGATACATGTGGTCTCAGCTTAGGCAAGTGAGTTTAGTCAACATTGCCTCTCTTCACCCAGCAGAAAATGGGTACCCGGTGGGATAAGTGGATTTAGAGCAATATAAATGGACTAATTATTATTTATCATTGTTACGATTCACGTGAGAATTGGTCTTAAGAAACACGCATGTCTAAAGAGGCGTTGACCTGATCGATTGGTAATCGGAACTGTTACACTTACCATCAATCAGACTGCATCGTCTTGATGCCGTCATATTGCAAGAAATTTATTGAGTGGCGATGCACCTACCTGTCCATCCGTAAAACTTACATACCTTTAATTTTGATAACGTACTTTTCGTAGATAGCAATAATTTCTTGGGGATTTTGACATCATTAACATACCTTATATAGTTTTAGCTGTAGCATAGCTTTTGCAGACAGATATCTCGAGTCGTTTAATTCCACAGACAGGTTTTAATGGTTTCATTTGAGGTTTCCTCTTACGGTTGTTTTCATTTTCATTTTCTAGCAAGAATATTGGCAATGTCTGAATTTTCTACATGAAGGAATGTTTGATATTCTTGGAGATATCTTGATCAAGAACACGCCAAGGCACGCCTTTGGACCAAGGCGGTTCCAGTGAAACCGTCTCCGGTACATGATCATTCTGTGTCGTAGTAATTGTATTTCTTAAAACAAGCATGAAATGTATTTAAAGGTTGAAACACATATTCGATTTACTTACCTTCCAAACTGCAGTCCACTTGCACCAAATCGTTTACATTCGTTGCCAGAATTGACACAGACACAGAATTGGCACAGACGCCATCTTTGTTTACAAATGCAATGAAATTCTTGCGGATGATAATCAGACTACCAATTGTCCAGAGAGAAACGTTTCCAACACAATAGTCCTCCAGAGGTCGGGGGCTTCCACAAAAGTGATTTCCGACTAACAAGGTTTCGAGGATGAAATTTAATGGACAAGTTGCATGGCGCATTCGGCGGAAAAGATGCTCTGTGAGAAACGTCATCAGCCTCAGCGTACTGTTGTCTCGAGGTAAAAGCTTGGTCCCCTTTCTTTCTTTAGTCATCATTTTGTGTTTGTGTCGCATCTCGGCGGGGGGACACCAGACATGGGCTTCACACATCGTACCCATGTGGGGATTCGCTTATACCACTAGGCTTCCCCGCTTGTGTGGTGTCCCCATTATTCATGTTAAACAGGAAATGAAAGCAAATGCGCAACTCCGTTCTCTTACAGACCAAACTGGAATCTGCCTGAATCCCATACACTGGCATCGTCGACATGTGAGTGAGTGAGCATAGTTTTAAACCACTCTCAGCAATTTTCCAGTAATATAAATAGAAATGGCCTTTATACATTGTCTTGCACCACTAATTCTAAACCCGTACCGAAACAAGTACAGACATATTTCATATCAAGAATGGCACTAGAGGAAATACTGGGCCTGGCACATTCTACGGAAACACAGACACATAGAAGTACGTCACCGTCTGTCACCCTAATTACATTAACTGTAAATTTCCAACTTATCACGAAGAATATGTGCCATCATGCCTCATGAAGATGCGTCTTGTAAGCGGTCTCTAGAGCAATAGATGAGGCAAGATAAGACTTAATAGCTCAATGGGAAATTCATATTACAGTTAATTAGCTCTACTTATGAAAAACGAGAATATCTGACATTAAAATGTAAACATAAGAGCTTCTTAGTGATAGGCGGTTCTCATAGTACTCACTGAATGTGGAATATCAAAGGCAATGCAACTCGTTAGAAAATAATTATACAAAGAAGTCAAGGGGAATGGTGAATTCATAAAATCAAGTGTCCTTGCATCCACCTACAATCCGCAAAATCCAAACATGTTCTACAAAATCCAGGCAAAGGTCACCATTTAAGAACGGAACTAAAAAGTTGAAACTCTGTTGAGCTCAAGACAAAACTAACGTTATTATGATTGGATTTTTTAATGAAATGGGGATCAGATGGTGAGGCCATGCAACTTGACTGACCAACTGTGTCCTGTCGCCAACGGTATTTTCTTCATGCTATCTGTCATTTGTTTGCCTGATCCAATCTGATATTTTTGTACATTGCTGACGGCGGCGGTACTCAACAAAAACAACAAAATCAATCACACAAAAACAAGATAAAACGATACAAAAACTAAACAAATAACATACCAAAAGCTCCCCTTCGAAACAAAACAGCAAAACAAAAAACAAAACTTCTTGAACTTGGAAACACAATTTTCTTTTCTTGTTAATGCTATATTTCCTTTTATGAGACAGAAACACGGACATCTTTAAGGCATTGGCATTCTCAATTTACTGCTGACTCCACACTTTGAGAATTCAATTACAAGAGCATCGACGATTTCATTCAAAAAGTTCAAATAAAGTTTGGAAAGAATGCAACAAATACATGTATTGCTACAGTCTAAAATCAGATTACCCTTTAGAAATTGAACTGAAGCTAGCATAACACAGAACAACAATGAAAAAAGAACTAGAATTCGTTGAAATGTCAAATCACAATTTAATTAAATAGTGTATGTTTTTCCTCTTTGTACACAACATGAACAAAATTATTTGAAGTAAATGAATGCTATTCCCACGTTGTATGCTACCTGGACCAGGTTTTTCTGATTTTTAAAGACATAATATCAAGTTTTAATTCGCGAAAAAATCCAGCCAGTGCAGCTTCGGTGTCAACGTTTCAATAATTTGGCCAAACATTGATTAACGCTCAGCAATATTCCAGCTATATGACGACAGTCTGTAAATTATCGATTATGGGCCAGACAATCCACACAACAGCATGCGCATCGATCTACGCAGAGAGCCTGACCACTAGACAAGCATCGGTTGCTTACCCAATTCTAACCCAGATCTTAACTTGCCAAAGAAGTGTATTACCAAGCTTAATTACTACCTTTAACAGTAGTTATTTGGAGTACAGTTCCAAATTGGACGCATCAGTAACACAAATAATGTCGCTTGATGCAATGAGTATATTTCCGGTGAACAATTGACTTGCCAATCCCGTTAGTCGCCTCTCACGACAAGCATGGGTTGTTGAAGATCAATTCTAACCCGGATCTTCACGAGTATGTGACGTGCACGTGACTGGTTATAGGTCCAGGAGCTGATGTGTTTGTGATGGGGGCAAAAGTATTGAAGTATAATTAAATTGTGAACCTGATAGTAATTAAATGTAATTTTATAGTCTTCAGGTTGTTCAAGAACGGGCTGCTATCCAACCAGGCAGAGCGTTGTTTGACAAGTTAAAAAAAAAAAGACATGATATAATAGGAATTACAATGGACACTTATCAATACTTCTCAAGGTCGCTAAGGATGATATTTTGATACAATAAAATAAAACCTCATCCCACAAATAAGGACTGAAATAATGATAGTATCTTACAATGAACGCTGACGATTATCATTACTACTAAAAGTTCGCTAAGGAACATGTTTTATAGCATAATAAAAAACATTATTGTACAAAAAGGGTTTGAAAGATTATACAATGTGGATGGTACGAATTTCACCATGGACACTTGTGATTAGGTGAGGTGAGGTGAAATGGGGTTTAACGTCGTATTTGAGAATATTTCGCTCATATGACGACGTGCACGCGCGCGTGTGTGTGGCTGCTTGTACTAGCCCGGACTTAAGCTTTATAGTGTAAGCTCACTGAGATACCATGCCACAGTAAATCATGAATACCCCACTCAGACACATTACACTGACTTCGAGCCGACCAGTCCTTGTTGTACCCATTATTGCCGAGCGCCTGGCAGGGACCAACAAGTGCCATATTTTAACGTCTTTTAGAATGACGCGGCCGGGGATCGAACTCGCGACCTTCAGAACAACAACATTTGCATCTGAGGATTCCAACAAAAACATGCACCAATTTTTTCAGGTGAAAAAATGATTAATCTTTGCATTTGTTATGATTGGTTAACCGTTAGGCATCGTGCGCGAACATCTGATATCATCACTATTTTGATAGTGATTCATAAACACATGCTCATGAAATAATAGGGTTTGAAGAATCCATTCTGATTTTATCACAGATTTCATTTGTGTTTGGAAATTGTTCTGTCACTTTCGTTTGAAGACCGAAGAATTATGCACATGCAAGAATGCTTCAAACTGGGCAACACAACGTCATGTTAAGTGTGTGACCAAGAGGGCATGGATTCGATACCAGCATGGATCAAATGTCCATCGACATGCCTGTGGCCGACAGCGGGAACACAGGCTGCAGCCACGCTCAGAAATGACCTGCAGATTCGGTTTAGGAAAGATTATCAATTTCTGACAGGCGGTTTGATTCACTGTTGGTCACATGTTTGTTGGCATTGTGGTAAATAACGGACCTTTAACTCATTACATATATCTCCATGTATTATTACAGATGCACTTAATTTGACGTCATTACATTTTAAAGTAATCATACTTAGCAAACATTTCGTTGTAACTTTTACGAAATCGTCAAGATAATTAAATGGAAAACGTTAACACGGGCACGGGCACGGGCTGAATAACAGGTTCTTGGAACAAACGTTTCAGAGTCTCGTCATAGCCAGCAATCAGGACCCGACCTTTCCCTACAGAATCCACCCACCACTCCCAATACATTCGGTGCTGCTGTTCTTGATGAATAGGACAAAATTAATGCCAAAATTAGAATTTCACATTCCCGATCTCTTTAACGACCCAGTGCGTGACATCTCCTCAAACCAGCCATTAGTAACCCATCAGATCTAATTTCTTACTCCCTAGCAGATCTGATCATTTCTGGTCTATTTGCCAGTGTCATTAGTATCCGAAGGTATTTCTTCAAGTACCATTTCGCAGAAAGGGCAATACGTATAAAGAATCATTCATAAGGAGATCCCCGCAACAGCAACACTAAAGATACTGATAGAAACTGATTTATCTACGTGTGTGTAACCACTGTTCAGACCGGGGTAAAATCAATTCTTGTCGACGTAGTAGTCCTGGGTCCCGATTCACAATGCGTTCGTAACGTTACGACCTGTCGTAACTCTATAGATTGTCATAGGCTTATGAGTGTCGTAGCGCTACGCACGTTTTGTGGATCAGGACCCTGAATCAATTTTAAGCAGGCACCACAATGTAAGCTACAGAATAATTGAAACCGTAACGGGATTTGGCGTAAGTTTACACGCACATGGTGCAACGGTAACATGCAACGACAGTCCATCCGAAACATATACCACTGGAGCAGTTTGTATAGCGTCACACACACCTTTTCTTGTTATGTAACGGCCGACTGTCAATAATCGAGTCTGGACCAAACAACCAAGTGGGTGACGTCACGAGTAACGATCTACGCATTAGACATCAACGAAGGTGTCGAATCAAGGAGCCTGACTGGGGACGGGAGGAAGAGGACATTGACCAGGTTGAACTAGATGTGCTGAAGGATGTACACCCGGATATGTCACCATGAGACATCGACAGATGCCATAGAGTGGGGAAGAGACAGCGAGGTCAGAACAGGAGTGTAGTGGTGAAGTTTGTGAGCTACTGGGACCGCAACAAGGTGATCAAGTCCAAACTCCAAGGTAAACGAGACGGTATCTATATCAACGAGGATCTGACTTAGCACAGGAATCACTTGTTCAAGTTGGCCAGAGACCTGAGGATGGATCAGAAGATATATTCCACCTGGACATATGATGGGAGAGTGTATATCTGTGCACAGTGTGAAGGAGTTATTCGTGTGATTCAGCGTGAGTCAGACCTGGACAAGTTCAGGCGACACTAGCGACTATCTTGTGTTCTCACATTCATGTTTGGATTGTATGTATGTAGTAAAATTCAGACGTATGTAAGTATGTAAAATATTTCTATTTATGAATTGTATCTAGTATATCAACACACAACAGTTTATCTCACTACTTGTTTATGTTTGCATTATTGCTTGTGTATACTATTCTTTATCTCACCATTGTTTTTTATATCCCACAAACTATATCTCCGTGTACATCTGTATCCATCACTGAATCACTGTATATATACTATGTTCATCTATCTTCTTTAGAACCTTTGAGAGATCCTGCATTGCCATGCGATCATGTACTATATTCATTGACATGCCTACAAATAACCCTATCTAGTATCCACATGTACCATCTATCAACACGAAGTAAACAAGCCATATAAGTAATGACGTTACGCAATACCGGGTTTGTACGACCGGGTTCTCAAGCGCTCTAGAAATCTAAAAAAATGTTTCAAAATCAGTATCCTACTTGGTAACAAAAATGTACTTTTCGGTTTACTACGTGATGAAGCAGAGGCTATGTGCAATTTACTATTGTTAGAATTGAAAGCTTGCTGTGCGCATATGACTGAATATGACATAGTATGTTTCTCTGAGACCCATCTAGATATAAGTGTTGATAATGAAACTTTAGCTTGGGAACATTTTCACGACCCGAAACGAAGAGACAGAAATTCTTTCGGGGGTGGTGTAATGATGTATATCTATAAGAATCTAAGCTTTGATAGAATTTACAATCTAGAAAACATATTTGATGAGTCCATTTGCTTATCTCCCATTTGACAGACACCCATTTGACAGACACCCAGTTGGCAGACACTGAGCAAGAAGGTTAATTAGGGTAACACCTACGGGTATAATGGAACAGTCCACTGTCTAGTGAGTGGAGGAGGCTGAGCTTGTAACAGGTTCGTTATTGAGAAGCTTGGTTTGGTTGTGTGTAAATAAAACTTTGTTGTGATTAAATGATAATCTGTTTTCTCTTCTCGAAATTGTTTTTACTATCAATTACTATCGAATAGAGGTTTGTCACTGTGTTTATACAGAACTTGGTAGCCGGTTAATGATAATCTGTCTTCTCTTCTCACTTTGTTTTTAGTATCAATTGATCTTTGTATGAGGAAAGATCTTAGGAGACTTTTAAACCTGTTGTTTAAAACAAGGATTAATTAATTAATTTTATCAATAGACTAATTTGAAATTTGACTCAACAAATATATAAAATGTTGCAAAACATATCTGTTCGTTATCAATATGGCATCTGATGTCACAGAGAGGGGCCCCTCATATTCTTCTGGATGGTTATGTTTACACCAGAAATAAGGTCAGACAGAGACAAGTGATGGACGTCGTTTTCTTCTTCTTTGTGATGGAGAACAAGACAAGATTCTGGTGTTCTCTACCACTGAACAGGTCCAGGTGCTGCAGACAGCCGATACCATCTACATGGGAGGAACTTTCACCGCCTTCCCTGAGCTTTGGGATCAGGTTTACATAATTCATGCCCGTTGCAACTCTGTGTCATACGCCTTAGTCTTAGCCCTTCTGCCTGATCGTCAAACCACCACCTACGTTAGACTGTTCCGCCTCCTCAAGGAGAAGGTGATGGAGGAGCTGAATCGTCCCCTGGCCCCAGCAAAAATACAGACAGATTTTGGGCGTGCACCATCCGAGCCATCGGGACGGAAATTCCTAATGCACGAGACCAAGGGATGCTTCTTCCTCTTCTCCCAAGCCCTGTGGAGGAAGACACAAGATCTAGGTCTCACAGTTGCATACAAGGAGGATCCAGCAGTAAAGGAGTTCATCAGGAGAGCAGCTGCCCTTGCCTTATTACCTCAAGATCAGGTTCAAGACACCTGGATTGATGCCATGGACTCCTCCCCAGCCTCTGACCGCATTGAGGACTTCAAGGATTACATGGTCGTCACATGGGTGGACTATGACGCCCGATTCCCACTGTCACTTTGGAACCATCACAACACTGTAGGACCAAGGACCAACAACAACTTGGAAGGTTTTCATAGTCGGACGAACAGATCCCTTCCACACCACCACCCCAATATAATTTGCTTTGTGGAAGTAATTCGGAGGATAGAGATGGCTGACAGAGCCAAGCTGAGACAACTCGACTTTTGGGCTGCTCCTCCAAGTCGCAAGCGAGTCTACAGAGAGATCGACAACAGGATCCTGAGGCTCAAAGACACACTGAGTCGCGGCGAGAAAACTCCTCTTCAGTTCCTAGATGCGGTGGCCAACCTCATAAAACTTGGTCTAACAAGACACGAACTTTAATGGACTTGCTATAACTAAGCATAAATTAGATCTATAAATACAGATAAAAGTTTTGCTATGTAAAGGATATATCTACTTGAAGCTATTATATTCTTATAAAATATTATATTCTTGTTATCAAATAAATATTAGATTTTTTTCTTGTGTTTTTATGTGGACTATTCCATTATAATGTGTAGGTAACAGGTGGTTGCTAATCTGTTCATTGAACCGTAAATGTTGTTGTTTTAAGGTGTCTGCGAACTGGCTGTCTGCGTAATGGGAGGACACCGTCCATTTGGGTTAAATTATCGCTTCCACAAAAACCACTCATCTTATGTACAGTTTATAGACCAGAAAGTAATACATCTAATTTTGGGGAAGATTCGATAATAGTATCGAAGGTGTTTAGATATTTCAAGTAAAGTTACTATTGTTGGTGATTTGAATGAAAATCTACTTTCTGTATCTAAACTTAATTTAACAGATATCCTAAACAGAAATAACTTATGCAACGTTATAACAGAACCTACTAGGGTGACGAGGACAACTAGCACACTACTAAATCCAGTTATAGTCAGTGATGATGTTGAGGTTGTAGAAAGTGGTGTTATCGATTTTGACAGAACTATAAGTGATCACAAAGGCACGTTTGTCAGCCTAGATGTGCATGTGTCAACTAAGATTGCATATCCTAGAAAGGTCTGGTGTTACAAAGATGGTGACTATGAGAAGCTGAACGCACTTATTAGCAATACTGATTGGTTGTCATTGTTTAGTGACTGTTGTAATGGTGATGATACTTGCTGTGCATGTTATGAACGTTTTAATGATTATACCAAATAATGTATTCCTTCTAGAATTGTGATGATAAGACCTAATGACAAACCATGGTATGATTCTAATATTAGACGTGAAAGTAGGAAGCGGGATCGACTACGGAAAAGAGCCATCAGAACACAGAAAGAATCTGATATTTGGAGGACAAAAAAAACAACGAAAAAAAGTTAATAACATGAAATGTTATGCAAAAGAACATTTTTATTCTAATCTTGATGAGTTTTTATTCGAACTTTATGGATAAAATAAATCAGTTTGATCAAGACGTCAGGTTCCGCTTCTACTATTCCCGCTCTAAAAGGAAGTGTTATTGAGGAAAGTCCATCAGCTTATTCAGATGTAGATAAAGCCAACATGTTAAATCAATATTTCGAATCTGTAGCTAATCTGACTCGTGCAGATAACAAATCTATACCACATTTTGACAGGCGCACGGATGCCGTTATAGATAACATTATAATAGAAGTTAATGAGATCACCGACATAATTATATGTCTACCTCTCAAGAAAGCTGCTGGACAAGACCAGATTAGTCATCAGTTACTTAGAAAAACGGTCGAGTCTATAAGCCCAGTACTGTGCATATTATTTAACATGTCACTTACTTTATCAGTATATCCTAGCCAATGGAAATATGCAAATGTTATGCCCCTATTCAAGAAGGGTGATCACTCAATTGTATCACATTATCGCCCTTTTTCACTTATAAGTTGTGTTGGGAAGCTGTTTGAAAGAGTTGTATTTAAACATATTTACAATTACTTCGTGTCAAATGATTTATTATATAAATAACAATTTGGATTCCGGAGAGGGCCACTCTACTGTACAACAACTTGTTGAAATTTCTAACCAAATCTGTATATCACTCGATAACAAAGAACACTATTGTATGGTCTTTTACGATGTATCTAAGGCCTTCGACAGAGTTTGGCACAGAGGGCTTATGCTTAAATTGGAGTGGTACGGAGTAAGTGGAAAGTTACTTGATTGGTTTGATGGTTATGTAAGTGGTCACAATCAATCAGTTCCTGTTCATGGCTCGTTATCTAAGCCTTTGGTTTTAAAAGCAGGAGTTCTACAGGGATCTGTTTTAGGTCCCTTTCTTTTCATTGTGTATGTAAATGAGATAGCAGATAAACTACATTGTATAACTCGGCTTTTCGCTGACGACACGTCACTGGGAGCTTTGTCAAAAGAAAGGGATGGAAAGAATAATGAATGAAAAGGACTGGCTAATTTCTTATAATCCGGACAAAACGGAAGCTATGCTATTTACGACGAAAGATGGCCAAACAGACATTAATTTGAAATTTAACAATTGTCATGTAAAACAAGTTGACTTTCATAAACATTTGGGACTCACATTTTCATGTAATGGGGGTTGGCACCATCATATTGAAAGTATTGTTAAAAAGACTTCTAAAATGATTGGAGCATTTCGAAAGTTAAAGTTTCTCCTGAATAGAACAACATTGTCAAACATATATACTGTATTCATAAGACCACATTTCGAGTACGCATCTGAAGTATGGGACGGGTGTTCTATTGAAGAATCTAATATATTAGAAAGCGGCTTGAAGCGGCTCGTATAGTTACTGGTCTGCAGAGATATGCTTCTTCTATATCATTATACTTTGAAACGGGATGGGATTTACTATCTCAGAGAAAAAGGGTGAAGAAATTATCGTTATTTAATAAGATACATACAGGCCTTGCTCGAAGGTTTCTTTATGATTTACTCCCTCCTGTAGTAGGTAGTCGAACGAATTATGAATTAAGAAACTCTAGTAATTACACTCAACCCTGTACAAGACTACGATATTCGACTCTATCCTTTTTTCCATCAACAATTAAACTGTGGAATAACATTTCCTTAGCTATCAGAAACTGTAACTCTGTTGTGTATTTTAAAACTGCAGTTCATGTGAAACAAAATTGTGCACCCGTATATTTCTCATATGGAAAAGGAAACTAAA
Source organism: Haliotis rubra (assembly GCF_003918875.1). Taxonomy (NCBI): domain Eukaryota; kingdom Metazoa; phylum Mollusca; class Gastropoda; order Lepetellida; family Haliotidae; genus Haliotis; species Haliotis rubra. The sequence continues at coordinate 584,099 of NW_025767690.1, forward strand.
TGTTTTGCATACAAGATTAAGATATATGACAACTACACTTAATTATGATTTATTCAGAATTTATGTTAAAAATGATGCACTTTGTCAGTATGGCCATAATTTTGAAAATGCTTTTCATTATTTTCTTGAATGTCCATTATATATAATTCAAAGAGAACAAATGTTAACCTCTTTAGAAAATATAGTGAATTATAGAGCATGCATTGATATTAATCTCATCTTAAATGGCAATGCATGTCTCTCGCTTAGTGAAAATCAGAATGTTTTTAAATCTGTACATATCTACATCCATAACACTAAACGATTTACATAACTGTGTCTGTACATATCTATACCCTTTGTCTGCCTCTTGTTGAACTTGTTTTTAGATATACACTTGTAACTATGTGGAGAGGGCTTATTTAAGTTGGATAACTTGTGCCCAATCCGTTTCTTAATTGAATAAAATATGTTTCAATCAAGGTGTCGAATCTGACACCCGTGAAGATCCGTGTTAGAATTGATCTTCACCAAACCATGCTTGTCATAAGGGCGACAAACGGGATCGGGTGGTCAGGCTTGCTGACTTGGTTGACATATGTCATCGTATCCCAGTTGCGAGGGTCGATGCTCATGCCGTTAATCACTGGGTTCTCTAGTCCAGACTCGAATACTGACAGACCGCCGTAATAACGCAGGAACACTATAAATTTCGAAGACAACAGATTAGGCCTGGGAGCTTTCAGATCGTCATAAACTGAAAGCTGTATGTTCGGAAATGAAATTTCAGATTAATTAAAGTTCATCTTCCGTATCTCTGTAACTGGATTTCAACAGCTTTTAAAGAAGCTTATCAGCTCCATTTCTTGGTATACGTATATCACATATCTGAGATCCCGACTAACGTCTCATCATAATTTTGTCTGAAATACCTCTAAGGTAATTGATACAGCTCGATGTAAACTTACAATTGATTAAACTAAAGAATATGTTTACAGACAAGAACTTTTTTGAAACGTGTTGCTGTGTAACATTTTCCTTGTATGCTGGCATTCGAGAAATGTTCACAGAATCATATATTTTTGTCGCCAACTGGGCTCATCTAAAACTGCCTTTGTGTTTTGTTAGCTTTTCTGACATAATAGCACATGTGATAATGCTAATTTAGATTATATTCTGAAGCTAAAACTGCACATCTATGTCAACGTGTTTTCAACACTTACATTCCATTCACTTACGATAAGGGGCGGCACGGTAGCCTAGTGGTTAAAGCGTTCGCTCGTCGTGCCGAAGTCGCAGGTTCGATTCCCCACATGGGTACAATGTGTGAAGCCATTTCTGGTGTCCCCCGTCGTGATATTGCTGGAAAACTGTTAAGAGCGGCGTAAAATCATACACACTCACTCACTCACTTACCTTACGATTTGTATCCTCCAGTATGTAGACCAGTGTCGGTAAGGTTGAAGAACCAATTTAAACTAAATTAATGCCAGTTAATCACAATGCAATTCGGGACCAGCTTATCGCGGTGTAGCCATATAGATCTCAGTTACGACCCAAACATATTTGTATTGAAGAAGACGATCCACCTCAATCCCCTGCAACAGTCTAATCATCATCAAGTACATATCTTGAATATATTGACTTGGCAAGTGTCCGAATGTGCTTTAATTATTTTCAAATTTGTTCTAAGCTTTTACAACTATTTCTAGCAAACTAGTTTTAGCATATTTGAAATAAATCAAAGTTTATGAGAAACAGTCAGTTTCTAACTTCAGTGTGTTTTTGCCAGATATGTTATTGATATTCACCGTCTCCTCTTTCACTATTTTATTTCTAAATCGTTTTCATGTGAACAATTTACTAGCCTTTGCATGTGTTTATTACTGGTGTCACCTATGGGCATGTTACTTTTCGCGAAAACCTGGTAATGTCACTAATTCGGTGTTAATTCAGGAGCACATATATTTTCGGAATTGTACAATCGACTTTACTTTCAGCAGAGATGTGTTGTGGATGTTGAAAGGTTTTGTCGCCGTATTTCCATATGTCAAGGAGGGGGGGGGGGGGTGACCAGTGGATGCCAAGCGCTTGGGACTTATTGATTTAATTTTTGTGAGGCCCTTTATGTCTTCACCAATCAATGCCATCAACCCCCATGTCTACCTTTGTCCATAATCTATCAGTGCTTGATTACCTATTAGGACTGTCAGGGCAATCAGGACTGTGAACTTCTGACTTCCATTTGACCATTGCCAGTCAGCATCAGTTAACTATTGGCTTCCCTTATTTAATGTCCACCATGTGGCTTAAATACTGCCGATGTGACTAAACAACTCACTCACTCACTCACTCACCTACTCACTACAAGCTTCCCTTGTTAAATGTCCACCATGTGGCTTAAATACTGCCGATGTGACTAAACAACTCACTCACTCACTCACCCACTCACTCACTAAATGTCCACCATTGATATCTTATCACTGCCAACTACAAGCTTCCCTTGTTACATATCCACTATGTGGCTGAAATACTGCCGATGTGACTAAACACTTCACTCACTCACTCACCCACTCACTACAAGCTTCCCTTGTTAAATGTCCACCATGTGGCTTAAATACTGCCGATGTGACTAAACCACTCACTCACTCACTAACTAAATGTCCACCATTGATATCTTATCACTGCCAACTACAAGCTTCCCTTGTTAAATATCCACCATATGGCTGAAATACTGCCGATGTGACTAAACCACTCACTCACTCACTCAATATCCACCATTGATATCTTATCACTGTCAACTACAGGCTTCCCAATGAAGGCGTAAGACTATACTTCAAAACTTCGAGATCCTCATATTACGAAAGTTTATGTCCATACATTTTCACCAAAAATACAAGTTGAAGCGCAGTAACATTCTCTCATATTCTTCATCCTTAACTTCATCCAAACCGGGGCGGTGGGGTAGCCTAGTGGTTAAAGCGTTGGCTCGTCACGCCGAAAACCCGGGTTCGAATCCCCACATGGGTACAATGTGTGAAGCCCATTTCTGGTATCCCCCCGCCGTGATGTAGCTGGAATATTGCTAAAAGCGGCGTAAAACCAAACTCAGTCAGTCAGTCAGTCATCCAAACCACAAGAGGACAAGCGTCATGTCACAAGCAGTGTTAATCTGTCTCACAGTCCCTGAACCATATTATTTTCCCCACAGCTTAGCCCTCCCTGCAATGCTAAAACCCTCAATGAAGCTAGTCTAGATTTTTCCAGGTTCATCTATGGTCTCCCTGGGGTTCCTTCTCATTCAAAATGGGTTTATTTGTTACAATCAAAATTATATATACTCAGAGAGTAAGCGTTAGTCAAAAGCAGTGTGTAATGGGACACCTACCAAAGAGAGAGCGACCTCTGTCATTAGAGCTAAGAGTTCAATACCTCATGATGTTGACTTTTAGTTCCTGATTGAACTGGGGTAGTTTGACGTGGCTATTTATGTGACATACGAATGTTATTTTTGTATCAAATCTGGGTTGTATCCATCTCCTTGTTGCATCAGGAGGATGGTGGCCCCACGTTACCCACGTGTGAAAGACATTTCGTACAATACGCAGCATCCTGACTGTGAAATGGTAGAATTATGTTTTTGAAATGAGGTTCGGCGAAAAGAAGGTTAGGCTCTGTAGATAGGCATTGTTTCCCGATGAGTGCAGCTTACGTCGATAGTGTCTTTACATGGTGAGGGCAATTTGGAACCCTTAATCTGGTCATGAACAATTTTTAATAGATTTCCAAAGGAAAGAGTAATGTTTCAGAGTACATTTACTGAGCAGTATGTCTTTTTGCCACCTTGATCTGGCCATTCAAAGAATGTGTTGCTTTTGAAGGTCAAGTTGATTCATTTGCAGAAATAACAATGATACATATTATACAGAGACGATGTCATGACCGTGAAAGTTGTGGTGTGTGGTCTTGTGCATAGAGTTCAGGTCACAAATCAGCAACGTTAGGCGCGGAGAGTCCTTGGATGGGTGACTGTGTTTGGCAGCTTGACTTATGAAAGTTTCTAGCACGTCAGTCCTGCCCCACAACGAAGCACATGTGGAACATGTGGTCTCGGCCTAGGCAAGTGAGTTTTTTCGACATTGCCTCTGTTCACCCAGCAGAAAATGGGTCATGCAACTATTAACCTTCCGGGTTGTCCGGGGTAATGATAACCCTGTGCTATCAGCATGCTCTCGGTGTTGATTTAGAGCAATATAAATGGACTAACTGTTATTTGTTATTATTAAGAGTCATGGAAGAATTGCTCTTCAGAAGCACGCATGTCTAACGAGGCTTTAATCTGATCGATTGGTTATCGGAACTGGTGCACTTACAATCATTCAGACTGCATCGTCTTGATGACGTCATGTAGCAAGATAATTCATTGAGTGGAAATAAACCTACCTATCCATCCGTAAACCTTACATACCTTACATATGGGGCGCGTCCAGCTGGCTAAGGCGTCAGGCAAGTGATCCAGCGAGGTTGAGGTGTCAGGATCGAACCCACCTGTGACCGGGTGTAAAAGCCTTGGAGTCATCTTTGTGTGCAGACTCTTTCAGTGTTGTCACAACCCCTAGTGTACAGTACACAACCCTGTGCGCTTAAAAGAACCCACGAATCCGTTGGTATTTGACCATATGGTTCAATATATGAATATGAATACGTGCAAACACCTAGTTGCAGGTACAGCAGCGTGCAGTAAACTTGGACAAAGTACTCTGCTTATGTGTCCCAGTCCACCCAGCTGTTAATGGGTACCTCGTTAGGATGAGAAAGCCAAAATAACTCAGTTCTCCAGGGAGTTAAGATTGATAACACGTTGTGTCGTTGAGATTGACATCCAATGATCGAAGGAAAAATACCAGCGCCTTGAGCAAGCACTAGTTGCCTGGATATGTGCGCTATAGAAATATCGTATAATAATACCTTTTAATCTTGATAATGTCTATTTCGTAGATAACAATAATTTCTTGGGGATTTTTGACATCATTAGCATACCTTATTCTGTGCCATAAATACGCGATGGCAGCGCTATAGAAAAACTAAGCAATGTATATTTTTGAAGTAACACGTAGCCTTCTCACAGTACTCACAGCGTCGACAACCAATAACACAGAGAGAGAGAGAGAGAGAGAGAGAGAGAGAGAGAGAGACTGTAGCCTTCACAGAGCGTCGACAGACCAATAACACACAGAGAGAGAGAGAGAGAGAGAGAGAGAGCGAGAGAGAGAGAGACAGAGAGAGAGAGAGACAGAGAGAGAGAGAGAGAGAGAGAGAGGGGGGGAGAATTACGGTTTATTCGAGTGTGGACACGGATAACGGGTTTGAACTGACCGTCAATACCTAATCGAACAGCATTTCGGTTCATCAATTCACACATTGGCAATTCTCATACCTAAAGCTATTTTGCACAAAATGCCATTCGGTTAATTTGAAGAAGTTTCATGAATAGCCCACATCTCGATTCGTTCAATTCCTCAGACAGGTAGATTTTTCGTGGTTTCAGTTCTGTTCAGTTTTCTTACGGTTCTTTTCATTTTCATTTTCTAGCGGAATATTGGCAATGTCTGAATTTTCTACATGATCGAATTTTTTATATTCTTGGAGATGTCTTGATCAAGAGCACACTGAGGCACGCCTTTGGACCCAGGCGGTGCCAGTGTGACCGTCTCCGGTACATCCTCATTCTCTTTCGTAGTAATTTTATTTCTTTAAAAAAATTACACCGCAAGCATGAGATGTATTTAAAGGTTGAAAAATGAATTAGATTTACTTGCCTTCCAAACTACAGTTCACTTGCACCAAATCTTTTACGTCCGATGCCAGAATTGGCAAAGGCGCCATCTTTGTTTACAAATGCAATGTAATTCTTGCGGATGATAATCAGACTACCAATTGTCCAGAGAGAAACGTTTCCATCACAACATTCCTCCAGAGGTCGGGTGCTTCCGCAAAAGTGATTTCCGACTAACAAGATTTCGAGAATGAAATTTAATGGTCATATTGCAAGGCACATTCTGAGGAAAAGATGCTCTGTGAGAAACGTTATCAGCATTAGCTTACTGTTGTCTCGAGGTGAAAGATTCATTTGTTCCTGTGTATTATTCATTCTTTAGTCTTCATTTTGCGTTTGTGTCACATCGCGGATAACTGCAAGTATTTATTTACGTCTCTTCGACGTTGGCACAACGGTATTTGACTGTATTGAGTGAGTGAGTGAGTTTAGTTTTACGCCACACTCAGCTATATTCCAGCTATATTGCAGAGGTCTGTAAGTAATCGAGTCTGGACGGGTTAATCTAGCGATCTTAAGAATTTGTTCTTCTGTAGCCCATGCTTGTCGTTAAAGGCGACTAACGGGATCGGGTGGTCCGGCTGGCTGACTTGGTTGACACATGTCATCGTATCCAAGTTGCGTAGAGACCGCCTCCGTGGTGTAGTGGTTAGAGCGTCCGCCCGGAGAGCGGAAGGTCGCGGCTTCGATCCCCGACCGCGTCATACCAAAAGACGTTAAAATATGGTACTTGTTGGTCCCTGCCTGGCGCTCGGCATTAATGGGTACAACAAGGACTGGTCGGCTCGGAATCAGTATAATGTGTCTGAGTGGGGTATTCATGCTTAACTGCGGCATGGTATCTCAGTGGGCTAGCACTATAAAACCAGCTTAAGTCTGGGCTAGTACAAGCAGCCGCACATACACATACACACGCATGCACGTCTTCATATGAGCGAAATATTCTCAAGCACGACGTTAAACCCAATTTCACCTCACCTCACCCCAGTTGCGTAGATCGATGCTCATGATGTTGATCACTGGATTGTTTGGTCCAGACTCGATTATATACAGATCGCCCCTATATAGCTGGAATATTGCTGAGTGCGGCGTTAAACAACAAACACGCAATGATGCTGATTAAAGACAGACTTTAGACAGGCCATATGCGACAAAGGGTGATCTGGCGACAGCATTGTTTGATGCATTTGGTCTACTTTACACAACTGTAAAATAAAAACAATTGAAAATAGATCCCAGACATGAACAGTGACTATAACTGGTGGTTTATATGGCTATTTCAATAGTGACGATAGAGCGACACAAAATTATGGTATTGGCGCCTGTTAGCGGAGAATGAATGTTCAATAGAACTGAAACAAAAAATCAGTCCTTCAACAAAACAGTAGAACGCGACATTGATGTCTTTGTGGGGATCATGTGTTTCCACGGCACACCTGCAGAGGAAATGGACTCTTCAATCACTGATCGTGAAACTCGATATCAGAATTTTTCGTGAAGCGAGTTTATGGTTTTAGAACTACCGCCATTACGTGGGAAAAACGTTTGTTATTTCCCAAGGTATGATACACGCTCGGAAAGCAGATATTTCTTGTCCTTGGAAATAACACAGTATGGAATTTATAAGCAATTATTATGACTGGGAAAACAGAAGCCTTGAGTCATATGCGAATATAGAAAGTTTTGAGAACAGAAAAGTACTGCTTTGGAAAAAATATCTTGGTCTGGGTGTAGATGGAGAGTGAGTGAGAGAGCTTAGTTTTACGCCGCACTCAGCGGTATTCTATATGGCGGCAGTTTGTAAGTAATCGAGTCTGGACCAGACAATCCAGTGATCAACAGCAAGAGCATCGATCTACGCAATTGGTATACGATGACACGTGTTAACCAAGTCAGCCAGCCTGACCTGAAGATCGTTTGGTTAAGAGCCCAAATCGGGTTTCAATCGACTTGCAGAAATAACAATAAGGAATTGGTAGGTGTCATGAGTGGTTTTCGATAGGCCAATCATCATCCATGATCATGTTTACATTAAGTTTTCATCGACTGCATGCAATGGTATCGTAGCGATCGGCAAAACAGGTGGGTGGAGTGCACCGAAGTGTCCGGCCTTGTCATGATGTATTGTACTGTGAAGTCGGGGGTCATCTCAAATTTATATATATTTTATACAAATCTTAATCCTCGCAAAGGCACGAGGGCCTGTGGTTTAACCTACCCCCGTAACAAAAAGTAAACTGTGTCAATATTTTAATGATAGGTTGTTAAACAACGTTTTATTTTTAGGACATAAATACTGCACAAAACTCACAGAGTTGGTCTGGTGTTTTGTTTATGATCAGCGTTTCATTGAGTATTATGTGTATTTGTTTTCGAGTTAGATTGCAATTCATGGGTCCGCTTTTGAACTAAACAGACTGTCCTGTCACAACAGCTTCCGTCAACTCAGTGAATATTGTACAACGAAATGATTCTCAGCATGCACCCTTCAGACATCTAAGTGCATCTCAGCATGCACCATTCAGACATCTAAGTGCATCTCAGCATGCACCCTTCAGACATCTAAGTGCATCCCAGCATGCACCCTTCAGACATCTAAATGCATCTCAGCATGCACCCTTCAGACATCTAAGTGCATCTCAGCATGCACCATTCAGACATCTAAGTGCATCTCAGCATGCACCATTGAGACATCTAAGTGCATTTCAGCATGCACCCTTCAGACATCTAAGTGCATCTCAGCATGCACCATTCAGACATCTAAGTGCATCTCAGCATGCACCCTTCAGACATCTAAGTGCATCTCAGCATGCACCCTTCAGACATATATGTGCATCTCAGCATGCACCCTTCAGACATCTAAGTGCATCTCAGCATGCACCCTTCAGACATCTAAGTGCATCTCAACATGCACCCTTCAGACATTCACGAGAACCCTTCCAACTACAGAGGTTCTGCACGTTTCAGTAACTGATGAAAGCATTTGTAATAGAAACCTAAGTGGTGTCAGAAGTCAACGGGAAAGCCATTTAACTGAGTTAGTTTTAGTTGTTGTGATACTTGGTATTTGCCTGTGATAGTAATCGGTCTAGGAAAGACTGGATGTAGGTTTGGCATATGTTCAAGAATTTAAAAAGAAACATACTCCATGCATGCTACGCAATCATGTTAACCAAAATGATAAAGCACTTTGGGCAAAATTAATAAGAAACATACTCCATGCATGCTACGCAATCATGTTTACCCAAATGATAAAGCACTTTGAACAAAATTAATAAGAAACATACTCCATGCATGCTACGCATTCATGTTAACCCAAATGATAAAGCACTTTGAACAAAATTTATAAACATACTCCAAGCATGCTACGCATTCATGTTAACCCAAATGATAAAGCACTTTGCACAAAACTAATAAACATACTCCATGCATGCAACACATTCACGTTAACCCAAATGATAAAGCAATTGGAACAAATATTCAATGCCAGTATTGATATCAGCCTCAAAAGATGAATGCCCCTTATCTGGAATTGTCAAATATTAGATCAGTTATGGTGTTCTCGTAATCTCGTATATGTACATACCATGTGGGGTTCTTAATAGATGGTATTTTCATTTTTATACAAGATTCCAAATGATGGAGTTGTGCTTATAGTTCTGTTTTAGCAGAAACCACTTTGCATATTACTTTCGGTTCCTGTGTACCAGCCTCGTCGATTCCCTACCGGGCGTTCCGGGGTTTTCTTGTGTCGTGTACACTACGTATCATTACCATCTGATAGTAATTCATAAACACGTTTTTGATACAGTCGGGTTGACGTTCGTACAATGGATTATGCTTCCAGAAGATAATGATGGAAACGACCAGTGTCGCTGTCAGCTACAAACAAAGGTAGTTAGTGTTAAACGGTTAAGTTAAGTGGATCAGTGGGATTCCAGCCAGGCTTTTCAGTAAGAAAAACTGTCAAATCACGAAGGAGGAATATTTGCAAGATGATGAAGCTATCAGGTATTGTCAACGCGTATATGTCGACGGAGAACTAGCTCAGAATGATGACGAAATAATACGCTGATTTGAAACTTCTTCAGTTGGCTGCACAATTTATGATAAACAAAGACAGCAATGAGCCAAGTTTTCGGTTCAGACATAAATAAGGCTAGAGGAGTTCCAGCTCAACCGGCACATCCTGCTCGCAGTAGGATCACAGGACTGTCTGACAGTATAGATGAACCATATAAACGGCAACAATGAACAGACAATGCAGAGTCAAATTTTAAGTTTGACATATAAGTTGTCATGATAGATTTGTAAGATTACATTCCATAAGTTGTGAATTGTAGGATGTAGTTGAAACGTCTCAGCATTTATTCTAATACTGATTAAGGTTTTTTTAGCCATGGCAAACAGGCATAAGTTCCAATGAAAAGCTTTGTCACAAGTTAACCTTGAAACCTGGGGTGTTAAATACTTTAAAATCCATATAATATCCGCACAATTGTTTGAAAAGTTTGCAAATTGAGTTGTTGAGGTTTCAGGTGTGGGGGAAATTATCGCTTCTCAGATGTAAGATCGCCATTGACACACAAAGTCGCATTAATGGCTGGAATCTGAATATGGAAGGGCAAAACTTGAAGATCTCCCTATCGTAAAATGTGTTTGAAGCTTAATCAACTATTTTTAATATTTTATTGATATTTAAAACTACTAGATGGACAGCAGAACGGAGAATGTAGTTAGACTGAATCTGGGTTTTGAAACATCGGATTCTGTCAAGACTAAAGATGAGTGAGTGGGTGGGTTGCGTTTTACTACGCTTTTAGCAATATTCCAGCAGTAGCAAGGCGGGAGACACCAGAAATGGGCTTCACAGACTGTACCCATGTGGTGAATCGAACCCGGATCTTCAGCGTGACTAGCGAACGCTTGAACCACTGGGCTACCCCACCGCACCACGAGAAATGTAAGTTTGGTGGAGCTATACCAGCTCTTGGAAATGCTTCTCCTTACGGCATGTGCTTCTTCTATTTGATGACCTTTAGTGAGCCATTTTTGTTCAAGTTAACATAATCAACCCGTGTTTAAAAATTTAGAGAAAATTGAAACATAATCCGTATTTCGTAACTGTATGTAGAAAGATATATCAAAGCGAAGATTGGTAAGTGTAATCAGTTTTCTTTATAGGAAAACGTTTCGTAAATAGTATATATTTTTTAATCATACCAGACAACATTAATTACATTGAAAATAATATCACATTTGTCCTGCATTACAGTTTTAACACAGGTAAAAATCCAGGTTCAAACTAGTGAGTGAGCGAGTGAGTTTAGTTTTACGCCGCTTTTAGCAGAAATGGGCTTCACACATTGTAACCATGTGGGGAATGGATCCCGGGTGACGAGAGAACACGAGGCTATCCCACCCAAGAAACAACCCACGCCATCGAGTAATATTTCATCACATGAATATAGGCGTTTAGTTAATCAGAAAGCAGCTATCTCGAGCTTTGCGGCATGAGTTTCAAAATGGTGGCCTCAGCTCAAGACCAGGGACATTATCTTGACAAAGTCCTCTATTCAATTTTTGAAAAATGAACAGCCTCAAATATGTGTTCATAACTTGTTTCTATTGTCATAACAAATCACATGCTATGTCAGCCTATGATTAATATATAAAAAGCTAACACTTACAGAAATGGTATCCAAATGAATATTTGTCCTCTAAGCATCTACCCAATCAGAAAACCGAACATGCTGTACACCCATGGAATATTTTCATAAATCTATTAAACACCAAGGTTATTTGAAAATATTGGCATCCGATGAGCTTCTACAATTCTGTTTATTCATTTAGTTAGGTTACATGAATGATAAATACACTCTGCTATTAACATTCTCCACAGATCACATATAACCAGCAAGTGTTCAAACATGCGTATGAATGTTGCCTCAAAGTTTACATTTCTCTGTCCTCGCAGACATCCTAAGCTGTAGCGGGAAGAAACTCAAAGGTAAGTGCTGTTTCTCTTTATAAACACTTGACAATAACAGTTTACCCGTGAGTGCGTCAACCCAGGCGGATATTCACCACTAGCTGATAGTAGCATGTCAGTTGTACACAGCTACACGATCGAAATACGCCTGGAACCCTATCCACAAAGCATTCGTTACGTTACAGACAGACAGACAGACGGATTTATTTAAGAATAAAGCCATTGGCCAAAAATACATGTACATTTATTCACATGAAATAGATAAATTCTGATTTTTTGGTAATAAGGCGTGTAACTTTAGAAGAAAATAACACAAATTCTGCAAAGTAGTTTTTCCAGTTGATTGTAGCAGAGCTTTTAGTATGTTCATAGTTGGATTTCGTAAATAGAATGGTTTTTGATCTGTCTCCCTCAGTTCACTGTATGATGGGCACTTTAATAGCACATGGAGCTCGTCTTCGATGACATGAATGTTATTTTCCTTGCATCTCTTGCATAATCCTTCTTCCCTCGGGATATTGTTATGTTGGCCTAGTTCGGTTTTTTTAAGTTGGAACATCGGAATTTAGCTAATATTCTGCGTAGTTGAAGGGGCAGGTCAAGTATCAGATATGCTTCAACCTTTAGCATGGATTTGAAATGTCTGTAGTTTGAACACTTATTGCTTGAATATAAGGAGGAGTGCCAGTCTTGAGCTAAAGTATCGTTTAATCGTTCTTTAAAACTGATATGAAGATGTCAGTATTTCCTATTTCCTGCTGGATCCAGACCAGAATGTTAGCATTCGTAAGGTTGCGATCTGTCGTAAATCTACAGTTTGATACAGGCTTACGCATGTCACACTTTCGGCTCCAGATCCTTCTTTGTCTCGGCCGCTACTCTGTGGAACTCTCTACCCGAATCACTGAGGTTGATTCCATCTCTAGAATCTTTTAAATCCAGTCTTAAAACCCACCTTTTCAAGCACTATACCTAAAAGAATCCCCACACAGCTCGTACCATTGTGTAGAACTCAACTGCCTCTGTTTCCATCGTTTGAGGCAATGCGCTTTGAGCATACCTTCATGGCGTGGATATAGCGCAATATAAGTGCCATTAGTAGTAGTGGTAGTAATTTCCTGCTGGATCCAGACCAGAATGTCAGCATTCGTAACGTTACGACCTGTCGTAAGTCAACAGTTTGCTATAACCTTACGTATGTCATAGTGACATGCGTAAGCCTATGGTAAACTGTACAGTTACGACAGGTCGTAACGTTACGAATGCTTTGTAGATCGGTACCTTGATCTCTCACATACATCTACATAAACCATAAAATCACGATGTTTATCGTTCCAATCAAAATGGTTAAGGATGAGATCTAACCATGCTCTAAAATTGTAAACTTTCTTTCACACACACGTCTATGACCAACACGCATTCTGTAGTTAATTGTCCAGCTTTGTCAGTGGTGATGAATATTTCAAGTAAACCTAAGATTCATATCCTAATGTCAATCAATGCTATCCTACAGGTACTTGTCCCGTAGGGGTACCGGGTAATAAAATCGATCTTCAGCAACTTGTCGTAAGAGGCGTTGGTTTCATGTATGTTAGTTGTTTCGCCAAGTCCATCATATTATAAAGTGACTGTGCATCTCCATTGCGCTCGAAGAACGACAGCAGAGCTTCTGCATGCCCGAGATATTCGGCGTCTGTCCTGTCAGGATTACACCAGCATAAGTCCCCTTCACTTGCAGATTAGATGCTCAGGATGTCAATCACTGGATTGTCTCGGTGGTTTAGCTGGAATGTTGTTGAATATGGCGCTAAACAACCAACCGACCAACAACACCTGTCAAATCTAATGCCAACGATACCGCCATATTGTGATTATGAGTGCGTGCGTGACCATGATTGAATGAGTGAGTCACTGAAAGTTTTCGCACCTTTAAGTAATGTTTCAGTACTGTAACGAAAGACAGAACAATGCTGCACTTCCTACAACATCTTCGGAGACTTATCGTAGCACTGTAGTAAGCATGCCGACAGTATCGACCGGAGAATATTCTGCTTGTTCGAAATAGCATACCACAGTCTCCTCTGAATCACACAAAGCATTTGTTTCTCTATTGAAACTTTCAAACACGGGGAATCATGTTTAGTAACCTACTCAGACCAAATTCCGTTTCCTTAAATGTCACAGATTATTCGAAGTTTATCTCCCGTCAACTGTAAGAACCTTGTCGAACATGTTATAGCAATCATAATGGCACACCTTGGCTTATTTATTTCTCTTTATTTCTTCTCTCACCATAAACTCTCTCGCCATTTAATCAGGCGACTACACTGTTGTCGACAGTAACAACCGTCCTCACTTGTTCATATATGGTTTGGTTTGATTGTTGTTTAACGCCGTACTTAGCAATATTCCAGCTATATGGCGGCGGTCTGTAACTATTCGAGTCTGGACCAGACAATCCAATGATCAACAACATGAGCATCCATCTACACAATTGGGATACGATGACATGTGTCAACCAAGTCAGCGAGCCTGACCACCCGATCCCGTTAGTCGCTTCTTACGACAAGCATGGGTTGCTGAAGATCAATATTCTAACCCGGATCTTCACGGTTGTGTTGGAGCAAAAGCAGCCTCGTTGCAACTGGGATTCCATTTTTCAAAATCTTTATTGTATGAGGATATGAATTTGGTGAATGTCTTTCTTAGTGTGTTCAGTTGTTGTTTTGGTATTGGTAGATTTCCCAAACAGAATTGAAATAACTTAATTCCGTTCCAGTCTCCACACATAACCCTTAGCTGTACAGACAGATTGTTCAATCTAAAGAGAAGAAAGATACTATTACATTAAGCATTGCTTATAAAAATCAAACAATCTAGTACACGTGGCATATTAAATGATACGATATATAACGACAGTTTGCCAGCAAATGTCAGATATCTCGCAAACCTACGTACCGTTACTAGCAAATACATTTGATTCCTACAAAAGGAAATTGTTACAATAATCCATGTGTCGACTTTCAAATTTATCCCAGAATAAGCAAAAAAGTCAGTGCGAAACCAACACACAACAAAAGAGATGAGACAAAATATGATGTTTTGTATAGGTTTTCAAATCAATAAATTAACTTTACAGGAGACCGCCTCCGTGGTGTAGTGGTTAGAGCGTCCGCCCGGAGATCGGAGGGTCGCGGGTTCGATCCCCGACCGCGTCATACCAAAAGACGTTAAAATATGGCATTAATGGGTACAACAAGGACTGGTCGGTATAATGTGTCTGAGTGGGGTATTCATGCTTCACTGCGGCATGGTATCTCAGTGGGCTAGCACTATAAAACAAGCTTCAGTCTGGGCTAGTACAAGCAGCCGCACATACACATACACACGCATGCACGTCGTCATATGAGCGAAATATTCTCAAGCACGACGTTAAACCCAATTTCACCTCACCTCACCTCACCTCACTTTACAGGACTTGCCCCTAACACAGATATGCCACCCCACACGTTAAATTTCGGATTGTACTTTGGGCGCTGATACAAAGGTTTTTCAGTTTGTTTGGTCCAGAATTTCCAGTGTATTAGGAAACAGCCACACAGAACTTTCATCTGAGAAAATTACATTGTCCCAGTTAAAATTTCTATGCTGTAAACACCAGTTCAACCTTCTCTCCTTTTGTTCAGGTTTCATGATCTGTGATGGAATTCCTCGACTTTTCTGCCAACCCATTGTATGCAGCTCAGTTCTAATTGTCTCCTTACAGACAGCCACAGTTCCTCGATCAATCATATCCAGCCTTAAGTTTTCTAAACTCCTTCGTTTGTTTTTAGAAACAAGAACACCAAGCCACCTCCTGTCACCGAAAGTCAATTTTCTGGGCCTACCTGCGCCCCCCTGGTGCTCAATGCCATATCCATTTGCAATATTTTCAAAACACGATAAACAGTGGACAAAGGGATGCCTGTTCTACTTGAAATCACTTTAGCTGATCTGATGTCCTTGTTATAATACTCTAAAATCAACTTCCCCTTCTCTAAATCATCCATACTGAGGATCACTGAAAATGTCGTCTGCTGGCAAGTAAACGAAGGGGGATAACTCTTCACAAACTAATGAAAAAGGATTAACAGAGTTGTCTCTCTTGAATGAAACCAAGCACTTGATAGCTGGTCAAGGTTGTTTATACTAGAAATCCAATTAAACATATTCCTAAAATTCTCAATAATCTCTGGTCATACTATATGTTCCACTGGCTGTAGTCTGTCAACGACTTGTCTGTACTATGTCTGAGGGGCAAGTGGGGGTTAAAAAGCATGCAAGCTAAAAGGAACACTCAATCAGACACAAAGGAAGTGATGGGGTAGTGACTGACCCAAGCATAATAACCAAGTTAAAATCTGTAAGGTGTGGTTTTATATCAACATTAAAATCCTTCACACCCATATAGCAAACTAATATCAAATGCTGATACTAATACTACTGCGAATACTAATAACTAATAATAATACTTATAACTGATGCTTACATTGATACTAATGCTATACAGTGCACCCTGGTTATAATGCAGCCCTGGATATAATGCCATGCATTTGCCAGAACAGATTCCCAGCCCTTATTATAAACTGGCTATAATGCCAAACTGGCTATAATGCCATTTGCCAATGGTTTAAGGAACAAGTCATTTCCCCCCTGACTGCATGTAGTATACATACCTTAATTGGTAATTGACATGACTCAGATTAATTTACCAAACTTATCAATGCTTTAAATACTAACACTATGTACTACTAATATATAATATATTTAATATATACTAATAACTAAGATCTAATATTACTACTGACACTAATAGATATTACTAATATTACCACTAATTACAATGTATAGTTTATGGTTTTCTTGACACTCACGTAATATCTGTGACTGCCACATAAATGCAGTCAGTAATATTAATATTTATCTAGCAGAGGTAGTGGTCAAGCACCCACACAAGGCCTAGTGTGGATCTTCACACACCCAATGGACCTGGTCTCATGTGAGATGACAGAGGCATTCGCCCGTCCCCTTTAGAAGTCTTGAATCTTTCCAGAAATTTCCCACACCAATCTGGATAGGTCTTTTCTATTTTAGAACTTCATTCCTGACTGCAAAAGCATCTACCACCGATATCAACTTCCACGCTGCTATCCTCTGATGAATCTCAAGCAGCGCACATGTATTATAATTACAACACTTTTTACAGGGCATTACACTGTCAAAAACATTACATTACCCGGTCCAACAAATGCACGACCAGAGCCCCCTCTCAAAAGATAAACAATAATCCTCGATTTCTAGGGACAGACTTTCTTGATATTTACAAAACGTGCTTGGGGCAACTGGAATTGATCACGTTGTTCCGAAAAGCTCCAAAGATTATGCTTGCAGTCACAGAAAAGTACAAAGTGCAAGTTTCTCAAACCATTTGATTTCTCAACTCCGTGCACCGCTATACCCCAACCACTAATCTGGGCTAAACCTGGTCCGTATGACATTTAATAATGAGAATATCTATAGCGCGCCTTTTCCAGGCTAGATATCCTGCTCCAAGCGTACAATCTGATCATTATTACCCACGACAACCCAAGCTGCCTGTTAGGCGCTAGAAAGTTAATAGTCTTATGACATATTTCACCGGGTATCCATTTTCTGCTGGCTGAACAGAGGCAATAATCAACACATTCACTTGCCTAAGGTGAGCCCACGTGTATCACGTGTGCTCCGCTGTGAGGCAAGACTTAAAGAACAAATAAACTTTTGTTTTATTGTACTCTTTTAACCATTACATATGAAAGACGTGTGGTTAGTCTTAAGCGGAACACCAAATTCGTTCTTAAAAACTTGTGGTTAATTAATACCGAGCGATTAAAAGTTGCCAAAAAGTCGCCTGCTTCACTCTCGCCCGCCAACGAAATCACAGAGAGGTTACGTAACTCTGTCGCCAGAGCACTGCAGTGAACAGGAAGTGACGTCATGTGAGGAAGGATTTTTCAGTAAGCTGTTATATAAAATGTGTAACAAGCTCGTCATTTTGCTGATTTCTAGTCAAGCTGCCAAACACGGTCACCCATCCAAGAACTCTCCGCGCTATAGCGACGCTTAACTTCAACTGTTTGTGACCTGAGTTCTATTCACAGGACCACACACCACCAAACAGTTATCACTACGCGTGAAGGTCATAGTTATAGTATGTCAACAGTAGCTGAGTGAGGAAGCGGTATAAGAAAGGCTGTCATTGATAACATCTTTGTGACATTTAGGGACTTACATTTAGTCAAGAGTGGCCATCCGACTAGCCTCCTTGATGATTTGACCGCCTCCGTGGTGTAGTGGGTAGATTGTCCGCCCGCGTCATATCAAAAGATTTAAAATATGGTACTTGTTGGTCCCTGCCTGGCGCTCGGCATTAATGGGTACACCAAGGACTGGTCGGTTCGAGTCAGTATAATGTGTCTGAGTGGAGTATTCATGCGAACGCTTTACCCACTAGGCTACACCACCGCCCCATAGGCACAATTAAGCATGTCCTTTTCACAGAAGATCTTGCTCAGAAGTTGTCTTATTCCAGGCCGCAGTCACCTTTCTGAAACTTTTATGGTGGACTTGTTGACATTTCCAAATTTGACACATAAATTACCTAAATGACGTAAAATGCATTTACCTGTTTTGACTTTACAGTTGACCTGCCTCTGCATGTGTTTTTGACAAGCTCACGAATTCACGAACATCCGCTATCGCCACCAGTGAACAGTCGGATTCGTTCTGTAAAGTCCAAACCGAAACACGAGTCTCATTAACCTATTCTGACAATGACCTACTTTTCAGCCGATCTGAATTTTCTCGAGTGAAAGTGAAAATAGACATCACAAACAACTATGGTTACACTGAATTCCAATTACTTGTTTCATAAGAAAATGGTATTTACAAATGAATTTTAATTTAAAAATTTAATAACATCGTATTTCTATATATCATGGCGAGGTTTAGGCAGCATGACCTTAACTAAGACGTAACAGACTGCCCCTGTTTGATGAGGTCGTAAAATGATTCACAATTCATCTGGCTCACTGGTTACACCTGTTATGTGTTTCTTTTGCGCTTATTCAGTGTGGTTTTGTAATGCACAATGTGATTGATATAATATCAAGTCCGTACCAGACCGCCAAACTTTTCTAGCGACAGAACTTCGTTTTGAGATTTCCACGATATTCAGGTTTCTGCACGACATGTTTGCAAGGATTATAGTGTTGCAAGGAGCATAGTGTTGCAATATACAAGTGCTTAGATGTATAAAATAATACTGATCAATATTTATGTATCTAGTTAAATGAATTGGTCTAAAAAGTCTGGACTGGTTATTGTACAAAGTTGCGCAATAGGACGGAACCCAGTCAACAGGAGACGAGACTGTTGTGTAATCAATGTTTTGACTTGGTACTCTTACCCCAAACTTCGTGTGTCTGTTGATATGGTTTTCATGCGTGTATCCTTTCAACAAAAGGTTTGTTTAACTTGGCGATCCTTGTTTTGGAATTTCATATATTTGTATCAAATGACACGACGTGAATATATAACAATAGAAACACAAAATATCAGAACACATATCGTTACGAGACATGATCGATTAAAATTTGAAATGTGTATATTTGGAATAAAATATCAAACATTCAAACAGAATCAGAACACAAATAGTCACATGACAGAGCAGACTTCGTGATCGAATTCCAGTTATCGCAGCTTTCACCAATATTCCAGCGATATCACGGCGTTGGACACCAGAAACTGACTCCATTTGGGGAAGCGACAAAACCCCTTTCCATATCTAGAAGAAATCTCTTCTAAGAGCAGAGTCGATTGTACAACTGTGACAATATCATGAGCATATGTTTGTTTCAGTAGTATGTATTGCAGCTGTATGGTTTGAGCAGAGACACCTGCACATTGTAATTGTTCTTTTAAAAATCAGGGGCAGTTGTTTTTATAATGATTCTGAATCGAAGAGTCTTTGTCAACCTCTACTAAAATGGAAGCGGGCGTTTTGAAAAAGGCTTTTGCAACATTCCTTCTTTAAAGATGTAGGTCGTACATATTAAATTCTCCATACTACAGTTATTGCCTTTAAGGAAGTCTACAGCTCATTGTATGCATTTGATGAAATTATGACACTCAGACATATTTATAATGGAACAATACAGTTGCCTATACGCATAGATTTCTTCTAGGCATACAGTGATTACACTTAGATTACTTAGTCACAAGTAGTTCCACTGACTGGTCTGGGTCTGCTCGAATCAATACAAAACCCTACCGTAAGAAATGTTGATCATATATACTTGAAAAATACTGAGCTTTCAAATGTCATCAGTAAGAGGGAGAGACAGAAGAGAGAGAGGGAGAGAGAGAGAGACAGAGAGAGAGAGAGAGAGAGAAGGGGGTTAAATATTTACGTCCAGTCTTTTTCTTACATAATGACGCCAGTATTGTATCCCAAAGAAATCAACGGCAGCGAATTGTCCAAACATGTGTCGTAAAACAATGGAGATCAATTTGTTGGATAATCGATGATGCTCCTAAACAAGACATGCTGGACTTGAGCAACATTAGTTCCTCTACCGCTATCTTTGACAGAATGGGTTTTGCATAATTACAGTACGCCCAGTTCAGTTGGTTTGAATCATTTATTTGCATCAGATGGGAATGGTTGAATTGAGACACCGGCACTTTCCTCCTTCCACGAGTGACCAATTGCATAAAATCATTGTAGTGTGATTGATCGCAAATCAGAAGGGTCTCTCTTTTTATATTGATTTCACTCATAATAGCCACATTTCTCTGTATGTAAATTGGTGTGAATGGTGATTACATTGTGCATTGGAAGATAAGTAACTGAAATCTTTTCGTATGACCGCCTTCTATGATACACATGCAGCAACACCATTTAGTAAAAATCAGTTTTCTGCACCTAAGTGTCCATGGGCTGTTAGAAAAGGCACAATTTCACACATATTGGTGACAGTACCTTGGCCTATATGATAGATATTGGGCCATATGCACTCACTTTAGCTTCCTAATGATGCCATAAAAGACTTAATATCCATTACGACTTGCCTGACATCGATAATTAAAACTTCGAGGCGAACAGCTTCCAAACAGAAGAGAACACTTGCCATATATGGTATGTAAACAATTGATCCGTACATTGAAAACTGTCTCACGCGGTGTTGTTGGTGTCTGCCGAACTGGTTTCAATCAGTAGTTGCGCGTATGTTTTTGACTAGGACTGAGTTCTGTCACCAAAGGAGCTATAGGATATTCATAAAGAGCGCTCCAAGGGATATAACTCTATGGGGCTCGCTTGAAATCACGTTCGGAAGAGGTCGCGAGAGCTGATTAATGCAACGTTGTCATTAATTCGTTCGAACTTTTTAACTTAATATTGTAATCTAAATACGTAAATTCTTTTGAATAAATTATATGGTAGCTTATTGAGAGAAATGCATTTAATTTTAGAGAATAGTGGTGTGAAATAGTGCCGTTAACGCCGCACTCAGGAATATTCAAACTATATATATGTATCTTTAATTAAAGTGTCACGCCGAAAACCCGGGTTCAAATCCCCACATGGGTACAATGTGTGAAGCCCATTTCTGGTGCTCCCCGTCGTGATGTTGCTTGAATATTGCTATATATAATATAAGCGGCGTAAAACCAAACTCAGTCAGTCAGACAGTTTAATTAAAGTGGCCGATATCATGAGCATCGGCCTACGATACAGGATACGATGACATGTGTCAACTAATTCAGCAACCCTGTTCAATTCTCATCCTGTTGGTCGCCCATTATCACACTCAAGGATTGCTGAAGACCAACTCTAGCCAGGATCTTTCCGGGTCCGTCGCTGGTCGGTAACGAAATACAATAGAGGACTGCATATTTTGTAAAATTCGAACTAATAACGAATATGCCAATTCAAATGATTGTTCAGTGAAGTGTGTGTGCTCCAAGGGTGATCGTAATTATCCCTTTCTGAAGGAGTCACATCCAATGCCGAATCTGAACCCAGCTTGAAATAACACAGAAACCAATCTCGGTGAGAATAAGATGCAGTTTCTCAGCTGAGCGAGTTTGATGAGACAATCCAGGAGACGGGGAGGGTTGCTGCAGGGGGCAGACATCCGCTGAGAAAAATACTCCCAAAAAACAACTCCGGGAGTAATCACTTTGAATTCCTGTCAATGACTTGATTTTTTTTGCGTCGCTGGTCCAGAAGCATCCCTTTCGTTTTTTTCGGCACGGGAATACGCCATAGCCAATGACAGCTAGAAGTAAGTGAGCCATTGTTTTCCTTTTAGTGAGGTTAACAAACACGAATCCGGAGGGGGATATAGAGTTTTTATACCACACAATTATTGTAGGCGATCGGGAATAGAGTTATACCTATTACAACATTACAACAAGTCCATTTTGTTCAATTTTGTCCACACTACAAAGCTAAAGTTCTTCCGTCATTTCGTCTTTCATTTGCTAAAAAACCTATTCAAATAAGAGAAATAAATTTAAATTTACACAATGACGTCAGGTCACGATCTCATACGAGTTGGAAAATTGACAAAATTAATCATTGTGCCTATCTCTTCTCGAAGGCATATATATGTATTAATTTACTAATAGAGATTCTTCATGAAACTGGGGTGGTGGGGTAGCCTAGTGGTTAAATCATTCGCTAGCCACGCCGAAGCCCCGGGTTCGATTCCCCACTCGGGTACAATGTGTGAATCCCATTTCTGGTGTCCCCCGCCGTGATATTGCCAGAATATTGCTAAAAGCGGCGTAAAACTCACTCGCTAACTTCATGAAACTCGGTTTCAGTATCAAGTGCTGATCAAAGTCGATTTCGAAACCTGCCCTGTGTTTGTGAGTTTTATACACGTCTATACCTTCATAACGCTGCCCTCCCCTCCAAAGCCAAGTCGACACGACGTCTCACAAGGCTTTGGTATTTTTTTCTGTTTACCATCTCCCGCCATTATGTTTTTTTTATCTCCAGTTTCCTTATCTTAAATTTCCGCCGCTGTGGGCATGTAAGCCCTGATGTGATAAAACAGCTCTTACCATGCAGACTCATAAAAACAGTCTGAGCTTAATTCTTATGCATTTCCGTTTATTAAAAACATCTTTCCGAAGCAAAGGGACTGATCGACATCAGGAATTAATATTACGACACGAAGGAAAAGTATTTCAAAAAAAAAATATAACATAAATGTGCCATCCGACGCCCACAAGACCAACGTTTGAATTATAGGTATCATTTGGTCGCAAAATGTGTCGTAAAAATGGTCGCATCGTGACTCGCTCTGGAAAATATGAACACATTACTCCTATACTGTACACCCTCCACTGTCTTTCAGTCGAGTTCCGGATCAAGTTTAAACTCTTATGCCTTGTTTTCCGCTGTCTCACTGGAACTGCGCCTTCCTATCTATCCAACCTTCTAACCGTATACACGCCTTCCCGATCTCTTCGTTTACAGGATAAGAACTTGCTTGTTGTACCCAAAGTAAAGACAGTGCAGTATGGAAACAGGTCCTTTGTCTACGCAGGATCAATTGCCTGGAACAGTCTGCCACAGAGTCTCAGAGACTGTTCTGACTTTCATACTTTAAATCCAATCTGTTCAAGATAGCCTAACTGTAGCTCTTTGCCATACTTGCATTTTTATTTGTGCGCTTTGAGCATGCATAAGCATGGATATATGCGCGTTGGTTATATGCTATTTAATTTATTTTGCAGGGTCCCATTTTCACTTAAGGGTTCCGATTCACAAAGCACTCGTAACTTTACGTCGTAACTCTTCAGTTTACCATAGGCTTACGAATGACATTGAAAGCAATCATCACGTTACGACCTGTCGTAACTTTATAGTTTATCATGGGCTTACGAATGATATGCAAAGCAATCTTAATGTAACGACCTGTCAAAGGCTTATGAATGTCGTAGCGCTACGAACGTTTTGCGGATGGGGTACCCTGATCATTTAATAATGGAGTATTTCGGTACTATGTACACATATGACTTAGGTGTAAATATTACTATCGCTTTCATATATATATTGAACCACAAAAGAAACGTCGCTTTGCAAATGTAAAATTTTGTTCTTCCAAGGTGGTGTTTTTATTATGTTTGTACCGTTTTCTTAACTTGTTTTTGAATCCAAATTGAAAGTTATTACCAACGTCAGTGTGTTTTCTGATGAAAATGCACATCGACCAAACGCACCGAAAAAGGCAGACATGGTAAAAGGTTCCGTATGACATTCGTGAAAATGAAAATGCACGTGCATGTCGTGACAACCCTACCAATGAAAGCGGGTCCCAAGCTCGCCTGAAATCATTTTTTGTTTTGACACAACCACCATGCCACGTCTTACGAAAGATCAGAGGAACCAAGACGTGGGACGACTGCAAGCTGTCCAGACGGCACGGAGGGTAGCCAATCATTTTAATGTTCATGTTAGGACAGCAGGAGTGGTATCAGGTCACTAAGAGCATTCAAGACCCTCAACGCAGTGGGCGACCTTCAGTAACATCACAACGTCAAGAATGACAGGCTGTGCGCAACCATCTGCAGGATCTCTTCCCCAGAGCGACGGAAACAACACGCCAGACCATTTCTGACTCAAAACAGACCCATCAGTGCCGATACAGTGCGTCGACGTTTATGCGGAAGAGACCTCTGCTGTCACAGATCATATCGTAGTCCTGTCCTCACCGCTCATCACCGCCAAAACCGACCAAAATGGGCAACTCAGCATCGAAATTGAGGTTATCGACAATGGAGAACTGTGCTGTTATCTCATGAAAGCCAATATTGTGTTTCGACAGTCGATGGCAGAGTGAGAGTATGGCGAGGGCGTGGTGAAATGTTTTCCAATGAGCGTATTGTTGAAAGAGACTCGTAGGGTGGTCCAAGCATCATAGTGTGGGGTGCAATCGGTCTGAACAGTTAGTTGACACCGTGGTGTTCCAGAATCTTGGTCCAGGATGAAGAAATGACATGACAGCTGCTCGCTATATTGATTAAATCAAAAGACCCCACGTTGTACCACATTTTGGACGTTACAGAAATGACATCTTCCAGCAAGACAACTCTCGTGCCAACACTGCCAGAGCAACATTGCACTTCCTAAGACTACATGGCATCCAAACCCTACAATGGCCTGCACTCAGTCCGAATTTAAGTTCAGTAGAACACCTTTGGGACCAGATACAAAGAAGACTTAATGGCCTCCAAGGCCGACAACTGCGGCTGGACTCGATCAGGCATTTTGCAGAGTATGGATCCAAGTACCTATGTCCTTCATCGACCGGCTAACTCATTCCATGTACAGATGATGCAACGATTTCATGAATGCTCATAGCGGCCACAGACGATACTGACTTTGGGGTATCTTAATGGTACCATTGTTGGTGATTTGCATTTGTTTGTGTGAACTCTAAGTGTGATTCCCGAAAATATGTTAACCATAAATGTCAAGTTTGAACTCAGTCCTCCTATTTGATTGTTAATTAGAGTTAATTAGAGTGCGTGCTTTAAGAAACCCTATCAGTGCGACATTTCTTTTGTGGTTCAGTATATTTATAAATACATTAGTATTAGATAATTGTAAATGTTGTTCATTGGCACAGGTTTAGATGTTTTGACCTAGGTTTACATGTATCCTCAAATTCACACTCTCCAAAATGCTTGGCCATTGTTAAATTGATTGATGCCAAAACTGAAGAATTTTATGGATGTCAACTTATGTATTTGGGGAACACGGCGTTACTTAGTATGTTCTTACTAATTCATCATATGGCGGGTTTTGATATATTTTGTCGCGCGCTCTCTGTTGGCTGGACTCGTGAAGATCTGGGTTAGAATTGGTCTTCAGCCACCCATGCTTGTCGTAAGAGGCGACTAACGATCCCGTTGCATGGGTTGAAGACCAATTCTAACTCGGACATTCACAGGTGGGATGAGTAGAGGATGAAATAAGTAAATGTGGGGATGTTCAACGGGACCACTAGTTATAATTCGTTAGGAATCGGGGCGGTGGGGTAGCCTATTGGGTACCACATAGGTACAATGTGTGAAGCTCATTTCTGGTGTCCCTCGCCGTGATATAGCTGGAATATTGCTAAAAGCGGCGTAAAACTAAACTCACTCACTCACTCTTTAGGAATCGTTAGTAGTTAACGTAATGGTTACACACTTGCCATTGTCATACAGCTAGAATATTGCTTAGTGCGGCATAAATCAAGGCAAAACTTCAAATGTCATGGTTACGCAGCTCAGTACAAACTCGCTTGACACAGCCACAGATCAATTTTGATGCCGATACTACGCTCGTTCAAGTTCATCATAAGGAACCGGCTTTTTCTGTCCGTTTGCTATTTTTTACACATTGAGGATATGTTTCTACAATACCACTTATATCTCATATCTCATCGAGTAAAAACTACGTCACTCGTGAAAATATCGACCTTATCAAATTACGATAAAAGATAAATGCTTTTTGGGGAAAAGTACATTTTCTGTTCATTGTATCGTTGCTTTAGTTCAATGAAGCGTCCGAAAACAAGCAACTTAACTTGTGAGTTTAGTTTTACGCCTCTTTCAGCAGTATTCTAGCTATATGGCGGCGGTCTGTATATAATCGAGTCTAGAGCAGTTAATCCAGTGATCAACCGCATTAACATCGACCTCGCAATTGGAATACGATGACATGTGCCAACCAAGTCAGCGAGCCTGACCGCTTGATCCCGTTAGTCGCCTCTCATGGGTTGCTGAAGACCAAGTTACGCTGCGGACAAAGTGCACATCAACACAACTGGTTGATTTTCTTGATCCTCGCTAACTTCACTGGCAATGGGATCATTAATTTCTTTGAGTGGCATTTAGGGGATCATTAATATCGCTATCGGGCATGAGCCTGTTAACTTCTCAAATGCTACTAACTGTAAATGAAATTTCTGTTGACAGTGTAACTCCACAGATGATTATTACGCATCTTGTTCACTATTCAAGTGTAATGTGCCTCTAATATCAGACAGACCTATGCGTAAGATTAAGAATGGCCACATATAAGTCGGTTTGATTAAACTGACAATATGCTCCACAGTACCAATTTGCACAGTAGGTCACCTTTCAAACACTTTCTCCGGCCAAATATCAATATTACCATCACAGCAGAAGACTGGCAATTGCTATCGAGATATTATACCAGATTGGTTCATGATGTATTCAAATGCATCTAAATGCTAGACATACACAAAGGTGGATATCCGAATCCAGGTGCACTGGTCGGTCTTCAAATGTCGAGTGATATTAATCCGCAAATTAATTCCACCATGTTACGATGTATTGTGACATTTTGACAGTAATTGTCACTCTAGGACTGAATCTTATTCCTTTAGTTTTACTTCATTTTACGTGGCATGTATTGAATTAGGACATTAATGAGTATTCAGAAATATGTAGAAGATCACATGAAGATCAGCAGATCATATGAAGAGTGATACAAAATTGAACATCTCACTTTCAATGATCAGTCAGAATGAATGTACAATTTAGAAAGAGGTCAAATGTAACACATGTTATATTCTGAATAACACTTTCTCAGTAAAGGACAGATTCTAAAGTACTTTTGTTGGGTTGAGCCCCATTCGGCATCCGAACCCACTTTCAGAGTCAGGCACCTAATCGCCAGCAGATAAAGTCAGCTATCTAACCCACTCAGCCATCGCATCTTCCCGTGTGTGAATCACGAGTCAAAACATTGATAACACAACAGTCTCGTTTCCTGCTGACTGGGTTCCGTCCTATTGCGCACGTTAGTAAAATAACCAGTCCAAAATTTGAAACCAACTCATTCAACTGGATGTATACATATTAATCGGTTTTATTTGATACATCTAATCACTTGTATATTGCAACACTACGCTTCTTCTAATCCTTTGAAACGCGGTGTGCAGCGTGTTCTGTCGTACAGTGTGCTCTGACAAACGGAAATCTGGAAATCGTGGAAATCTCAAATCGAGGCTCGGCCGCTAGAAATGTTTGGCGGTCTGGTACGTACTTGATATTGTATCAATCACATTGTACGTTACACAAATACTCCGAATGAGCGCAAAGAACACATAACAGGTGTAACCACTGAGCCAGATGAAATGTGAATCATTTTACGACCTCATCAAATAGGGGCGGTGGGGTAGCCTAATGGTTAAAGCGTTGGCTCGTCACGCCGAAGACCCGGGTTCGATTCCCCACATGGGTACAATGTGTGAAGCCCATTTCTGGTGTCCCCCGCCGTGATGTTGCTGGAATATTGCTAAAAGCGGCGTAAAACCAAACTCAGTCAGTCAGTCAGTTAACCTCACCATAAAATACAGAAATACGAGTTTTCAAAGTTCAAAATTAAAATTCATTTGTAAATACCATTTTCTTATGAAACAAGGAATTGGAATTTGGTGTAACCATAGCTGTTTGTACTGTCTTTTTTCACTTTCACACTGAAAAGTAGGTCATTGTCTGACTTGGTTAATGTGACTCATGTTTCGGTTTGCCCAACAAAAGTACTAGAATCTGTAATTTACTGAGAATGTGTAACTCCAAATAGATCGTGTGTTACATCAGCCACAGTTTTTGAACAACTCCTGGTAAATTAAGCCTTATGGGTCCATTGACAGTGAACACTTCTGTGCTGCACGACGAAGGCCGCCTCCGTGGTGTAGTAGTTAGAGCGGAAGGTCGCGGGTATGATTCCCGGCCGCATCTTACTAAAAGACGTTAAAATATGGTACTTGTTGGTCCCTGCCTGGCGCTCGGGATTAATGGGTACAACGAGGACTGGTTGGCTCGGAGTCAGTATAATGTGTCTGAGTGGGGTATTCATGCTTAACTGCGGCATGGTATCTCAGTGGGCTAGCACTATAAAACCAGCTTAAGTCTGGGCTAGTACAAGGAGCCGCACATACAGACGCGTGCACGTTGTCATATGAGCGAAATATACTCAAGTACAACTGTACAACAAAGAAGATATTTATTTTCAATGTGAGTTTGAAAGGTATGCAAAGGTATACGGATAACAAGGTTTTTTTAGTCAAAGAAGTTGTTATCGACTGTGTTATCCGTTCTAGGAAGACATCATGGGAAGATCCGGGTTAGAACTGGTCTTCAGTAACCGATGCTTGTCGTTAAAGGCGACTAACAGGATCGGGTGGTCAGGCTCGCTGACTTGGTTGACACATGTCATCGTATCCCAATTACGTAGATCGATGTTCATGCTGTTGATCTCTGGATTGTCTGGTCCAGGCTCTATTATTTACAGACCGCCGCCATATAGCTGGAATATTGCTGAGCGCGACGTTAAACAACAAACCAGCCAAACCATTCCAAAAACAGCCCAACAATCAATGCATTGTGAAATATAATATTCATGATGTCTAAGGTCAGACGGTCGAGGTATACAGTTAACTAAATGAGTGAGTGAGTTTAGTTTTACGCCGCACTCAGCAATATTCCAGCTATATGGCGGCGGTCTGTAAATAATCGAGTATAATATACTATTCCAAAAAAGACACGCAGAAATCTGTTGCGAAAATGTTGTATTTTCAAACATGTATAACTCGTCCACAAATAGACTTTAGTACATGAGAAGAAGAAGGTAGTATCTATACAACCAAGTGGTTAAATGTAGATAACGGAGACGTTGAGCGCGATGGTGACGTGGTAGCATGGTCCCGACACCGGGTTTCCTGGCTCTCAGTCCAATCTCTCTCAACCTGTTCCGTACAGTTTGACCGGATATCCTCCGAAGTCCAGGCACCCTGGCTGCTGTGCTCTCACACGTGGCAGTACGATCACGCAAATGTAGTACCCGGATGTACCGATCTTGGGCTGAAGAGGTGACTCGAGGTCTGCCTGTACGTGGACGGT
The DNA here is from genome assembly GCF_003918875.1 of Haliotis rubra. Taxonomy (NCBI): domain Eukaryota; kingdom Metazoa; phylum Mollusca; class Gastropoda; order Lepetellida; family Haliotidae; genus Haliotis; species Haliotis rubra. The sequence goes on from NW_025767690.1 coordinate 613,924, forward strand.
CATTTGTTATACCTGTTTGGTTGTAACGAGCTGCAAGCAGTGATATCGTGGTCAGACTTACATTAAGACGCTTGGCAACAGAAAATTGGCAATCACCAGCGTGCATTCTTTCAATGGCGATGTTCCGTGACTTGGCGTAGTGATGTGACCTTGAAACTTTCTCAAAACGGATTTTTATAGCCAGACAGTGCATTTCTTTGCTGCACAACTGCTGCGTTGTGGCGATGACTTTTTAATTCTTGTAAGTAATCTCATCAAAATCAACATTTTCAGGCAAAGTCGACTTTTCACTTGTGCAATTATGTAAAATCATGTTATCAGCGCTTTTGTTACATATTTTCATGATTGTTTGAACACAATAGGCAATTAACAGATTTTTAAAAATACAAAACGCCAGTGCGTTTCTTTTTGGGGATAGTATATTTTAACTCGGACCTTTACGGGTTCTGCAACTAAACATATGATCATGAGTCATAATAGTATAGAAATCAGTCCCTTTGTACCATGATTTCTTTAAGCAAATACCATAAACGCATATCACTATCAAAGACTCACCTTCAAATGAAGATACATATTTTCTTTCAGTAATGGTTAGATCAGTAAGCGAAATGAAAAGCGAATGCGAATTGGAATCAAGATATTCGGTTCTCGTCAGCTGTAACCCAAGACCTGCCCTTCAAGAAGATTTTGCAGTTTTTCTTTCTGAGATGTACGTTCAGTGAGTGAGTTTAGTTTTATGCCGCACTCAGCAATATTCCAGCTTTATGGCAGTCTGTAATTAATGCAGTCTGGATCAAACAATCCAGTGATCAACAGCATGAGCATCGGTCTACGCAATGTGGATACGATGACATGTCATGTGTCAGCGAGCCTGACCACCTGATCATCTGAGTCGCCTCTTACGACAAGCATGGGTTGCTGAAGATCAATTCTAACCCGGATCTTCACGGGTAGATGTACGTGCAGAACAACCAGACCAGTGTCTGTCTGAGGCAATCTGATCAATATATTCGGCGTTCATCACAATTATCATATCAACTGGCAAGCAATGTCTGCGAGCCATGCCATGCCTGACTGCTTGATCGTTTTAGCATTCTCTGACGTTGGGTTGTTTTCTTAACGCGGTGTGGCGGCGGTCTGTACATAATCGAGTCTGGACCAGACAATCCAGTGATCAACATCATGAGCATCGGTCTACGCAATTGGGATACGATGACACGTCATGTGTCAACCAAGTCAGCAAGCCTGACCACCGGAACCCGTTAACTCCTTTCACGATGGCATGGGTTACTGAGGACCAAGTTTAAGATCTGGGCTAAAATTTTCAACCTTATATCATGCAGTATTTCCGTTAACTCCTCTTACGATGGCATGGGTTACTGAGGACCAAGTTTAACCCGGATCTTCACGGGTCTCTCCTCTTACGACAGGCATGGGTTGTTGAAAACCATCACAACTCGGATCAGCTTCTCGGAGGTTGTAGCTCGCGACGTCGTTGTTCTACATTTCTATAAACTACGCTCTGGGAGTTGAAATTTTCAACCTTATATCATGCAGTATTTCAGATAAGAAATGTTATCAAGCGTTCCACAGCAAAATCAGAGAGTGAGAGTAATTGAACATATTGGCTTACTCCCACAAACTGTTTGAAAAATGCCAATACCGATAAGGCGTTCATCACGATGGCGGTGTCGTATTTCCAATCACAAACACTGTATGGAAGCAAGCATAAAGAGACTGCATTTTATGGTGGATACTAAAAATCACTAATGAGTCTGGTTAGATGACATTTTACAGAAGTCTCAGACTCAAGAATTACATGCAGAACCCACGTCTTCCGAATCTTATCATAACATTTGTACAGTCAAAAAAAAGTTTTGCCAAACTCGTCAGGATCTGCAAAAAAGTTAGTTTTCTGTGATCGACACAAAAAACAAAATTAATTTCCAAAATAATGAGAGGTTATTATATTTTTTTGTTTGACGCCGCTTTTAGTAATATTACAGCAAAATCAGGGCGGGGGAGACCAGAAATGGACTTCAAACATTGTGCCCATGATGGGAATCGAACCCGCCTAAATGACAAGGCTACCCACCACCCAAATTTAAAAAGGGTGAGTGAGTGAGTTTACTTTTACGCCGCACTCAGCAATATTCAAGCTATATGGCGGCGGTCTGTAAATAATCGAGTATGAACCAGACAATCCAGTGATCAACAACATGAGCATCGATCTACGCCATTGGGATACGATGACATGTGTCCACCAAGTCAGCGAGCCTCTTACGACAAGCATGGGTTATTGAAGATCAATATTCTAAACCGGACCTTCACGGGTCAATTAAAAAGGAGTTCCAGGGAGTTGGGAACCTGAGGAGATCTAGACTTGCATCATTTTGGGCTTTAGCATTGAGGACACGGCTGAGTGGAAGGGAAATAATGTGGTTCAGGGACTGTGAGACAGACAAGAACCAAGCCTTTACCTCGACACAACCGTAAGTTCACAACGGGGTTATTGGTCGTTATATTCATTCGTTCGTACACCTTTAACATGATCCCTTGTAATGGCGTCGGGCAAATATTTACCGACAGAATCATGTAACATAAACACACACGAGTAATCCGCCCTTGACTAAACACGTCAAATGGGTCATTTCACCTTATCATTGACGACGATGTTGTCCTATAGTGTTTTGGTGGCCGTAATCTTCTTTTCCTTAACTGCGCACCACACAGGTAGGTATTGTCAAACCAAATACACTGATTCAGTAATCTACAGAACAAACAGGTCTGAGTAATGTCCAAAATATTATTTGGAAAGACGTCGGCTTCAGATGCATGTCTTTTCTTCAGCAGTTTACCATATGTCGTTTACTTAGGCCTATCCCATGTATTCTGAGCAGGAGAGGCCACACCGGCATATAGGTCAGCGTCAGTAGCGACAGGGCCTGCCTTGTTATTCTTTCAGCTTCTACTACAACGTGGCGTTTACTGCTATGTAACCTCATCAGTCCGAACCCCTTCTATTCTGGACACTCTTTTTTCCAGAGATTAACTTCAGGCACAGTTATTTGTAACACTATGTACCTGATATTCGTTCCCCGGATTAGTGACCGATTAATAATTGGTCTAATTAAACTATGTTCTTCAACAAGGGGCGGTTGTTGGGATGCATGAATGTTGTCGTATCCCTATCGTGATGCTGGGAGGTGGGCTAGCCCAGTGGTTAAAGCGTTGGCTCATCACGCTGAAGACCCGGGTTCGATTCCCCACATTTGTACTATGTGTTAAGCCCATTCCTGGTGTCCCCCGCCGTGATATTGCTGGAATTTTGCTAAAAGTGGCGTAAACCATATTCACTCACTCACTCACTCACTGTCTTGATGCTCATGACGTCAACCACTGGGTTGTCCAGCCCCAATTATGTTCAGCCAACCGTAACAAGATCGCAATGGTGTTAATTGCGGCGTTAAACAACAAACAAATATCATTGTCCGGACATACTACTGGCGACTGACCAGGACCGGTGAACGATATTTCACTGAATACAAAACATTGATGACTGATAAGGCACTCAATATAGCCAAATGGTTAGTCCAAGATTAAATCTCAACTGCTTGGTAACATGATACTTGATCATTCCCATTGCAAAGGAATATAATACTGACCTTTTACGAACAAGAAAACGATATACATAAATGTAGTAACGTGTTCTTTGTTACTGAAACCTGGAATATTACATCGGGCATTGTTGGTAATCTAGATTTATGACTTAGGTTTTTTAAACTAAATATGGTTCCAATTCTAGCGAGACTCCAGATCAACGTTCCTTCTGTGAGTGAGTGAGTTTAGTTTTACGCCGCTTTGATCAATATTCCCGCAATATAACGGCGGGGGAAACCAGAAATGTGCTTCAGACATTGTACCCATTAAGGGAATCGAACCCGGGTCATCGGCGTGTTGTGTGAACGCTTTAACCACTAGGCTACCCCACCACCCTTCTGTGTGGGGTTTGACGCTTCATTGATACAACAAAAGCTGGCTGCAGTTGGATCCTTGTTTAACGCCATTCTCAGCAATATTCCAACTGTTTCACAGCATTATCTAAATAACTACGTGTGGCAGAAACAATCCGGTGATCGATACCACGAACACTATCCCACGGCACAGAAACAGCCATGTCAAGGAAAGTAGAACTCTCGATCCATCCGATAAAAGAAAACAAGTGATATTTCTGTTTTGCATATTCACCTTCGGTTACTTCTTTGATGGGCATTTTAGAAGTTGAAGTGATGAAGAATGATGATCACTTCTTTGACAGCGACATTATAATCTATGTCGAAACATCGCCTCTCTCAGAATAACGAAGTTGGTTTAAACATATTTGTTCATGGAAATATAAATGGACTGGCCAACAAGATCCGTGGAGTTTATTTGAAGGTCGCTCCCATAAGTCTTATTTTTCAGCAATCAAGATAAAAATAATGCATGAACATCGATTCGTTTGTTTGTTTGAAGAAAGAAGTTATAAAAATTATCATCATTCTTCATCTTTGGTTAGATTCAAATTTATTGTTTTCTTTGGATTTTAGCTCGAAAATAACAACGAATATTGGAATGAAATTTAATTATTTATTTCTTAATTTTCAGAGGGTCTGTCATCTGAAGAAACTACAACAGAGAAGGTGTATAGCTGTTTCTTATTCTAGTTTAATGTAAAACATACTAAAGTCACTGTGATAAATGTCTGATACTTGCATCAGTTGGTGCGTTCTTCCCACATTAAGCCGAAACACCGTGTTATGAATGGAACACTGTTAAAACTCACTCACTCACTCAAGCACTCACTCTCACATGTAAAGCATTATCAGTCGCCAAGCTAGAGCATTATCAGTCTCAGAGCTAGAGCATTATCAGTCTCCAAGCTAGAGCATTATCAGTCTCAAAGCCAGAACATTACCACTCTCCAACCTAGCGCATTATCAGTCTCCAAGCCTGAACATTATCAGTCTCCAAGGTAGAGCATTATCAGTATCTAAGCTGGAGCATTATTAGTCTCTAAGCTACAGCATTATCAATCTCCAAGCTAGAGCATTATCAGTCTCCAAGCTAGAGCATTATTAGTCTCTTAGCTAGAGCATTATCACTCTCCAAGCTAGAGCATTAACGGTCTCCAAGCTAGAGCATTAACAGTCTCCAAGCTAGTGCATTATCAGTCTCCAGCTAGAGCATTATCAGTCTTAAAGCTAGAGAATTATCACTCTCCAAGCTAGAGCATTATCAGTCTCCAAGCCAGAACATTACCACTCTCCAACCTAGCGCATTATCAGTCTCCAAGCTAGAGCATTATCAGTCTCAAAGCTGGAGAATAATCAGTCTGAAAGCTATAACATTATCAGTCTCCAAGCTAGAGCATTATCAGTCTCCAATCTAGAGCATTATCAGTCTCCAAGCTGGAGCATTATCACTCTCCAAACTGGAGCATTATCAGTCTCCATTAATTTTAAGACATCATGTAGATTCACTGATTCATTTAAATCGACATACAGGTTGCTGCCTACTCGGGTTTCCTGGGGTAATCATTAGTTTAGATTCTTACAATGATAGTGTAACATGGTCAGGACCTGCTTGCCCTTTCGGAACACTTCATGTCATCGTTGATTTTAATGATCTATTTACGTAACTTTCCCTATTTCGCCCAAAGGCAACTGTTTCGGTGGGCACTTGATTATTCTCTGACGTTAACATCTCATATTAAACTGCTATCACTGCAGAATTTTAATACCATCGATGGGGAGAAGAAAAAACAAAGTGACACAGGTCATATACGTTCGTCACTTGGCGAACAAACGAGACCTAAGCATTATAACCGGCGTGACATCGCAGGCCTTCGTGTCTTTGCGAGGTTTAAAGATTACACACATGCACGCACACACACACACACATACACACACACACATTCCCCCACCAAAAATAAATAAATAAATAGATAACTAACTAACTAACTAACTAACTAACTAACTAACTAACTGGCTAACTAACTAACTAACTAACTAACTAACTAACTAACTAACTAACTAACTAACTAACTAAATAAATAAATAAATAAATAAATAAATAAATAAATAAATAAATAAATAAATAAATAAATAAATAAATAAATAAATAAATCATCTGATCCTCACAAATTTAAAGTACTCAACTCTGCTTAACGAACAGCAATGTCACAAACCACTTTGCCATCATCGACCCAAACAGTCGGCTTCCTGCCATCCTATTATGTCTCGTCGTTTCATGTCTTCACGATATCGAAATATAAATGTCAACGTGTTCTTTATCCGAAAACACTAGCACGGGTTATCTTGCAGGATGTCCAGGATGGGAAATGCCCCCATCTCCCCTGCCCACTTCCTGGCAACTGCACCCACAAGGTGTGGAGTCATTTCTGGTACCACGGGAAACTGTGCAAGGGATGTCAGTACTGTGTCAACGTCACCAGCAGAAAGATGGGTCCGGATGAGGTGAGTTCCTCTTGAACGTCTGTACCCTTGTGGAGGTAACGTACCATGTCATTATTAAGAGTGAGTGAGTGAGTGAGTTTAGTTTGCACTCAGCAATATTCCAGCTATATTGTGGCGGTCTGTAAATAATCGAATCTGGACCAGACAGTCAACAACATGAGCATCGATCTACGCAATTGGGATACGATGACAACCAAGGCAACCGAGTCTGACCACCCGATCCCGTCAATCGCCTCTTACGACAAGCATGGGTTACTGAAGATCAATTTTAACCCGGATCTTCAAGGGTCCATTCCTAAGAAGGACCTTGGGCTATATTTCTTAACAGTTGTGGTACTCAAAACAAAAGTGTACATGCCGTGCTGTAGGTTCAAGGAGTGCGACTGACCCATGGGGTCATTCTCCATCGGCTTCTGTCCAATTCCACCCTGGTTAAAACGCAACTTTGAAAAAAACGCTTCAGGACAATAGGTTGATATCTGTTTCAGGCAAACGTTGCTCACTGTAAATAGATCAACATAGAGATCCAGATGATCTTTAGTATTGTATAGGAATTGTGAATCTAAACAAATAATCAAGTCCCTATATTACAGAACTTTACTTGCTTGTCTTAAACAATAACCCCACCCCTCACTGTCTCATCCTGAAATACAATAGCTGCTTCCTTATGGGAATTAATTTTGAATGCAATTTGACTGTTGAATTTGTAATGATTTGCATCTTTGTCTTTTACCGACGCCATATGCCAGCTTTATAATTGCGGCATGTCAGTCAATCTGTTCAATTGAAACCAATTCTTGACCTGGACAGGAGAACGCCTTTAGGTATGACATGGTTTATAAGTAAATGTAGCTAAATTTGAACAATGATGCCATGACATTAGGCCTTGGATTTATCACACTTTCCACACTGATAAACCAAAGGGATCAGGGTTAGACAAGGTCTCCAGAACATAACTGCTTGTCTTTATAAAGGACAACCCAGTTGGATCGGATTGCTCTTCTTTAATCACTTGTGTGCCTGGTCCAGACTAGGTTTATTTACTAAATGACTTCCTAGATTGAGGTGGGAAAAATGCGCTACAGAGGCGGCTGGTATTTAGGAAGAAATGCATGCCCACAACGTGGAAAATGTGCAGCCTCTATTCGATAACAATGCATACACTAGACGATTAACCACACAGACAGATATAAGTGGTCCAGTGATGCTTCTCAAAGGCTTCAACTGTACCTCTGAATGTATATGTATAACAGGATGTGAAGTGTCCGCGGCTTCCCTGTCCCCCCTCCACCTCGCACCAACTGTACCCGCACAGCTTGGAGCTTCTTCTGGTACAAGGGGAAGCTTTGCAAGGGGTGTCAGTACTGTGTCATCGATCAGGCGTCAGATTCCAGAGACACCTTGGCAGAGGTACATTTATGTTGCGTACGGCCTGACTCTAGTTGATATATATATGTATAGAGCGAGAGAGCTCAAGGTCGCTGGTCGAGTTAAAGGCTTTAAAATATGGCACTTGTTCCCTGCCTTGCGCTTGGCATTGATGGGTAAAACAAGGACTGGTCGACTCGGAGTCAGTATGATGTGTCTGAGTAGGGTACTTATGCTTCACTGCAGCATGGTATCTCGGTGAGCTAGCACTATAAAACCAGCTTAAGTCTGGGCTAGTACAAGCGCGGCCACACATACACACGCATGCACGTCGTCATATGAGCGAAATATTCTTAAGTACAACGTTAAACTCCATTACACTTCACAAATATTAAATACTGATTATTCATTAGTGGTATGAATCACATGACATTTACGATACCTTAACACAGATGGATAATGAACTCTACACACATGCTTGTCTATCTGTGCATCTCAAATATATAGGACGTGAAGTGTCCCCAATTAACTTGCCCACTGCCCGTCAACTGTTCCCGCAAAGGTTGGAGTTTCTTCTTGTACAAACCCGTGAAGGTCTGGGTTAGAATGAACCTTCAGTAACCCATTCTTGTCGTAAGAGGCGACTAACAGGATCGGGTGGTCAGGCTCGCTGGCTTGGTTGAAACATGTCAATGGTTCCCAATTGCGCAGATCGATGCTCATGCTGTTGATCACGGGATTGTCTGGTCCAGACCTTAGTAATTACAACTTATGAGCTGCAATATTGCTGAGGGCGGCGTTATACAACAAAGAAACACACTTGTTATAGGGATGATGTTTTTGTAATTCCAACATATTCCCTCTGTAAAAGTAGTGTTTAAAAATATTCCCATGGACCAGACAATCCCGTGATTCATATTTCGAGCATTGTTGAGTGCAATTGAAATACGGCGGCATGTGTACTTTTAAGTCCCCGATGCATTATTAGATTCAATGTTATTTTAGTGATAGTGTTCGATTATGTCAGCTGGTAATCAAACGGTATGTGCCGGCAATATTAGCAGATTTGATAAGCCTCTCTATATATCACAGGTAATCAACCTTGTGATGTGAGGGTCACTAAAGATTGAACTGATCTCGTAGCAAAGAAAAACACTACCAGTGAAGATCCGGGTTAGAATTGGTCTTCAGTAACCCATGCTCGTCGTAAGAAGCGACTAACGGGATCGGGTGGTCAGACTCACTGACTTGGTTTACACACGTCATCGTATCCCAATTGCGTAGATCGATGTTCATGGTGATGATCACTGGATTGTCTGGTCCAGACCTTAGTAATTACAACTTATGAGCTGCAATATTGCTGAGGGCGGCGTTATCCAACAAAGAAACACACTTGTTATAGGGATGATGTTTTTGTAATTCCAACATGATATATTTGTATATTTAGTCACTGACAGGTGCCTATGGTGACGTGCAAAAGGTACAATAAAACTATAAGCCCTTTGTTCTTTAAGGCCAATCCTCTTTGTGACAGGCTAAACGGGCAACCCAAGCACAATTTAAAGCTCATAATAGAATCTGAATAGGGCCATGCTTGTGCAAACGTGCGAAAATAACTAATATGTTAGTTCACATAGTTTAGTTAAGTTCCATGTTGCGAATACCGTGATAATCGAAATTTCAATGAATTCAGTATGGTTTTTTTGCATAAGAATATCGAAAAATATAATCCTCAACAGCATGTTCAACACCGTTTCATGTCCACACAATATCTAAACATAGAATATCAAAGTCTCTATTATCCAAATATACCATCTCTTGATCCTACAGGGTGTCCAGGATGTGAAATGTCCGCATCTTCCCTGCCCGTTTCCTGGCAACTGCACCCACAAGGTGTGGAGTCATTTCTGGTACCACGGGAAACTGTGCAAGGGATGTCAGTACTGTGTCAACGTCACCGGCACGGCATCAGACGATGCTGCCACTGATGTAAGTATTGTATTAGTGCGAACAGACACGCACTCGAACGCAAGTGGGCTGTATTAGTTAGGTATTCCTTTACGCAACGTAAAACCCCTTTTCATTTCATCTCAGTTGGGATGCCTGGTAGTTAAGGCGTTCGCTCGTCACGAAGACGACAAAGGTTTGATTCCCCACATGGGTACAATGTGTGATGCCCATTTCTGTGGTCCCCGCCGTAATATTGCTGGCATATTGCTAAAAGCAGCGTAAAACCCATCCTCGATAATCTCCAGGGTATACATTACGATCACTCTCCACTATACCCTGGATGCATCCTCGGCTTGGCCCGATGATTTTATTACCTCCCTTGGCTTGCTTTTTGTCCAATCAGGTGTCTACGCTGGGAAGTTGAGCGAACCAATCACAACTCACTTACGCTTCTTAAATTATCTAGCCGTTTAAACTTGTCAACATAATAATATATTGTTGCAGATGTACTCTGAAAGTGGTAGGAGGAGTTCTTTCATATATTTTTTGAAAGTTTCAGATCTGTCAGTTTGTCTGTATTATTTCCCAAAATATCTGAGTGGTACTGCGAACAAACCTTCGCGACTGCGACCGCTATCTTTGTTGCCACTGGCAAGCTCAGTTGTAACGGCGGCTTAGCTGACTGGCTACTGTGAGAATGCGGAACCAGCAAAGGGAGGTAATATAATTATCGGGCCAAGCCGTGGATGCATCCAGGGTATAGTGGAGAGTGATCGTTACGTATACCCTGGAGATTATCGAGGATGCGTAAAACCATACTTTCACTATCTCAGGTGTAAAAAAACATTTCAAACAATAATGAATCCTAACATGAATTTCTATGATCTTCAAATTTCCAAAGATTTAACCTTTAGTACGCTTTGATTGTAATATTTCTAAGATTTCGTTTTTCTCTCACACTGATAATAAGCCACACGCAATATGAATGTTTAAAAGGACTAACTAACTAAACATTTCGTTTACTCAGAAAATATCGCAGACCCACCGTCGGAAACAATTACTGTTACACCGTAAGCGATCAGATCAATTCCTTAAAAGGGAGGTTGGCTATCATTGACGAAATAATAACCCTCTGAGGCAGGATATCGTCATTCCAAGACATCAAAAATAGGGAACGGTTTGATGTGAAAATTGTTGTCAACCCTAAACTAGTCTGTTGACATCAAAGTCAAGCCAGAGGACAGGCAAACTCCATTAGGATGCCGGTGTTCCGGTTGCTGAAGCTAAAACTAAACTGAAATGTGAAAAATGGGTTTTGAGTCCATATCAAAACAAACAAAATTGTAAGAAACCTTATCTGTTTCTCTGGAATCTTTATTTCCCTGCCAGAGGCAGAGGGTTGGTGAAATTGGAATCGGGAATCCGTTTGTGTTTGTGTCCAAGTTCTGAAATTTCCCATGTATACATGCAGACAAAAACACACGGAGATACATGCACAGACAGACACACACAGCTGCATTCACTCACAGAAACGCAGATACACGTAGGTGCAGACGCGCAAAAACATGCACACACAGATGCAAACAGATGCATGGACACGCAAACATACACACACAGACACATGCATTCACAGACACGCAGATGCATGCATACACATACACATGCAGATACATGCACACACAAACACATGCACACACAGACAGAAACACATACAGACAGACATACAGATCCATACATACAGAGACACATGCACACACAAACACATGCACACACAAGCACATGCATTCACAGACACAGAAGCATGCACACACAGACACATGCATTCACAGACATACAGATGCATTGCATTCTAAGACATACAGATGCATGCACACATACATATGCATTCACAGACACGCAGATACATGCGGACATAGACACATGCAAATGCACGCACACACAGACACACGTAGATACACACAAACACATGCATTCACAGACATGCAGATGCATGCACAATGTAAGCATTTAAACGTTCAGCTAATTAATTTCAAAGAGCTTTACAAAGCAAAACTGCATAGTTAGATAAAACTAAGGTTGAAACAATACCACAGTAAATGCTGTAAAAACAACAGAACATACCAAACTAAACACAAAACCATTTTAATAACAGTGTTTAAAAACATGTCCGTTCTGTGGCTAAACTAGACGTTTCAATATTGCTGATGTGGTGGCCATGTTGAAATCAGGATAACAAATCGTCAACATCATTGGTGAAAATAATGATACGAAGTTTCAGTCGTCCGATGGTGTCTGAGGACATGATGTTTCAACCAGGAGGCAGTTAATGAGAATTTATGGTCAAAGGTTAAATAGTAATGGACATGAATATTTCTTCAATATAGCTGAACCACTTGACCAAATTGGGTTGTCAGTCATCATTGATGGGAATATTTGTGATGATTTTCAATCCCTTTGGTTCAGTGGTTTTGTAGATATTTTTACATCAGACGAAGGGTAAACATGCGTTGACAAGATGTCTCGCACAATGGAACGTCCCTGTAAATTTTGTCCAGTTTGATTCCCACGTTTTGTGAAACATACTCTGTTATCCATACAATAAAATGAACGAAAACTGACATTGCCTGGAAGAACGAGTTCAGTTTTGTCCTGTTATTTTTCATGGTGGAAAAATTATAGCAACAGTCCTTCCCCTCACTTTTGTCAAGAATGCACCCGGAAAAATATTTATTTTTCTTTTATGGAAGCTCAATATTTTCAGACGAGTCCAACTTGTCCGCACCTACCCTGCCCACCCCCTTTCCCGAACTGTGCCCGGTTTGAGTGGACTCACTTCAAGTATGAGGGCAAGGTGTGCCAAGGGTGTCAGGTGTGCGTCTATTGGAACATATCCAAGCCGGCTGTCAGGCAGGTAGGACATGGAATAACCGTGGGTACCATAAACAACTAAACCTCGTTAATCCGGGGGGCGGTGGGGTAGTCTAGTGGATAAAGCGTTCTCTCGTCACGCCGAAGTCGGGTTCGATTCCCCAAATGGGTACTGTGTGTGAAGCCCATTGCTGGTGTCGCCCCGCCGTGATATTGCTGGAAAATTGCTAAAAGCGGCTTAAAACCACTCTCTCACTCGTTAATCCGGACTGTATCAGTAGAAGTATCTAGCTATATCACGGCACGTCATCTTAATGTCCCGAGTGATGCCGGTCTCAGTTATTTACCACTGATCAAGAAACACTACCTGAATGAGCCTGGATTCACAACCACAATCACAGGTTCCTGCTGTGGTCAAGGGAGATAAATCTTTTATCAGGTAATCTTAAACAACAGGGCTGCCTGTGCTCACCAGCCTGAACGAGAGCGAAGTAACGTCGGATTTGGTATAAATACCTGGAGGAAAGCACCATGCTCTTACTTAGTAAGTGCGTTTAGTTTTACGCCGCACTCAGCAGTATTCCACCTATATGGCGGCGGTCTGTAAATAATCGAGTCTAGACCAAACAATCCAATGATCAACAGCATGAGTATCGATCAGCGCAATTGGGAACCGATGACATGTGTCAACCAAGTCAGCGAGCTTGACCACCCGATCCCTTTAGTCGCCTCTTACGACAACCATGGGTTGCTGTAGAACAATATTCTAACCCGGACCTTCACGGGTAGCACAACTTACTAAATATGCTTGTCGTAAGAGGCGACTGACGGGATCGGGTGGTCAGGCTCGCAGAATTGGTAGATGCATTTCATCGTATCGACATTCACTGGGCTATCTGGTCCAGGCGCATTACCCTACACACCGCCGTCATATAGTTGGAATCCTGCGGCGTTATACCACACTTACCTTCCCATATACACCAGCTGTTGAAAAGATTTATGTCCTGTTTTTCCTGTTCTCGTGACCAGAAACATATGTGTATAACGCAATGGTTTTAATGACTTTTTTTAACTGTTCAGTTATATTAGTAATGTCTGTTATTTCTCTGTTTACATCTTGAAACATGACCATCAAGCACATGTTGTTTGTTGTTTAATGCAACAATCTTCCAACCATATGCTCATAGCATGTGTCTAGTTCAGACTCGTCTGTGTACGTCCCTCTGGCATATAGGACATTAGTTCGGCTTCAGACAACAGACAAGCAGATGTTCTGTGATTGTGAGGATTGTGAAACATACGGCTACTTGAGTTGCCGTTAAATCGTAGTATCGTGGATGAGATGACCCAAACGAAACTTTTCGATTAACGATTTGCCAACTTTTGAAGATGATTACATTATTTAACTTTGGCAACTCTGTCAATTATGTGCTTTGGCCCCACTATGTAATCGATATAGTGATAAAACCGATCAGTGCGGAACCCAAAAATCGAACCTGTTGCTGTGGCGAGATAGTTACAACATGATGAGGTAGCCTAGTGGTTGATGTGTTCGCTCGTCTCGCAGAAATTCCTGTTTCATTCCCCAAAAAGCGTTACATTTATGGTATCATCCGCCGTGATATTGTTAAAAGTGTAGTAAATTTTTACTCACTCACTCACTCATTCACAGTATCGTGATATTTTATAAACAATATTTTCCAGGTAATATTCTGCTCGTGAAAATCCGGATAAGAATTGGTCTTTAGCAACCCATGATGCGACTAACGAATTCGGGTGGTCAGGCTCTCTGACTTGGCTGACATCGTATCCCAATTTTGTCACTGGATTGTCTGGTCCATTGATGAGTGCTGCGTTAAACAACAAGCAAACAAACAAACAAAACAATGTAATATTCATGAATGGTTTGACCATTTGTTCTGTCCTCAGGTCCAGCACCAGTGCCCCATGTTCAAGTGTCCAGCCCCCGGCCCGTGTGACACGCCCTACTCCATCCACGAAGTGACCATCCCCGGAGTACCACACAGATGCCCAGGATGCCCGTACTGTCCATCAGAGTCCAGTAAAGTCAGACGCTTAGTAAGTCCCCGGAACCACTCACAATCTTATAGTTTAAGGGGCGGTGAGGTAGCCTTGTGGTTAAAGGGTTCGCCCGTCACGTTGAAGACCCGGGTTCGATTCCCCACATGGGTACAATGTGTGAAGCCCAACTGTAGCATCCCTCGCCGTGATATATCTGGAATATTGCTAAAGGCATAGCCACTCACTCATTCACAGTTCTTCTAGACCCGCATTAGAATAATAACTGGTTTATAGCAACCTATGTCCTTCACGAGGTGACCAAACTGATCTGATCGTCAGCCTCAGTTATTTAATAGTTGATAGCTTTCAGATTCTCTCAACCGCCTCCATGGTGTAGTGGTTAGAACGTCTGCCCGGAGAGCGGAAGGTCGCGGGTTTCGATCCCCGTCATACCCAAAGATGTTAAAATATGGTACTCGTTGGTCCCTGCCTGACCATGTACAACATAGTCGGCTCAGAGTCAGTATAATGTGTCTGAGTGGGGTATTTTTGCTTCACTGCGGCATGGTATCTCAGTGAGCTAGCACTATAAAACCAGCTTAAGTCTGGGCTAGTACAAGTAGCCACGCATACACATACAGACGCATGCATGTCGTCATATGAGCGAAATATTCTTAAGTACGACCTTAAACCCCATTTCACCTCACCTCAGATTGTCTCTGACGACGGGGCGGCGGGGTAGCCTTGTGGTTAAAGCGTCCGCTCGTCACGCCGAGGACCCGGGTTCAATTCCCCACATAGGCACAATGTGTGAAGCCCATTTCCGCTGTCCCCCGCCATGATATTGCTGGAATGTTGCTAAAAGCGCCGTAAAACTATACTCACTCACTATCTCTGACGGCACGGTCGTTGGGCGCTGGCGATTTTATGACACTTCCCTTAGGCAACACTAAACATCAGTAATGAACTGGCAGTGTAGCATCGTTGGTATTGGAAACACAACCGCCGACATATTGCTAAACATTGGTGAATGAGGTGACATACCATTAAACAATAAGAGACCGTTTATGGCTAGGGTGATAATGACTTTAATAGGGGAAGGTTTCCATCATATTGTTCTGGGAAGGTAGAGGGTGTCATCAATTTTGTACACACGTTCTATGGGTGCATCTGTTTTGTACATGAATATACATGTATTCAAAACAATATGCGTAAACGTTATGGGGACAGGGGTGGGGATATTGTACATGGCATAAAGGGGTATCAGGTACTTTGTACATAAATCTTAGGGGTTCATTCACATTGTACATGCTTCTCCATAAAAGCCATCACCCCACCCCCACCCCGAGCCATAAATTAAACTGAAGAAAATTAAAGGTGTAGAATATTCCTTGGTCAGAGGCAAAGTTTGACATCGTCCTTCTAAGAGATTGTTTCTACAATAAGAAGGCGCCTTAAAAACAACCGGATGACGTTATTAGATATCTATAATGGAGGCTTGGGAATGTAGGGGTGGTGGATAATATGATATGCACAGGAGGGGAGGGTCGAACAGATGGCGATACTTAATCTTTTCCTGTTCTGTTTAACCAGCTTGCATCGTGCCCTGACGTGAGCTGTGTTGAACCTGGTCCGTGCAGCCTGCCCTTGAAGACGCAGACACTCCGGGTTGACGGTCGTAACTGTCCCGGGTGTGCTTACTGTCCGCAGTAGGGCTGGACTGAAATAAAGTGAATGAAGCATTAACAGTACTCGTATGTTTACCCAATTGTACACTGACACGTGGGACACGTGAGTGTTGTAGTGAGTGAGTGAGTGAGTGAGTGAGTGAGTGAGTGAGTGAGTGAGTGGGTGGGTGGGTGGGTGGGTGAGTTAGTGACTGAGTGAGTGAGTGAGTGAGTGAGTGGGTGGGCGGTTGGGTGAGTGAGTGAGTGAGCGAGTGAGTGAGTGAGTGGGTGGGTGGGTGGGTCAAATTTAACGTTGCATCGGAAATAACTCCGCCATAAAGCGACGTGAACACTTATGACAAGGACACCAAATGATTCCCTGTTTACGCAGCTCTGAGCAATGTTTAAGAACCTCTGGGTGTTTTGTTTAACACCGCACTCAGCAATGTTATGTGTATAATCCAGTCTGCGCCAGACAATCCAGTGACTAATATCATGAGCATCGACCTATGGAATACGATGAAATGTATCAACAAGTTAGTGAGCCTAACCACCTGGGTACCGTTATACAAAGCAATCTTATCACTACCATACCGTCACCCCATACCTTAATATACACTAAAGTTAGTCCTAGCGCTAAGGTTGTTTTGTACAACGGCACCCCTGATCCTGTTTGTCAGGTACTTTACTTAGTATGTACTGTAGAAGGTGCTTAGTATTATTTCACTTTACCAACAACCACAGGATATTCATTTGCGCCGTGAAGGAGTTCTGATGCCATCCTCGTGTGTTACGAACCATTTGTTACTCCATTACAGTCAGTGAGTGAGTTTGTTTTACGCCGCACTCAGCAATATTCTAGCTATATGGCGGTGGTCTGTAAATAATCGAGGCTGGACCAGACAATCCAGTGATCAACCACATGAGGATCGATCTACGCAACTGGGAACCGATTACATTTGTTACTATATAGATTACAAGAGTGTCTGTCGCCTGTCTTCCTAACTGACCATACTCACTCGTGAAAATTCAACCACACACACATATCTGTTTGTATATCATTATATCACTGTGCACTATACTTATAGTGTTTCATTACATCTACGCATCTGGAGTATCTCAGGCCTTTAGTTTTATCATTGAATTTACAAAATTTCTGCTACAAATTGTTCTATGGTGACAATAGAAATTGCTGATTAAATGACACATGTGCTCAGTGGTATGTGACACTAACCAAATGTCATCTCCTGGTCGTCATTTCAGTGTCAACATTTTAGGGGCTCTATTGAAAATATGTGAACTTAGCCTTCAGAATACTCTAGTTGTAAGTAATAATAAAATTATGTTGCTTATCCCAGTCTCTCATAATTCTATAAATAATGGCTGGAGTACATTTACTATTGTTATGTTATATAATGTGTACCCTTGGTGAATGTCTGCCTGTCCGTCCGTCCGTCTGTCTTCTGTCTGTCTTCTGTCTGCCTGCCTGTTTGTCTGCGACATGTTGCCAGTGCCAAACCATGCCTATGAATTGCATGTGAGGAGCATACTGAATGAATATTCAACATTTTGCAGTTCAGATTAGTAATACTTTGCTTTGTACAACATATGTCGCTTCTTGGAAAAACTTGATTTGTTTCCGATCTAGTAAGCTTTTCTTGTACGTAAACAACCCAGAAATACTCAGGAATGAAGAGAATATATCATGTTTTCTCCTACTTGACCCAGTGAACCCATAAACGTGAATATAACAAGGCGCGGTCTTAAGTAGGTTAAAGACGCTCGAAAAGAAATGTCCTTTAGCATAACACATGATGGAACATATCAGTGATCAAGACCACACTGTATCGTCATATGAGCGAAATATTCTCAAGCACGACGTTAAACCCAATTTCACCTCACCTCACCACACTGTAACAATGGAATCCAAAAGGGGACACCCTCTCTTATTCCTTTAGCAACAAAACTATATTTCGAAATGCGTCAATGGGACAACAGAGCGATTTGAAATATCGTATTATTTCGCGATAAGGTGCAAGTGTGAAGTGTGCATGTGCGCGTCCGTGTGTTGAGGGTGACAACCCTCTAGATGTCCCGACCGGGATTCCATAGATTGCTGATAGTTGACCGATCACTGAATTTGGATGGGCACGTGGATAATAATAGATTTTACGGCACATCAGCGTTACTACGCACTTCGAGTGATTTGTTTATTTTTAGTACACGACATCTAGGACGGGCTGACCCACGAGGCTGACGCACTTATCCCTTATCCCAAACTAGTTGTGACATGAACCTTGGAACGCGCACCTCCTATTATATAACCTGTTCAACCTGTTTATAGATTATGATATGATTTGCTTCCTGTTGATGGTAAACGTACGTATAGTAGGCTGTATCGATTTTCTGGATTGGTTAGTGATTAAATAATGATCTGAACACCAGTCATCTAAGTAGAAGAGTTCACCGGACAAACAGAGCATTGAATACCGGTTTTCACTGCATCAGTGTCAGAGGAAAGGCTGTTTGTGTTCTGAGGTATGTTTGTATGCTTACGTGTAATAACTGCAAACATGAACAAATATATACTCCAGGGAAAACGCACATGTATCGCCCATAAAGATCTGAGTGTTCTGCAACCCATGTTTGTCGTAAGAGGCGACTAACGGGATCAGGTGGTCAGGATCGCTGACTTGATTGACACGTATCATCGTATCCTGATTGCGTAGATCGATACTTATGATGTCAATCGCTATGTTGAGCCATACTTAAACAGCACATATATAGTAAATACTATCACACGAGCATATCCCCACTACAACATCACCACATGGGCACTATAACACAGAGGATCTATACTATAACACAGAGGATCTATACTATAACACAGAGGATCTATACTATAACACAGAGGATCTATACTATAACACAGAGGATCTATACTATAACACAGAGGATCTATACTATAACACAGAGGATCTATACTATAACACAGAGGATCTATACTATTACACAGAGGATCTATACCATAACACAGAGGATCTATACTATAACACAGAGGATCTATACTATAACACAGAGGATCTATACTATAACACAGAGGATCTATACTATAACACAGAGGATCTATACTATAACACAGAGGATCTATACTATAACACAGAGGATCTATACTATAACACAGAGGATCTATACTATAACACAGAGGATCTATACTATAAACACAGAGGATCTATACCATAACACAGAGGATCTATACTATAACACAGAGGATCTATACTATAACACAGAGGATCTATACTATAACACAGAGGATCTATACTATAACACAGAGGATCTATACTATAACACAGAGGATCTATACTATAACACAGAGGATCTATACTATAACACAGAGGATCTATACTATAACACAGAGGATCTATCCTATAACACAGAGGATCTATGCTATAACACAGAGGATCTATACTATAACACAGAGGATCTATACTATAACACAGAGGATCTATACCATAACACAGAGGATCTATACTATAACACAGAGGATCTATACCATAACACAGATGATCTATACTATAACACAGAGGATCTATACCATAACACAGAGGATCTATGCTATAACACAGAGGATCTATACTATAACACAGAGGATCTATACTATAACACAGAGGATCTATACTATAACACAGAGGATCTATACTATAACACAGAGGATCTATACTATAACACAGAGGATCTATACTATCACACAGAGAATCTATACTATAACACAGAGGATCTATACTATAACACAGAGGATCTGTACTATAACACAGAGGATCTATACTATAACACAGAGGATCTATACTATAACACAGAGGATCTATACTATAACACAGAGGATCTATACTATAACACAGAGGATCTATACTATAACACAGAGGATCTATACTATAACACAGAGGATCTATACCATAACACAGAGGATCTATACTATAACACAGAGGATCTATACTATAACACAGAGGATCTATACTATAACACAGAGGATCTATACTATAACACAGATGATCTATACCATAACACAGAGGATCTATACTATAACACAGAGGATCTATACTATAACACAGAGGATCTATACTATAACACAGAGGATCTATACCATAACACAGAGGATCTATACTATAGCACAGAGGATCTATACTATAACACAGAGGATCTATACTATAACACAGAGGATCTATACCATAACACAGAGGATCTATACTATAACACAGAGGATCTATACCATAACACAGAGGATCTATACTATAACACAGAGGATCTATACTATAACACAGAGGATCTATACCATAACACAGAGGATCTATACCATAACACAGAGGATCTATACTATAACACAGAGGATCTATACTATAACACAGAGGATCTATACCATAACACAGAGGATCTATACCATAACACCAGCTCATTCACATTTAAACATCACCATATCAAAATCAACACTTGATACCAGTGCATCCACACCACACCGCACCGCATCGCCAAACACCACACCCACACCACTCCACTCCACTCCACGCCACTCCACACACCACACCATCCACCACACCACCACACCACACCACACCACACACCACACCACACCCACACCACACCACAACACTACACCACACTGCACTGCACCGCACCGCACCACACGAATCCACACCACACCACCACCGCACCGCACCACATTACACCACTCCACTCCACTCCACAGCACACCACACCTCACCACACCACACCACACCACTCCACACCACCACACCACACCACACCACCACATCACACCACACCACACCGCACCGCACCGCACCAATCCACACACCACACCACAACACACCACCACACCACACCGCGACGCACCGCACCGCACCACTCCCACACCACACCACACCACACCACACCACACCACACCACACCACACCACACCACACCACACCACACCACACCACACCACTCCGCTCCACACACCACACCACACACCACGCCCCGTCCCGACCGCCACGCCCCGCCACGCCACAAACACCACACCACCACCATATCTCAACCACCATATCTCAACCACAACACCAACATATCCACATTACAATCACCAACATATTCACGCCACTATATAATCCCCTTAACACATTCCGAGTACCTCAGCTATGTCCGCTTTTAACCTTCGACAATACCGGTCCAAAACAACCGAAAATGTATGTCAACTCTTCTTATCAACATTAAGTTATTTGATAGTCCTCGGATATGACATACGACTGTCAGCTGACATCCCACTGCCCGTTATCAGTACGATGGTTTCCACGTTGTATCCTTCCCTGACTGAGTGACAGAACAAATACCGTTGCGCAATCGGAATCCTGAACACAAGGGCAGATCAACCTGTGCTTTGTACGGGATCCAGATAGGTATAGACAAAGTCCGGGTGTGTTGAGGCAGTTATCAGCTTACAACGTGACGCCCCTGACAATGACTTGCTATTACTGTGTGTGACTGGCTGTGAAGGTAGGTCAGGACATTTTGGCTCGATATACATCTCAATGGAAATCTAATGATTCAATATTTATATATCTTCAATCTGACCATTAACTTTTCTAATATCCTCAAAGAATAGGTTGTTATGTGTCTGTTAACTGATACATAAGCATGCTAATTAAGCATACGTAATTGTCGTTTATCACACTGTGAGATAAGAACTAAAGTACTGTCGGAAATAGAAAAAAACTTATATGTAGTTGATGTGTGCAAGTGTGAAATATCTGTTTAACTAAGTTCGGCCTAACTACAGTCTCAGTGGTAGGGACATAGGAAACGTAGAAAAAGGACTTTACTCAGGAGAGATTAGTGCGGTAATGAGCAAGGCGGGTTTTGTTCTAAGTCCAAAACGATTTATTTGGAACAGACCATGGCTTTATGCAAATTAGTGTGCGACGATATTGTATTACAAAGGACACTTTTTAAATGCCCAATTTGAAATTAGACGTAGCTTCATTATAAACGATATTTGGCGTAAAAAATAATAACTTTCATGCTGAAACTATTAAGGATGTAGCTACCATGGAGTCTCACTGTCACTATAAAAAGAAACAGATAGGAGGGTTCGTTTCAAAAGCAAAACCTGGACGGGTGTCGCAGACGATCGTTGGGGTCGGGCTAGGGGATAGAGATATCAGCTAAGATAAGAAAATCCTTTAGACAATTATACTGGGGAAGTACACGGCATGTCATAACAATTTACAATTAATATCCAGTCCTGTCGATCTTCGCGATCGGGTGGTCATGCCACCTATATATTTAATTTATTGACATTTAATACGATGCGTTTCTATGGTTATCAGGTATCATACTCTTTTACATATCTCAACATAAACTTCATGAAAGAAAGACACGTAAGATGTTAATCAATAGATGAAGTCAGTCAATACACTTAAAAAAGCACAAAATATCTTTGAGATGACCAATTGTGCTTGTAGGCAGCACGTGCATTTCATGCCAGGTGAGTCGACGGTCCGTCATCAGACCTGTCCGAGCGACCTAATTGCCATCTATAGTCTGATCTATTGTTTTCAGCAGCTATGCGTATTTTTTCTAAGTTTTGCCCGATTTTACGAGTAAACATGCATTTCTGGATATCCTATTACGCATCTCACTGAATGCCCAGTTAGGCCGAAGTGGGTTATTTCGACATATGCTATTTGCAGTTGTGTAAATTTTAGGGATACAGAGTAACAGCCTAAAAACAGTTTTTTTCTATTTCCGACAGTACTTTACCTATGTCACCATGACATACAGACAACCTATGTAATTGGGTGATTAGACAACATGCGTTATAGTGAGTGAGTTTAGTTTTACGCGCACTCAGCAATGTTTCAGAGATATGGCAGCGGTCTCGAAATAATCGAGTCTGGACCAGACAATCAAGTGATTAACCGCATGAGCATCTGTCTTTGCAATTGGGAACCGATGACATGTGTCAACCATGGCAGCGAGCGAGACCACCTGAACCCGTTAGTCGTCTCTTACGACTAGCATGGGTTACTGAAGGTCAACTCTAACCCGGATCATCACGGGTCGTGTTATAGCGAGATAAAGACAATATTCGTCATAGTGTGATATAAACAATATACGATCATAGTGGGATAAAGACAACATACGTCATACTGAGATGAAGAGATCATACGTCATAGTGAGATACAGACAACAGACGTCATAGTGAGATAAAGAAAACATACGCCACAGTGAGATGAGACAGCATATGTCATAGTGAGATGAGACAACATACGTCATAGTAAGATGAAGACAACATACGTCATAGTGAGATGAGGACAACATACGTCATAGTGAGATAAGGACAACATACGTCATAGTGAGATACAGACAACATACGCTATAGAGAGATAAAGAAAACATACGCCACAGTGAGATGAGACAGCATATGTCATAGTGAGATACAGACAACAGACGTCATAGTGAGATAAAGAAAACATACGCCACAGTGAGATGAGACAGCATATGTCATAGTGAGATGAGACAACATACGTTATAGTAAGATGAAGACAACATACGTCATAGTAAGATGAAGACAACATACGTTATAGTAAGATGAAGACAACATACGTCATAGTAAGATGAAGACAACATACGTCATAGTAAGATGAAGACAACATACGTCATAGTGAGATGAAGACAACATACGTCATAGTAAGATGAAGACAACATACGTCATAGTGAAATGAAGACAACATACGTTATAGTAAGATGAGACACTATACGTCATAGTGAGATGAAGACAACATACGTCATAGTAAGATGAGACACTATACGTCATAGTAAGATGAAGACAACATACGTTATAGTGAGATAAAGAAAACATACGCCACAGTGAGATGAGAGACAACATACGTCATAGTGACATGAGACAACATACGTTATAGTAAGATGAAGACAACATACGTCATAGTAAGATGAAGACAACATACGTCATAGTAAGATGAAGACAACATACGTCATAGTGAGATGAAGACAACATACGTCATAGTAAGATGAAGACAACATACGCCATAGTAAGATGAAGACAACATACGTCATAGTAAGATGAAGACAACATACGTCATAGTAAGATGAAGACAACATACGTCATAGTGAGATAAAGAAAACATACGCCACAGTGAGATGAGACAACATACGTCATAGTGAGATGAGACAACATACGCCATAGTAAGATGAAGACAACATACGTCATAGTGAGATGAGACAACATACGTCATAGTAAGATGAAGACAACATACGTCATAGTGAAATGAAGACAACATACGTCATAGTGAGATGAGACACTATACGTCATAGTAAGATGAAGACAACATACGTCATAGTAAGATGAGACACTATACGTCATAGTAAGATGAAGACAACAGACGTCATAGTGAGATAAAGAACAACATACGCCATAGTGAGATGAGACAACATATGTCATAGTGACATGAGACAACATACGTCATAGTAAGATGAAGACAACATACGTCATAGTTAGATGAGACAACATACGTTATAGTAAGATGATGAGACAACATACGTCATAGTGAGATGAAGACAACATACGTCATAGTGAGATGAGACAACATACATCATAGTGAGGATGAGACAACATACATCATAGTGAGATGAAGACAACATACGCCATAGAGAGATGAAGACAACATGGTTTATTGTGAGCTATCGACAACGTCATTGTGAGATTTCGACAACATATGTCCCATTGAGACAGACATAGCATGTCCACACGACTTTAAAGCAAAGTATGTCATAAGGCCCTACAGGTAACACATTCACATGCAGGATGGTGATGGTGTCTCCTCGCTCCATCTTTGCCGCAATAAATTCCTCCTGTAAGATGAGATTACATGAACTGCTGGACAAAAGAAAGTTTCCATTTGAACAAATCCATTCACCCAAAGTTTGCATTGAGTGGGTATATGTTCATGATATTAGTCACTGGTTTGCTATTTCCTGACACACATTTTCACACTGCTATATCATGTATCCGGAATACTTGTTGGAATTGGTCTCTACATGTAGCTTCCTTGTCCCAAGAGGCGATTAACAGAATCGTGTAGTCAGGCTCGATGACTTGGTTGATACATGTCATCATATCCCAGTTGTGTAGATTGATGCTCATAATCTTAACACTGGATTGTTGGGTTCAGGCTCGATTATATATGCACCGCATACGTATAGCTGGAATATTGCTGAGAGCGGCGTTAAACAACAACCAAACAAATCATATAGCTGGAGTGTTGTTCACTTTTCGCATAGAATATGAACATATCTTCATATTTAACCACTCCTTTTCCCTCATTCTCTTTCATTTATTGATCTATTTTCAGAATATACACACCTTCTACAGTAGCCATGGAAAATCCTTCCTTTGACATAGTACTCGATGTGACCGCGCCTAGATACAAACACGTTGTTTCTGTCGTTGAACGCCCCCTACACAGACATGCAAAGATGGGCAACCTATCAGCCCTGCAGAGGCTATTAGCTCAAGGTGCTGATGTCAATGAAACGGACGAACATGGCGATACAGCGCTCATGATTGCAGCAAGGAGTGGACACTGTGAAATATTGAAATGGCTAATGGACAAAGAGTCCATTAAAGTCTGTCATATCAATAACGAAGAAGAAGATGTGTTCCAGATTGCTGTTACAACTTCAGATCAAATCACTGTTTTAGAAACACTCCTCCATGCAACGAAGAACGTTTCAGCAGAGGACCAAACAAACCCAATGGTAAAAGCCATTGCATCTGCTTTAGCCAAAGCAGTTACCCTGGGTTTGATTGACAAAATTGAAATCATCTTAAAATCCAAACCAAGCTTAAATGTTTGCGACGAAGCTGGAAATACAATGCTCCACTATGCAGCAAAGGCAGACAAGGAAGAGGTCATAGTGAAGTTCGGTCAACATTTAGACATCAATGTGAAGAACAGGGAAGGTGATACTCCCCTTCATGTGGCTTGCAGGGATGGGCATCATGAATCAATTACCGCCTTGTTAAACGAGAGAGCAGATCCCCGTCTTCAGAACAGTGTAGGGGATTCAGTGTTGCATTGTTTCATAAGGGCAACAGCTGTCATCCAGGGACAGGACGAGAAATATGGGCAAGTGTTTGATATATTGGTTGACAAATGGACCAAATGGTACATGATGGGAACTACCCACCATGACCCTGAAGATCACAAGAGACAAGCAGTGTACAGTCTGATCAGGGAGACAAAAAATGAGAATCAAGAAAGTTCCATGTCTCTTGCGTTTGAGATGGGAGCTGTTGAAATAATTAAGAAGCTTCTATTCATCCAGGGAACGACTTATATGAGACATCCTTCGCAAGAACAGTATGACGTCACTGACATCACTCCCATAACTAAAGGATCAGATAAATCCAGAGGGTCATGTCTCGAGCTTCTACTCGAACACAACTCCCATGAAACCATTGCTCAGGTTCTTGACATTGAACCCATGAAGAAGATTGAGAAAGTTTACACTTCAACTACGACTTTTATTTATTTTATAATCATTTTCCTCCATACTGTGTACATGTCTGTGTTCAGTTATTCCAGCTCAGTCCTCATGGACAAGCTGAGGACGTCACCTAATGACCATTCCATGGACACAACTACCATCATCTTCTACAGTGTAACACCAATCGAGCCTGTATGCTTCATCTTAGTGTTGGTACATAGGTTCCATTGCTCAAAGCACCCTTGGTCTGGGTCCAGATTTCAAGCGCCGGGGACATTTATGCTTGAGTGTTTCTCCATAATACACCATGTCATATATTCTCTGTTGGTTACTGCAATGCTTTATCAATACTATACTCAGGAACTGTACAGTATGCGTAACACACTGTCCATAACATTGCTCATTGGATGGCTGACAACTCTCAGTTTCACTCAAGGACTTAAGCCTATCAGGTTCTTCTGGAGGATGATCCTACATATGATAATGGTGGATGTCTACAAGATCTTGTTCGTGTATGCCTTTGTGCTTCTGAGTTTCTCATTTGCCTTACATGTGCTTTTTCAGATCTCGACAGCAATCATTCAGATCTATCCAACCCCATTTCATACAATGTTCCTCGTGTTTAGACTTATGTTTGGAATGACTGAGCTTTTGATGACAACTTTGAGATCAACATAAAGAAAGCTGGTGGCTCCCTAGCTCTGCCAATCATCCTTTTCGTGACATATATCGTTCTTGCTTCTATCATCCTGCTGAACCTTCTCATTGCAATGATGAATACATCCTATTCGGACATTCTTACAAATCTGC
Organism: Haliotis rubra; assembly: GCF_003918875.1. NCBI lineage: Eukaryota > Metazoa > Mollusca > Gastropoda > Lepetellida > Haliotidae > Haliotis > Haliotis rubra. The sequence continues at coordinate 641,669 of NW_025767690.1, forward strand.
AGCTTTCCCGAAGGATTGAAACCTTCAAACGTTCGATTCAACTTGAAAGAGCTGTCCCTTTTTTGACAAAGCTATTCAACAAAGCTCTTATCAGATGTGGCGAATTTGATAATCAGAAGAAACGGTTTGTAGAACAGCGAGACGGGCAATTGTGGTATTTGCAGGTTCCACGAAGAATAGTGAAGAAACCGAGGTTAACACATAAAGCCGACCTGACCCTTGAACAGATGCTGACACAGAGAATCGATGCCCTGGATGATGACTTTAAAGAACATTTACAACAGATACACAAAACTTTAGAGAACATTCAAAAGGAACTCGTTTCTAGACGAACGCATGAATGATGAGTTGTTAGTCGTTTACACCACAGGCAACAATAGTGAGCTTATCAAGGCAGAGTCGATAACACAGTCTGTATCAGGCAAGGTTCTGGCAACATGAGCATCCACTTAACCAGGGAGGCCACGACAGCTTGTGCAAGTTCTATCGATCGTTCGTCGGTAGACGATGGTCTTTGTTGGCAGTTTGGTGCAAGTGTCTTTAAAGTTCCATCATTTCGTGTCATCTGACCAAAAAATGTTCCTGAATGTAAATGTATTGACCTAAATAATTTAGCCATTTTGGAGTGCTTAAAAATTGATTTCTCTATTTCGACATTGGTTTGCATATATTTCTGTACTGAAAAGGACATGAAACATGTACAAAGGACATATGTAGATATTTAGAATTGTCATCATTTACGTGAAAAGTATGGTTTTCAAAGCAACTTTGGATATATATTTCTGCAACGCATAAGAGACATGGCGCAGTTATCTGTGAGATCAAGTTACGGCCATCAAGGACGCTGAAGTATGTGCACAAACGTGTATGCACTACCTCACATAAAGTGTCCTGAAGGTTTATTGTACCCAACCAAGGCTACTTTTGAAAACAACCCCAGTAAAATGTGATTAATACAGAAATCTACGAGGATACACGTTGTACCAATAGAACAACAGAAAACAGGCCAGGCTAGGCTCTGTGATACGAGAGAGTAGTTTGGTGAGAAAGCGCAAATCTGAAGGGTTGTTCTTCGGTTTTTCAACGTTCCTCTTGTTAATTTGGTTTGTCATACGGTGGTTAAAATCTGCATGTTTCAGTCACTGAAATGTGGGTAATAGGCTCTGATTTTATTTTTTATTGTTGTCTACTTTTCAAGTTAAATCATTAAAACCCATGAGAATAAAAATGCAACAATGTTTTAGATTATGTTTATAAGCATGAATACACTCTCAATCTCTAAAGTGGAAGCATATTTTGTATTTACTCGTTTTATGTTGCAGTATATTTTTTTCTTCTGGTGATTGTAAGTGGCAGCAAATTGATTAAAGCGCTAAGAAAATACCGGGTGGAGTAGCAGTGACGTAAACAGCGAGTAATTTAGAGTTAACGCCTTTAGTTGTGATATTTTACAGCTATAGATTCACCTGGAATCAGACTTTTCGAGACTTCCTATGAGACGGCAGTTTCAAGAAAGATGGTTGCAGATTTATTAGTGCAGGATAGGGCCTTCAGCGATTTCACTTCAACTTATCTGTTTGTCCAGTGCAGGCGGGATTTCAATTGGATACCTACTGCTCTCAACATTGTTTCATCTTTTTAAACAAGCATGGGCTGATGAATACCAAATTTAATCCGTATCTTCATGGGTTCACCCAACTTATGACCAAGGTTCAATAGCCGGTATTGCCTGTAACTTCTTATTTCTTAGTCCTTATAATGAACGGTCTACTTAAAGCCCACCTGTGTTGATGACTCATTAATTGTGTTGTTTATCGCGGGGATATGATTTGATATGTTGAATACTAGTACTTATGTTTTTCAACCGGTCAAGATATGTCGTGTATTTGAACTGGCAGGTCGTGACCATGTTCATTTTGAGAATTTATTCAGTGTTTCAATTGCCACATTGAGGCTTGTTTCAGAACTATCTAGATATAGATGTGTATCATCAGCATATTGTCCAAGTTTCTGTTCTATATCATTTAGTGTTATTGCCATTTATGTCAGGGTTTGACCTTATCTTAATGCCTCATATTTCAACTGCAAGGATCAATAAATAAGGTGAGACCGGATCTCCTTGTCTGCTTCCCCGTACCTGATGGAAAAAGGAAGATATGTTCCCATTTTGTATCACAGCTGCTGTATTATTACCAGTCAGAATTTGAATCCATTTGATAATATTGGGCCCAAATCCAAACGCTTTCATTACCTGTATTATAAATATTTTGGATTTAATATCAAAGGCCTTTTCAAAACCTATTAGTACTAATAGTCCGGGTTTATTTCATTTTCTGGTTTCAAAGACAATATCATAGAGAAGTCTTATATTTTCACTGATACATCTCCCAGGTATAACCTGTTTGATTCTCATGTACAACTGTATCTAATGTTGATTTAGTCCTGTTTGCTATGCATGTGCTATTATTTTGTAAAGGGAGTTTAGTAATGAAATAGGTCGCCAGTTTTTTAGACATTTTCCGTCTCTATTTGGTTTAGGCAAACAAGTAATAATTCCCCTGTTCATTGTAATAATTAATTCATTATTTGCAAAGGTTTCATTTATATATCTATAACCCCATGGGCCTAAATCTCTCCAAAAGAACTTGAAGAATTCAATGGGGTAGCCATCAATTCCTGGGCTTTTATCATTCTTCATGGAAAAAACAGCTTTATTAATTTCTCCTAAGCTTGGAATGTTAATAGTACTAAAATCTATATAATTTTCTTCCTCCTGTGGGTGCATCTCTCTATACAGATTACTGTAAAATGGTTTCAGTTCATCCAAAATACCACTACCATCTGTAATCAGATCGCCGTTATCTTTCATAACACTACTTATAAGGCTACTAACAAAACTCCTGTTTTCTAGGTGACAAAAATAGCTGGTCGGATTTTCACCTTCTTCATACCATTTGTTTATTTTTAGAAATTGAGTTCTTCTTACAGCTTCCTTATTAATTTGTTCTCCCAAAAAATTCTTAGTACCTAATTGGCCTATATATTTTTCACTTAGATTGTTAAAGTCGCTTCTTATATTTTGAACTAAAGCTTGTATTGTTTCTTCGTGATCTTTTCTGCTTTTTGTCTCTCTCTATGTTTTTAACGTAAGTGGAAAATGAAATTGTTTTACCTCTCGAATTAATTATGAAACTTTCAATTAATAAAGAGTCACATATTTTCAATTCCTGCATTCCATCTTTTATAGGGTTGTTTATTCGTCTTCATTGGCTATATGTTGTAAGGGGGAGGGGGTGGGGTAACCTACGAAAAGGATTGGGTGAGTTACTTGACACATGTCGTAGCTCCTATTTGCGTATTTGGATAGCGACGTACTGTAAATGACGCTCGAATCGGCTGTAACTCAAAACAATGCAGGAGCTTGCACCTAGCTGCGAAGGAATATGAACTTACATTTAGAGTACCACGTCGCTATCCAATATCCAAATATTTGTATGGTCGGTTGGTGTTTAACGCCGCACTCAGTAATCCAACTACATTACGGCGATCTTTATATGATACACTCTGGACATAGTGGAGCAGATAACTGTAACAATCGTTCACCAAAATTGGCACACATACTCCTGGGGGATTGCTCTTTTGATAAAACCCGTTAGCCACCTAAAAATTCAAGATGGCCATTGAATATAAAGAAATATTGCAGTTTGCAATAAAATTGCAGAGACCTGTCCGATTTGAACGATCTTGGTGTCAAATCATACATTTTTGACTATGTAGAATCCGAATTTTGAACCTTGGACTCATTCACTGGCTTCCCTGTACCATATATCGGTCCCAAAATCCTAATATTCAGCAAAATAAGAGGTTCACGATACGTCTGACTCTGCTAAAGTGCATGGTAATGCATATCGCAGTTGTGTTTGAGGTTTTGTATGTTTAGCATCTTTCTGTGCAAGGCTTCCAAACTGAACATGACACGAAGTGGGTGGGTGTGGGTGGGGTGCGGGGCGTTGAGAGACTTGCAGGGGAAGGTGTAGAGTAGTAGCTCAACAGAGCGGACGTCAACGCGGGTGTGCCAGCGCGGGAGAGCCGAACCAATGTACGGGTCTGTACATTGCTTTGCAAGTAGTTACCTGGATGGTGTACAGATCGCACGGGACTTAAATGACACTGGATGAACGATCGAGCTTGGTGTAGGTCATATATTTTTTAGCCCCGAGCCTCGTATCCTATACCATATTGTGCGTGATTGTGATCAAGGGGGCAAAAGGATAACCCCTCGGCCTTGATTCACTAAATACAGATAATTCTTATATTGTGATACCCGGATAACTATTCACCAAGATGGCAAATACAGATATAGGACCGTCTAAATTCCGGACTGACTGGAGCAAGTGTTGTCTTTGCCAGAAGAAGAATACCGAAGAACTCAAGTCACCACGTGTTCAACAACCACAAGAACATGACAGCTACACTATGATTGCGACTAACATTCCCTTCGTTCACGCAATTAATGAGATACCGACTGTTCAGGATCCAGCCAGACTTGATGAAACTTTTAGGAGGAACAATACGCAATATCACCAAAGTTGTCGCCTTGTGTTCAATAATACAAAACTTGAGAGAGACAGAAATGACACTGTAATGACTATGTCTGCTATATAATTCTACATTGTGAACAATATATGTACAACAGGAATCAGTTCTTTTCCACACTTTTAGATCTTTTTCATGTCATTGTGTCTGTACAAATGTTACTGCCAGAAGGTGAAATGCTGTCTCTCTTTTCTGGAGGTGAAATACCGGTTACTGAGCACGTAGATGAAATGTAATGCAGATGTATGATTGTCCTATTTTGTAAATACCTGTATTATTTGGTATTCTCACTCAAGAGTGCATTTAAGATCTTTCCTTGCCTTTTGCTCTGTACATGTGTGTACCCGCCTTGCGAAATAAAGATATTCATTCATTCATTCATTCATTCATTCATTCATTCATTCATTCATTCATTCATTCATTCATTCAAGACACACAAACATCAGTATCAACAAGAACTGGGATACACAGTCCACAATTTCGTTAAATCCCATTTACTGCGATACACATGCTCCCGGTTAATGTGTAAACGTAAGGCGATCCTTGTGCGGAATTTGATTTAGTATACATTTTTTGAAGGGAAACAATGAACATGATAATCATCTTCTATGAAGCCTCCAGCATTAGTACCAAAGCCTAATGCTGCCACTTTTGTAGCATAAAACAATTGTTACAGGGAATGTTCTCGTTGTTTCAATTGATTTTTCGTTACCTCGATTACTTTTTCGTTGCTTTTCTGTAAAACTTGAAATTTCGAGCATTTACTCGTTACTTCAAGTTTCTGTCAAAAACTTGAAATTTCGAGTATTTACTCTTTACTTCCAGTGTTTTCTCGTTACTTCAATTATACTTTCATTACTTCGGTTATTTTCTCGTGGCTTCGAATATTTTCTCGTTGTTTCTATTATTTTCTCGTTGCATCACATTTTTGTCACATTGTACCCATCGAACCCAGGTCTTCACGGTACCCAGCAACACTAGGCTACCTCACCACCCGGATCATGTCGATAGCTGCGTGGGGAAACGAGAAATGACGAGAAAAAGACTCAGCTCAGGTGAAGTATAGGCAATGATTTATCGCCAGAACTCACTGACCATTCCTACATTAGATATAAATTCAGATGCAAAATAATCAGTTATTCAAAATATTCGGCATGGCTTTGTATCACCGAAAAAAAGATATGAAGTTATTTTTACGGTACATTGCTGAAGTACTGATATTATAATGTAAAAAATAAGACGAAAACAATGGAACGATTTTGGCAGAACTGAGGAGTATGAAATTCGTTGCTACCATGTTGTCACGTCTACGAGAACAAATAGCGGAAGACAACTGCACACATCCACGCATTGAGAAATGGATATATTCATAATGGAGTCAAATATGTCAGTATTAGCTGCAATCTATCGGAACGTCAGGAAACAGCATACTGAAAGGGCGAGTGAATATGAAACCTTTGAATCAGAACGTAACCTACAGGAAATGGACGTACCCCATTATCTCAAATTGAAATCTTTTTAATAAAACAACAACAGTATTTCTGTGAAAGTATTTGTTCATGCCGAAAACCCCACATGGGTACAATGTGTGAAACCCATTTTTGGTGTACCCCACCGTGATATTGCTTGAATATTGCTAAAATGCGGCGTGAAACTAAACTCACTCTCTCATGCCGAAAAATATAATAGAAAAGATATTTTTGAAATGTGGAATTGGTTAATTCCGTTAAACCATAAAGCTGTACAAGTGTGGTAAAGGAATGAGTGAGTGAGTTGAGTTTTACGCCACATTTAGCAATATTCCAGCAATATCACGGCAGGGGATACCAGAAATGAGCAGTAGCAGTAGCAAGTCAATGTGGAAGTTGGTCCTGTGGCTTGTTCGTTAAAAACCATGCAGAGCCAGCCAATTGTTAAACCTAATGAAATCTTTTGTTTGGTAAACTGAATGATTAACAAGCTCCAAGTGACATTAAGTACAACCCGTGAAGAGCCGAGTTAGAATTGGTCTTCAGTAACCCTGCTTGTCATAAGAGGCGACTAACGGGATCGGGTGGTCAGGCTTCATGACTTGGTTGACACGTGCCATCGTTTCCCAATTGCGTTGATCGATGCTCATGCTGTTAATCTGGATTGTCTGGTCCAAACTCGATTATTTACAGGCCGCCGCCATATAGCTGCAATATTGGTTAAACAAACCAACCAACATTAAAATACACTATACCGTGCAGTGAATTCATGAACTCTTATAATTTGTAATTCGAGTTGACAGCAGCACCGTTTATGCATTTTGTATATAGTCTAGTATATGATGTGAATAAAATATTAAAACATTCCGGTCTTTTTTGTTTTGTTCTGAAACCAATGGTGTGAATATTATAACATGAAGGCTACTCCAAAACCTGGCACTTAGTCCAATAGGAATTGAAAGCAAGAATACAATAGTACATATTTCTTACTTAAATGCATACACGTATGTGACGTAAGTAAAGAATTGAACTATACCCTGAAACTCACGTGCTCTTACAACATTCAAGGCCTCAGTAAAGCTTTAGAAATGTGTCATGGCAGACACGTGTAAGAGTAAGTGAGCGATTCGGGCTACTTGGCTACACCACCGCTGCAGATATATGTCCAAGCAATATAGCCAAGCCAACGTACAGCAGTAGTAAACACTGAAAACATAAACAACACTTTGATAATGTATTGACCAAATCGTTAGTAGCGCTACGACATTCGTAAGCCTATGATAACCTATAGAGTAACGACAGGTCTTAACATTACGAACGCTTTGTGGATCGGCTCCCAGATACATAGTTGGTCCCTAAAATAAGTCTCTTGGATAATCAAATAGACGCCAAACGTATAAATAACAAGTGTGTTAAAATTTAAAGTCACATCGGCAGTATTTCAGTCATATCGTGACCCAAATAACTAACTAGTATTACAGACACTTTGACTTGACAAAGAAGATCTAAGTTTATCAACATTTTCTAAGCAGTAATTATACTCACAAATGTTATGAAAGTTACTAGGTCAAAATAGTAACTCTCAGCAAATAGTTACTTAATAATCCAGCCAATCACCGGAAGGTTGGTTATCTGAGGGGTTTTTTTTAAAGAGACGGAATGTAATAGACTCCAGTAGAAAGTTCAACTCAATGCCACCAGAGTAAATACAGAGTGCCAGCGCAGAGGAATGCCAAGTCTTGGAGATGGGAGGGATATTTTACAAAACTTCATTATGCATGCACAATTTAAGTTGTATCCATATATCTACAAAACGAAATTTCGGTCGTGCCTGTTTCATATTTTGGACAGTTTGAAATTCCGTCTGTGTGGAAGGTGCGTACAGCAGTTAGAATACACCGCACGTTTTATACCTAATTAATAGTCCCACTTCGACGTCCATTCCTCTTCCCAACCCCGTAAACACAGATATAAACAACACACAATTTGGCTTCTCTCAAGCCCACAATCACGTGAGCATAATGTATGCTGTAAAAACCTGTAACGTTAGGGTGTATACTTTCACATCTTTGTACTAAATATAACAAATAAAGAGCAGAGTGCATTGGTGGAATAGGCAACATAACAGGTAACCCGTAGGACTCTGCCCAATCTTAAAAACGTTTAAAACCCAAATTGTACTCTTGCACCGTGTTAGCCGACCTGGCCTCGTTTAACACCGAGATCTGTCACTTCGAACTTAAGGCTATCAGGCAGGGTCCTGATAACGCCATCATATAAAGTAAATAAGATATCTGAAACACAAATCTCGTGTTAAAGGCCATGAGCCAGACAATTTTTTGGTACAAATCTGAGGGACCAAACACTTTTATGTTTTTTGAAGTGGTTATGGTCTCTACATATCAAATATGTATGATGGCCATGACGGTTTGGTAGCTCAGACTCAGAACGAGGCTAAATCCAAGATGGCCGCCAAAAAACCCTAAATTTTCCCAAAATGTCAATTCCAAGCTTTAATCATGAGTAAAGTTCAGCAAATAGGTTGGAAATAAAAAAAGGGAGGAAAATCGGTGCTAACATGATTAAAAAGATTTAATTAATATCAAGTTGTCCTACTTGATACCTTTTAAATCATATTTTTTCCTGCTTTTGTAAGAGTCAAAATTGTAAGTTCAAAGAACGTTTTCAAAAACTTATTCTGAAATTATTCTGAAGACAGATCTTTAATTTCAAAGAGTGAGAGCACCTTCAAGTTCCTTATTTTGTGTAGTGATAGTCACTGTTCCGCATCATAAACATCAGATTCATCAGTGTCACTCTTCGGCATGTTATGGTCCATTGTTAAGGCACTGACAACTTGGCAGTTTACAGACTGTTGTGCACTTGCATGAAATGAACTCAAGAACAGCATCTGGAGCAAGAGGTCCTGTCATATAGCAAATCTTTATGTGACCATTTTCTTCCACCTATCCATGACCATCTGTTGCACCTGCAGTTGTATATTCAGCTTTTCCAGACATTTGCTGCATATTGAAGCTTGATAGTTTGCTCTCGGGACATACATAGATAGACAATCAAAGCAGGGTGGCAATTGTTCTTATTCAGTTGTCCCTTTTCCCACTTCAAATAAATGGTAGCACAATTGATTGACATCCCTTATGGAAGAACCCGAGGCATACAGGCGGATTGTGAAGGATTGAAGTGAGTCGATCAAACCTGGTAGCACAGTCCACTCATTCCCAAGTTGTTGGAAAGCCTCTTGATCTTGATATTCTTCGCTGTTGACAAGAAGTTTCAATGCATTGACCTTCCTTCTGCCTCCATAAGAACTGACACTATCACATACAGTGTATGCGTGTAGTCCAGGAACGGCCTTGCAAACTCTTTGAACAAACGTCATGCAACTTTCTTGATATAAATGAATCTTTGGCGATATTTTGTACCAGCTTTGATGTAAATATTGGTTGCAATGTCACTGTTCTTTGCTAAGGACAAGACAAAGACATCTGTGTCATCTGAGGAAATGGCAACTGATTTTGCAGGATCCCTAAGATGCATGTTTAGCATGCAACAGCATCTGTGTGTCTGTGTCTTCTTGCGTAGTTGACAAGGATTCAACTTCAGCTGCAGATTCAGAGGTTACTCTGTAGCCCTTCCTTCCACATGTCACACACACTATTCTGTCTTCAAGTTTGACCCTGGAATGAGGAAGCTGCCAGTCTTGAACAATGAAGTGGAATATTGAGCACACTCCAAACATGAAAGTGAATTTTGTAAATGTGACATTACACTGGAGGTGGGTATTTAGTAATTGTTCTACATGAAATAATTCATGTACTAAACTCTATTTGTGGATGAGTTATACATGTTTGAAAATACAACATTTTCGCAACAGATTTCTGGGTTAGGCGTTTCTTTTTTGGAATAGTATATATGTGTATGTACTACTCTGAAAAAGTGAAGGGACACGTGATTCTTCATATCAGGGACTAATATACCACATGTTGAGGTACAATATTGAGCAAACCTTATGGATAACAACGTTTATTTAGTGAGCGCGACTTTTCGATACACCTGTGTCCTTTACATTCCTGCTTGACAATCATACAAGAATCTCTATCGAAACATCGCACGCACAAAATAGAAAAAGTTGTTATCCGTGGAGTTTGTTCAATATTGTACGTCCTAATTTCTAAGAAGACACGTGTGGAGGTGCTTTAAAACAGGTCATCATGATCTGTTAAGACTGTATATTATTGAGGGAGGGTTGGACTGGATTTTGATCATTGGATTTTGTCATGCCCCTCAAAAAAGTTTGGTATTGAAAAATTCTCATTGCATACTCCTTGAATATTAGTAGTTGTTAAAGTTAACATATTATACATAAAACACATGACGGAAAACATGCCCAACAGCCACCAAATTACCTAGATTTCACATTTTATCAAATGACAAACGTTTAGACCAATGTAATGGACAATAGTTATTAAAATTGTCTTGGTGTCATCTCAGGCGTAAATCATAATCTCAAACTATTTATAAAGTAAAATATTTACAATGTAAAATACAACATGAACACCGTTCAACTGATTATATATAAAGAAATGAAAAAGTTACAAAAAATAGTAGAACTCTAAATTGGTCCCTCTCTGTCGGAAACATTTCAGTTAAGGCAAAGAAAGCTTTAATATCTATATACAAAATGCCTCTGTAGTCTTAAAGATTTGTCATATGATATCTACTTCAAAATATTCGACTGTAAGATACACTTATATTTTTATATGGGTCAGAATTATGGGACTTTCATACACAAAATTGCTTGGAAAGGATATTACTTTATGCATGTAAAAGATTCCTTGGTTTGCGAATGTCTACACCAAATACAATTGTCCTTGGAAAGATTGGTAGATACCCATGCGTACACACTTAAACGCTGTATTGCTTTCTGGTTAAAGCTCCTCTCCATGCCCTCTTCTCGCTACCCATCAAAAGCTTACAAAATGTTACCTAATTTAGATTTAAACGCAAGCACCGAGCGTTTAATTGGGCTTCACATGTGAAAACAGTTCTATTCAGATTTGGGCTTGGCTATGCGTGGATATGGCAGGGAGTTGGAAATAAACAGTATTTCTTAAATTTACTTACTAAGGAGAGGCAAATATTGCTTTATACAGGAGTGGCATGCAAAACTCCATAAAAGTCCCTGTACGTTTACATATTCCCTGTTTAAAGACATTTCCATGTGTGTGAATCATATGTACGCTGTCTCAGTAATAAGAACGTAAGAATAGCCTAATCACAGTTTCGTTCAGTTTATTATGATTTAAGGTGATATAAGGGAAACTTTCATAACAAACCTCCTGTGTGCAAATACTGTAAATTAAATGTCCTTGGAGACGAACACCATGTCCTGCTATGATAATTATAGTAGCATTAGAAGCAAATATATACCCAGTTATTTTACAAAACAACCATCAAAACTCATATTTGTCCAGCTATTATCAACTGCTAATCGTATATTAATTGAACATATTGCTTTGTTTATCAATCATGCGATTTTGAAGAGATATTCACTCTGCTGTTGAAGTTTGCATATATTTGTACTATGGGCCTGTGGCCATCAGTTCTGAATATAAGTTGATTGATGTGCAAAATGTGGAAATAATTGTGGCTCTATGAATCACAATTAGGTTTAGTAATATGCGTATGTACAGTTACATATGAGCAACACGATTGACCAATCTACATGCAGTAGAGAACGTGATGAAGGTTTGAATTCAGTGTTCCTGGGGGATAAGCTCAATATTTGTCTGGTGTATTCTGGCGGATCGAGAATGAGGTATGTATGTAGAATATCCAGTTGTCTTTTACGTTAATATTTAGAACCTTATAAAACAACTCTCAAAGTTTGTGATGTTTACGATTCTGGTGAGCTCCAATTGGTCCCCTCCATTTCAGCGCTTGGGTTGCAGAAATGTGGACTGGTGAACTTCTACAAACTACTTCAAGCACTGTCGTTTTAGAAACTTGCGTCATTTGTATTTTATTCATGTACATACATCTATAATATAATCATTTTATGTCTCCCGTAACTCTATTAAGAGTGGCTCATTACATAAACTCTGTCAAAAAAGAAACGCAACCCCTGTATTTTAGAGATTTTGATCTGAAGTTTTAGGACGACACGGCATTTTTATTATTTAAGACAGAAGTCTGAAATTTGGCAGAATAATAACCCAGATGGGCATGTTTAAAATTGTCATTTCAAAAGTCATCTCACAGACACCAGTTTGTCACCAGGGGGGCGTCTTTCTCAGTATCTCGTACGAGCACCACGCGCTGCAATCACTGCACGGCATCTCCTTGGACAAGAACGGATAAGACGCCGGATTCTTTCCTGGGAATGGCTCTCCACTCCTCCTGCAGTGCAACGGCGAGCTGTTGCAGCGTCTGTGGCGGCGGCTGACGTTGACGTACGCGTCGATCCAGAGTATCCCACAGGTGTTCAATAGGGTTGAGGTCTGGTGATTTAGAGGGTCATGGCAAGACATTGACGTTGGAATTCTGCAGAAAGTTCATTGTTGCACGTGCAGTATGAGGCCGGGCGTTGTCCCGTTGAAAAATCTGTGTCTGTTGGTCAATAATCGGGAGAAGGTGAAGCTCTAACACGTGGTTGATGTAACGTTGGGCTGTCAGGTTCCCTGGAACGATCACCAAGTCTGATTTCTGGTTGTATGAGATGGTTCCCCAAACCATGACGCTTTCTCCGCCAAATCTGTCCACCTGTCGGACGCAGATGGGCGCAAAACGTTTATGACGTCTCCTATACAGACGCTGTCTTCCGTCGTGACGTTGCAAAAGAAAACGTGATTCATCAGAAAACCAGATTCGCCTCCAGTTTTGTCAAGTCCGTATCCTTACGTTGTTGCACCACCTGAGTCGTCAGCGTCGATGTAGGGGGCGTAGTACAGGTCCAACAACTGGTCTACAGGCACGTAAACCCGCTTCTTTCAGACGGTTCCTAATCGTTTGAGCTGACACTCTCCTCAAACCTGGTATTTGTGTGGCACTCACGGTTGGTAGGGCATGCCGATTACGCAGGTGATGGACCCGGATGTACCGATCTTGAAGGGGGGTCGTGATTCTTGGCCTTCCAGTTCTCGGGCGATCGTTGGTCAAATTGAAGTTGTTGAAGCGGTTCCAAAGTCGGGATATCGTTGTTTTGTGAACATTTAGGTGCCGTGCAACAGTTCCAAAACTTTCTCCGGCTTGAACACGACCAATGGCGATATTTCGGTCGGCAGCACTCAATCGTGGCATTTTTTAACACAGCTTTTCGGCGACAAATGAATGAATATAATACGGAAGCACATGGGCTTTTATACACCCCTACATTAACTGCCATTTTCATGATTTGCATGTGTTTTTTTTTTTTGTGCGAAGTCACCATTAGGGTCATTTCATGCGTTGTGACGGAATAAGCAATAAAATACACTTATGCGTACAAATGCAGTTGTTTGGATGGTAATCTTCATTAATTACGTGTATCATTTCAATACATTCGAATAAAATTTAGTTTGGAAGCAATAACTTCATTCAAACGAATTTTTCATATCTGAGGACAGGGGTTGCGTTTCTTTTTTGACAGAGTTTATTTTATTGTCATTGTTTTGTGTGCATATACTTCTAATTATGTAATGAGGTGAGACTTTAATAAACTATCTGACTGCGTTTCGAAGTATTCCTTCTGTAGTCAAAAATCTCAATATCAGTGCGATCATTTCAGTCTCTTTCAGACCACGGATTATTCCAAGTATTAGCCTTGATCTCTTCAAAGTCGATATGAGTGTTTGATTATTTGTCGTGCAGGTCTTCTTTCTGCTTAAAGCTATTTTAAACTGCTTTGATAAATACTTTTGAGATGGTGTCACCCCACTCACTTATCTAAGAGGTTATAATTTTGTAGGTCAACACAACCATCTTGTGTTAGACAACATGAAAATGTTGCCCTTCAAAATATGTCTTCGTGTACAGCCATCAGCTAGTTTCGTTGCAACCCAAGCCTTGCTTGTATGGTTCAAACTGAACTATTTACATGTCTTCATGCACAGATGGCAGGTGGCCAAGCAAGGATGACTACTTGATAATAAAGGATAACGGCATGTGTAAAAGTGCCATGTCAGCTGATATAATCTGTAGATGTATTACAGACTGCCGTTGAGTCAACATTGTTGTCTCATGGCCAGATGTAGCGTCTCTGACGAAGGATTTTCAATATCAATTGATTGTCATTACAGGGTATGCATGAAGATCCGGATTAGAATTGGTCTTTAGCAACTCATGCTTGTCGTAACTAACGGGATCGGGTGATCAGGCTCGCTGTCTTGGTTGACACATGTCGATGCTCATGCTTTTGATCATTGAATAGTCTGGTCCAGACTCAATGATTTACAGACCGCCGCCATATCGATGGAATATTTCTGAGTGCAACGTTAACAAAAACTAACCAACCATATGTAAATGTATTGTGAACTGACGTTGAGTCAACCACAGGCAAACTGTAGCGCAAACAATCTTCCTATGTGCGAGCGAAGTGAGCAATGGATGGCAACTTCCTTCCCTCGCTTCGGTTCGAACAATAGTTTTAATGTCAAAATAAAATATGGCCACCATCAAAGGTAGACACCCATTTCCTCATAGGGTTGTGCTCACACATTTCCAACCTCATATTCAATTATTACTGACGTAATATTTAAATCAACAATTTAAGCGCCACTCGTGGCATGTCAAACCATTCTTCGCCTATTATCTATACCAAAAAGGAATTGTTAAAAATGAAGCTTTTTGTTGTGAAACTAAGAAGTTTTGGAATGATCTTCAAATTTGGATTAACTCCCATTTGATACAAAAAGTTAATTTGACAAAGAATTTGGTGTATTTTGGTTCCTTAAGTAAAAACCCATTACTTAATCATATAATCATTTCAGCAAAAAGACATATTTATGTCTCTTCTTTGACAAACAACTACCAAAATGCAAGAACCTTTTAAAGACTTTAATAGATATTTTTCTGTTGAAAGCTTCATTGCCAAAAGAAAGAATGAAATGAAGAAATTTGAAAATAAATGGCATCCATTATTCCCAGTATTCAAACCTGACCTGTGTATGCAGCAACCGCTTTTGTAAAATCTTGATCTGTTTCTCCTTTTGAAAAATATCTTTGTTTTAGCTATGTATTGATTTATTAGTTAACATACAGTTATTAGAATTTAAGATTGTAATTTTTTTTATTTTGTTCACTCATTACTCACGTATTAAATGTGAATATAAGTAGAACATAACTCCAGATTCAAAGACAGGTGAACAGTTAGTAGTTTGTCAAGTCACCATGGGCAGCAATGCAGGCTTCAATGAGGCGGGGCATACTACTGATCAAAGAGGTTAGAAAGTCGTGATCCATGCTGTCCTAATATCGGACCACCTCTTCTTTCATTTCAGCAATATTTGTCAGATGTTTCTTATTGACACTTTCCTTCATAAGTTCCCAAACATTTTTTATTGGATTTAGGTCAGGGCTATAGCTTGGCCAATCTAATAATGTCATATTTTGGGGCCGAAACCAGGCCTGTGAATGCTTTTAATGATGTTTTGGGTCGTTGTCTTGCTGGAAAATCCCAAAATTCCCATAGAACACGTGAGCATATGGAAGTAAATGTCCCTCGAGAATATCTGTGTACCGCTCACTGTTCATATTCCCTTCAAATACACAGAGGGGCGTTGCCCCTAACACAGATATGCCACCCCACACGTTAAATTTCGGACTGTACTTTGGGCGCTGATACAAAGATTTTCAGTTTGTTTGGTCCAAAATTTCAGTGTATTAGGAAACAGCCACACAGAACTTTCATCTGAGAAAATCACATTGTCCCAGTTAAAATTTCTCTGCTGTAAGCACCAGTTCAACCTTCGCTCCTTTTGTTCAGGTTTCATGATCGGTTATGGAATTCCTCGACCTTTCTGCCAACCCCATTGCATGCAGTTCAGTTCTAATTGTCTCCTTACAGACAGCCACAGTTCCTCTATCAAACATATCCAGCCTTAAGTTTTCTAAACTCCTTCGTTTGTTTTAGAAACAAGAATACCAAGCCGCCTCCTGTCACCGACAGTCAATTTTCTGGGCCTACCTGCGCCTCCCTGGTGCTCAATGCCATATCCATTTGCAATATTTTTCAAAACACGATAAACAGTGGACAAAGGGATGCCTGTTCTACTTGAAATCACTTTAGCTGATGTGATGTCCTTGTTATAATACTCTAAAATCAACTTACACTTCTCTAAATCATCCATACTGAGGATCACTGAAAATGTCGTCTGCTAGCAAGTAAACAAAGGGGGATAACTCTTCACAAACCAATGAAAAGGGATTAACGAAGTTGTCGCTCTTGAATGAAACCAAGCACTTGATAGCTGGTCAAGGTTGTTTATACTAGAAATCCAATTAAACATATTCCTAAAATTCTCAATAATTTCTGGTCATACTATATGTGTAGGTGCACTGATGTAACATTGGGAACATATATTATAGGGCGGATATATGACGCAACATACAACACAATAAGTCGGATAAGTCGCAATACACAATACACACTGGATGTGACACAAGACACACCATGATGTGTCAGATGTGGCACTATATACAACATATGTTAGATAAGACCTATATACAATATATGTCAGATAAGACAACTATGTACAACACAATAGGTCGGACGTGACTCTATATACAACGTGGTATGTCGGGTGTTGCACTATATACAGCATGATATGTTAGATGTAGCTCTATGTACAACATGCATATGGTATGTTGGATATGGCGCTATATAAAACATAATATGTCAGAGGAGTATGCATTATACAAAATGATAGATCAGATGTGATGCAATATACAATGAGATAGAAGGGATGTGATGCAATATACAGCATGATATGTCAGATTTGGTGCTTTAAACAATATGACATGTCGTATGTGATGCTATATACAGCGTGACATGTCGGATATGACGCTATATGTAGCATGATATTGCGGATGTTGCGCTATGTACAACATATGTCGGATGTGACTCCATATACAATACGTCTGATATGGCGCTATATACAACATTGTATGCTTGCTACTGCGCTATATACAGCATGATATGTCGGAGGTGCCGCAATATACAATACGATATGTTGGATGTGACGCAATATACAGCAAGAAAGATCAGATGTGGCCCTATATACAATATGTCGGATATGGTGCTATATACAATATACAGGTCGTATGATATGCTATGTACATTACGATATTTCGGATATGACACTATATACAACTTATGTTAGATGTTGCGCAATGTACAGCGTATATTGGAAGTGACCCCATATACAATATGCTATGTCTGATATGACGCCATATACAGCACTGTATGCTGCATGTTGCGCTATGTAAAACATGATATGTTGGATGTGGCATTGCATGCAACACCATATACAGGCTCATATTTCACTGATCTAATTATGTTACATCCTGGTATGTTGGATATCTGATTATGTTTCATGTATTTGTATATGTCATTATGTAAGGACCTTTTTTGATGGAAGACTTGGGTTTCATGAAAAATAATAAATTAAAAAAAAAGATAACAAAAAAAAAATATATATATATGGTAACCTTAGGCCATATGATATTTCTTTTTAATTTCTGCTTATTCGTGTCCCTTCACTCCGTTGAACCGGAAGCTGGCAGGGGTAATGGAGTCGAAGAATGATTTGATATGCCAATCTGGTTTGAAAAGACTCTCCGACCAAACTGTCAGGAATCGATTGCGTGAATAGGTGATGTTGAGAATATTGGCCTAATACAGATGCGACAAAAACAACAATACAAATATACTATTTCTTTCCAAAACGTCATCTTTGTGTGATTTTAAACAACTTTAACGCCAAAACGCAATTTTAAGTTTTCTCTTGCTTAAGAAACGCTTGAAGAAATATTCTCCAAAACGTCACCAAGAAAACATGCAAAGCAAAATGCACGCGCAAGTAAGCAGAAAAGCACGCGGTATCGATCACTATGAATAGGCAGCATTTGTGTCTAATTTTGTCATTCCCCTTTGGAAAAGAGGAAATCATCAATAAACTTAGATGGGTCGGTCGGGCGATGACAAACACAAAAATTAAAAATGCTGCCCTTACCACCCAAGCCCAGGACCGCTACATCCGGGTTGCTTACTTGCGTCATCGTCTTGCCAGAGCCGTTGAGACTGCACAACGCATCCCTGGTTTGAAAAGAATTTCCGTCCAAACAGTCAGGAATCGATTGTGTGAAGTAGGGATTCGACCAAGAAGGCCAGCTGTCGCCCCTGTTTTGAGAGACTTACATCGTCGCAATCGCTTGCGGTAATGTTGTTGAGTCCGGAACTGGAACCTTAGAGACTGGAGGCGAGTCTGGTTCTGTGATGAATCACGATTTCTTCTTCACTGGCAAGACGAGACAGCGTGTTTACCGTCGTAGAAATGAACGTTTTTCCCCTCATTGTAGTCGACAGGTCGAAACTTTGGTGGAGACAGTGTCATGGTGTGGGGTTTGATATCTAGCACACTTGAAACTTGACAATAAATCGGTACATCAACGAAGTCTTTGCACGCCACATGCTCCCGATATATGGGCCGACAGGGGGAGTTGTTCCGGCACTACAACGCTACTTAACATACAGCACGCGTAACGGTACGCTACCTTGTCAGTTCTAACGCCAATGTCTTGCCATGACCTCCCGATCACCAGAACTAAACCCGATAGAACACCAATGGGATGAATTCGATTGACGTGTACGTCAGACACTTCCACAACTGGCCATCGCATTGAAGCTAGACTGTGGAAGAATTCCGCAAGAGCGACTTCGTCGAGTTATCCAGTCAGTGCCGAGACGGTGCCGAGCTGTAATTGCTGCTAATAGTGGCTATACAAAGTTACGTTGACGCCACCCTGCGGACTGCTGTTGTGTTGGCCAACTCTTTGTCTATAGAAGTGTGTATTTCTACATTTTTACCTTTGAAATTACATGAAATAATTGCTCTTCCTCATTCTTCTAAAAAAATGGCTTAGGCGTTTCTGTTTTTGAAGAGAGTATATAAAACCTGTGTTAACGGGAGGTACGTGACTTAATTTTGAGCAATGAACCACATCAAACGTAAGATACGTGGTCTACGTATATATTTGCTGCCGTCTCACTTGAAACTTTTTGCACATGTGCTGTAAACTGATTGTCTGGTTTGTTAACGACACAGCAGGAATAACGGTGTGTGACGTATGCAGTCTGTGTAATGGTGGATGCTACCCATACAACATACTATGCATATCCTTTACTTTACATATGCTTTGCTGAATTTTGGTCATTAAGTCATACGGTTTAAACCGTAAATTTTCTCTTTAAGCTCAGTGGGATCTGTTTTTGTTGAGACGGTGGGGTAGCCTAAAAGCTCATTATGCTGAAGACCAGGGCCCAGATTTTCTAATCTCTCTTAGCGCAAAGATAGTCGTAAGTGCCATACATGAATATTAACTTACGACTATCTTAGCACTAAGAGAGCTTCGAAAATCAAGGCCCAGGGTTCGATATCCCACGTGGGAATAATGTGTGAAGCCCATTTCTGGTGTCCCCCGCCGTGATATTGCTGAAAGCGGCGAAAACCATGCATGTACTCACTCTCTGACTGTTTTTCTAGTATATCAAGGAATATATTCAGTACTTTGGCCACATGTCCTATTGTACAACTACACGTCAGAGTACAATTTGGTCACGTGTAGGACCTGGTATTAAATACATTTTTGAGATATAATGCAACAGATTTAGTCACGTTCATATTGGTACTATTTAATAAATTTATCATACTTTGAGTAGCAATGACAGAATTGAATGTACACCTTAGTGATGAATACTTACTACAAACAAATAAAACTTGAAGCTCGTCTTCCTTACCACAATAACAATGAGAACAAATTGTATCTAAGTGATTAACATCATTCTCTTATTTATAGCAAAAATCGTGGAGTGGTATTCTTATTTTAGAGACAGCTCTTCTGAGTTCTCTATCCTGTTGCGGGAGCAGGACAAAAGCCACCTGGTCAAAAGCCACCTGGACAAAAGCCACCTGGACAAAAGCCACCTGGATAAATGCCACCTGGACAAAAGCCACCTGGACAAATGCCACCTGGACAAAAGCCACCTGGATAAATGCCACCTTGGACAAATGCCACCTGGACAAATGCCACCCGGACAAATGCCACCCGGACAAATGCCACCGGACAAATGCCACCCGGACAAATGCCACCCGGACGAAAGCCACCTGGACAAATGCCACCCGGACAAATGCCACCTAGGACAAATGCCACCCGGAGAAATGCCACCTCGGACAAATGCCACCTAGGACAAAAGCCACCCAGGTTTTTTTACCTATACAGAGAGGACCACTCTTATTGACTTTAATGTTGATTTTGATTTGTACAATTAAATAGACTTTGATTAATAATTTGGCTTGTTTTAAAAACTGTTCACGTTGATAAAAATGTTGATTTTGATGTAAAATTTGGATTTCATAGTAATGTTGACTTTATAAAAATGTTAATGTAAATGGATGTAGATCAATCAAAATGTCATAGACCACAGAAGGAAGTGCCACGGAGGTACTAAACCGTGAAATTTGTATTAAAGTGAGATGCATTGATATTGTAGTACTTGAATTTCTTTTCATTTTTCACATGTTCTTGTCTGTTTGAACATATTTTATTCAGTATTGAAAGGGATTGGGCACAAATTATTCACTCATTAAAGCAGTTTTCTGTTACAGCAGTTACATGATGTGAACACTCTGTATTGTCCGAAAAGATAACACCAAGATGTTTATGTTGATGTACACGCTCCAAATATTCACTATTGAAGATAAAGTTTTCTGCTTATTTATTCAATTGGGCTAAATCACAGTTGAGAGTTGCTTCTGTCGATTTTACATATTTTCCGATTTCCGATTGATGTGTCATCGGCAAACATTCTTGTGATATTTAAAATAAATAAATCAGATAAAGCATTGATATATACAAGGAACAAAAATGGACCAAAGACAGATCCTTGAGGAAGCACTGCAGTACTTCTTTTGATAATGTTCAATTAACAAAGACACACTGTGATCAGAGTTCAGTATATTATGCTAACTTTATGTCGATGAAAGGATTTGATGATCAGTGATATTGAAACTATGTTGACTTTGAATGAAAAATGAAAACAAGATGATAATGAAAGCAATAATGAAAGTTTGAACATGAATTATCATGCAAATACATCTGGGAAACACGATATTGTGTTTGTAGGGTTTTTTTATGGGAGGGTGGCATTTGTCCTAGGTGGCTTTTGTCCGGGTGGCTTTTGTCCGGGTGGCATTTGTCCGGGTGGCTTTTGTCCTAGCCCACTGTTACGATGTTATATATATTTCTGGTTGTATATCTTGTTTATAGTGTTCAAGAAAAGATGAATTATTGATTGAGTAATGCCTGTCTTGTAAGTATGTATCAGTTAGGCGCTGCTTGAAAATGTAAAGAAACTGTTTCGGATCACAAATATCTTGAGCCAGCCACACAAAGGAATATCCAGTTACAAACAATAAGCTTCGTACATTAGACGCCCAGTTAAGTATACTTGTTGAATCACATGTCCGCAAAAATAACTAGCGGAGTTACCTCTCTTGCTTTCAGGTATGTCCAGGTATGTCTTCCATCGTCCAGTTGTTTCAACATTAAATAACAGTTGTGTGGATATCTCCGTGTGTCTTGTCTCAGAAGACGAAGCCAATATTTAATTAAACTGGTGTCCAAATGAAACGTTGCATGACGTGTGAAGGTCAACCACTTACAAAATATCACAGTTTATGAAAATGATATGACAATAACAATATCTTATAGTATTACAACAACATTTGGCCGCTGGACGCTTAGTAGCTTAAGAGGAAATACAGAAAACAAACAAGTGTGGAGCAAATGTACTGGGCCCCGTTCCTCAATGCGATCGTAACCCTAAGATGATCGTAACTCCCATACTTTAACATAGACTTACGGCAGTCGTAGCACTACGATCGCTTTGAGGAACAGGGCCCTGGACAGAACGGTTTCACGAGTATACGATGTTGGCATAGTTGTGTTGGGATATTTTATCATGTCATACAAACGAATGATTTTGACTGACTTTTATAGCAGAACTGCACGATCATTTTTGCTAAACTTGCACGAATCATTGAAACACATTTGAACTCTATATGGCCTCAAGGCGTATTATTTTCACGCATGTTCTCGCCGATACTGAGAGCAGTGTGTGGGGAATGCTATTTTAGGAGTTGAAACGTTTCTTTTGGCCACCAGCTGCAGTATACTTTACAATGACCACAAATATGCGTGGTGTAACGCCAGTGTATGAAATAAGCCAAAACCCTAGTCAGACATCAGAGCTGGTAACTTCAAAATGTTACCAGTCCAAAATGGATTTAACCAGACCAGACACCAAACTATTTTACTCAGATGTATATAACATCTAAATATTTCCCAGACCATCGGGCTGGCTAGCAGTAAATCTAGACCGTCCGTCTGAAATCTAACCCGTCTCAGGCTGTGGGACGGGCCTTATTTCATACACTGGTTACAAACGCCCAGTTTATTGTTTTTGTAGATAGTTGAGACTGTTTATTCTCTGGCTTTGAATTTTAATATGTTTTTGCATATTTATGTTCAGAAATGGCTCGTGATCGCTGGCTTCATCATCTGGACTACTTGATAACGCTAGTCGGTTACAGCGTTGGTGGCGGGACCATTCAGAAGTTCCCGTACCTGTGTATGCGAAATGGTGGGGGTAAGTACAGGTACCTATCGATATCTTGGTTCGATAACATCTCCACTGAGACCATGGTTAAATGACATTCACCACTTAGAAGACTACCCATTTCAGACCTTGGTTAGATGCTATCCCCACTAAGACCCGGGTTAGATGACGTCCCCAGTAATACCCGAGTTAGATGAAGTCACCAGTGAGACCTGGGTTAGATGACGACCTCATTGACACCCAGGTAAGATGACGCTTCCACTGAGACACAGGTTAGATGACACCCTCAATGAGACCATAGTTAGATGACGTCCCCAATTGAGACCTGGGTTAGATGACATCAGAATTAAAACCCGGATTAGATGATGTACCTATTGAGATCCGGGTTAGATGAAATCCCCATTGAAGCCCGAGTTAGATGACGTCCCCACTGAGACATTGGTTAAATGACGTCCCCACTGAGACCCGGGATAGATGACGTCTCCACTGAGACCTGGGTAAGATGACGACCTCATTGACACCCAGGTAAGATGACATCCCCACTGAGGCACGTACTGTTAGATGACGTCCCCATTGAGACCTGGGTAAGATGATGACCTCATTGACACCCAGGTAAGATGACGCTCCCACTGAGACACGGGTAAGATGACACCCGCACTGAGACCCGAGTTAGATGACGTCCCCAACTGAGACCTGGGTTAGATGACATCAGAATCAAAACACGGATTAGATGATATCCCCATTGAGACCCGGAATAGATGACGTCCTCATTGAGACCCGGGTTAGATGACGTCCCCACTGTGATGACGTCCCCATGGAGATGACGTCCCCATTGAGACCTGGATTACATGACGTCCCCATTGCGACCAGGATAAGATGACGTCCCCAATGAGATGACGTCTCCATTGACATGACGTCCCCATTGAGACCCAAGTTAGATGACGCCCCCACTGAGATGACGTCCCCATTGAGACTCGAGTTACATGAAGTCCCCATTGAAGCCCGAGTTAGATGACGTCCCAATTGTGACCCGGATAAGATGACGTCCTCACTGAGATGACGTCCCCATTGAGACCCAGGTAAGATGACGTACCAACTGAGACATGGGTTAGATGACGTCCCCATTGCGACGTAGGTAAGATAACGTCCCCACTGAGATGACATCCCCATTGAAACCCGGGTTAGATGACATCCCATTGAGACCAGGAATGGATGACATACCCATTGTCAGCCGGTTAAGATGACGTCCCAACTGAGATGACGTCCCCATTGCGACCCAGGTAAGATGACGTCCCCACTGAGGCACGGGTTAGATGAAGTCCCCACTGAGACCTGGGTAAGATGACGACCTCATTGACACCCAGGTAAGATGACATCCCCACTGAGGCACGTACTGTTAGATGACGTCCCCATTGAGACCTGGGTAAGATGATGACCTCATTGACACCCAGGTAAGATGACGCTCCCACTGAGACACGGGTAAGATGACACCCGCACTGAGACCCGAGTTAGATGACGTCCCAAATTGAGACCTGGGTTAGATGACATCAGAATCAAAACACGGATTAGATGATATCCCCATTGAGACCCGGGATAGATGACGTCCTCATTGAGACCCGGGTTAGATGACGTCCCCACTGTGATGACGTCCCCATGGAGATGACGTCCCCATTGAGACCTGGATTACATGACGTCCCCATTGCGACCAGGGTAAGATGACGTCCCCGATGAGATGACGTCTCCATTGACATGACGTCCCCATTGAGACCCAAGTTAGATGACGCCCCAACTGAGATGACGTCCCCATTGAGACTCGAGTTACATGAAGTCCCCATTGAAGCCCGAGTTAGATGACGTCCCCATTGCGACCAGGGTAAGATGACGTCCCCAATGAGATAACGTCTCCATTGAGATGACGTCCCCATTGAAGCCCGAGTTAGATGACGTCCCAATTTTGACCCGGATAAGATGACGTCCCCACTGAGATGACGTCCCCATCGAGACCCAGGTAAGATGACGTACCAACTGAGACATGGGTTAGATGACGCCCCCATTGCGACCTAGGTAAGATAACGTCCCCACTGAGACGTCCCCACTGAGATGACATCCCCATTGAAACCCGGGTTAGATGACATCCCATTGAGACCCAGAATGGATGACATACCCATTGTCAGCCGGTTAAGATGACGTCCCAACTGAGATGACGTCCCCATTGCGACCCAGGTAAGATGACGTCCCCACTGAGGCACGGGTTAGATGAAGTCCCCATTGAGACGTCCCCACGTAGATGACGTCCCCACTGAGATGACGTCCCCATTGAGATGACGTCCCCATTGAGACCCAGGTAAGATGGCGTCCCAACTGAGACACAGGTTAGAATACGTCCCCATTGCGTCCCAGGTAAGATTGCGTCCCCACTATGGCATGGGTTAGATAAAGTCCCCATTGACACGTCCACACTGAGATGACGTCCCCACTGAGATGACGTCCCCATTGAGGTGACGTCCCCATTGAGACCTGGGTTAGATGACGTCCCCATTGAGATGACGTCCCCATTGAGACCCGGGTTAGATGACGTCCCTATTGAGACCCGGATTAGATGACTTACCCATTGTGACCCAGATGAGATGACGTCCCCACTTAGATGACGTCCCCATTGAGATGATGTCCCCATTGAGACCCGGGTTAGATGACGTAACCATTGAGAAGACGTCCCCATTCAGACCCGGGTGAGATGACGTCCCCACTGAGACACGGGTTAGATGACGTCCCCATTGCGACCCAGGTAAGATGACGTACCCATTGAAATCCGGGTTAGATGATGTCTCAATTGAGATCAGGGTTAGATGACGACCCAATTGGCATCTGGGTTAGGTGACGTCAACACTGAGACACGGGTTAGATAACATCCAAATTGGAGGCAAGAGTCAACAAAATTTACCAAGTCGTCGGTGAGACGTTTTCCGGGTGCTTTTTGTTTGTTTGTTGTTTAACGACGCACTCTAGCTGTATGTCAGCTGTTTATAATCTTGTATGGGCCAGAAAATCCATGTATTTATGACGCTTTTTGGAATTATATACCACATGATAATAATTCATGCCCGGTCGTCTTATGAGGGCCGTGGGGTGGCCTCGTAGGGTAGCCTGGTAGTTAAAGCGTTCAGTCGTCACGTCGAAGATCCAGGTTATTATTGTTATAATAGGATATATATATAGCGCACATATCCTCGCAACTAGTACATGCTGCTCAAGGCGCTGTTGTTTTTTCCTCGATCATAGGATGCCAATTTCAACGGCACATCGTATTAAAGTACTGTCGGAAATAGGAAAAAAATGTATTTTCTCATTTATCTCTACAATTTATGTAGTTGATATGTGCAAGTGTGAAATATCTGTGGTATAGTGGTAGGGACATAGGAAACGTAGAAAAGGGACTTTACTGGGGAGAGATTAGTGCAGAAATGAGCAAGGTGGGTTTTTCCTAAGTCCAAAACGATTTATTTGGAACAGACAATGGCTTTATGCAAATTAGTGTGCGACGATATTGCATTACAAAGGACACTTTTTAAATGCCCAATTTGAAATTAGACGTAGTTTCATTGTAAACGATAGCTGGTGTAAAACAATAATAACTTTCATGCTGGAACTAGTAAGGATGTAGCTACCATGGAGTCTCACTGTCTCACTATAGAACGAAACAGATAGGAGGGTTCGTCTCAAAAGCAAAACCTGGACAGGTGTCGCAGACGATCGTTGGGGTCGGGCTGGGGAATAGAGATAGCTAAGATAAGATAATCCTTTAGGGCAATTATACTGGGGAATTACACGGCATGTCGTAACAAATGACAAATAATATCCAGTTATGTCGATCTTCGCGATCGGGTGGTCACGCTACCTATATATTTTGAGACATTTAATACGATGCGTTTCTATGGTTATCAGGTATCATACTCTTTTACATATCTCAACATAAACTTCATGAAAGAAAGACACGTAAGATCTTAATCAATAGATGAGGCATAGTCAACACACATAAAAAATCACAAAATATCTTTGAGATGATCCCTTGTGCCTGTAGGCAGCACATGCATTTCATGCCAGGTGAGTCGACGGTCCGTCGTCATACCTGGCTGAGCGACCTAATTGCCATCTATAGTCTGATCTATTGTTTTCAGCGGCTATTCGTATTTTTTCTAAGTTTTGCCCGATTTTACGAGTAAACATGCTTTTCTGGATATCTTATTACGCATCCCACTGAACGCGCAGGTAGGCCGATGTGGGTTATTTCGACATATGCTATTTGCAGTTGTATAAATATTAGGGATACAGAGAAACAGCCTAAAAAAGGTTTTTTTTTCTATTTCCAACAGTACTTTGGCAATCTCAACTCCCTGTGGACCATAGATCTCTTGCAGCCACTAGGCGCACTATGTTATTGCGGCTTTTCTATCCATGCAAAGTACCTATATTCACAGCTGGGTGGACTGGGACCAATAGTCACGGTACTTTGCCAAAGTTCACTAAACGTTGCTGTACCCGCAACTAGGTGTTTGCACGTATTCATGTGGCCACCATCTAGTCATTTACCAACGGCTTCGTGGGTTCGTTTAAGTGCACAGGGTTGTGTACTGAACACTAGGGGTTGTGACCACACTGAAAGAGTCTGCACACAAAGATGACTCCAAGGTTTCTACACCCGGTCACAGGTGGGCTCGACCCCGGCAACTCGAGCTCGCTGTATCACTAGCCTAGCGCCTTAAACAGCTCGCCCACTATTCAGATTAGTCTGTACACGTGGGAGCGGTGTATGTAGACTTGTATGTAGATTAATAATTATGATTATCACTATCGTGTACTCTCTGTTTCAACAGGTGCTTTCCTCATAGTCTTCATGCTGTTTACGGTGATCGGCGCCATTCCCTGTGTGTTTGTGGAGATGGTGATTGGCCAGTTCTCTCAGAGTGGTCCTGTCACAGTGTGGAACATGTGTCCTCCGTTTAAAGGTAAGCTGTTTATGTACTTGGTTTTGTTTGTATGACAAACATTTTATTTCTGTGTTTCTTTTAACGCCGCACACAACAATTTTCCAGCTGAGGTGTGTGTGTGTGTGTGTGTGTGTGTGTGTGTGTGTGTGTGTGTGTGTGTGTGTGTGTGTGTGTGTGTGTGTGTGTGTGTGTGTGTGTGTGTGTGTGTGTGTGTGTGTGTGTGTGTGTGTGTGTGTGTGTGTGTGTGTGTACTGAGTTCATTTACACCTGTTTTGACGAGAGATTCAGTGGTCATTGAACCCCACCCTGGATCCGCCTATGGACTGTCCCTTACAGAACTGGGACGCCTCAGCCGGTGATTCGTGGCTTCGTTCAAACTAACCTGGTTGTAAGTAACAGAGTCTGGACCAAATGCTCCGGTGATCAACAGCATGAGCATCGATCTTCGCAATTCGGATACGATGAAACTAGTCAGAAAGCCTGCGCAACCGATCCCGATCTTTTGGGCTTGAGTTTGCTTTGATTTTGTTTGCCTGCGTGTGTGCGTGCGTGCGTGAGTGTGTAGAAAGCTACATGATTGTGGTTTTACAGGAATAGGGCTGGGGACAGTGGCCATCACGTGGACACTCTCTACCTACAACTTGGCTATATTTTCCTGGTACCTGTACTACTTCTTCAATTCCTTCTCGACATACCTCCCATGGACGCTTTGCAGCAATGACTGGAACACGGTCACCTGTGTAACCCATGACACACACGTCAACAACACCATCTCAACAAACATCACCATCGGGGGAATGACAGCCGCAGAGGAATATTGGAGGTAGGTGACAGTCTTGAACGCCGCACTCAGCAATATTCCAGCTTAGCAAGTCTGACCACCAGATCCCGTTAGTCGCCTCTCACAACAAGGATGGGTTGCTGAAGACAAGTATCAGTCGTGAGGAGAGAGGGGAATATTTCACAAAATCCCATTGGGAAGGCACAATGGTTTACATTACCTTGAATATTCAATATTCCCTCTTGAAAACACAAAATCATATCTGGGAGAGCTATTAATCAGCTCAAAGTAGTCAGTAAATCCTTTGGAATTCCATCAATTGCTAAATTCAATTCAGTTTATCTTGTAATTTCAACATATAATCTTGAATTTAAAACTTAATAGTCAACAGTATTTCAATTTTCAAAACAGTTTTCAAGATGTGTGTACAAGGTACATGCCATATATTAGTCTTAGCAACGATGACCGTCATTATATTGGTGACAGTGTGTGGAAGGTGGACGACTGGGAATGTATTGTCACCTTATGCATGTGACCTTTTTCGAAAACCTTTGGTAACCCAGCAGTGTGTGGGTACCAGGTAGGATGTGTCGTTGGCCTTCTGTACCTCACAGTAATTTAGATTGTATACTCCCCATGGAGATGAGAATTGACAGTGACAATATATAAGTACCAAAAACGAGAGTTCATTGTAAAAGGTATTTGGCGCATAGGAAAATTGATCATCCTATTCAGGTTCAAGGTACTGGACATAACCGAAGGTTTAGAGAATCTTGCTGGGATGAGATGGCCGTTGGTCGGTTGTTTGGCTGTCACAATGTGCGTGGTCTTGCTGTGTCTGATATGGGGAATCAGAGTTTCAGGAAAGGTAATGTAATATTATTTGTATCAATGTAACGTCAAAACAGCTTTCCATTGTCAAGGAGGCTTTTTACGTGAAGCTTTTGAATGCCATATCGTATCTGATAATTTCGATCCTAAAATTAAGAGTCTTGCTGTATGAACATAATCAACACCCACGCTTTGAACCAACACAGTGAACAAGAAAAGATTCTACAGCAATCTCACATGTATGTGTTCGCCATATCTTAATAATCATCTCGGAATCGCAGACCAGTTAACTGACAGCATGTCAGCCTTCTAACGTCCAAGACTTGAAGTAAATGTATTACTACACAGTGTCACTTTGGCAGTCATGGGGTAGTCCTGTGAACAGATTTCTTATCCAATGACTTTATTATTTTGGTATATTTGTTACAAAGGTTTTCAAAGGTTCCACATCTCTTATTCGGAGGAACTATCTTTTCAGAGATGCAACTGGTTATTGTGGTCTGGTAGTGTCGAAACGACGTCACACATTGTAAATGTAATTCTGTCTACATCCTTGGGTTGTCCGTATGGTTTTTTTCTGTTTCTTATTTCAAGTCCACCGTTATGCTTCGTACCGACGCAAACTATACAAGATTTTCACCTCAATTTTCAAATTTCAAATTATGCCCCAGTGTGAATAAGAATATACGTATACCCTTGCACACACATAAAACCCCAGATCACTTCAATCTTTCTTCATTTACATTCATAAAAAAATGTTTTCGAAGCAAAGCGATTCGATCTACCTTACATAAATTAACGACTGCTAACAAATCACCATCAAAATAAGTTTGTCTTTCATTTATTTATAATTTCCGTTGGCCCGTCAACTCTCATCCTTGTTCAAGTTGTGATGAGAAACCTATTAAAATACTGATGGCTTTTGGTACAAATTAGGGATATATAATATGTGAATTGATATTGACAAGCTCCGACCTGCATGCAGACCTCTGTACTCTTGAAAGTTTACGCTTACACAAAGAGAAAGCCATTTCTTACAAAAATACTTTTCATGATGAATTACATATTGTTTCATCTGATTTGATGAGCTGTGTCACTGCGTGTCCTCGTACCCTGATGGCAGGGGAAATTGTTTATATACTGATCAAAATAAGACACTTCACACTTGGAGAAATGAATTATATTGCTACTGCTAAGATCTGAGGGCATCACATACTAGAAACCGGCAATGGGATCTCTTTTGTTCTAATGTAGCGTTAACTAAGATCTTATTCATGATCAGTTATGACGATCATACACAGTCAACGAATTACTTTGTGCGGCACTGAACAACATTCACACACACACACACGCACACACACACCCCTCGTCTGAGTCAATAACATATACACTTGGAACATAATTAAGCACCACCGATTTTGTTCATAGTGCCATAAAACTGAGCATCTAGTACCATTAGTATGTATACTGGAAAGCTTAAACGCCGTTGTTTCCTGAAAGTTGATATTTTGGACTAATAATGACAACAAAATCATGAAAATTTGCAATATTTCAATTTACAAAATGACATGCTTCAGGACGCCATTTGTATTGAAAGGCTGACGTCTCACAAGGCTTGCTAAATCCCGATCCTCAACTTGAAACGTCTTTCGGGGTTGACCTGGCCTTGGTCAGTCCTTATCCTTGTTGGTTTGACGGTGTTTTTGAACAAGTCGACTCATGACGGTGTGGTGAATGTCAAGCTGTAGCACAAGAGCCCTGCACGACATCCCGGTGTCATGCATTCCAATAATTTGCCATGTTGTAGCTTCTGGTAGTCACCTTCGTGCCATTGTAATAGATACTGGTAAAATCGTTTAAAGGTTTTGGCGTTTTACAGTTAGCCGCATTGAGTTAACAGTGCTTTTTGAGACAATCGTGGGTAGTTTGATTCAACTGCATATTGGGATGTGTTTTGGCGATTGATTTAGCAAAACCTTTAAACAATATTGAAAGGGAATACAGTTCAAATAATAGTCATCGTTACAATTCAAGATTTATCATTAGGTAAGTCAGTAACTTGAAATATGTTAGGGTGTCTTAATTAAGTTCCATGTGTTTTTTTTGTGGTTGAACAGCCAGGACAACCACGATCTTCTTTTAGTTGACTTAACACAATACATTCATTATAAAATGCAATTCAATATTAGGGGCAGAGGTGGGTAGCCTAGTGGTTACAGCGTTCGCTCGTCACGCCAAAGACCGGGTTCGATTCCCCACGAATACAATTTGCGAAGCCTATTTCTGGTGTCCCCCGCCGTGATAATGCTGGAATATTGTGAAAAGCGGTTTAAACTAAACTCACTCACTCACAATTCAATGTTCATGTGTATAGATATGTCTTTTTCAAATAGATTGTGTACGTCACCGTGGGTATCCCATACTTGCTGAACACGATCTTCCTGATCCGAGGCTGCCTGCTACCAGGATCTGCTGAAGGAATATACTATTATATATACCCTGATTTTGAGATGCTTCGGGATCCAAATGTATGTTTGATAATGTCAAATAAAGTATATAAATTTAGACCGATAATCTTTTGCTATTTTTGATTGTATAATGCTTTTAATACATCAATACCGTAGGTTGAAGAAAATGTTTTATATAAGTTCATGATCTAATCTTTGTGTTAATTTTAATATCAGATTAAAAATCTGTTTTGAATATCTACACACCTGTGTTACTTGAGCGAGGGGCGGTGGGGTAGCCTAGTGGTTAAAGCTTTCGCTCGTCACGTTGAAGACCCGGGTTCGATTCCCCACATGGGTACAATGTGTGAAGCCCAATTCTGGTTTCCCCGGTCGTGATATTGCTGGAATATTCCTAAAAGCGGCGTAAAATTCACCTCACTCATTCCTTGAACGAAGCTCGGCTGAGCAGATATAACCTGGCAGTATATGCGTAATGTAAAAGCCTACTAAATGTATCGGGTGAACTGCATATCATGTTACTCCAATGTCTTGGATAGATGCTCATGATGTCAATCACTTGGTTGCCACGTCTAAGGAATTATTGGTGGATCGGGACCAAGGTTCAAATATATACAGACCATTGCATTGAATTCTTTTATTGTTACTTCCAGGTGTGGATGGAGGCATGTGCTTACTCATTCTTCTCCATGGGGATCGGCATGGGCTGCATAATCACACTGTCTGGACACAACAACCTCAAGAACAACTGTTTCAGGTACATCTTCTACTGGATGTAACCTCGTGTGTTCTAGAAATGAGCTTATTACAGACGAAACTCATACATTATGTACGTAGCAGTTAATACATGAATAACCCGTGAAGGTCCGGGATAGAATTGGTCTTCAGCAACCCATGCTTGTCGTAAGAGGTGGCTAACTAAACGGGGATATCATACTCTGAATCATCAAGGACGACCACTTGATGATCAAGGATAACGACATGTGTAAAAGTGTCATGTCAGCAAATATAATTTGTGAATGGATTACAGACTGCCGCTGAGTCAGTATTGTTGTCATGGCCAGATGGATCGTCACTGACGATGGATGTCCAATATCTATTGATAGTCATTACGGGGTACCGCGAACACCCGGGTTAAAATTGATCTTCAGCAACCCATGCTGGTCGTAAGAGGCGACTAACGGGGTCGGGTGATCAGGCTGCAGAATGACTTGACCTAATGGTTTCATTTAATTTTTCACAACAGAATCTCGCCAAAGACTAGCCATGACTGACTAGCCATAACGATCGGGGTCAGAATTTGTCTTCAGCAACCCATATTTGTCGCTAGAGGCGACTAACGGGATCGGGTGGACATGCTCACTGACTTCGTTAACACATGTCATCGTATCCCAATTGCTTAGATTGATGCTCATGATGCTGATTACTGGATTGTCCGATCCAGATTAGATTATATACAGACCGCCGCCATATCGCTGGAATATTGCTTAGTGCGGCGTTAAACAACAAACCAACCAACCAGCAGATTCTCGTGCTTTCTTCGGTTGAGTAGTGAGGACCCACAGAGAGTGTGTGTTCGAATCCCGGATGTGACTAGAATCTGTACTAATAATACCAGATATAACGTTGATTTTCTATCAGTTGCATATGCTTTAAATAGAATTGCGGAGCTATAATCCAGATTGCTGTTATAGTAAAACGGGTTTTACTTCGCGAAGTCATTTGAATGTCTTCTTTAAAAACATGAAAAGAAAATATTTGTTAACGCCCAATTGATCAAATGTTCTGCAAATCCAGACAGAAATCTTAGTGACAGTCACCATGTTGTTAATGAGTCAGTTGTCGACCTCGTTCTTTCATGGGACTATGAACGACCATTGCTATAAATTTGTGAATGTGAGGGAATGTAGGTAACATCATTATAGACTTCAAACACTGAGGCCGTTGAATCTTTATTCACAGGGACTCTATAGCAATGTGTCTTACGGACGCTCTCACTACCATCTTCGTGGGGTTTTCTGTCTTCAGTATCATTGGTCACGTAGCCTATATACGTGGA
The DNA here is from genome assembly GCF_003918875.1 of Haliotis rubra. Lineage (NCBI taxonomy): Eukaryota > Metazoa > Mollusca > Gastropoda > Lepetellida > Haliotidae > Haliotis > Haliotis rubra. The sequence continues at coordinate 675,752 of NW_025767690.1, forward strand.
CTTGATGTGGAAGCTTTCCAGTCATCAGGTGAATATGTCCTTCACGTAAATTAGTAAAATTACACAATATCAAAATTACGACAAACCATATTTACCAAAATTACAAAGGCATATATTTACTTTATGTATATTAAACTAAACATAGATTTATGTAATTGACAAACCATTGAGGCTTGAATATGTCCACCACATCTCAGCCTTATGACAAAAGGCCATTATGCCATAGACGTAAGCGTGCATCCCGTCAAGATCCGTGTTAGAATTGGTCTTCAGCAACCCATGTTTGTTGTAAGAGGCAATGGAACTAACGGGATCGAGTGGTCAGGCTCGCTGTCTTGGTTGACACATGTCATCGTATCTCAACTGCGTAGATCGATGCTCATGCTGTTGATGACTGGATTATCTGGTCCAGACTCGATTATTTACAGACCACCGTCATACAGCTGGAATATTGCTGAGTGCGATATTAAACAACAAACAAAGTGTGTATCTGTTTGGTGATGTTTATTTCCAATTAGATGCACATAGTAAAAGGTTTCATCATTCGTCCAGTGTGATCGTCACTATGTTCAATTTGTTTCCGGAGATAAAACGAACTAAGACGACTGCATGTTTTGTCTGTTAATAATTATCGTTTTTTAAAGTAATGTTTATTACTTTCGAACTGTTCAAAATATATTCATAATTTGCGGGAACATATTAATTACACATGCATCTGAAAAGTGGTTATTGATAAAACAGTATTTCTCTTACTGGGTTGTCTCAACATTAATCTGAATGGCTTCATTTCAGGGTTCAACCTAGCCTTCATCGTCTATCCCCAGGCTGTGTCAGCACTCCCATGGCCACAATTGTGGTCGGCCTTGACCTTTCTCATGTTGATGTCCTTGATGATTGACTCCATGGTAACAGCACGTCTCTACTTGAAAATGAGAATAATTGATGAAATAATCATATAGTGTTTTAGTTGGGTTTTTTATCTGTTCCCATACATTTACACACTGTTTTTCATTTCATTCCCCAGCCAAATAGCTGGAATATTGTTGAATGAGACGTTAAACAAAACCCAAAAAAGATTATTTCGCGCAGGGCCCCGTTCTGCAAAGCAAACACAGAATGTGTTCACCCTAGCGCTGAGATCGCTTAGTGGAACACAACCCTGGACGAAAGCAAGTGAAACATTGGTCTTGTGTTCAGTTTGTGCCAGCATCAATGCGATGAATAGCTTCTCTTTTTACAACAGCATACGGAAATCCATGTGGTTTGTGTCTTTGTCGTCTACAAAACAAGAAAGGATCAGAAAGTCTCGGCTGAGGCCAGCTTCCGTGTGAAGCTACAAAAACTGATGAAGAGGAGACTTAATTGGAATAAACCCAGTCTGTCCCAGCCAGCTGTCATCCAAAGACTCGTTGCTCTGCATGAAAAGTATGTAGTTATTCCCACTGAAAAGGCCTCAGATAACATAATCCTTATATGTAAATTATCATTACATAAATTGTTTGATGAAAGAGCTTGGTATACGTGACATATCAAATAATGCCACATGTAAGGCCAGTATGTTAACTGAGGAAGCAATCGGCCTAAACCATTCAACGGTGCCATCAACGTTTGGCTAAACTCTAAACCCTGAAGACATGGTCATTCCTCTTTTGTACTCACAAACAGTCTGGATTTCAAAACTTCATAAAATCCGTACAGGGAGAAATTTATTGCTGGTTCCAACAAATGTACCACCAAACCCTTGTCTCAGAGATTGACCATAATCCTTGACACTATCAAAGAAGATATTTGAGGCAAGCGGAATTAATACCATGTGGATTCTAAAAAACACAAAGGATTTGCTTACATTTGTTCAATCTCAGAAGCGGACCGCTTCAAAAGATTTGATTTTCAACATTGTATACCACAACCCCACATAACAAACTTAAGGAAAAACTTCATTTCCTGATTCATGGGGCTTTTGTAAACAAACGTACATATCTATCGTCAGAGGTTCAGAACAATTTGTTAAAAAATGAAAGCATATGTCATTTGAAGTTTACCGAGAAAACAATATGTGAAATGCTGGACTTTTGCATTGACAACATCTTTGTGAAATTTGGAGGTAAAACACTTAACCAAAAAGTAGGCATCCCCATAAGCACCAGCTCCCGTCCTTGCGGATATGTTTCCTTATGCATATGAGTCAGAATTTCTGCTTGGGTTGGCAAAATCAAAACAAGGTCAACTGGCCAAGAAGTTGAACTTAAGCATCCGATACATCGATGATTTAATATCATTCAATTACCAAGTCACCAATTTATCCACCTGAACTTGAAATTAAGGAGACAAGTGAGACTGCCTCAACTTTTTCATATTTGTCCGAGTGACAAAAATTTCTCCACAAGGCTGTATGACAAAAGGGATGATTTCAACTTTCCAATAGTCAACTTCCCCTTCATGTCGAGCAATATTCCAACAGCTTCAGCCTTTGGTGTTTACATTTCACAACTTTTGAGGTTCAATCTTTTAATCAGGATTTTAATGAGCGTCATGTCACTCTTGCTCAGAAGTTGTTTGATCAAGGTTACAACATTCAAGGCCTCAGCAAAGCTTTCAAGAAATTTTATGGTAGACATGTGGAGGAAAATCCAAATGATGTCCGATGCAATTCCCTATGTTGACTTATACCATACGTTCCCGAATTATTTCATCTCTTCGCTAAAATGGCTTTGTGCAAGTTGGTCCAGAACTACAGAAAGACAGATTTCTTAATACTGTTATATTTATTGAATTGTATGCAAAGTTATATGCAGGAAAATACTATTGGGCAGAGAGAACAGTATATTGATCTGAAAAAAGTTGGTATTTGACATACGACCATCACATACAGAAGTGGCTGCAATCATGTTGAAACGTGTATAGTCTCTTAAAATATAACCATTAGGTGTTTATTCCCCGGGGTACGTCATACCAAACAAATGTTACTTGTTACACTGCCTGGTGCATGGTATTTAAGTAATAAAATAATAACTGGTAGGATCATAGTCTGTATTCTGTGTCGGAGTGGGGATCCATGTTAAACTGCAGCCGACCCAGTAGGAACCGTCCACTGGCATCAGTTTACAACAAATTGTTCTTATTATGAAGATAAGTTGTTTTTCGCTTTATGCTTCCAATAGGGCAATGTTTGCTCTGTATAACGATACACCTTATGTGGTGTGGTGTGATGTGGTGTATTTGAATGGTTGTTCTTAATATTTAAAACATTTTTCAGTGTGATTATACTACTTTATAGTTTTCCCAGAAATTATTGAGAAATATTTGTTTTCTAATACTGGTAATGGAATGTTAACATAGGTGTTACATTATGAAGCAAGATAATCAATATTGGCGGCAACTCGTGTAGGCTTAAGAATGAACCTTACTACATCAAGAGTTATCTCCCCTGGTGAAGCAGACGGCTTCCTTTGTTGAAGTGGCAGATTTGACAGCGGAAGAAAAATGAAAGCTCGTTCTAGATGATTTTGAAAGGGGCGCGACGAGTTAGCTGGTAGACATGACATTCGTCTGTCTACAGTATACAGACCTTTGAAGAATATTCAATCAGGAGTTGGGATTGAGAACAAGACAGAGGCAGGGAGGCCAAGGAAGTTCAGTACTACGTATGAATTGGGGAAAGCTGGAAATCATAGAGAATATCAGAAATGAGACGATTAATAGAGGAAGTTCTCAGGTATGTAATGAAACCCAAAAATTACAAAGACTTAACTGGGTGAAGCGCGGAATTCCCTAACCATAGACGAAAGATGCACAAAAAAACAACCTTTAACTGGTGTAGGGCTCACAAAAATCAAGATTGGGATAATGTTTTCGTTTCTGATGAAAGTTCTGTCTGTTTTTTTCCGAACTGTGAGAAAATATGGACAAAAGATACCGTTAAACCTATCTACCAACGCCCAAAACATTTCACTTGTGGGGCGAGATATCACCACGTGGAGTGACGCTGTTGTGTATTGTCACTGGAAATGTGAAGAAGGAACGCTATGTTGACATCATAAATGGTTACCTCCTTCCAACGGCCGGAACACTGTACGAAGATTGCATTCTCCAGCATGACAACGACCCAAAACACACTGGGATACACAAAACATGCAGCGGTTGTCGGACGAAAATGTTCAAATTTTAGAATGGCCAGCCCAGATCTTAACCCTACTGAGAATGTGTGGGGACTAATGAATAGACAGATTAAACCGAAATGGGCTTAGAAATATTGAAGATATGAAGGAAGAAGTGGTCGAATATTGGGATACGCTATCAAATGATTTCCTACAAACTTTGACTGGCAGTGTACCTAGGCGCATTCAGTCGTTTATTGCAGGGCAAGGAGGTCTCAATAAGTACTGAGAAGACACTTAGGCTGTAAGAGAATCATAGCTGAACATATTCATTTAAGTAAAACTTCTGTAGTTTATATACATGTATTAGATATTTTCCGAAACAGTTTTCTCAATAATTTCTGGGAATACTATATATTCAGATACCCAGCTTTGAAATTGTCGTGACGGCTTTGACGGATCAGCTCCAGGTTTGGCAAACCACAGATGTCTCACTGTGTGTTCAGTGCTGCTGTCTTCATCGTTGATTGCTCTTCTGTTCATGACTCGGGTAGGGATTTATAGAAATATATATTCTCGTTATAAATTGGTTACATTTTAAACCACACAAATCCTAATAAGAGCATTCCACGAAAAGACGACGTGAAATTCATTCTGACCATCGGTTTTTGGACCAATTTATTCTTGAAAAGCTCAAAGCATATTTGGACATTGAATTTTATTACTGGCGTTTTTCCGTCCGACATCTTCGTACTTGCAGTGTCATGCGAAAAGCAGCATATGTTTTATTCCAATAATCTGTTTTGCAAATGTGTTCGTAGTTTTTTAAAGCTATGGGGCTGTGGGGTAGCCTAGTGGTTGAAGCGTTCGCTCGTCACGCCAAAGACCCGGGTTCGATTCCCAACATGGGTACAATGTGTGAAGCCCATTCTGGTGTCCCCGGACGTGATATTACTGGAATATTGTTAAAAGTGACGTAAAACTAAACTCACTCACTCACTATTAAAGCTATGTTATTCAAACTTTTATTGCTGTTCCAACACCTTCACAAACATTTGAACAGAATTTGTATGACAAAAATCAAACTTTCAATCATCCTGGTATCTATAAACAAATGAGCTTTTTGCTTCAAACATCGGAACAAATAATACTATACTCAAATAATACTAACAATTTAAGGAAACTATAGGATATTTTGTTCTACTTTCAGGGTGGGATATACGTCCTAACGTTGGTGGACTGGTACGCTACTTTCCCCTCCCTCGTTTTCTTCGCAACAATGGAATGCATCGCGGTCAATTTCTGTTATGGTATGGTTTTCCTCCTCCTAGTTTTTCTTCTTTCTCTCCTTGTTTTCTTTTCCTCTTCCTCATTGTTTTCCTTCTTCCTCCCTTGTTTTCTTCTTCCTCTTCTTCCTTGTTTCTTCTTCCCGTCCTCGTTTTTTCTTTTTCTTCTCCTTCCTCCTCCTTTTTTTTCTTCTTCCGTCATGTTTTCCTCTTATGCCCCATTGTTTTCTCTTCCTCATTGTATTTTTCTTCCTCCTGCTTGCTTTCTCCTTCCTCGTTTTTCTTCTAACTTCTTGTTTTGCTTCTTCTTCCTTGGCTTTTTCATTGTATTTTTCCCTCCTTGCTTCTCTTCCCCTCCTTGCTTTTCTTCTTTCCCTCCTTGTATGTCTTCTTCCCTCCTTGTTTTTCCTGTTCCTCCTAATTGTTTTTCTCCTTCCTCCTTGTTTTTCGTCTTCTTCCTGCTTGTTTTTCTTCTACCTCCTTGTTTTTCCTCTTCCTAATTTGTTTTCTTCGTCTCCTTGATTTTCTTCTCCCTTCTCCTTGTTTCTTCTTCCCGTCCTCGTTTTTCTTCTTCTTCTTCCTTTCCTTTTCTTCAGAATTGAAACAGTAAGGCTGCGTCCTGTAAATTAACGAAATCTTGACACTGATATGTGTTATCAGTGATGATCCACGCAAACGATGTAAAGTTGCATGAATTCAACGAAACCCTCACCAAAAGATCGCACTTTTAAGCAACGCTTCCGTGTAAGAATAAGAAACTATCAATCAATCCTCAGTAAAAAAGATCGTTATGATACGGAAGCGTAGTAGGGCCACGGTGAAAGATTTTTTTGGTCTTACTATCTCCTACGTAGTACTTAATATCTCCTACGTAGGACTTAGTATCTCCTACGTAGGAGTTAGTATCTCCTAAGTGGGTATCTCCTACGTAGGACGTAGTATCTCCTACGTAGGAGTTAGTCTCTCCTACGTAGGACTTAGTATCTCCTACGTAGGAGTTAGTATCTACTAAGTGGGTATCTCCTACGTAGGACGTAGTATCTCCTACGTAGGAGTTAGTCTCTCCTACGTAGGACTTAATATATCTCCTACGTAGGACTTCATATCTCCCACGTAGGACTTAGTATCTCCTACGTGGGACATAGTATCTCCTACGTGGGACTTAGTATATCCTACGTAGGACTTAGTATCTCCTACGTGGGACATAGTATCTCCTACGTAGTACTTAATATTTCCTGTAGGAGATGATCGATATACGTTTATATGGATTAATCTGGAACGGTCGACTTAAAGCCCCAGCCACGCACAGAATCTCCTGTTTCACTGTTTCAGTCACTGTAAGAGTCTACAGTCATTCGTTTCATTCATTATTAGTGTCTACAGTTATGTGTTTCATTTACTGTTAGAGTCTACTATCATGTGTTTCAATTTACTATTAGAGTCTACTGTTTCCTTCACTATTAGAGTCATGTGTTCAACTAATTGTTGCACATTAGTACTGTGTTGGACCGACTGTTATACTTTACTGCCTTGCGTTCAGTTTGCTCTACTATTACGCGTTGCAGTTAGTTCACTGCTATATGTTGCACTTTGTTACACTTTACTATTATGCATTGGATATTTCAGAGGTCGTTGCACATGAATCATGATCTGCGTGTACAGACGTGTCTTAGACTATAGGTGGCAATCTATGTGCACTAATCTCCTTATATTTATACATATTACTATAATGACATTTCTTTGCCTTTTGAATTTCGTATTGTTTTACGCCGCACTCAACACTTGTCCACCCCAGTCAAGTCAACCTGTAAACAATTACGAATAAAACCGCAAACGAGCGTTGCATCCGATCCAACCTAGCCCTATAAAGACAAGCAACAACTTGCGGAGGTCGTGTTATAACCCGAGTTTCATATCACAACCTCACCCCAACCATCCCACCCACCTGTGTGTGTGTGTGTGTGTGTGTGTGTGTGTGTGTGTGTGTGTGTGTTTGTGTGTGTGAATAGATGTATGTATGATAGATTAAACATAACCATACCCAAACCTCCATAACTGCAATTAGAACAGGGTCCACGTCACCCTAACGTAATACACACACAATAACACTGTACAGTAACACTGCGTTAGTGTCATGAATATTCACTGACTCACATTTCGACTATCTAACGTCCTGCATAGCCAAACATTTCTCAACTTAATAACCATCCTTAAAAAGGATATATTAAGTCCTACGTAGGAGATACTAAGTCCTACGTAGGAGATAGTAAGTCCTACGTAGGAGATAGTAAGTCCTACGTAGGAGATGCTAAGTCCTACGTAGGAGATATTAAGTCCTACGTAGGAGATACTAAGTCCCTACGTAGGAGATATTAAGTCCTACGTAGGAGATGCTAGAGTCCTACGTAGGAGATAGTAAGTCCTACGTAGGAGATTGTGACTTAAAATATTTTTCACCGTGGCCCTACTACGCTTCCGTATTATGATGCTATTTCTAAGTGTCAGAAATATTTGATTTAAGTATGATTTTGGCTATGCATAGATCAGTCAGGATGTTGGCAATGTTAATTATTTCATATCCTTGTTTAAGCAGAGACTTTCGGATATAATTCTAACGAATGTTTTACTCCTCCCAATTTAAGACACTTTTAAATGTTGGCAGATATTTAAATTCTGATGTTCCTTTGAGTCTCAGATCTGCACTGTCCAAATTTAGATGTGTTAATTCTAATTTAGCAGTTGAAACTGGAAGACACAATAAAGTTAATTACAATGAGAGATTATGTTTATTTTGTAAATTGAATGACAAAAATGTTATTGAAGATGAATTTCATGTACTCCTTAAGTGTGAACGTTTTCCTGATTTAAGGTTATGATATATTTAGAAATATTTGACTGATTTTGATCCAAATGCCAATTTTATCAACATTATGAAATCACTTTTAATGTATCATTAAAGATGTTAGAATTTGTTTGTTTCATGTACTTTAGCGCATTAGAAATGTTCCTCTTACATAGCATGTGCACTGAATCATCAATAATACTGTAGAATGGGCCTGTGGCCTTTTACTGAGTAAACTTCTGTCGGTCTGTCGGTCTATTTCTAAGTGACGTTTAGTACTTCTCACTCAATCCCCGACAGAAGACTTCACTATCTACAATCCCATCCATGTGAAGGTCGGACCTTTCGTTCAACCCTCAACAGAAGATTTCTATATTATTGCGCAATTCTCTGTGAGGCTTAATCAATCAACCTCTTTATGTGATACACATGTTGTAATGTTTGTACAGGAACACAACAGCTTCAACAAGACATACGAACAATGTGGGGCAAGACCGCACCTCGATGGATCAGCTTCTGCATGCGCATCGTGTGCCCATTGCTCCTGTTGGTATGTACACCTGTTTGTCAGGGTTTTGTCGCTAATATTTACAGATCTGCTACATGAACCTGCCTTCATCGCATGGGAGTGTATACGATGTGTTGGACTAGCAATTATGTTTGAAAGGACGGGTCTGCTCTGTTTGAAATACATGTGTCAAGAATGATTAGTTCCCAATGGAATTAGTTCCGCCAGGAACATATATTATTCGCGCAAATCTATCCCTCCCAGTCAAATTGAGGATACGTAAGTGGAACAATTTTGCTTTGATTAAGAAAAATCAGTTTGTATATTTTAGGACCAGATTACATTTAGATAACAGTGTTAGGGTTAGGGTTTAAGTTATGGTTAGGGTTAGATTTACGGTTGAAAGAATTAGGGTTACTTTAAGAGAAACTCTTCACTTGGAAATATATTTTGGACCACAAAACACTGTGTTATGGGGGCAAATACGCCAGATAATTCAGTACAAAGGAAATGTTCCTTACTGGACCAGAAACTGTATGGTACTCGGCTGTGTAATTTCAGCATCTTCCTTAAATGATTGCGATCATGCTGTGTATTGTCCTTACCTGTGAGGAGCGGTGGGGTGGCTAAGTGGTTAATTATTCTTTCATACCGCCGAAGCCACGGGTTCAATTCGTGACATGGATACAATGCGTGAAGCTTTTGTCTTTCGTCCCCGACGTGATATTGCTGGAGGCGGTGTAAAACCATACTAACTCTCCATAACTCAGCTATATGGTGGCGGTATGTAAATAATAGAGTTTGAACCAGACAATCCAGTGATCAACAGCATAAGCCTCGATCTACACAAGTGGGATACGATGGCGTGTGTCAACCATGTCAGCAAGACTGACCACCCGATCCCGTTAGTCGCCTGAAGATCAATTCTAACCGGATCTTCACGGGTCACTCCCCATAAGGTGATCGAGACTCCTTTATAAGGTCCAAAAGTAACTATGGTATTTCGAATGTGAAAATACACTGTCTAGTGTTATCTCGTTAGAAGTGGGGATAATGCTGCTAAAACGTCTTGGTCCAAACTTTGAACATCAACTTTGAAAACCATCTTGAATGCCGATATGGAGCTTTTCATTATTAATCACGCGATCATGCGTGAAGCCCATTTCTGGCGTCCCCTTCGTGATATTGCTGGAATATTGCAAAAAACGGCGTGAAACCATACTCACTCCTCCCTCAGCAGTGACTAAATAACAGGATATTATCTTTTTGTTCCAGGTTATCTTCACCTTCTCTCTCTACTCGTACCGACCTCCTCAGTACGCTGAGTACGTCTACCCCACCTGGGCCACCGTCGTGGGCTGGATGATCTCCATGGCTTCCATCCTTCCCTTCCCCGTCTTCTTTGTTTGGACAGTGTACCACACAAGCGGAACCACGGTCGTAGAGGTCAGACCCTAACGCTTTGATATTCTGGGGATGGGGGTGACTGGTGACTCGTGGGTGGGACGTTAGGACATATATTCCACCCTGAAACACCTGAATTGTTATCACAATGTGAAACAATACTGAATCTTACTTTTGCGCAAAGGAAGGTGTCGTAAGAGGCGACAAACGGCGATCGGGTGGTCAGGCTCGCTGATTTGGTTGACACGTCATCGTATCACCACTACGGAGATCGATGTTCATACTGTTGGTCACTGGATTGTCTAGTCCAGACTCGATTATTTACAGACAGCTACCATATAGCTGGAATACTTGTAAGTATTTAAAAAAAACAGCCAGCGTAAGGAAGGACAAAGTTATCCTTTTCGCAAACACTTGCTGTTATCACAATTTGAAGCAATACTGAGTCCTTGTTTTGCGTGAGGAAGGACATAATTTCATTTTCGCAAACATTTTGTCTTCACAAAGTTGTTATATAGATGATATTATATGAGTGTCCATGGCATGCTATGTTTATGATACGGGTGCCTAAATGTTGGTATTTCTCGAGCGAGAGCGAGGTGAAAATATTCCGATATTTAGGCACGAGTGTTGTAAACATAGTATGGTAAAGGCACGAATATAATATTCTATTACCGAAGTTGCCAAATTGAGCAAAATACACCCAAATCTACTTTCAAACATAGGTTGGCTACCTGCCCCCGTTGCATGTAGAACGCAACGTCATAGAAGAAAGCGTGACGTCATAGCATTGTTCATGACGTCACGTCATCATGACAAAGTGATATATGGCCCATGGGCATCGTATGAAAAATATGAACCCCGATATTTTCGCCCTCGTAGGTAATAAAAATATGTATCTACCACCTTTGATTGAAATACCCATATGTTCCACATGTTGTACACGCAAGGTCAGGGGAAGGCTAATCACGTTTTGGTGTATATTTCATTCAACACACGTATGTGTAAATGTATGTATAAAGGCCAAACTTAATGTCAATTTTCCATAGAGACAGGTGCGCGTTAAATGCAAATATGAGGAAATACGTGAAATGGATAAATGACAGATTAAATATACGGTGAAATATATTCCTGAGTAATTGGAATTACTGAGACATTAGAGTGATGCGATAGTTAAATGTTTCACATCCATTTTATCACCCTATATGTGAGGGCGAGTAGATTGAATTTTTAAAATATATCGTATTTATATCCTACAACACATCACAATTTAATTCTGGACACCCAAAGTCCAGAAACTCTCTGCACTGTGGCCACTTGCTGCCAAAGGATTTTACAAAATTAAACATGTAGTTGTCTTGAATATATGATAAGAATGAAAACACCTTTTTGTTTTCAAAAACTCTAAATTTAAACTCGCTCGCCCATGGACGAGAATATTTACTGTTGCTCAAAATACATGTTTTTTTCGGAGGTTATAAATGAATGAAAGTATGTTTTAAATTAAATTGTGACGTGCTCTACATTATCCCTCTTTAAATACAGTGCGAGCCTGCTGTTACAGAGTTGTGTAGCCGACGCCACATTACTAATTATTAATGCTGTTAATGCTTATTTTTTTCAGAAACTTGAAAAAGCGATCCGACCAAACAAAAATAAGGGTGGCCGAATACATACTGATAACGAGAATCAGGACGTCAGCTTTCCTACCATGCTGCAGGAGAGTTTGTGTGACAATACAGATCTGGGGGTAGAAGAAGTAGAAAATGCTCGCAGTGTTGAAACCAATATTATCAACTTATGACCTCCTTATTGTCCCTCTCAACAAGTTTTTGATTATCATATCACATTGCTTCACTTTCCGCAATCCCCATATGAGGAAGCAAGAGGGTTTACAAAATGGTAAACCCTCACTAACAACTGTAACGTTGCAGTGATGAAAAAAAAGAAACCAAACAACCCTCAGAGAGAATTTATTGCCATGGTTTCAATTAATATTGAAGGTGAGAGTCATAGACCGGCCTTCCTTTCACAATCTTTCCGAGCAGAGCATTTTACTTCTTGGTTGTTTGCATTCTTTTCAGGTGTTTCAATCTAACATTATTCCTCCACTTTCCTGGATTTAGCACAAACAAAGTCTCTCACAGGTGCTCTCTGATTAATATAGACAAACAGCTTCACTTCTATGACCTGAAATACATTTGATGAAATATGGACAGTGTTCCTCTGTTTGCTTGTTTATACTATGCAAACTGTCATTTACATTATTACTATTACTAAATGTAGTTTGAAATGTACACTGATGTTTGATATAAATTACCTGTCTGTACGCATATAGTCTGCTCATCAACATTGCTTTGGTACAATCGATGTGGCTGTAGTTGCCTTCAGAGAATGGTTGCTGATGCCAACTGCTCTCCAGTGAGTGAGTGAGTTTAGTTTTCGCCGCACTCTCAGCAATATCCCAGCTATATGGCGGCAGTCTGTAAGTAATCGAGTCTGGACCAGACAATCCAGGGATCAACAGTATGAACATCGATCTCCGCAATTGGGATACGATGACATGTGTCAACCCAGTTACCGAGCCTGACCAGCCGATCCCGTTAGTCACCGACAAGCATGGGTTACTGAAGATCAATTCTAACCCGGGTCTTCACGGGTCACTGCTCTACAAATGCGCCTGACGGCATCTTGGATCAAGTTATGACCAAACGGAATCCCGTGAAACCATTCTTTTTCTTTGTTTTGTTTCAGTGGAGTAGATAGAACGCACCCTTCCTACCTAGGCTTTTGGGGCTGAAAACAAACATGTGGCAATATATACTGGCAACATAAAGAAACTGTGCACACTGAAAATATAAATATAGGCACACAGCGTCTTTATACATAAATACAAGTGTGAACACAGCAAGTGTTGGAGACAATCAAACGCTCATGAACGTGCCAGGCGACGTGACGTCATTGATGGTGGCCTATGGACTTGCAATGTGTTACTGCACGTGCAGCACGTGCAGTCGCTCACAACATGTGAAACTCAGAAATTGCAGTCACTGTCGAAAGCTTGATCGTTGGTCATTCAAACGTTCACAAATTCACATGAGAAGTCACATGCACATCATGCCAAGATTAACATCTGCTCAATGTCAAGAAGCTATTGGAATGGTTCGAGCAGGAATGAGCCCACAACAGGTGGCATCACATCTCAATGCCATCGTAACTCGATGTCTGCATTGACCAGGCGTTATGGAAACAGTAATGACGTCACCGACCACCCACGTTCTGGGCGTCCCCGACGTAACGACGCCAAGACAGGGCAGATAAATTCGGGTGGCTCATCTCAGACACAGGTTGCAGACGGCAGTGACCACGTCCCAAACCATTCCCCAAGCCTTCAATGCTCATTTGGTAGCCTCTGGGCGTCGTCGATGCACTGCTGTGCTTCACGCACATGGCGGTCATACCCGTTATTGACTTTGTGACTTCGTCATGTGACCACCTACTCGATTTTGAACTTCTGACGTCATCGTTGCGGAGTTTGTTCATGTTCTTTTGACATGTTGTTGAGGTCCGATACTTCAGCTTATAAAGTGTCTCTATCATTTCGTCTTTTTTGTGTTGTATTCTAATTCAGAAGGAATTTTCTGTGTGCGCACTTTCTTTATGTAGCTAGTATATAATAACACACTTGCTAAAAAATATAATTGCAAAATATGTTCTGGTCAAAACGTTACTGAAACTCACAACAGAGATTTGTACTTCTCGTACATGCGGACATACCATCAAGCTGGTTCGTCAGTATTCTCATGGGCCCGTACTTCTTCCCCTTAATTTCCTCTGGTTCAGTCCAACGGGTTGGTCTTCGACACGTCTTCAAAGAGGAGAAAACGTCTACCGTTACCGTCAGTATGGGGCTGGTAATCTGAGGGCTGCTTACTATTCGCAGACTCATATGTTCTTTTCCACCCCTCAGAGCAAAATGTAGTCCTGTGAAATATTAAAATTATTACATTTAAGGTGAACTCTAATTTCGATGAAACCCATATAAAATGTTTTATGCGATGTTATGATGAATTAAGAAAGTTGGGTTTTTTCAATACCAATAATTAGGAAATTTTGTTGGGAACTAATTACTTAAAACTAACAAAATGGTCACGAATTAGGTACAAACCAAATACGAGTATGCTGCGACTGATATATTATTGGGTGTTTGAGAACTGTGGATAAATTGTCAATTCAATACCAGTAAACATGTAGTCACCTGTAAGGTATTGTACCATACCGAGAAGCTTCTGGGGAGTGTAATCACTGAGAATATTTAGGTCCAAAAAGAAAGATGTGTTCCTCTACGAAGGAGATAACTTCTGTTGATTTGTCCCTAGACTCTGTCCCATATTGGAACAATGACTGCTATATTTTAAGACATCTTGTTCACACGATGACAATTTACAAACACATATTCAACAGCCTTCGACTTTAAGTCTTTCTTTTGTTTGCCGACACTAATATCAATCAACAACCATGTTCAAGACAAGCTTTCAACAGGAATGTAAGAATATTTGATTTTACTTGGGGTGAAGAAGAGAACGACCCATACTACTATTCCGTCAAAATCTAGCCTGAATTAATAGAACATTTGAAAACGGAAGTCGAATCAAAACGGGCCATCAAATGGGAACTTTGTACCCAGTTCAAATTCAGTAAAAAAGATAGGTCGGGTCAACAGTCTTATGTTGAACACTTCTTTTACAAACCAAAATGTCCCAACTGCCTATTAACCATTGAAAACATGGTTGATGACATGTGTTTTGTGAACTGCGTGTTAAAAGCTCATTTGTTCCCTGTTCAATCCCATCTGGTCAGAGAACAAGTGAATCAGACCACACGAGTTAGACTTTAACGGTTGTGCATTCCCCATGAGTCTCAAACATATTTCTAAATTTGAAAAAGCAAACGATCTCAGTATCAATATGTATGGCATTGATGAAGATGATAATCAGCACCATGTTGTCTTTCCTTTACGAGGCAGTTCCAATATGAACCATTTACCCACAGAACGTCAGATTTATCCCCTGTTAACTACAGAAGTAGATGAGGAAGAGTCAGACTAACCTCCTATATCTCAGTATGTTCGGAACACCAGTTTGCCAGTTTTGGTCAGAAAAGCAAATATATCTGTCGAAAATGTTTGTGGACTTTCACGTCCAAAGACAGATTAATACAACATACCTCTTACTGTTATGACAAAGCGCAATGGGGCGGTGGGGTAGCCTAGTGGTTAAGGCGTTCGCTCATCACGCCGAAGACCCGGGTTCGATTCCCCACATGGTTGCAATGTGTTAAGCCCATTTCTGGTGTCCCCCGCCGTGATATTGCTGGAATATTGCTAAAAGCGGCGTAAAACCAAACTCACTCGCTCACTCACTAATGTATTATAATGCCTGAACCAGATAAAGCCTTTCGAACATTTAGGTCACTATGGTAAAATGGTTAAAGCCCACTTTGTAATCTACCGTGATTTTGAATCCGTGCTGGCACCTTTAGAACACAAAGAGATATAAGAGCACCGTCCCTGTGGTTACAGGTATCAAATCGTATATTGGGAATGTAACTTGTACTCTTTTCCATTGAAAGCCTATAACGAGGAACAGACTGCTCAAAATTTCATGAAACAACCTTTGGAGCATTACCATCAAATCATGGAAATTTTAAACCATCCCTTTGACAAATGAGGAAAAGTTAGCTTTAAATTTGGAAACCCATTGCTATCTCAGTGGACAGGAAGCACAGTAGGACGAGAGATGTATCGATCACGATCATTTGACGGTCGAGTCAGGAGTCTGTGTCACAATTTTTGCAATGTTAACTCCATCAAATCCATATTTGGAATGTCATTTGTCTTAATGCTTCATGCTATGACAACCATTTCATTCTTCAAGCTGCATAATTATTTGCTGACCGAAAATTGACGTGCATAGGTAAAAATTCTGAACACTTCATGTTTCAAATTAGTCATCTTCGTATTTGGACAGTTACACATTTTTTATTACCAGTTTGCAAACTTTGGCTGACAATTTAAGAAGCAAAGGTCAAGAATAATTTAAATATTTGGCAAAGAACTATCCTGAACATGTGGATTTGTTGACTCGAAAATTGACCTATTTTGGTGAATACGTGGACTATTTAAAAAAATTGATCGGAACAGACTTCCCAAGGCAGGGAGATTTTTATTCTTCCTTAACAGAAGAAACCATTAAATATCAAGACTATGTTTTTGCTCAACACATTTGGGATACTTTCAAAATTACATCGGTGAGAGAATTTATGGAATTATATGTTGCTGTTGACATATTGATTATGAAGGTTTTCGTGTCATGTGTCTATGCTGTCATAAGTTAGAACAGTGTTAGTACTTCACTCTCCCTGGAATGGCCATGGATGCATGTCTGATGACAGGGGTGATTCTGGATCTCATGACTGATCCCAACATGTACGGCTTTGTCTTCAAAATGGTGAGAGGAGGTGTGGCTGGAATCAATCATCGTCATGCCGAAGCCAACCACAACACATGACCCGTCCAAATCTTACTTGTTCTATTTTGACATAAATAATCTGTATGGTGCAGCCATGACTTGCCCTGGGAGTACTGCACTTTACCGGGCGCACTTTTTCAGATTAATTAGCGTTGCTGGGGTTCCCTAACCCTAACCCTAACCCCTAATCCTAAGGATCGTAAAGGGTGCCTAACCCTAAGGATCGTAAAGGGTGGCATACCCTTACCCTAAACCCTAAACCTAAGGATCGTAAAGGATGGCATACCCTAACCTTAAACCCTAACCGTAAGGATCGTAAAGGGAGCAGAGAGGGCTGCGCCCGGTCAAGTGCATTCTGCCGACCCCGAAGGTGACATGGATTACATTTTAGATTGTGATTTGGAATATCCTCGTCATCTTCACTCCGTCCATCAATCGTTGCCCCCTTGCTGCCACCAAAGAAAGCATTCCTTACGAAGACTTGTCATCATCAGCAATTGCTTAAAGAGCTTGGTATCAAAAGGAAGAAGCCCACGGGAACCAAACTTATCTCGACACTGAAAGACAAACGAAATTACATGTATTTTGCACTTTGCAGCAATATTTACATTTGTTTTGAAACTGAAAAAGTTCTCAAAGTTTTGAAATTAACTCAGTCTCCATGGATGAAATCTTACATTGAGTTTAATACTCAAAAACGAAAAGAAGCCACTGACGACTTTTCAAAAGAATTGTTTTGTTGCTTTCTAATGCCGTTTATGGGAAACGAAATGTCAGAAATTACAAGCAAAGTGACTAAATCATGACGGAGGAAAGTAGGCACAGATATACGGCGAAGCTCGTGCCTGTGGGCTTCTCCTTGTTGGAACATGCTGAAAGCTTATTCTACGATTTTCATTACAATGTCTGGTTAAAGAATATCCTAGCGAGCACATACACGTCCTCATGACTGACACAGATAGTTTGTTTTATCAAATCTGGTCACCCGTGGGCTCTTCTCTCAACAATCCTTAAGAGACTTTATGCTAGCTCACCTTCACCTCTGTGATACCTCAAACTCTCCCGAAGACAACTCACTTCATTCGATGGAAAGTAACAAAGCCATTGGTCTGATGAAAGATGAAGTGGGTGGTCAAAGTATCCGATTGTTTATAGGACTTCGATCCAAAAACTATATCTTTATATTTGTAAAAACAAAATTTTAGCTTCTTTCCCGGTCAATCCAAGTCCTTTCACGAAATCATTAGAGGATGCTATAAAAGGAAGGAAATATGGATATTTCTTGATCGATGATTCCCCTTATGTCGATGAACACTATGCAGGCTTATGCACAGGCATAGTTCCTGAAAAAGTGTGAACCGCATACTTACCTAAAGAGCTATATAAATAAAATAGGAATGGACTTTGGTCTGACAAGAGAGGATGATTGCGATAAGTAGGGGAAAGACAAGGAATATTGGCGGATCATAGCATCTCGCTCCCTTGTGGATCATGAAGCCAACACCCTATAAAAGTCGTCGGCTGAACAGGGATGCGTTCATTTGCCATTGAAGTGAGGGAATGATAAGGCATCATCATTTACGACCTATTACAATAACATGTGTCTTTCCTATACATGTTGGAACAAGTCAACGCGCAGCGGAGGAAAGCATTGCTGATGCATCTGTCACTCGAACAATCCAAGGCTATTATTACCATGATTTATAACATTCTGAGAGAAAACATGCCCCTGTCCGACTCTGACAAACTCGACTACGACGATATAAATATCTCATTAGGACACCAACCAGCAAGGCTGTGAGAAGTCGGTAGAAACGGGAGCTGTTCATCTCTCATCGTTTGATTTTCTGCATTTGCATAAGAGCATTGGTCACTTCTAGTCCCCTTTGAAAAAAACAATGAGCACGGCAATGATTCTGCTGACTGACCAAGAAGAACAGAAGCACAAGAACAAGACACCAATTCAGAATGCTCAGGCAGTGCTGACTGAAGATCAGACACCGCCTCAGAAGACAGTGAATGAAAGAAACGAGGACACTTTGACAGAAGGAGTTCAGGGTGAAAACCAACCTCGCCATGTCAGTGATCTCATGCTGCTACGAGTTCCCAATCTGCTTCTCAAAAACGTTTCTGCAGCGACTTGTTGATGTACAAAGTTGGCATGATCATATTTCTTTTTTCTATCTTTCTTTTACATCATGCTTCTATCAAAACTCACTTTGAACCCGAAGGTTGTTTGACAGTCAAATATGCCAATCATAAAGTGACTTATGTAAAATTAAAATTTCCCACCACCTCTTGGATTTACAAGAATTAAGAAATAAGCATGAATCTGATTACTCTAAAATTGTATGCAAAAGTTGTGATAGTAATTATATACTGAAAACGAATACCATGTAATATTTAAATGCAATGCATTTACTAATCTCAGAGGGGCGGTGGGGTAGCCTAATGGTTAAAGCGTTGTCTCGTCACGCTGAAGATCCGGGTTCGAATCCCCACATGGGCACAATGTGTGAAGCCCATTTCTGGTGTCCCCCGCGGTGATATTGCTGGAATATTGCTAAAAGCGGCGTAAAACCAAACTCAGTCAGTCAGTACTAATCTCAGAAATAAATATTTGTCTCCGCTGAATCAAGATATAATGCAGATCAAAATGATCACGACATGGCTAGCTTACTAGACTCAAACAATGTACAAACTCTCCATGCAGTTGCATCATTAATAAATCTAATATATTTTCTTACATCTGTAAAACTAAAATCTAAATCAAAGTGGCAAAAAAATTAAATTGTTGCATATCATTTTTTACACGGGGTTGCAAGGCCAACATATTGAATAAAACGTCTATCTGTTATTTAGAAATAATGTTTTAGTACTTTATTACACAGTTTACCTCTAATTTTCAGTTTTGTACAGATAAAATCTGCAGTTAACGCAGCTGCATCGATCGGAGTTGCCTCTCTTAGACCATCTCGCATTGTAAAATGTATGACGACAAGGTGAAGCGTTGTAAAATATCACAACCTAACCTCCTTCAAGTGTCAAGCTGTGTGATATTAAGCATGAAATATGTACACACAAATTCATACCTACGTACTTAAAAAAAACCCAAACCCCAAATCGATTAAATCAAAGAATGTGTGGGAGTCGATATTTCAGGAGGAAAACAATTTCCTAACACTTGAGCAAAGAGAAAAGAGCAAACTGGTTTCTTACATGGGTCATACACGTTGGGTACCGCCGTTTAAGTGTCGCTGGGACGTTGAATATACACAACCCATGTGGTATGGTGTAGAAATCAGTGAGTGAAACATGACGCTAGATTAGGGAGGAGTGAAATGTAAGTGAAATGTATGTTATGGAGTGAGTGAGTGAGATAATTGTAATAATGAACAAATAGAAATATTAGAAACCTACACTTAGATACTCAATATGTGGATCAGTAGGAGGAACCAGTCATGAAACACTTTACAGGGAAACGGGGTTTTGCTCACTGTCTGACTGACGACCATAAATTTTGTAAATTCCGTATAATGAATAATGGCCTAACTCCTAAATACCTGTCCTTATGGGTCCCATACAATATATTCAGCATATAACCTTCGTAACTAACGACTTTCAGACAAATGCAGGGTGCTTATACCAGTATTATCGATCTTTTCAGCCATCTGTTATTCAAGCTTGGAATGCACTAGATATTAATGCTAGAGATGTAGGTTTCTTATTTAGGTTTAAGCAATTGAATTCCAGAGCAATTAAGCTTTCTTAAAATTTTACATCCGGCGCCAATGCCAAGTGATTCTATCTAGGATTAGGCTCGGTTGTAGTGATTTAAAATCACATTTATTTAACAGATGTGTGATTGATGATCCCATCTGTGGCCTTAACAGAGAAGATGCTTTCCACTACTTTCTATGCTGTCCCCACTATGCCCAGTTCAGAATTGATAAATACTTTGTTGTTAACCACCTTAGCATATGTACTACACTCCACGGCAATGGTGATTCTTCTCCTTCAGCCAATGAAAACATTATACAATCAGTTAAAAATTACATCACTGAAACCTACCGCTTTACGGAATTTAAGTAACAACTTAAGAATATTAAATACACTTGGTATCTTGCTTTTTATCTTGATTTTGAAGTTTTTGAAGTCATTCATTGATGTCCGTTTCATAGAATCTATTAAAATTCTATACTGTTGACTTACAGCCATAGAGTTACTTCCCTTTGCAAACACTGTGTCCATCCTTGAACTTTGTATTTCAAAAGATTCTTGTACAACTGTTCATGCTCATGACTGTACCTGCCTGCTTCTTTGCTGGAATATAAAAACGTCAGCGAGCCTGACCACCTGACCCCGTTATTCGTCTTTTACGACAAGCATTGGTTGCTGAAGACCAGTTCATTCGAGGAATAAGATCCCTAGCATATCTTTTTCAAGGCATGACCTCTTTTGGGATGAGACGAAGGACCTGAGCATCAGGATTCAGACAAGTCTACAAAACAACACTTAAAACACTTAAATATCAGTACATAGTATAACCACTGAGACAAATTACATGAGGCTTGGAGGAAATATACAGAACCCGAAAACGTGTCTGATACAGAGCTAAAGCGATCTTGGTATTTTTTAAATGCTTCTTACAGAATCAATATTTCCAGTTGGATTGTGTTTGTGTTTACAAGTTAAACCGCAACCATCCCCCTTGCTCCCCGTCAGTGCGCAGGTGCTTGGTCACAAGAGTTCATTAAAATGATAACATCCAATTCAATTGAACAAGGCCTGTCTCAAGGCCTCTCTGTCACATTTCTTTCCTATCCTACAATAAAACTGACACGTAACACGTCGGATTGATGGCAACTAGACAATACGAAGGCTTTATTCAGTGTTTAAACTGACAACCACGGTTTACCGCCAGGCGTATCACATCACGGGATGGATACACACGTGATTTGAATTTGTACACTCTTCACAAAAAGAAACGCATAGGCAGTTTTTAGAAGAATTTATTGCCTTAGTTTAAGAGCAATTATGTCATGTAATTTCAATGGTTTAGAGGTGAAAATTCACACGTAGATAGACAAAGAGTTCGCCAACACAACAACCTGTTGCAAGACGAAGCAGACTGCGACTCCCCAGCTTCAAGGCGGCCTATGGCGATGTTTCAATTGGCGGCACTCAGACGTGGCATGATGATTTCCTCTTTTCCAGGCAAAAATGAATGACAATATTAAACACAACGTTTGCCTTTTTTATACTGATCGATACCGCATATGTTTTTTTCCGCTTACGTGCACGTGCATTTGGCTTTGCATGTTTTCTTGGTGACGTTTTGGCGAATATTTCTCCAAACGTTTCTAAAACAAGGAAAAAGTTAAAATTGCTGCATTCTGGCGCTGAAGCTGTTTACAATTACACAAAGATGACGTTTTGGAAAGAAATAGTATATTTGTATTGTTTTTGCCGCAACTCCACTAGTCCAATATTCTCAAAATCACATATGCGTTTCTTTTTTTTTTAAGAGTGTATTTTTAACTGGTGGTTACTCCTTACTAGCAATACAATTTGCACATTTAAATGATACAACAGGTTGTAAATCAATAACGTTTGTGGGGCAAGTAATATAAGACGACAGAACATGTATCTTGTGTGCATTGGTGTTTGATGTTCAATGCAATATACTGTCGTAATTACCCTCATGTTCAAATGTTTATTGAATTGATGAGAACAAGCGATAAGAACAGACTCTGAAGACTTTGAATCATTCCTTAAAAAAAGTGTTTGAACTTCGAACGAAACAAAAGATCTCTGTGAACACATAATCGTATCAATTGAAATAAGATCTACATTCTCAGTGTGGAGCATATACATGTCTTTACCTTACTGTTTTACACATGTTGTACTCTTGGCCTCATGGCCATATACACGTAATAAAGGATGATGATGATGCAATATTCCAGCTTTGTGTCAACTCGATAAAACGTTGTGACGTGATGGTGTCGTCGTGTCATGAAACAACAATAACCAAGTCCAAACATTGATTACACAACAGTCTCGTTTCCTGCTGACTGCGTTCCGTCCTATATTGCGCAACTTAGTACAATAACCAGTCTAGAATTTTGAGACCTATTCATTCAACCGGATACATAAATATTAATCAGTATTATTTGATACATCTAACCACTTGTATGTTGCAACACTACACTCCTTCTAATCCTTGCAAACTCGTCGTGCAGCGTGCTCGGTCGTACAACGTGCTCTGACAAACGGAAATCTGGAACTCGTGAAAATCCCAAAACGAGGCTTTGCCGCTAGAAGGGTTTGGCGGTCTGGTACGGACTTGATATTATATCAGTCACATTTTACGTTACAACACTACACTGAATAAGCGCAAAGAACACATAACAGGTGTTACCAGTGAGCCAGATGAATTGTGAATGATTTTACGACCTCATCAAACAGGGGCAGTCTGTGACGTCTCAGTTAAGGTCATGCTGTCAACACTTAGCTATGAAATATAGAAATACGATGTTATTAAGGTTTAAAATTAAAATTATACCGTATGTACCATTTTCTTATGAAACATGGAATTGGAATTCGGTGTAACCATAGTTGTTTGTGGTGTCTCTTTTCACTTTCACACGAGAAAATTCGGATCAGCTGAAAAGTAGGTCATTGTCTGAATAGGTTAATGAGACTCATGTTTTGGTTTGTAATGACTGAAACGCGTGGCATCGGCTCACAGTTCGATCAGCTAAATGCATACAACGAGCAATGGAGGTAATGAGTAAAGAACTTATGCTACCTTTAAAGATGAATATCATCCTGAGTTTTATTTATTTAGCCATATGCCTCGCTCTTATAGACGTGCTTTAGCACTTTTTAGATGTGGTGTTGCTCCTCTAAGTGTTGAAACTGGACGTTATAATTGTACTCCTCTAAAGGAAAGAACATGTTTTTACTGTAAAGATTTTATTGAAGATGAGTGTCATGTTTTACTGCACTGTCCACTGTATTCTTTTGAAAGAGATGTCCTTTATAGTAAATGTGAGCAGCTTATTGTTAGTATTATGTCTTTTAGTGACATAAGATCAGATTTTTACCGTCCAATCTACAAGTGTCTTTTAATACAGCAAAAACCTGCTTTCTTATCTTACGCCGGCGATATGACCTTTTGTACTCTTAACTTGGTACTGTTCTAAATAAGTATTATATATCCTATATTCTTTTAGTTTTCTATTGTATGTGATATAGTCTCTCATAAGTAGGTAAAGACATCCTCAATTTATTATTATCCCCTTCAATATACATATGTATGATGTTGAGGTGAGACTCAAATAAATTATCTGTCTGTCTGTATTAAGACAATATAAACAACATCCAGTTGACCTTGACAGAGATCATTGATTAAAGGTCACATAAACCCTAGGGGGTAAAAATACATAAATCACTAACTGGCATCCTTATAAATGAAACCCCGTCATTAAAACTACTCATTTCGACCTTTAATTGACTTAAATCGACCTTTTTTGACAACAGTGTACAATTCTCACCCGCGAACGAAATTTCAACCAATCAGAGCGGCGCGACTCTGTGACGTCATATGAGGAATAGCTTTGAGGGCCGATGCAGAATTCATCTACATTTTAGGGGGTAAATTATCTTGTTTACAGGCTTGTATAAACCTGAAATCGTGACAATTGTTGATGAAAATGAAAGCTATATGTTCTCACAATCTACTGGCATTTACTTTTGTCTCCTGCTTTGCCTAGTTTCCGAGTTACAACTTGTTTTCATAGACGCTTCTGTCACAATTGATTGGTGTCGTGAGGCCCTATTTGTATAATGACTGATCCAAATTGATCCCATTTCTGTGTTTTTTTACCTCGATATTTAATCATGTCATGTAAAAATCTGTTTGTATTCTCAAAACAGTGTCGGCTCATAAGTTTTCACATGCAATACAGCAATTAATACTCCCTTGTTGTAACCCGTGTTAGGTGGTATAAACCTACACATGTTATTTGTCATCATTCACTTGATGGTCAGTTAATGACTTTATAACAGGTGTAATTAGTGGTAACACACTTAGATTACCCGACAAAGGTTCCCATTTGGCATTTCTTGTGTCTGGAGTAAATATTCAACATTATAAAGATCGATCAAAGGATTAACCGATAACACGCTGATTGATTAATTACTTTTATCTTACACAGCGGATTTGTCAAAAGGTAGTGTTTATGTATGTAGATCTACTAATCTATACTGAATACACTCTGCCGTGTCGGTGTCTGCGTAAAACCAACGTCCTTCTTTCAAAGGATTAACCGGCAATACATTGATTGATTGCCCATTATTGGCTAACTAAATTACTCTTTTTAATGAAAGGCGGACATTATGCAATTAGTTGCCAGGTGTGCTATCTTGGGTGACCAATGAGACTATACCCCAATACCTGAAAAGATTTATCACTTTTTCGTATATTAAACTGTTAAAAGACACATCATTTGGAACAGTTTTGTGGATATTGATGGATACATTCCTCAAACAAGGTAATGGCCTGATATTGTTCCTATAACTTTAATCTGTTTTAGTTTTAATATTTGCATTTTGTTTTTTATTCATTTGTCGTAGCATTCAACAGAATCATTGTTTTCGCCGTGAAGTGTAATGAGACAGACAACATACACTAGGGTATGTGTGCGAATTATGATTCACATTGGCAAACTATAAAATGTCTAGATATTACAGTTCTGTTATAAATTCACTATAAGTATCAGCAGATCGTCTGCTTTTTATTTAGTTTCAAAATGCATACAAGTATGATAATAAACTAATTAGGATTATAAGACCAAATATAAAGACGCACATTGACTAGTATCAACATACTGGTGAGTGGACATTAACCATGTGAATGTGGCAAGAAATTTATCGCGCAGTATTGTGACTTCGACCCCCACCTCGCTTCCGTGGAAGAAATCGTTATGTTATAAGTTGTGTCATGCAAAATCCTTTTGGTTATGATTCCAATACATATTTAACTACGAGTAGAAAGTAGTTTTGATTTTCTAACTTGATGAAAACAAACTATAATCTCATTAATTCTAACAGACTTTACGATTTTCAAAAATGGCGGCGCCCTATCGGGAACATCCGCCAGTCTGTGGATAAATGCTATTTAGGTTTGTTTTCACCGAGTTCTAAAATCAAAACTACTTTCTACTGGTAGTAAAATATGTATTTTATTGATGGCCAATAGGATTTTGCATGACATAGCGTATAACATAACAATTTCTTTCCTGGCATCGAGGTGGGTGTCAATATAATACTACTTACAATATTATTGTTACTTCGACCACAACCTCACTTCCGAGGAACAAATCGTTATCTTACAAGTTGTGTTATGGAAAATCTTTATGGTCATCAATCATATACATATTTTACTATAACTAGTAAGTAGTTTTGATTCTTTAACTTCCGTGAAGCGATCTGAACACAAGTAAGATATCGTTTCAGGCTTCCACAACGCTCGCTTCGCACTCACAAACATAACCCATTTAGCACGAACTGCGGGGTCCTGTGGAAATCTGTGCATGGTGACACCATCACCCGACCCCTAGGAGCAATTGACGACAAAGCAACGATTCGGCATGTCGTCGTTCATGTCGAGAAATCATCAAAATGATGAGCGTGCTACACTCTTTCTATACAACTAACTGAAAATCGTTCCTCATATGACGTCACTGCAGTGCTCTGGCGACAGAGTTACGTAACCTGTCTGTGGTTTCGTTGGCGGGCGAGGGGGAAGCAGGCGACTTTTTGGCCACTTTTAATCGCTCGGTATTAATTAACCACAAGTTTTTAAAGAATAAATTTGGTGTTCCGCATAAGGCTAACCACAAATCTTTCATATGTAATGGTTAAAAGAGTAACAAAAAACAAAGTTTAGTGGTTCTTTAAGCAAATCAAGATATAGATGTATGTACTCGCAATTTAGCCATGCGAATGTATACACTAGTGTTTGTAGCGCTACGACATTCGTAAGCCTATGATAAACTATAGAGTTACGCCAGGTCGTAATGTTACGAACTCTTTGTGGATCGACTCCCAGATACGTAGAATGACATCTCAAGTAACCATAGAGGTCGGCGACAAACGCCGAACGGTGTCCGTAATTAAGAGAGAGGGGCCAACCCATTCGTAACTACTCGCCTCTTTCCGTGACCAACAAGACGACCCGTACCTGTATGGTACGCCTTTATTGCCAAGAATCGTTCCAAACCAATCAAATCGAGCGGAGTAAAACGCATTTAAAAGCATGAAAATGGCGACAGCGTCGAACTTTGAAACTTCGCTAAACTATGCAAAGCACAATTTAAACATTATGAAAGGATCAGCAACTTCCAACACTGAAACATCTTTACGAAGGGAATGACTGTATAGCTGTTTTCCCCATATTGGATATTCTAGGAGTAACCATGTTTGGAAATTCAGAGTTATCTTTCCTTGGAAATAGTACTAGACTATTTTCATCTCCGTGCGCGTTTGCGCTTAGACAAGGCCCAGTCGTGAACATTGCCACGAGAGGGGTACGAGACACCACCCGGCTTGCCGGAATGACATGAGTTGTTACGAATGGGGAGAACCGCGTTCAGACCGAGTCAGGAGTATATTTTACGACCCTGCGACTATGTGAGGTTTCTGTCATGACCGTTTCACATTTGAACTCGTTGTCATTCCGTATACGAAAAGGGCGTACAGCAGTTATAATACACCGCACGTTCTATTCCTAATTGATAGTCCCACTTCGAGGTACATTAAATATCCCTTGACATGACGCAATATACATGGCACGCTTGGCTTACTTTAGCTGACCTAGTGGATGTGGTGGCAAGTCGCGGTGACTTCGTGTCATTGTACCACGGTTCCATCACGAATAGTGCAGCCTAGTGGTTAAAGCGTTCGCTCGTCACGACGAGGACATGGGTTCGATTCCCCACATGGGTACAATGTGTGAAGCCCACTTCTGGTGTCCCCCGCCGTGATACTGCTGGAATATTGCTAAAAGCGGCATAAAACTAAACTCACTAACCCACTCACTCAATTGATTCCAGGTGAATCTACAACAGTAAAATGTCACAACTAAAGGAGTTAACACTAAAATACTCACCGTTTACGTCACCGCCAAAACTCGGTATTTTATTCACTCACTCACTCACCCACTCCATCACGAAAGAAAGACAAAGTCAAAGTATCCTCCGCAATGGTAAACTACTCTTCCTGTAAATGTCAACTAGTTATGGGAAATACTGTCATCATGTACTCATAAATCCAGATTTGTAATGTAAGACAATATAAACATTGTTCTTCACATTGATCTAACGAAAACATGCAGATGTAAACTATTTTTATCTTACCTCACACATAAATGTCGTTTTCTGATTGGCTAAGCGCTCTTCTAGTATTTTCAATGTACCCCGCTTACAAGCTAGTAACATTTCAATGTACCCCGCTGTCAAAATGGCAACTCATTTGGTTCTTCGTGGTAGTAATTCTTTATCTCGAATAACGTGTGATGTACGGAAGTTACCGATGTTTTGCGAATGCAAATCGATGGAAGGGAGATAACTCTAAATCTGTTTTTCTTGTCAGCAAAATCTAGCGATGGCTACAAAAAGATTTGTGCCCGTCCTTCAAACAGTTTAAAATTAACATTGAGGTGTTCGGTAAGATAAATACGTTGTTCACTGGTCCCTCGGGGCCCACGGGTTGATGTACCCTGGATGTTTGTTTATGTTCCCCTCGCCCTTCGGGATCAGGGAACATAAACAAACATCGAGGGTACATCAACCCATGTCCCCCTCGTGACCAGTGAACAACTTATAATATACTAGCATACTTGTATCAACAACAGGCCGCCTGGGTGCTTGGAGGTACCTCAGTAATGTTGATACTGGAAATAGACTGATTTTGCTGATTTATGTCATTAGGTTCCTGGATACTCACAAAGTGGAAGGAGAGTATTGAAAGGGTTTAAAATTCTGCTCAAGAAAGGAGCACTATCACCAATTTCAGTCAAACTAAAACTTGCTGCCATGGAAATGCAAAAAAAAAAAAAATATTCAGAAATCTAAAACTATCAAAAAACAAAACAAAAACAGTTCACCACCAGACCATGTTTGGTGAAAAAACATTTAATCCCTCTCACTCACTCGTTAAAAATATGGTACTTGTTGGTCCCTGCCTGGCGCTCGGCCTTAATGGGTACAACAAGGACTGGTCGACTCGAAGTCAGTATAAAGTGTCTGAGCGGGGTATTCATGCTTAACTGCGGCATGGTATCTCAGTGGGCTAGCAGTATAAACCCAGCTAGTAAAGTCTGCTAGTAGCTAGTAAAGTCTGGGCTAGTACAAGCAGCCGCACATACACATACACACGCATGCACATACACATACACACGCATGCACGTCGTCATATGAGCGACATATTCTCAAGCACGACGTTAAACCCAATTTCACCTCACCTCTACTCACATGTAGCAGCTGAGAAACTTTTCAAAAACTAATCTTTAATTTTTAAAGTCTTGTTTAAATCGGAGCTGCTAACCAGATTTAAATTTATTATTAGCAACGGTCTCACGCACTTTATGTATGCTTTATTCATTATTTATACGCGCCACGTAAAACGAATCTTTTCAATATTGATAAATTCGTTACAAAATTCAAATTTAAGAATTAATACCACATTTCTATGATGCAGCATGATGTCGATATCACTGAACATGCGTTCTAATTTTTCGTCTGTATGCGAAGTAGAGTACAGTCAGGCTAGCGGATAAAGTCTTTGTTCGTCTTTGCATTGTATGAGCTTTGCGTACTTTTGTATCAAAAAGGGCTGAAAAGTGAATGGATTGGCTTGGAAAGAATAAAGACGAACAGTGAGTGTTTTGGTCGAACTGTACAGTATATATGGAACTGCGCCATCTGCTTCATAGTCGTTGAAGTTTTAGATCTGGAGTATTTGTTCCTGTCAGTCTTTTATCGGGTTATAAAATAAACATTCGCGAGCCCTCACACATCGGATTCGTTCCGCGCTCTGTTCCCCAAACAGGACGTTTATATCCCGATAAAGTACTAGCATTTGTCTTCTGTTATTCAAAGTTTGCATCATCGTTTCTTCTTTGTCGTCGGCTAAATTGTTAAAATATTTGCTCATTCGTATTCACTTAAATTCATTTTCATTTAAATATACAACATACAACACCACTAACTCAAGACAAAAACCACTAAAGCCTATTGGTTGTAAGGGTCTTTCATTTCGTCGGTTGGTGTTTCCATTTGGGTTTAGACGGATTAGTAGGAAACCAGTTTCAGAGATCATGTGTCCAGGATCCAAACTTGTAAAACCATATGTTATATTAGTGGGGGCTTTTCTTGCGGCTTTGTTGCAGCTGCTTCCAACATTGTGCGACTTTCAGTTCTGCAGTTTTCATCCTTTTCATTCACCACCTTAAAAACAGCATCCCTTGCCGACATCAGTATCCACGGCACTCCTCTGATTCTCTTTGGCTACAGAATTGGTGGGGTAGCCTAGTTGTTAAAGTGTTTGCTCGTCACGCCAGAGACGGGTTGGATTCCCATGGGTACAGTGTGTGTCCCCCAGATATTGGTGGAATATTGCTAACAGCGGCGGAAACCCCAACTCACTCACTCTTTGGCTGTAACCTTAAGCGTAATGCGGCTACTGCAGTCCCAGCTGGCTCTTCAATAAACAACTGATATCATAACTTCTTTGAGAGGCATTTAGAAGTTGGAGCAGTAAGGATAGATAACAATATATGGATAAATAGAGGATACTAAACGACCTTCCGTTTAATGTCATTTTTATTAAACGAGTTAATGATTTGGTAACAACGAGCGGAAGCGATTCCCCTGAATTTCCAAACTCACTGGGGCTCATTTTCAATTTAGTTGGGTATACAGTACAACCAGAAATTATTGAGAATTTAAGATTGTAACTTATTTTATTTTTTTCACTCATTACTCACGTATTAAATGTGAATATTAGCAGAACATAACTCCAGATTCAAATACAGGTGAACAGTTAGTATTTTGTCAAATCACCATGGGCAGCAATGCAGGCTTCAATGCGGCGGGGCATACCACTGATCAAAGAAGTTAGAAAGTCGTGGTCCATGCTGTCCCAATATCGGACCACCTCTTCTTTCATTTCAGCAATATTTGTCAGATTTTTCTTATTGACACTTTCCTTCATAAGTCCCCAAACATTTTTATTGGATTTAGGTGAGGGCTATAGCTTGGCCAATCTAATAATGTCATATTTTGGGTCCGAAATCAGGCCTGTGAATGCTTTGAACGATGTTTTGGGTCGTTGTCCTGCTGGAAAATCCAAAACTTTCCATAGAACAAGGTGAGCAGATGGAAGTAAATGTCCCTCGAGAATATCTGTGTACCGCTCACTGTTCATATTCCCTTCAAATACACAGAGGGGCGTTGCCCCTAACACAGATATGCCACATCACAGGTTAAATTTCGGACTGTACTTTGGGCGCTGATACAAAGGTTTTTCCGTTTGTTTGGTCCAGAATTTCAGTGTATTAGGAAACAGCCACACAGAACTTTCATCTGAGAAAATCACATTGTCCCAGTTAAAATGTCAATGCTGTAAGCACCAGTTCAACCTTCGCTCCTTTTGTTCAGGTTTCATGATCGGTGATGGAATTCCTCGACTTTTCTGCCAACCAATTGCATGCAGCTCAGTTCTAATTGTCACCTTACAGACAGCCACAGTTCCTCTATCAATCATATCCAGCCTTAAGTTTTCTACACTCCTTCGTTTGTTTTTAGAAACAAGAATACCAAGTCGCCTCCTGTCACCGACAGTCAATTTTCTGGGCCTACCTGCGCCTCCCTGGTGCTCAATGCCATATCCATTTGCAATATTTTTTAAAACACGATAAACAGTGGACAAAGGGATGCCTGTTCTACTTGAAATCACTTTAGCTGATCTGATGTCCTTGTTATAATACTCTAAAATTAACTTCCTCTTCTCTAAATCATCCATACTGAGGATCAGTGAAAATGTCGTCTGCTAGCAAGTAAACAAAGGTGGATAACTCTTCACAAACTAATGAAAAAGGATAAACGGAGTTGTCTCTCTTGAATGAAACCAAGCACTTGATAGCTGGTCAAGGTTGTTTATACTAGAAATCCAATTAAACATATTCCTAAAATTCTCAATAATTTCTGGTCATACTATATATGTTACAATAAAACTTATATATACTCGGCGTCATTAACGAAGGGTCAAGCTATTGGTAACACTATTTCTTAAAAGTTATCTTCGTTTCTGTTTGAAATATATTCAACTGAATGCTTTGCAAACTTTCCTAACAATATTGCAAAGCACATCAGGCCGCTAAAACGTCATTATTACGTACTTTAACGTCCGATACATTTTTTATTTAAATTGTCAATATGGAAATCCACCTGCCACTTAATGTCAATAATTTATACGTGCAAGTCGCTCTATCCATGGAACGAGAAGGACAATACGCATGCATTGATTCTTTTTCAGTGTCTTTCACTGTTCAGGTACCTGTTTGAAATCGCAGCTTTAAGTGAGACGTTTTTTGACACTTGCTGAGATACGATTACAGAGCATGTGTTTATTAATCACTATGAAATAGTGAAGACACCAGGTGTTTGCGAAAATATTAGAGCATCCTGCCCCAACGGTGACACCATGACCGGTCATAATGATATGCAAAGTTTTGTCAATTGTTCACCGGAAATAATTCGGGAACGCGTGGTACAAGTCAGAGTAGGGAATTGCATCTGACATATTTGTCTCTGATGCATCAAATTTCGAAATGTCTTCCACTTGACTACCATTAAACATACTACTCACACTTTGCTCAGGATCACAAAATTATACATCTTTACTTAAACGTAGATTTATAATTTGAAATTGTATCCATTTAAAATTGGATAAATAATAATATGAAATGGTAACCCTCTTTAGGCAAACAGGCACTTTAATCTAACCGCATGTACTTGATAGAGTAACCATAAAAATGGTTTTCATGGCACCAATCAACCATTTTGCAAATCATGGAACGAGTCATTGACAAGTACACAACACCTGTCAATAGCAGGTATAGGTTCCACAAGATGAAATGACATAGTGAAACCCAGGATCCATGCTTATAATAGGCTTAGACATTTAAACCAAATTTGACTCCACAACATAGTTTCCTGTTGAATCAATGTTTTGACTTAGCAAAGTGTTAATAGTATACTACCCACATGTTTAAGCTCGGGTTTCAAACACTCCTACAAATAGGTTGATAAAGGTGGGGGAAAAAAACAACCATCATTTTTCCAAGTTTTACAAACACACCCACCCCCCGTCCTCTTTTGTGGTTTCACGGCATTAAAAAATTCCCCGCACCCAGACTACAATAAACCAATTTAAAATCTTTTCAAGCTTTAAGTATAGCTGTAACATTAATTTTGATCATTTTAGAGCTACTGAAACAAGAATACCCTCTTAAAACAATTGCCAACTAGAAAGTGTAGAAAAAACAGCTATAAAGTTATATTTTTCGCTTAGAGGGTCACCTATATCACCCCTTGGACTAAAAGTACCAGGAACCGGCTATGTATATGGAATATATGGTCTTGGGTTGAGTTGACTTTTACGTCGCATTGGCATTATTTCAGTCACATAGCCACGAGACTAAGTCTGCATACATAAACATTTTAAGTCCTAAGCTGAAATGAGTTGGGATTTTAAAACCCATAACAAGCCCTTGTTCGAGCTCTTGTTACATCTAGGCTTGACTACTTCAACAGCATCCTTTCAGGCCTCAGTTCTAAACTCCTTGATAAGCTTCAGAAGATCCAAGGGAAGTCTGTCTTCCACATGCACTAGGCTGTTGTGTTTGGGCGTTTGAATCAAACATCGTGTTGGTGTGTTTTAGCAACCTTGTTTTTTGCTGTTTTTGACAATGTTTCATTTCTCTCAAACTCAATGAATATTGAATCAGTTGCTTCACTGCATGTTCCAACATGTCGTTTAAAGTGCCCATTAAGTACACAAAAAGTTGCATTTACCTTAGAGTATAAATGACCTCACCACGTTTCAGTTTATATAATGACTATCAAATTTTAGGGTGTTCCCATACTTTGTGTTTTTAGTATATTTTCTTTACATTATTATTTACAAACAGAAAAGGTCATAGCAGCAAATTTGAAAGCAAGCAATCCGCCATTCACAATACATAGTTACAATATATGGTACGGGTCAACTTCCCTCGTGATATATGGTCATGAATACACAATTCAACTGGTGATTTACAAGCACGACCAACTAGAGATTGAGACATCGCTAAAATATAGTATGTCAACCAAAATTAAATGCAAGATTATCTAAGGCCGCCAACACGATCTATTGGATAGTGTACTGGTATGCACATTTCACATACTGGTATGCGAAATGCGGAAATAATTGCGGCGCCGCGCATCGCAATGTTGTTTAGTAACATGCACACGTACGTTACGTGTAAGCAACACCATCGACCAATCTGCATGCAGTAGAGAGTGTGATGAAGGTTTAAATTGAGTGTTCCTGGAGGATCAACGCTCTTTTTGTGCGGCATAGACAGGCGCAGAGACGCTCAGGTATGTGTGTAGAATATGCATCTGTCCCTTACGTTAATATTTACACTTTGTAGAAAACAATTGATTCCTCAAAGTGTGTGCAAGTTTGCGTCCGGTGAGCACCGTTTCAGCTCTAGCGTTGTAGATAGTGGTGAGCTTCTACAAACTACTTGAAGCACTGTCCTGTCGAAGTATTCCTTCTTTAGTCATAAATCTCTATATTTGTGCGATCATGTGAGTCTCGTTCAGACCTCGGATTACTCAAAGACGTATCGTTGGTTCCTTCAACGTTCATATGGGTGTTTGACTGTATGTGATGCAGGGCTTCTTTCTGCTTAAGGAGACGGTGGGGTAGCCTAGTGGTTAAAGCGTTCGCTCGTCATGCCGAAGGCCCGGGTTCGATTCCCCACATGTGTAGAGTGTGTGAAGCCAATGTTTGTGTCTCCCGCTGTGATATTGCTGGAATATTGCTAAAAGCGGCGTAAAACCATACTCACTCACTACTACTTACTCTTTCTGTTTAAAGCTATTTTAAACTGTTGTGATAAATACTTTTGAGAGGGTGTCAACCCACTCACTTATTTATGAGATTGTTAGTCAACACAATCATCTAATGTTCAGACAACATGAAAATGTTGCCTTTCAAATCATGTCTTCGTGTACAGCCATCAGCTAGTTTTGTTGCAACCCAAGCCTTCCTAGTGTGGCTCAAACTTAACTATTTACATGTCTTCATGCACGGATGAATGGTGGCCTAACAACAATTCCAATTGCTACTTTGACAATAATTCTCAAATAACTCACACCTTTGATACTTTAAGTATTAAATGGGGATAGCAGACTCTTAGTCGTCAAGATGACTACCTGATGGTCAAGGGCAAGGACATGACAGCTGATATAATCTGTAGATGTATTACACACTGTCGTTGAGTCAACATTGTTGCCTTATGGCCAGGTGTAACGAAAGCATATCCAATATCTACTGATTGTCATTACGGGGTAACCGTGAAAACCCGAACAAGAAAAGGTCTGCAGCAACCCATGCCGGTCGACTAACGGGATCGGGTGATCAGCTACAGAATGACTTGACCCAATGGTTTTCATTGAATTTTTCCCAACATTGAATTTTTACCAACATAATCCCATGAAACATTAATACCTTTAGCTTACGATGTTGGGGTAAATTTATCAAAGTTATTCCGTTGACTATAGCCATAACGATCAGGGTTAGAATTGATCTTCAGTAGCCCATACGTGTCGTAAGAGGCGACTAACGGATCGGCTGTTCAGGCTGTCTGACTTGGTTGACACATGTCATCGTATCACAAATGCGTAGATCGATGTTCATGCTGTTGATCACCGGATTGCCCAGACTCGATTATTTACAGATCAATATAGAATATATTCCATCTTTGCTATCTGGTTATGTTTTTACATTAAAGTGTTTTTTGTGAAAAAATACACCGTTTAAGTCGACCAGTCACTAAAATTCGTGCGATTTGTTTGGTATCTAACACAATGGGATGTTATTAACCCATTAACCCCCAGACTTATTTTCAGACTTATCCTGAAAAAAATACTCACAGGTACTTTTTGACATTTTATAGCTGAGCCGCTAGAGAGATAGTAGTATGGAGGGATGGAGTAGTTGTTTGGAGTTAGTCCACCTAAGTCGGTGTGAAGAGATTTGGACATGTGTAAAAAAACAAAATGGCGGCGGGTTTGAGACCTTCGGCAAAGTCAGTGTTACATTTTCAAGATTATCTAGATTGTCTAAATTTTCCATATAAATAATCTCTTCTGTGTAATTTACTTCCTTAAGTGGCATTTAGAAGCTGGTATGATGAAGTGGAACACTTTTTATGGATATTTGCTTGATAACGGTGTTAGGATCTGCCGCGATCTAAAAACGAGTCCTGTGATTATTCATGGCAACCGGAATGCTCGAAGATACAGGTATGAAGTTTGCGACGACCAGCTGTGTTGCCATTTATCCAACAACAATCACGCCTCATACCACATGACTGACAAACGACCTTCTGCATAACGCCAACATCGTTATTTTGGCGTGGCCAGCACATGTTCTCTTGACATGAATCCGATAGAATACTTATGGGATACTACCTGGATGGACAAATCAGAAGGCTACCAGCGCCACATATCACCGCACAACAACTTTAACAATGTTTCTTTAAATGAATGCCAACGGCTCCAGGTCTAACGTCATTCGTCGTCTTAGGCCATCAATGCCTCGACGTGTTTTGGCGT
This sequence comes from Haliotis rubra, assembly GCF_003918875.1. NCBI lineage: Eukaryota > Metazoa > Mollusca > Gastropoda > Lepetellida > Haliotidae > Haliotis > Haliotis rubra. The sequence continues at coordinate 712,377 of NW_025767690.1, forward strand.
GTATTGAAGCCAATGGTCGCCACACTCACTACCGACTCACCATTTGACGACATTTTGCAGAACAAAACGCCTTGTTGATTTGTGTCAAAGTTCAGACTCATGATACCATGTGTCTTTCAGTGTCAGTCAAACGGTACTTTCGACCGTGTGTGAAATGAAATTGTCTAACGTCTAACGTCATTCGTTATCAATGCGTCGACGTGTACGTGTGTATTGAAGCTACTGGTCATTACACTCGACCATTGAATCAACAGACCGATGACATTTTACAGAACGCCTTGTTGATTGTGTACAAGTTCAGACCATGACTGTCAGTGTCAGTCAAACGGTCACTGAAATTGTGTACATTTGCTGTAGAATTGATTACTCTATCGAAATTAAACTGATGTTCATTTAAATATGCCTTCGTTTTCAAGTTTGGTAGCACACTGTATCAGTTCTTTTAACACTAGTTCAAATAACTTGAACACAGTATTATCATGAAACACCATGAGTGGTTGAGTTTCGTTTTACGCCGCACTCAGCAATTGTCCAGCTATATGGCGGCGGTCTGTTAATAATCGAGTCCGACCAGACAATCCAGTGATCAACAGCATGGGCATCGATCTGCGCAATTGGGGCGATGACATGTGTCAACCAAGTCAGAGAGCCTTGCCACCCAATCCCGTTAGTCGCCTCTTACGACAAGCATGAGGTTACTACATCCTAACCCGGACCTTCACGGGTCGAAACACCATGACTAATGTGTGTAAACGTTGTAGAATGTATAATGTATAAAATCATTGAGTAGGAGGTGCCGATGCTTCTATATTTATCACTCCATCTAATAATGGCGATGACGATGACACTGGTGCGGATAATGGATAAACATATTAACAAAATGACTGTTGATTTTTTAGCTTAAATGAATTTATAAAATTACCACGTCCTGGCTAAAATTGTATAAATCTTAATAGAGGGAATTGGTATCAATTTACAAGGAAAAATGTCACTTTTGTTAAAGATCTTTCGTTGGCCCCCACTATTAGGTGCAGGAACACATTTTGCAATTTCTAAAACGATATACAAATAAACTGAAAGCAACACTCAATTATGCTTATTGTAACGCCAAATGGCATTGCAATGTTTGAAATAGCAATATTTAAAAGAGATTAATGGGTTAACGTCCGAAGATTTGATCATACTACACCTGTCCCTGAAAAATTTGGGAATTCTGTCTGTGAGGTATTTAATGTTCCTATATGTACTAGCTTTCGTTCTGTATTGTAATTTTGTGTAATTATCTGCACTGGTCACGCATTGTGATTTCATTCTAAATGAATAAAACATTCGTCCTGAAATGCGCTTACTTTCACTGCTAGACTGAATTAGAATTGCTGCTTGCACATTGTAGCCTTCTGATTCATGCCACAATAAACAGCGTATTACTAGTGAAAAATATAATATGTCAAAGCAGTATAAACAATGGGGTACAGGACCAGCCTATATAAGGCAAGGAATCAATAAGCATCTATTCCTAACTCATATTAATTTATAAATCCATAACACAACCATTTCATCTTCCTCTGTAAGAGTAGCCACAGTCTTTCTAGTAAGACTATGTGGTACGGACCAGCCAATATAAGGCAATGAATCAATAAGTATAATATTCCTAACTAATATTTACCTTCATCTCCCTTGTAGACCATAGTCTTAACTCGAAAGAGTAAGACTATGGTGTATGGGGTCACTCATATATATGTCACAATCAATTGCATATATTCCTTAATTTGTAAACCCAAAGATCACATCAATTTAAAATAATTGACTTCAGCAAACAATTTAACGTGTATCTTCTATGATGTTTTGGTTTTGTAATACATGCTTGTTGGGCTTGTTGTATCCCTTGGTTTATATATTATTTTTTCTCGTTCTCGCCGATAGCATGAACTTTTTGATAAAAACTTTGATCGAATCTCTTCTTTCATTTTTTATATTTTCGAGTGCACATAGGATCAAACGAAACTCGGAGACTTTTATTATCATTTGGCAATGTATTCCCTGGGCCGTCGGCGATATAAAGAAGTCCCTATTTCGTTAAATGTGCCCAAACTTTGGGTTTTGAATGTAAGCATTATTTATGATGACTGGTACGTTGTTGGAAGACTTTTTTGCGTGACGTTTCGCGTGTTCTGCCTGGAGTTGAGGGTCAGTTTGTTTGGCACTCTTTTTCTTTCATTTGGGGCACGTCTCAAACAGTTTTTTTCCCTTTTAGCTCCCATACGTTTTATCCACATGGATAATGTTGAACAGATGTTTTGATCAGTAAATTTTATGGCGCTCTTCAAAGTTTGAAAGCCGTAGCGCTTGCAGGGTCTTTTGACATAGGACCAAGAACAGAAAATGTTCAACAACCAAAGGCAACTTCAGAACAAGCGTTTAAAGTGTTGTATGTGGTAAGTTTCGTTTGGCACAAAATAGCAAAGTAGCCCGTGAAAGTTTTTGAAGACAACTTTTGCCCAAAAGTAGCGTCCAATATGGCGGCCATCATATAAACATAGGCACATTTGACGATGCTACTGTGTAGAAACATGCATAGACACAAAGTATGCAACGTTTGAAAGCCGTAGCCCTTGTAGTTTTAGTGCAGCACATTTTGGGAGGTATGCAGTCAGGATTTTGCTGAAAAAACATCAACAAAAACTTCAATCCCAAATAGCGTCCAAACGGTGCATTTTAGCGACTTGAGCCATCCAGGCGAAATTGTAGGCATTTTGATTGCGCATCTGCTCAAGAACTTTGGCACACATTGGAGCATTAGTTTTGGAGATATTTGCATTTGAAATTGAAATTTTTGAATTAATTTTGAATTATCTGCCCTTTGCTATTGGGCCTACAGCCTAGAGATTTTAAAGCGCGATATCTACACCTCGGTGGGCATCTGGGTGATTTTTGTCAAGGCATTCTGTCCAGCGGTGCTCTCTGTAGCTCTGGTACAAAATACGGCGGAAGAATAAATAATAATAATAATAATAATAATAAAAACACGAACGATTACAATAGGTCTCCTGCCTAAAGGCAAAGGAGCCCTAAAAATACTCACAGGTACTTTTTGACATTTTATAGCTGAGCCGCTAGAGAGATAGTAGTATGGAGGGATGGAGTAGTTGTTTGGAGTTAGTCCACCTAAGTCGGTGTGAAGAGATTTGGACATGTGTAAAAAAACAAAATGGCGGCGGGTTTGAGACCTTCAGCAAAGTCAGTGTTACATTTTCAAGATTATCTAGATTGTCTAAATTTTCCATATAAATAATCTCTTCTGTGTAATTTACTTCCTTAAGTGGCATTTAGAAGCTGGTATGATGAAGTGGAACACTTTTTATGGATATTTGCTTGATAACGGTGTTAGGATCTGCCGCGATCTAAAAACGAGTCCTGTGATTATTCATGGCAACCGGAATGCTCGAAGATACAGGTATGAAGTTTGCGACCAGCTGTGTTGCCATTTATCCAACAACAATCACGCCTCATACCACATGACTGACAAACGACCTTCTGCATAACGCCAACATCGTTGTTTTGGCGTGGCCAGCACATGTTCTCTTGCCATGAATCCGATAGAATACTTATGGGACTACCTGGATGGACAAATCAGAAGGCTACCAGCGCCACATATCACCGCACAACAACTTTAACAATGTTTCTTAAATGAATGCCAACGGCTCAGGTCTAACGTCGTTCGTCGTCTTAGGCCATCAATGCCTCGACGTGTTTTGGCGTGTATTGAAGCCAATGGTCGCCACACTCACTACCGACTCACCATTTGACGACATTTTGCAGAACAAAACGCCTTGTTGATTTGTGTAAAAGTTCAGACTATGATACCATGTGTCTTTCAGTGTCAGTCAAACGGTACTTTCGACCGTGTGTGAAATGAAATTGTCTAACGTCTAACGTCATTCGTTATCAATGCGTCGACGTGTTTTGGTGTGTATTGAAGCTACTGGTCATTACACTCACTATTGAATCAAAATTCGATGACATTTTACAGAACGCCTTGTTGATTTGTGTACAAGTTCAGACCATGTGACTGTCAGTGTCAGTCAAACGGTGAAATGAAATTGTGTACATTTGCTGTAGAATTGATTACTCTATCGAAATTAAACTGATGTTCATTTAAATATGCCTTCGTTTTCTTTTCAAGTTTGGTCAAGCACACTGTATGCGTTCTTTTTAACACTAGTTCAAATAACTTGAACACAGTATTATCATGAAACACCATGAGTGGTTGAGTTTCGTTTTACGCCGCACTCAGCAATTGTCCAGCTATATGGCGGCGGTCTGTAAATAATCGAGTCCGGACCAGACAATCCAGTGATGTGTCAACCAAGTCAGCGAGCCTGACCACCCAATCCCGTTAGTCGCCTCTTACGACAAGCATGGGTTACTGAAAGCACATCCTAACCCGGACCTTCACGGGTCGAAACACCATGACTAATGTGTAAACGTTGTAGAATGTATAATGTATAAAATCATTGAGTAGGAGTGTGCTGATGCTTCTATATTTATCACTCCATCTAATAATGGCGATGACGATGACACTGGTGCGGATAATGGATAAACTATATTAACAAAATGACTGTTGATTTTTTATGCTTAAATGAATTTATAAAATCTACCACGTCCTGGCTAAAATTGTATAAATCTTAATAGAGGGAATTGGTATGAATTTACAAGGAAAATGTCACTTTTGTTAAAGACCTTCGCCCCCATGCACCCTATTAGGGTGCAGGAACATATTTTGCAATTTCTAAAACGATATACAAATAAACTGAAAGCAACACTCAATTATGTTTATTGTAACCCAATGGCAAAGCTATGTTTGAAGATAAGCAATATTTAAAAAGTTGGAGATTAATGGGTTAACGTCCGAAGATTTGATCATACTGTACCTGTCCCTGAAAATTTGGGAATTCTGTCTGTGAGGTATCTAATGTCCCCATATGTACTATTTTCGTTCTGTCCATTGTAACTCATGCATTAATTATCTGAACTGGTCACGTATTATTGATTTCATTTCTAAATGAATGTAAAACATTGCGCCGCTCCTGGAAATGCGCACTACTTTCACTGCTACGGACTGCGCGAATTGATACTGCTTGCACATTGTATTTTCGATTCATGCCACAATAAACAGCGTAATACTAGTGAAAAAATAATATATGTCAAAGCAGTATAAACAATGGGGGTACAGGACCAGCCTATATAAGGCAAGGAATCAATAAGTATCTATTCCTAACTCATATTAATTTATAAATCCATAACACAACTACTTTTCATCTCCTCTGTAAAAAAGTAGCCACAGTCTTTCTAGTAAGACTATGTGGTACGGGACCAGCCCATATAAGGCAAGGAATCAATAAGTATACATTCCTAACTAATATTTATTTACAAACCCATAACACAACTACTTTTTATCTCCCTGTAAAGTAACCATAGTCTTACTCGAAAGAGTAAGACTATGGTGTATGGGGTCACCATATATATGTCAAGCAATCAATAAGTATATATTCCTCAATTTGTAAACCCATAAGATCACATCAATTTAAAATATTGACTTCAGCAAAACAATTTAACGTGTATCTTCTATGATGTTTTTGGTTTTTGTAATACATGCTTGTTGGGCTTGTTGTATCCCTTGGTTTATATATTATTTTTTTCTCGTTCTCGCCGATAGCAGAACTTTTTTGATAAAACTTTGATCGAATCTCTTCTTTCATTTTTTTATATTTTTCGAGTGCACATAGGATCAAACGAAACTCTTCATCTGAGATTTTATTATCATTGAGTGCGGTGGAAATATGGTCTGCTATCGTGTTTAACTTTGCTTCAGCAAGAATTCTAATTTCATCGTGTTTCTTAGCTTTACGATTCAATTTGCGAGAGACAAATTTAAACACTGACCCAGCTATTCCTGTCACTACAGCTGTTATTTCAAGGCCTAACACCACTGGTGCGGCTACGATGGTGGTCAACAATCCAACTCCTACTGCTCCTAATCCCATGCTAGTTGTCATAAGAGTGGTATCAGCCCCATCCATGTAGTTTTAAGCTCTATTGTATTTTTTGTGTAGCGATGCCCGAATATCACGGTCTTGTTCTAGCTGACATTTTTTATTTCACATATCTGTTTAAGTCGAAACCCTTCTATACTTCCCTTTATATTTCCTTCTTCATCTATGGCTGGGTATAGCCCCATTTTATGTGTTTATAATATATTTTATAAATTATTTTTTAATTATATGTCATTTAATTTTTGATTTATATATTTGAGGCTTAAAAGGTTTAGATTATTGTACAGGTAAATGGGTGAGACATTAATAGGCATGTTTTGGTCTAAAATACTAACCCCATCTAGTCTTATTAATGGTTTATAACCTTGTCTTATTATGATTCGGCAACGTTTATTCTCGTGTCTTTTAAACCAAATTATTCTCAGGCCGTCTAAAAGTATTCTTGGACGGGACATCTCTGCGCGATATACGTCTATAACTAGCGTGGTGTGTGATTTCATACCATAATTTGAATCTGAAAAAAAATCACGTTGGTAATCGTAAATGCTGCGAATGAATAAACTGGCATTCAAGCCGACTGGAGCTAACATGTTACCAGTGTGCCCTGGTATTCGTAATACTTGAACAGTATTTTCTTTGAAGGGATTAAAGGACGTGAGAAGAATCCCGTTGTTTGTAATTTTGAAAACGAAATCATTTTGATTAAATAAGATGTAAGGTGAGGTTAGTGTTATTTTAATTAACCATTCAAGCTCTGTAAAATCTGCTAGTGCCATTCGTTCGTATACGTCGTCTTTATAGTATAGCAGGTACGGGGTGTCTTCCTCACCAGGTAAATTGAACCGCGTTGTGTCTCCTAGATCACCGAGTGTTACATTGGGGTGATGACTTACCATTGTTTATATAACTGTTATAAAATAGTTTCCAATTGTTTTTCTGATAATTTCTCAGGCGTGCACTTCAATTCCATAAAATGTATGTTCTCGAATAGAAAAATACTGTTTAGAGATATAGTGTCTTCCACGTTAACGATAACACCCTCAAGACTGGTGTGTGAATCGCCTCCCACCCACACGTAAATAGTGCAAACGTGATACTCGTGTCTTTTTTCCCACAGGATTTTGATTCCCTTCACGATCTCAATTATAGTCATCTTTGTTTTGCCTAGGTAGACTTGAATGGCCAGCGTGGAATTCTCCGGTAGATTTTGCAAGATGTTTAGCACGCCGTCGAATTCAGACACCAACTTCAATACCGCGTTTTTCTCCCCTGGTTTAACCGATAGCATGTGGGCTGACATAGCCGAGACTTGGCTGATGATTACACTGCGTCTCTCTGATGGGACGTAAGCCACGATTAGGGTTCCGTTGTTAACGACTTTGTTTAGTAAGTGGTCTTTGTTTTCCGTGAATACGTATGGGGAACTTAGTGTGATGTTGAGAAACCAGTTGATTCGAGATGGTAACATCATCCACTTGTTATTGTTAGTGAGCATTAGATAGCACGGTTTGTTTTGATCAACGTTCGTTTTGTCAAAGTCTTCTAAATCGAACAATTTACCACCGAACGATGGGTATATTCTCCATTCATCCTCGTCGTTGCGAACTATATCGTATCGAGTGTTGCTGACAGATCTTGATGTATCTAGGTTTAAAGTACTACCAGATCCACCGACGACGGGAACTTCAACTCGTTTGTAAATGCTGTTTACAAGCTTTAAAGTGTAAATTTTACCATCTATTCCTGAGTCATCAAACCCCCTAGTATCACCTAGGTCTGATAATCCTACATTACTACATCTTTTTACTCGCATTCCTGGGCCTTGATTGCTAGCCATTATTGTATATGTAGTGTTATGCTGAGGTATCCTATATTTTTTATATTTTTTTTGTATCTAAAATTGATATTTTTAATTCAGAAATATTACCATTTATCAAATTTTTATACTGTCGCGAAGAAAACGACCTGGTGCGTCCGCCATTGTATTTTTCTGTTTTAACCGGGACAGCCCTCAAAAACGTGGAAGGACATTCACTTTGTACATTATCTGTTGTGCTAAGCAAATCAAGATGAACGCATAGCTCGCGGTATGGAACTAGCTCTGGTAACTTCGTACCAGTAACGGTAATCTTAGGGTTTATTTCTTCTGGTGGCAGCCCTAGTATCTTCGACAACGGTCTACCGAGTCTCAATTTGTTTGGACTGTTGTTAATCAACACCACTGTTCCGTTTGAGTCATTTATTTTGAGTTCAGATCCTAAGGGTTTGAAAACTTCATCATTGAGAGAACACACGCTGTAGTATCCATCTGTTATTTTACGTAGGAATCCACCAAAGAACACCTTATTATTATTGCTGTTGATGTTTGTCCATCGCGGGTAGTAGGTTATATCGCATAGTGCTATTTCGAGTTGACCAGACGTGTTATCAATAGCCTGCATAAGTTGAACGGCCTCACCGCTCGTTACACCCGGAAGCGTAATGTACATATTTATATATATTTATATATTATATAATAATATGTATAAACCCGAAGTACGTTACCCAAAAACGACAACATAAAGGCTTATGACTTCACACACATGAAAATAGTGGTTGACACGGCTGGTTCGTACTTCAAAACCCAGTTTATAGACGTGTTTAAAAATTATAGGTTTTTGGTCACTAATGTTAAAACGGTTAACGATTGGTTTCACAACCCTATACAGTTCTGGCAGAATCAATTCAATTTTGCCGTGTGGTGTGCTACAACTGGATGTGGTTTGACATTGACAGACACTAGGCGTAAGTAAATCCGTTTTCACTTTTCCCGTGTATTACCAGGTAAGGCGTATCCTCAAAGAAATCAGCGCCCCGGTCCCCCAGGACAAGGCATGGGATGCAGTGAACAATCCGTACGATCGACGTGCGTATGAACGGATTTGTAATGAATTCGAACTAGACCCGAAGACGGATTGGCGTTTGACGGGCCCTAACCATGGGTTGGGTATCCCTATCGTTCACAACATGCCCCTCGTGGAGGCCAGCAAAAAGCTAAAAGAATGGGGTGGTAAAACATATGCGAATGCTTACGTCACGAGTAACGAGTGGAGAGATGATCTCATGTCTTTCGACGACAGCAAGGATTACCGAGTATGGAGGTTCGAGCAGGGTCCGGATTACTGGAAAATATTTATGCTGGACACGTCAAGGGGTTTTACTCGTGCTGGTGTAATCAGATTGAACGATTCGATTCGAACGTACGTGTGGGCTATTCTAGGGTCTCAATCACAGACGCGTTCTAATATTATAGGTAAGGGAACGGCTTACGATTCTCAAAAACAGTTCGTGGCTAATATTTAGGACTCTATCGCATCGTAGATTTACCTAGTGCTATAAAACGATATCAGGATACGTTGCAATACGCCAGGTCAAAAGTCGACTACGTGTTCGGTGTTGGATTGTACATGGCTCCGAGTGATATGCGTCTGAGAATCAATAAAATAACAGGCTATAACAATGAAATAATCATCGCCACAGCCGACCAAAAATTGGGTGTTAACGCCGACGTCAACGTCTCCCATGTACCACCACCCACGCATACTGGTGAAACGGGTATAGTGGCATCACCCCTAGAGTCTAGGGTTCAGTCCACACCACCACAACCCCAACAACCACCCGTGCAGGTGTCTAATCAGCAGCACATCGACCGTAAAACAGCGCTGGTGGTTGTTGGGATCGCGGTTGGCTTGGGTTTCATCTGGTTAAAAATTCCTTAGCGGCCACGTACACCAACCCGGCAACGGCGACGATGAACGCCCACAGGTTTTGACTGAGCCACGTGACTGTTTTCGAGAGAGTGCTAAGCAACCACGAGACGATGCTACCCAGGATACCTGGCAGGGCTTCGGCGGCTTTACCGGCGAGTTTAGCCAGGGCTTCCCCTAGTGATTTCAGATGGTTTTTTATCCAGTCTCTGACGTCGCCACCACTCGGTGGTTTTGGTGGTGTTGGTGTTCCTCCACCACCCGTCAGCGATACGACCAGGGTCGATATGATTAAGCCCAATGCTGTCATAACGCTGGCAATGGTGATGCCTTGCTCTTGGAACAATATTCGGATCCTTTCAGCCAACGTGGTATCCTCGTTGAGTACTCGATCGATGGTTTCCCGCACGCGGCTGATCTGAGATTGAAGCTGTTCTCGATTCGAGGAAGCGGATTCCAATCGGGTCTGTCTCTCATCTTGTAAAGTACATAGTCGTTCTGTGATGCGACGCTTCATATCATCGTCTTCGAGTTTGGTTTTTTCACTTGCGATGTGCTCGTCGAGTTCGTTCAGTTTACCCGTGTTGTTCACGAGTTCTCCACGTACATGTTTCAAGGCTTCATCTAAGCCGTACAGTTCCCTCATTGGAAATTTAAAACCAGGTAATGGTTTGTCCCAGTACGTGCCCAACAGTTTTTCGATGCTGTCCGACGCTTCTGTAGCACGCTGTGTCATGTCACCACCACTACTGAGTTCGGACCTGGTAGCTTGCAGATCTTGAACTACCTTCGGAGGAATCTTAGGTTTTGCACCACCATAATCCTGCATGTTTAGTTTATTACGGATAAATTCGGTACCATGGCGTCTGACTAGCGTTGACAAGGCAAATGGTTTTCTAGTGCGCGTGTTCATGATATCAACCTCCGGGTTATCCTTAAGGCGTAGAATGCCCTTATCATCTATGGTAAACTTCGAATAGTCTTTGTACTGAGGCTCGACGTAGTTTCTATCGTTTTTTAATCCATCGTAATAATCGTCTACTGTTGTTTTCAGTAGTTGGCTGCTCAATGATGAGTTAGTAAACGAAATGTCTTCATCGTAATCAACATCAGCAGAGGCCATAGATCCAAAATCATCCATCGGAATATCGTCCATATTTTTGAAATTATATTATATTAATATTAATATATAACAATGTCATATGGTAGAAAACTAAATCCTTTTCGAAGATTAAGAGAACCACTAGGCTTCAAAGCCGTGCGTCAGTCGGTGACTATTACAAACAACCCCAGCAAGATAGACCAGAACCAAGTACTGTTGGTTAGATTCCCCAACTTGGGGGAGAACGACGTCATAGTACCAGGTACGGTACGATTGGCATTTAAGATCACATTGAAATCAGACAATGACAAACGTGAGCTAGTGAATAATGTGCGCCGTGCTATAGTCAAGAGGACCTCCATACAAATTAGTGGTAACGAGGTGCTTAGCATAGACGACAGCGATGTATATTACTGTTACATAGACCTATGGAAAAGTGAGGGAGAACGCGCCAGCGACGAGTACCAGGGAATCAGTAAATCGACTAGGTTACGTATCGAGTACGCCTTCACACAAGACGAGACAGCCAAACTATCGAATAGTGAAAAAGCCATCGCCGAAGCGTATGGAAACAGGTTCTGTATCCCGCTAGACTTTGAGTTGCTAACGGGGCACGCACCATTTTACCAAGCCGCATTAGGTGACAAGTTGGAATATGAATTCACATTCAATGATTACAGCAAAGTCGTGTATACGCCAAACGGTGAAGAGGGTAGTTACGAGATTGATAACATCTCGTTGGAGTTCAGCATGGTGACTAGTCCTGATCTCGCCCAGCAGATTCGAAATCTGTACTCTGGGAAAATGACCATCCTGTACGATAGGATACTGCGACATAGAATGATATTACATGACAAGAGCGACACGGTATGGAATATCAACATGAACGTGCCGACGCGATCGATGAAAGGTATATTAATCATACCCGTGGAGGAATACGATCCATTCGAAAGAGAGAGCGAGAAATTTTTCAACCCAGGGATCACCAAAGTGGAAGTGACCATAGAGGGAGTGCCTAATCAGCTATTTAGCCATGGAATGAAGGCATATCAGCAGTGGGATGAAATAATGAAGCTACCGGCTATCAAACGAAACTCAATAGTCAACTACGTAGTAAATGACCTGGATCTATCCTCCGTGCATATCGGGGATTACCTAACCACAAAGTACGCGTTATGGTTGGATATGAGATCAACAGATGACGCCACTCTTCACGGTAGTGGTCGTCGCATCGACAACGGAAGCGAGGGTATAACCATTCAAATAATGAAGAAGGCTCAACCAACTGGTAAATTAAAATTATATTTATATGTAATTATGGACGCGCAACTTAATATAGAGAATGGGAGATTTGTACAAGCCATCTATTAATTTACCACGAGATCCGTGCGCAATAATATGTGGGTTGTGGCAAGACAGTTTTCGTACTGGATTTGTTGGAGGGGTACTATAAAGACGTATTTGACAATATCATTATCTTATGTCCTACTATAAATATGAACAAGACTTACACGGATAGATCTTGGGTGATGACGGATCCCGATGTATATAAAATCGATCCGGGAACACACCTGCAGGACTATTTGAAAGTTTATCACAACAAATTTAAAGGGAAGCCGACGCTGTTCATCCTGGATGACTGCAGCGCTAATAGAGAGATAACGAAAAAAGAGATATGCTGTCCTACCTAGCGTTTTCAGGTCGACACGCAAAACATAGCGTCTGGGTGCTGACACAAAAATTCAACTCTGTGTTAAAGGATTTACGTGAACAGACGCGATGGGTAGCTCTATTTCACTGCAAGGACAGGGATTCGTTTGAGGAATGCTTGAGAGAGAACGATGTGATGAGTAAACTAGACCGGGAACGGGTTAAGAAACAGCTCACCAAAACTAAACATGCCAAGCTCGTGTTGAAAACCGACCAATTAGTGGATTACCAAGTAATAGTTTAGTAATTTTAGTAAATTTTAGTAATGTTTTAGTAATTTTAGTAAATTTTAGTAATGTTTTAGTAATTTTAGTATGTTTAAGTATAAATGTCGGTTTTTGAAGTTATAGTCGTGTGTAACCTAACCTTTATCTCTGTATTTAGTGTGGGTTGGTTATTATTTTTTAAAACTTAAAACTAGATTACTATATTATAAAATGGATTGTGATGAATTACTAGAACAGATGTTAGTTTCAGATGAACAAAAGGACGACAAGCAGCGAGACAGACTGGTAACACTAGTTGTGGGTGGTAAGGCAAAACAATATTTAGGAGATAATATAACTACTGATAAAATTCAGAAAATGTCAGATGAGGAAATAAATAAATTATACGCCAGGTATGAGTCACAACTCGGGGCTGAGATGACAAAAGTTATAGGTTCTACTATTACCCAGATTTACACAGGTATAGCGTCATTACTTTTACCCATCCCACCGGAACGTCGACTCTATTTGTGGAAGGACCTAGAGAAAGACCCTTTTATTGAACACGCCTTGAGCTCTATCAGCTGCGTGCTGTACCACAAATACGGGATGTTTTTAGCCCCGGTGACGGCGGCGATTATCACAGCAAAGCATTGTCAATTTAAAGAGGACAAAAATAATAATAATAATATACAAGATGGATCAAGAAGTGACTCTGACCCCGATAGGGGGGAACCCCCTACTAGAGGAAACCCCAATGGGGAATCCTCCGGAGGAGAATCCTACAGTCACCAGGAAGAAGAACCCTAAGAGAGTCGCCGCCGGTAGAAAAGGTGGTTTAACCAAGCATCACAAGAGTAACTACCCTCCACTCCTGTCGATTGCAGGCGCAACTGCTGCCATGGCTCTCTCATTATTGTTATATAATAAACAACCGCCCCGGGAGGGTATCCCTCCCCCACAATTAGAGGTCAACCCACATATCATGTTATAAATATATATTTTTATATCATATACATAATGTCTGAGGGGAAAACGTTTGTCAACGATGCATACCACGCCACTGTGGTCGCCAGTCTAGCCGTAGGGTACGCTCGGTTGACCAAAATGGTGCTTAAACAACCGACTATCAAGCTAGATTTCAACCTGCAGGATATGGGCATGCTTATAATGAAACTGGGTATGGCGATGGCCACCAAGGACATCCTCGTAAAACAAGGGATCCTACCGGAAAATATTTTGAAGTAAATGTAACTATATATAGGATGGCTACGATTGTTATGATGGTTGTAAAACAATTAGACTAAGTACTCATATGAGTATACCAAAGATGAGACCTGCCCCGTACCCATGTCAGTACATACTTAGGGGGAAGACCGAGACCTGTGGTAGGAAATGTAGGATGGAGGGGTATTGTTGTTTTCATAGAAAATGTTTTGTGAACTACACGTGTTCCGTGTGCGGTATTGGAGTGAAATGTCACTACTGTTTATGTAAAGCCCATGGGGCAAACGTAGTCAGGCACCAGCTAATCTACGAGAAGAAAAAAGAGTACATAAACGAATGTATGCGCCTCCTTAGCATGGAGGTGTAGTGGCCCAATTAGAGCCTGTGTACACCTAGGTATAATGATGTTCGTGGAAGTTGAGCCCAGGGAAAGTCGTTGCCTGAGAAGCTGGCAGATGGATATAGGTAGAAGTATAGATATCAGTGTCCTCAGACCTATTATTGTTGGTGAACTCTATAAGGTACTGGAGGAGGAGGGCTTCGCAGTTTCAATCATGGTGAAAGCAGGCACTTGTAATTACTTTGATGGTGGGAAAGGAGATGTGTATCAACACGGGGATATAAAGGAGTTTGTTGACACCTCGTTGGATATACAAAACACCCGCGCATGTTCCGGGGAGGGTATAATAGATGAGGTCTATCTAGATATTTACTAAAGGATTTTATGGGCGCCTTATTATTTTTTGAGGGTTGGAGGAGTTACCTCCGTTGCCGGTGGCCCAATTAGAGATTGTATACGCTTTGGTATAACAATGTCTACTACTCGAGAGCTCAAGCAGATTGCGAGAAAGCGAGGTGTAGTTGGTTACTCTCGAATGAGGAAACCAGAGTTGTTGAGATTACTCAACCTACAAGCCCCTCCCACGGTAAAACAACTAAAACTCCGAGCGAAAGAGCTTGGGTTGACGGGTTGTTCCCGCCTGTGTAAAGCCGGGTTAGTCGCATTATTACAAGACCCCGTAGGGCTGAACAGTCGCGTTCAGCTCCCCACTGAAACAACTCAAACAGGAAGCCCGCGAGATGGGGTTAGTAGGTTATTCCCATATGAGGAAGCCACAGCTAGTCGAACTATTACGTCAGAACAAAGCTATTGACCTAGAGTTCATGCGCACTGAGCGCGCTGTAGGTAACTATTTGAGAGGCTGGCGCATGCATGTTGATAGGAACATAGACATCGCTGATATCAAGCCTCTAATCGCTGATAAAGTCAATTAGGAACTAAACGATTTGGGAAGTATAAAGTTTCAAATCACAGTGAAAATGTCACTCGATAAACAGCAGGGGGGAACCCCCAATGTACGTTCAGCCTTACTTCCAAGGTAAACAAGAAGACGTGACTCATACCCAGACTATAGACGAGTCAATCGATATCAGTTTTCAGCAGATACGAGATTACCTAGAACGCTACACGCACATGGGTTCCGGGTGGGTTGTGGATAAAATCGATAATGTCTATCTAGACATAGCTAACTACATGCCATTCAGAGGCGGGTCGTACCTAGACTTGCCCCCCTACTACAAAGCAAAACAAGCCATGGTCAACATCAAGAATAGAGGAGACGATTCCCTGAGGGTAGCTACCAGGTCAGCCTTGTTTCCAGCTGACACTCATTCGGACAGGCTTTCCAGCTATCCCCAAGATGATGGGCTCAACTGGGATGGTATAGATGAACCCACCCCCATATCCCAGATCACTAAAGTAGAAAAACAGAATAATATAGCTTATAACGTCTTAGGACACGAAGGCAACAAAACGATCGTGCACAGGATCAGCCCAGTCGGGGGCAGGAGGGCCGCCGCGTGATCAATATATTCATGATCCAGCGAGGTGATAAGTATCACTACACGTGGATAAAACACCTCACCAGGCTGTTGCACGACCAGTCGAAACATGTTGGGAAAAAACACTTTTGTGTACGATGTCTGCACGGTTTCAGCCGACCCACCCTGCTGGAATCCCATCGGGAGGATTGCCAAGGT
Organism: Haliotis rubra; assembly: GCF_003918875.1. Lineage (NCBI taxonomy): Eukaryota > Metazoa > Mollusca > Gastropoda > Lepetellida > Haliotidae > Haliotis > Haliotis rubra. The sequence goes on from NW_025767690.1 coordinate 728,461, forward strand.
GTGGGGCAGACGCCCATACGAGTAGACATGCCTAAGGAAGGCGACAATATCTTAAAATTCGACAACCACAAGAATCAGATGTCCGTGCCTTACGTCATCTATGCCGACTTCGAAGCCTTGGTCAAACCCATTGATGCTGGGGGGTACCCCCAACACACAAAAAACACAGGAGCACGAGGCCTGTGTGTTTGGATACGTGGTTGTCCGATGTGATCGGGAAACGAAAGCTCTCCTAGTGTACAGGGGTCCCGACGCGTGTTTGAAGGAGGAAGAGAAAACTATCAGGAATGCGCTGTATACAGTGGCTCCCATGCGTATGACTCAAGCCGACCGGCTAGCTCACGGCTGCAGCACTCACTGTCATGTATGTAATAGCCCACTGAACGGTGATTCGGTGAGAGATCACTGCCATGTCACCGGTAAGTATAGAGGCGCCGCTCACAGCGTGTGTAACCTCAAGCTCAGAATCAACCCCCAAAACAATAAACATCCCCGTGGTCTTTCACAACTTGAGAGGGTACAACTCTCACTTGATCATGCAGGCCATCGCGAAAGTCGACGGCAACCTGATGTGCATCCCCAACAACATGGAGAGATACATCTCCTTCAGCTTGAATGGCTTGAGGTTCATCGACTCGGTTCAGTTCCTCCTATCGTCACTCGACTGTCTGGTCAAGGCCAACGATACCTTCCCCATCACCGACCGATACACCGATGCCGAGACTCGACCCCTGCTGATGAGGAAGGGTGTGTACCCCTATGAATACATGGATGGCTGGGCCAAGTTCGCCCCCATCCACCGATTTTAAAGAAACCTTACCGACTCGACAATCACCAAAGACGATTACGCGCACGATTAACGTATGGAATAAACTGGGCTGTAAGAATCTGGGTGACTACCACGACCTGTACTTGAGGACAGATGTACTGCTGCTAGCCGACGTGTTTGAGACATTTAGGAGGACGTGTTTTAAGCAGTATCAACTCGACCCCGCATGGTACTACACCAGCCCAGGTCTGTCGTGGGATGCATTGCTGAAAAAGACCGGAGTTAAGTTGGAATTGCTCACCGATTACGACATGCACCTATTCATTGAGAAAGGCTTGCGAGGTGGAATTTCCATGGCTACCAAACGATACGCAAAAGCCAATAATCAATACGTGAAGGAATACGACCCGAGCAAGCCAACAACTCACAACCTTTACCTCGATGCCAACAACCTGTACGGGGGGGCCCATGAGCCAGTATCTACCCACAGGGGGATTCGAATGGGCATCGCCCGAGATCGATGTTATGAGCATCGCGCCGGATTCGAACAAAGGCTAAGTGGACTTGGAGTGGACTTGGAATACCCCAATGCATTGCACACATCACACAACAGCTGGCCCCTGAACGTATGAAGGTTAACCGAGACTGGATGTCTGAGTACCAACATAACTTGCTGGGTGGGCGGGTGGCAGACGTTGAAAAACTCGAGCCCAACTTAATGAATAAGACCAAGTACATCGTTCACTATCGCAACCTACAGCTGTACCTGTCGTTTGGTATGAGGCTGACCAAAATACACAGGGTGCTCGTGTTCGACCAGAGCCCCTGGATGGAGCCCTACATCAGAATGAACAAGGACCTGCAAAAGCTGGCCACCAGTGACTTTGAGAAAAACCTCTACAAGCTCATGAACAACTCGGTGTTTGGTAAGACTATGGAGAACCTGAGGAAACGAGTGACCGTGAAGCTGGTTCGGTCGAAAGAGGAAGACAAGCTCAGGAGACTGATAGCCAGCCCGGCATTCAACCGGAGCAAGATATTCACCGACGACCTGGTGGCCCTACACATGAAGAAAAGCCACATCAAATTCAACCGGCCTGTTTACGTGGGGATGAGCATCCTCGATTTATCCAAACACCTGATGTACGACTTTTACTACAACGAGCTCAAGAAACAGTATGGCGACAGGTGCGAAGTGCTTTACACATACACCGATTCCCTGCTGATGGAGATTCGAACCGAGGACGTGTACGAGGACATGAAGAAACGCCTCGATTTGTATGACACCAGCGACTTTTGTTAGTTTTGTTAGTTCTTTCACAGTAGGTGTTTTTTGATACTTTAAACCTAATAAATCTAGTAATTCATGTTTTCTCATACGAGAATAACCTCGAAGTCCACGGTCTCGTGCTTGCTTTTTCAATTCATGTACTGTAAACATATCATAAAGTTACAAACACAGTGTTGATATTATATGTGAAAACAATTCTCTAAATAGACAAACATCCTTCATGTTAAACATAAGATGATGTAATAGATATAGGATTGTGTAATCTAACTCGTAACATACACCTTTCATACATCGAGGGACTTGATACCATTTGGCTTCATGAAATGTGACACTCTCATGGTGAGAGAAAAAAAACATAAACACAGTCTTCCTCGGGAGACTATTTTACATGGGAGATAAAAGTTATATGTTTACAAATAGTATTATATATAATGATAGTCCGAGATCAAGTCCAACAAAAGCTTCACAAATAAAGCTTTTGTCAGGCCCTTAGATCTAGCCGCCATCGTATATACTACTTTTGAATCCCCAGTTAACTTCGGCCACACGTGACACTATTATTGTGCCACTATGACAGCGATCCTGATCACGTGGCACTATCGTGATAGCTCTATGTCGTGTTGACAGGATACCATTGAGATTACTCGACAAGGTAAGTGTTAAATATTTTGCTTGGGGGTAACATTGTGCCGTACGGTATGATCAATAATTCCTCTCTAACGAAACCTCTCCCTGGCCCATCTCTCAAGTAGTACAAGTTCGGCTCGTCGGCTTTGATGTCCACTTTATCTATGTTATAAGTTTTGACTGACCATATCTGATCGGTGGCTCGTTTCCGAGTGTCCCCTTTGTGCTTCCCCGGCTGGTAGAGGTACCTCACAAGGACCCTATCGGATATCTGTTTCTCCTTCCCACGCGATGGTGCAGCCGACTCAGACACCACTGATTTCAGTTTGATAGCGTCGGCTGGTGAGACAGGTGGTTTCGTGGTTGATGGCCGACACCACCTGAGGTAGCCGCGCTACCCATTCCATCGATCGGTGCCCCGGGTTGGCCATCTCTCGCGCATACTGATGCCCGAATAAGCGCCCGGCCAAAGTCCTATTGAATCTCTCAACTATGGCTTGGCTGCGATGGGCTCCCGGCTGTCCCACTCCTGACCTGGACGCCGTGTTTGTCTAGCAGGTGCGACACGGCACCCATGAACTCTCGCCCGGGGTTGACTTGCAGCTCTGTGGGCCACATCAGCGGACTGCGCTTGTATATGCGTTCGAATCCGCGGGCTACCTGGGCCGAGTCTTTCGCGGTCAAGGGTTCGGCTTCCTTGTAGAGACTGGCCACGTGTACGACGGTTAGGGCATACTTGTACCTCTTGTCGTGGGGTAGGAATAGGAGGTCGGCCTGGTGAATGCTATTGGGTGCGGTAATGCCAAACTTCCTTCTAGGCACATAGCGTGGTGCCAGTAAATAGATCTGCCACAGGGCTTGTTTTTCAAGCCACGCTTTGGCCTCGTCCGGGGGTACTCGCGCCATTTTAGCAAGCTTATGTACGGTGCTAGCTCCTTTCCAGTACCCACGCGGGCTGTAGTAAATAGCCTCAAACTTTCTCTGGTTCCGTGACATGTCGCCCCGACAGGGTATCGTATATATATATACACCTATGTTCTTGGTTCAATTTTCTCATGCCCATACGTGTACGTGTTGATACCGTCGATGGCTATCCAACGCTTTGTGTCCATCGGCGACAGGGATGTCTTGTTTATCGTCAGTCCGTATATCCTATGCCCATCGTTTCTAAGCGTGTTCATTTTATGCCTGAAGGTGCGGGTCTTGAACAGGGCTTCCTTGAATCTGGCGTGTTTGATGTGTTGTTTCACCACGTACTTCTTAACACCCTTCGCCTTTCGGATCTCACCATTGTCAGCCTTCAGGATGGAGTACATCTTGGGCCTCAAGCCTATGTACTCGGCTATGGGCGTGCCGGCACACTCGTCCTTCATCTTACCGAGGACCTTTTTATTTACTGTGCTGTGTATGACATGGTCCTTGGGGTAGTCGCTGGTGTCGTACAAATCGAGGCGTTTCTTCATGACCTCGTACACGTCCTCGGTTCGAATCTCCATCAGCAGGGAATCGGTGTACGTGTACAGCACTTCGCACCTGTCGCCGTACTGTTTCTTGAGCTCGTTGTAGTAAAAGTCGTACATCAGGTGTTTGGATAAATCGAGGATGCTCATCCCCACGTAAACAGGCCGGTTGAATTTGATGTGGCTTTTCTTCATGTGTAGGGCCACCAGGTCGTCGGTGAATATCTTGCTCCCGGTTGAATGCCGGGCTGGCTATTAGTTTCCTGAGCTTGTCTTCCTCTTTCGACTGGACTAGCTTCACGGTCACTCGTTTCCTCAGGTTCTCCATAGTCTTACCAAACACCGAGTTGTTCATGAGCTTGTAAAGGTTTTTCTCAAAGTCACTAGGTACGACCCGCCTCTGAACGGCATGTAGTTAGCTATGTCTAGATAGACATTATCGATTTTATCCACGACCCACCCGGAACCCATGTGCGTGAAGCATTCTAGGTATTCTCATATCTGCTGAAAACTGATATCAATTGACTCGTCTATAGTCTGGGTATGAGTCACGACTTCTTGTTTACCTTGGAAGTAAGGCTGAACGTACTCAATGACCTCATTCTGCTGTTTATCGAGTGACATTTTCACTGTGATTTGAAACTTTATACTTCCCAAATCGTTTAGTTCCTCATTAACTTTATCAGCGATTAGAGGCTTGATATCGGCGATGTCTATGTTCCTATCAACACGCATGCACCAGCCTCTCAAATAGTTACCTACAGCACGCTCAGTGCGCATGAACTCTAGGTCAATAGCTTTGTTCTGACGTAATAGTTCGACTAGCTGTGGCTTCCTCATATGGGAATAACCTACTAACCCCAGCTCGCGGGCTTCCTGTTTGAGTTGTTTCACAGTGTGGGTCTTTGCGACGGGGTCGTGCAGTAGTGCGACTCGCCCGGCTTTCCTCATACAAGAATAACCCGTCAGCCCAAGCTCTTTCGCTCGGAGTTTTAGTTGTTTTACCGTGGGAGGGGGTTGTAGGTCGAGTAATCTCAACAACTCTGGTTTCCTCATTCGGGAGTAACCAACTACACCTCGTTCTCTCGCAATCTGCTTGAGCTCTCGAGTAGTAGACATTGTTATACCAAAGTGTATACAATCTCTAATTGGGCCACCGGCAAGAGTGGTAACTCCTCCAACCCTCAAAAAATAATAAGGCGCCCATAAAATCCTTTAGTAAATATCTAGATAGACCTCATCGATTATACCCTCCCCGAGAACATGCGAGGTCGTTTTGTGTTATTTCCAAAGAGGTGTCAACAAACTCCTTTATATCCCCGTGTTGATACACATCTCCTTTCCCACCATCAAAGTAATTACAAGTCCCTGCTTTCACCATGATTGAAACTGCGAAGCCCTCCTCCTCCAGTGCCTTATAGAGTTCACCAACAATAATAGGTCATAGGATACTGATATCTATACTTCTACCTATATCCATCTGCCAGCTTCTCAGGCAACGACTTTCCCTGGGCTCAACTTCCACGAACATCATTATACCTAGGTGTACAGGCTCTAATTGGGCCACTACACCTCCATGCTAAGGAGGCGCATACATTCGTTTATGTAGGCCTTTTTCTTCTCGTAGATAAGCTGGTGCCTGACTACGTTTGCCCCGTGGGCTTTACATAGACGGTAGTGACATCTCACTCCAATACCGCACACGGAACACGTGTAGTTTATGAAACATCTCCTGTGAAAACAGCCTACCACAGGTCTCGGTCTTCCCCCTGAGTATGTACTGACATGGGTACGGGGCAGGTCTCATCTTTGGTATACTAATATGAGTACTTAGTCTAATTGTTTTACAACCAACGCCGTCGCTGCTAGACCCAGCGCGATAAAGACCAGTTCCCGGTCCTTTTGCCCCGGGGATGGTGTGTAGTACTGAGCGAGTGTGGGCTTATGGAGTGGCTCGAGCTGTTTACCGGTTAGCAGGTATAATTCTCTCGCTACCGCTTCGACATCATGGAATGTTTTAACGGCATGGTTCTCACGCTGGATTTGCTCGTTAATGTAATCGATCCTCTGTACACTCTGTTTCTTCGCGTACTCGGCTTGCACGGCTTGTAATTGTTCCACGGCCAGGTCGTGGCGTTTCCGTTCAGCTTCTATCTCGGCCGCGTTCGACTCCCGTAGTTTCGAGAAGAGGAAATTACTCCCGGAAAATGCCAGGGCGTTTACTAACGCCCTGCCGACCATCATGGCAATCGTAGCCATCCTATATATAGTTACATTTACTTCAAAATATTTTTCGGTAGGATCCCTTGTTTTATGCCGAAGCCCTGCCCGGCATCCTGGGTAGCATCGTCTCGTGGCTGCTCAGCACGCTGGCTACAACTGTCACGTGGTTCGGCCAAAACCTGTGGGCAGCCATCGTTGCCATGGCGGGTCTGGTGTACGTAGCGGCTAAGGAATTTTTAACCAAATGAGACCCAAACCAACCGCGATCCCGCCAACCACCAGCCGTGGCTATGGTTATTTCGTTGTTTTAGCCCACCACTTTGTTGATTCTCTGCATGTTTTACGGTCGATATGCTGCTGGATTGGACGCCTGATCGACCGAGGCTATGGCATCCTCGACGTTAGCAACGAACTGTTTCTGAGTGTCGTAGCAGTCCCCTGTCGAGGATGTTGGAACGCGTTTGATTCTGGAGCGCCCAGCACGGCTCCACATCGGTTGAATTGAGTCGTTCAAGCGTTCGATGCCGGCACGAGTGTACCCTCTCGACATGTCCAACATGAACTTTTCCCAGTCATCCGCTGGCCCCTGCTCCAACCTCCAAACACGGTAATCCTTGCTGGTGTCAAAGGCCATGTAACGGTCATCCCACTCGTTTGTTGTGAGGTGATGATACGACTTGTACCCCCATTCTTTCATCTTCTCGCTGGCTTCCACGAGGGGCATGTTGTGAACGATGGGGATACCCAACCCATGGTTTGGTCCCGGCAAACGCCAATCCGTCTTCGGGTCTAGCTTGAATTCGTTGCAAATACGTTCTATCATACGGGTTGTTTACTGCGTCCCATGCTTTGTCCTGTGGGAGCGGAGCGCTGATCTCTTTGAGGATACGTCTGACCTGGTAGTACCGAGGGAACGTGAACACAGACTGACTCAGCGGTCCCCACCGAGTGTCGGTTAATGTCAAGCCACACCCAGTCGTCGCACACCAGACGGTGAAGTTGATTTGATTCTGCCAGAACTGCATCGGGTTGTTGAACCAAGCGTGGACTACATTAGCGTTAGTATACCTGGTAAATACATTGATAAACTGGGCGCCGAAATACATCCTATCAGCGACAACGATCTTCATATTCGTGAAGTCTATGTCCATCTTAGGGTAAAACACTCCAGGCTTGTACATTTTTAAAGTATTATATAATAGGTATATATACTCTAACATGTAAGTAACACTTCCAGGAATAACGAGCGATGAGGCCATTCAGCTGATGCACGTAATCGATAACACGTCGGGTCAACTCGAAGTCGCACTCTGCGATATTACCTACCTACCGCGATGGACCAACATCAATGCCAGCAATAATAAGCTGTTCGTCAGTGGCGACCGCAACCAGATAACTGGGGGCCAAACTCAAGATGAACAACTCAAACGGCACAGTGGTGTTAACCAACAATGGAATAAACCCCTTGAGGCTCGGCCGACCATTGGCGAGGACACTCGTTATGCCGCCGGACGAGATAAAACGCACAACTGCCGTTACAGGCACGGAGTTACCCGACCTAGTACCGTACCGAGAGCTGTGCATTCATCTCGGTCAGTTGAGCACAACGGACAACATTCAAGGTGGTCACCCTCGGTCAGTTGAGCACAACGGACAACATTCAAGGTGGGCACCCTTCCACGATACTGAGAGCCGTACCGGTGAAAACGGAGAAATACAACGATGGTAGAACCGGCGTTTTCACCTGGAATGAGTTTGAAAAAATGCATCAATATCGGGGATCTAAAGCATAATCCTGTGGGATACACACGCTGCACATTCGACAAGGCCCCGGAATAGATGGTAATGCGGGGATCTGACCTACACCGGATTGCAGACTGAAAACAACATCTACAAACACGTTGAAGTCCACTCCGGTAGAACCCTAGGTGATATAGTAGATGTCTCAGGAGCGGCCCTCAACACCCGGTTCGACCTAGTCCGCATCGGTGATGATAGATGGGTGGTATCCCAATCGTTCGGAGGCAAACTGTTCGACTTTGAAGATGTTGAGAGCACGACCGTCGCCCGAAACAAGCCATATACGCTCGTCTTCACCGACGCGACAAGTGGGTGTTGTTGCCCTCTCGAGTGGATTGGTTTCTCAACATTAGGCTTGGCTCCCCCTACGTGTTCATGGAGAACAAAGACAACTACCTAAACAAAGTCGTGAACAACGGAACCCTGCTCGTGGCTTACGTCCCGGCGCAGAGACGTAGCGTAGTCGTCAGCCCAGTCTCCAGTATGGCGGCCCACATGCTGTCGAGCAAGCCCGGGATGCAAAACGTGGCATTGTAGTTGGTGTCTGAATTCGCTGGCGTGGTCAACATCCTGGAGAGCCTACAGGAGAACTCCACACTGGTCATCCAAGTCTACCTAGGTGAACCATCGCGGGATGAAGTCGAAATCGTGAAGGGGATTCAAACTCTGTTGGGTGAAACGGCACCAGTATCAGGTTTGCACTGTTTACGTGCGGGTGGGTGCAGACTCCCACACCAGTCTGCAGGGGGTCACCGTGACCGTGGAAGACACGATATCACTCACCAAGATCTTCCTGCCCGACAACATACACTTCATGGGGGTGAAGTGCACCCCTGAGAAATTATCAGAAAAATAATTGGAAACTATCTCGTAATAGTATTATAGCAATGTCCAATCGTCATCGGCCCAACGCCACACTTAACGATCTAGGAGACACGGAGGGATTCGATCTGCCCGGTGAGGAAGACACCTCGTACGTCCTGCACTTAACAAACGGCGTGTACGTGCGTCAGCCTCTGGCAGACGGCCTTAGAGAGCCCAAATGGTTGATCAACATGACCCTCACCGCACCTTATATCTCGTTAAACAAAGATGGCTATGTCTCCGAAATTAGGAACAACGGTACCTTTGTCGGGGTTTTCATTCCGGAGTCTGATGCAAGTGTCCAGCTAGCCCCGGGTCAAACGAGCAACATGTTACTTTCAGACAAAAATAATGAATTAAGGTTTTACGCCCCCGATTCCCAATTGAGGTTTATGGGGGTGAGACTACGCTCCACACTCATCATAGAAGTCCATTTCGGGGAACCCTTTATAGTTCAGCACTACCACTTTTACCCGGGTTGACAATACACTGGGACGCCATACACAGGGACCAACGTTGTCGTATTGTCATACAATAGACCCCTTAGTAAGCCTCCATAGGGTTCGTGTGAGAGCAGAGGGGCCTATTAGCCTCTCACCTATTTCCCTGCCTGAGAGTCTGCACCTTGTAAGTCTCAAATACACTGAGGAACAATTAAATAGCACACAATTAGAAATTATCTCATAAGATATATTATATGCACACAGGATGGGGTTGTACCCTGTCGTGTAGGAAGTAGCGAAGACACTGGAAACCGTAGACGGATTCCGCTTGAGACAGTTATGTGATGTAAAAAGCCAACTAGAACAAGACCGCGACACGTGGAAAGCACTATATAAGAAGTACCATAGAGCTTTCAATATCGTGGACGCGACTGATACTGCCCTTATGGCAACCAGCATGGGACTAGGGGCGGCAGGTGTTGGGTTGTTAGCCACCATCGTGGCCGCACCTATAGTGCTAGGCATTGAAATAACAGCTGGGGTGGTAGGGGTGGCAGGGTTGGTGTTTAAGTTTGCATCACGCAGACTGCATCATAAGGCATTGAAACACGACGAGATCAGGGTTCTAGCTGAAGCAAAGCTGAACACGATAAGTGAGTGTATTTCCAGGGCACTCACTGACAGTAAGATCTCAGAGGAGGAATTTCGTTCAATCCTTTCTGAACTCGACAAGTACCGTAAGATGAAACAAGAAATCCGGTCCAAGTCTCGTAAGTCTGCTATCAGCGAAGCCGAGAAAAAAAGTACATAGAACAGGGGGTATGAAAAGCCCAGCAAGCCTTCATTACGAACACCAAAGAGATCATAGGCGATTCACATTAAACTGTTTCATCGAGGTCAACATGACATAGAGCTATCACGATAGTTCCGCGATCGCGGTCATAGTGACACGCGTGGCACTATAGTGTCACGTGTGGCCGGGAAGTTAACTGGGGATTCAAAAGTAGTATATACGATGGGGGCGAGATCTAAGGGTCTGACAAAAGCTTTATTTGTGAAATAAAGCTTTCCAGAGGCTTTTGTTGGACTTGATCTCGGACTATCATTGTATATACTACTCAAATTAATAGGAAACTTATTGATTCCATGCCCCGTACCACATGGTCTTCCTCTTTTGAGTAAGAATATAACTAATTTTTACAGGTGAGGTGAAAAGTAGTTATGTTATGGAATAGATACTTATTGATTGCTTGACTTATATATGGTGACCCCATACACCATAGTCTTACTCTTTTGAGTAAGACTATGGTTACTTTTTATCAAAACTGTAAAAAGTAGCCATAGACTTACTCTTTCGAGTAAGACTATGACTACTTTACAGGGAGATAAAAAGTAGTTGTGTTATGGGTTTATAAAATAAATATTAGTTAGTAATGTATACTTATTGATTCCTTGCCTTATATGGGCTGGTCCCGTACCACATAGTCTTACTAGAAAGACTGTGGCTACTTTTTTACAGGGGAGATGAAAAGTAGTTGTGTTATGGATTTATAAATTAATATGAGTTAGGAATAGATACTTATTGATTCCTTGCCTTATATAGGCTGGTCCCGTACCCCCATTGTTTATACTACTGTCAAAGTGTCAAAATGATAACAAAGTAATTGATGATGTTCAAGTGGTAGTTCATCATATCATGGGAGGTACTTGGTTGAAATCGGGTCATAATACATTAAGTAAAATGACAACGATCTACATTATACCTCAACCTGGTTGAATTGGGGGCAATGAACCACGTCAAACGTAAAATTCGTTGTCTACATTTTTATTTGCTGCCGTGTCACTGGAACGTTTTTGCACATGTGCTGTAAACTGATTGTCTGGTTTGTTAACGACACAGCAGGAATAACGATATGCACGTATGCAGTTTGTGTAATGGTGGGTGCTACCGATAGAGCATGCCATGCATATCCTTTCCGTGTTATTGAATATGGGTCATTAATTCATACGTTTAAACCGACATTTTCCTCTTTACGCTCAGTGGGATCTGTTGGTGTCTTTTTATTTGACCGACATATAGCTGGAATATTGCTGAGTGCAGCGTAAAACTAAATTCACCCACTAAAAAAACTCAATTGTGTTGGGGTGGTGGGGTAGCCTAATCATTAAAGCGTCATCACGCTGAAGAGCTAGGTTCGATTCCCCTTATGGGTATAATGCGTGAAGACCATTTCTGGTGAAACCCGCTGTGATATTGCTGAAAGAGGTGTAAAGGCATACTCACTCACTGTGTTTGAGGATAGTTGAGACTGTTTATTCTCTGGTGTTGAATTTTAATATATTTTTGCATATTTATTTTTAGAAATGGCTCGTGATCGCTGGCTTCATCATCTGGACTACTTGATAACGCTAGTCGGTTACAGCGTTGGTGCCGGGACCTTTCTGAAGTTCCCGTACCTGTGTATGCGAAATGGTGGGGGTAAGTACAGGTACCGAGTGATAACCGCGTTAGATGGGGCCCGGGTTAGATGACATCACCATTGAGACCCGAGTTAGATGACGTCCCAATTAAAACCCGGTTTAGATGACGTACTCATTGAGACCCGAATTAGATAAGAACTAAGTTGAAACTCGGGTTAGATAACAACCAAGGTGATACTCGCATTAGATAACAACCATGTTGAGACCCGGGTTAGATAACAACAATGTTGGAACCCAGATTAGATGACGTCCCCATTGAGACCCGAGTTAGATAACATCCAAATTGGTACTCTGGTTAGATAACACCCGAATTGAGACCCTGGTTAGATAATATCCAAATTGATATTCGGGTTAGATAACATCCAAATTGATACTCGGGTTAGATAACACGGTTAAGTTGAGACTCGGGTTAGATAACAACCAAGTTGAGCCCCGGGTTAGAAAACAACCTAGTTGAGACTCGGGTTAGATAACAACCTAGTTGAGACTCGGGTTGGATAACAACCTAGTTGAGACCCGGGTTAGATAACAACAATATTGGAACCCAGATTAGATGACGTCCCCATTGAGACCCGAGTTAGATAACATCCAAATTGATACTCTGGTTAGAGAACACCCGAATTGAGACCCGAGTTAGATAATATCCAAATTGATATTCGGGTTAGATAACATCCAAATTGATACTCTGGTTAAATAACACCCGAATTGAGACCCGGGTTAGATAATATCCAAATTGATATTCGGGTTAGATAACATCCAAATTGATACTCTGGTTAAATAACACCCGAATTGAGACCCGGGTTAGATAATATCCAAATTGATATTCGGGTTAGATAACATCCAAATTGAAACCCAGGTTAGATAACACCCAAGTTGAGACTTGGGTAAGATTACGTCCCCAAGGACAAGTGATGATAGACTGTGTACATAGACTCGTGAGCAGATGAAATATCATGCTTGTCATTATCATATGTACTTTCTGTTTCAACAGGTGCTTTCCTCATACTCTTCATGCTGTTTACCGTCATCGGCGCCATTCCCTGTGTGTTTGTGGAGATGGTGATTGGCCAGTTCTCTCAGAGTGGCCCTGTCACAGTGTGGAACATGTGTCCTCCGTTTAAAGGTTAATCTGCTTATGTACTTGGTTTTGTTTGCATGACGGAATGTTTGTTTCTTTGTTTCTTTTGACGCCGCGATTTTCCAGCCGTATGCAATCGGTCTGGAAATAACCGAGCCACGGAGCCAATGTAGTAATTGATGTCTACGCAATTAGAATATGACTTGCATCAACCAAGTCAGAGAGTTCAGCAATCCAACCCGATTTGCGTGACTATTAAACCATATAAATAAAATGAAAAAAATATATCGAGTGCCGGTACCAAACAAACCAAAATGGCGGGCGCCGCTGCAGAAGCTTTTTCCAAACTTTAGAGCGAAGTTTTCAATTTGGAAACATTTTCAATTGATCTCCTGTACAATCACATCAGAGTCCTGACAGTGGCCAGTGGCATTCTTCCTAAAGAAAGGAAACAGTAATTTCATTATCTTAAACCATGTGTTACACTTTCACAATATATTGCAATACATATTGCTATACGCCAACACATATCACAATATATCGCAATACGAATATTTTGGTAATACCCAACCCTTGTGTTAGGTCGAGTTGGTTTATTCTGACCAATTTAAACACACAACCAGTTTTTCTCAAGCTTTAATATTTGGAAAACTCAAGCGTAATAAGTAAGTGCATATGCTTTATTAATTGAACACTGACCGTCTCAGTCGGTGATTCCTGACTGCTTAGCTCGTTGTAAGATTTGGCGACGGTATGTAAATAATCGAGACTGGACTAGACAATCCAGTGATAAACATCATAAGCATCGATCTACCCAGCTGGGAAACGATGACATCTGTTAACAAAATCAGGGGGTCTGACCTCCCGATCTTTGGAGGTTTTAGGGAATTTTGTTTTTTGCGTGCGTGCGTGCGTGCGTGCGTGCGTGCGTGACTGTGTGTGGAAAGCTACATGATTGTGGTATTACAGGGATAGGACTAGGGACAGTGGTCATCTCATGGACATACGCTACCTACAACTCAGCTATATTTGCCTGGTACCTGTACTACTTCTTCGATTCCTTCTCGACATACCTCCCATGGACGCTTTGCAGCAATGACTGGAACACGGCCACCTGTGTAACCCATGACACACACATCGGCGACGTCAACAACACCATCTCAACAAACATCACCGTCGGGGGCATGACAGCTGCAGAGGAATATTGGAGGTAGGTGACTTTCTTTGTTCGTTGTTTAACGCCGCACGCAGCAATATTCCAGCTATGTGGCGGCGGTCTGTAAATAATCGAGCCTGGACCGGACAATCCAGTGTCTACACAGTTTGGAAACGATGACGTGTCAAGTCTCAACCACGTCGTCAAGCCTAACCTTCCGGTCCCGTTACTCGCCACTTATATTACGACAGGCATGGGTTACTGAAGACAAAATAATTATCTTGAGGAGATGAAGGAATATTTTACAAAACCCCATTGGGGACACAATATTGTTCATGTTATCTTGAAAATTTAAGATTGTCTCTTGAAAACACAAGGTCATATCTGGGAGAGTTTAAAGCAGTAAACGAAGCCCTGGAATTACATTCATTGCTAAATTCAGTTTATCTTGTACTTTCAACATAGCATCTTGAATTTAAATCTTAATAGTCAACATTATTTAAATTTTCAAACAGTTTTCAAGATATGTGTACATATCTAAGATACACTAAGAAACGTTGACCGTCATTGGATTGGTGATAGTGTACGGAAGGTGGACGTCTGAGAAATTTCAGGGATTCATTCTTGTCCCTCACTCACCTACATAAAATACATGTATTGTCACCTTATGCATGTGACCTTTTTCGAAAAACCTTCCTTAACCCAGCATTATCTGGGTACCCGATTGGATGTGTCGTTGACCTTCTACGCCTCACATGAACAGATTGTGTAGGAATATAGATCATCCTATTCCGCATGCAGGTTCAAGGTGCTGGACATAACCGAAGGTTTAGAGAATCTTGCTGGGATGAGATGGCCGCTGGTTGGTTGTTTGGCAGTCACAATGTGCGTGGTCTTGCTGTGTCTGATATGGGGAATCAGAGTTTCCGGAAAGGTAATGTAATATTATTTGTATCAATGTGACGTCAAAACAGCACATATCTGATCGGCACATACTGGCGTTGAGACGTTACCACGAGACTATTCTACACATGACGCCAATGTGGATGGATACTTCCACATTACATGGACAAACCCTGACAATTCGAAAGCATATTTCAATTCAGAATTATCGCATCTGATCATTTAGATCCCAAAATTAAGTATCTGGCTATGTGTCCGAAATCAACATCTTCTCTTTGAACCAACACAGTGAATAAAATGAAGATTCTACAGCAATCTTACAATGTATCTGTTAGACATCAAATAATCATCTCGGAATGTTGGGCCAATTAACGTGCTACATTATTTTGATATATACTACTCACACTTTGCTAATGGTCACAAAAATTCACAACTTTACTTATACATACATTTATAATTTGAAATTGTATCCATTTAAAACTGGATCTATAATAATATGGTAACCCTCCTTTAGGCAAACAGCCACTTTAATCAAACCTTATGCACTTGATACATGAGTAACCATAAAAATTGTTTTTATGGCACCAATCAACCATTTTGTAAATCATGGAACGAGTCATTGACAAGTACACTACACCTGTCAATAGCAGGTATGTGATCCACAAGCTGCAGTGACATACTGAAACCTAGGACCCATGTTTACAATAAGCATAGATATTTAAACCAAATTAGACCCACATCATAGTTTTCTTTTGAATCAATGATTTGATCCTTAGCAAAGTGTGAATAGTATATTTGTTGCTATCAAACTTCAAATGTTTTCAAGAATTTTGGCAAACATACGCTTGTGTCGTCTCATGTTCTGTGGAACTATTTTTTTTCAGTCGTGTGGCTGATAGTGTAGAAATGACGTCACACATTGTTAATTTAATTATGTACTTGCCTGTCATCTCCTGCCCGCCCTGATATTTTATTCCGACGGAAACTATCAAAGGTTTTCTTGTCTCAATTTCCCCTACCACTGTAGATATTTATGCTCCAATGTGATAAAAAAGACACTTATACCCTTGCACACTCACGAAAAATCATTTCAAATCAAGTTTGACTTTCGTCTTTTATATTTATTAAAAAATGTTTCCAAAGAAAATCGACTCGAGCTGTCTCAGCTATTGCGTGAACTAAGATCTGATTTAAATAGGACTGCAGTTCTTATCACAGGATCAGTTGGGACAGGAATTAGGAGATAAACGTACTGTGTTGGGAAATTAGATGCATGTTAGGCAGAATTGATAGTCTCTAAATTTCATTTGGAACCGAACGCGTAGCGTTATAGACTGTGAAGCGGTCATGAAATCAGACGAATTTTATATCCAAAATTGATAGCGTCTAAATTTATTGATTGACCAATCAAAATCGAGCATTTCACGTAGCCATGGTAGAATACAAAGTTAACGGTTAGCCCACTGCAGCTCTAAACAACATTCGCTCACCCTTCCTCTGAGTTTAGCTGTAATATATGGATGGTTGAACGGTCATAATATCTACGATATTCTTTAAGTGGCAAGTCACCCAAAATGATTTGATCATTAAAGCTTCATTATCAAATGCAAGTATTAAAGTATATAACCATGTGTTTTTTAAAAGATTGTGTACGTCACCGTGGGTGTTCCATACTTGCTGAACACGATCTTCCTGATCCGAGGCTGCCTGCTACCAGGATCTGCTGAAGGAATATACTATTATATATACCCTGATTTTGAGATGCTCCAGGATCCGAAGGTACGAGTGTTTGAGATTGTCAGTTAAGGTAGTATTTAAATTCGAAAATAAAAAGCCGTTGGTTGAAGAAAACGTACTGTATGATTTCATGATCTAAGCTTTTTCTTAAGTTTAATGGCAGTTTAAAATCAGTTTTAAATACCTACACACATGATCTACACGATTGGTGCTCGAGTAGTGTACCCAGCAGTTTATGTTTAACGTAAGAGCCTACTAAATGTATTGGTGGATTGCATGTCATGTTACTCCAATATCTGTGACGTTGAATAATAACTCACTCACTCACTCACTACTCCAATATCTTGGATAGATGCTCATGATGTCAATCACTGGGTTGTCAGGTCCAGGGACCCGATGCACAAAGCGCTCTTAGCACTTCATCATTCGTAATCCTTGGTAGATCGGGACCAAGGCTCAAATATGTAAAGACAATGTTGCAGTCAGCTATTGCTACTTTGTAGATATGGATGGAGGCATGTGCTTACTCCTTCTACTCCATGGGGATCGGCATGGGCTGCATAATCACACTGTCTGGACACAACAACTTCAAGAACAACTGTTTCAGGTACATCGTCTATTGGTAGTGACCTGGTGTGTACTAGAACCCGTGAAGATCCTGGATATAATTGATACGTATGACGTACATGCATTCCGGATCCTTCCCGTGAAGAACCGGGTTAGAATCGATCTTCAGCAACCCATGCTTGTCGTGAGAGGTGACTAACGGGAGCGGTGGTCAGGATCGTTGACTGTCATATGCCATTGTAAACCAAAAGTCACTGTGTTCTTTAATCTGATTGGTTGAAAAACGTGATCAAATGGTATTCGATTCCCGGAAATTCGCTGCGTATTAATACATACAAACATCGCTCACACCATTGTATTGTTACGTCGTCAGCTGAGATGACGTCATTCAAATCATATTGTGACGTAAAGTCCGAATGACGTCACAAATGAGCAGTTCTAGATGCTACCATGGGAGACAGCCGAAACGGCCGGCTGATGACATTGCACTGCTGTACCCGTACTCGATGTCAATGAGTGCAGACACAAAAACGTGTGTGGACCTTTTGGTTTACTTTTGTGTTTACAATGTCGATAAACATCATGTGTTGGCCAATTTCCGGGTGTTATTGAGTATTTGAAGCACGGGAATTCATTTGGAACCGACGGCGTCATGGTATGGTATATTCCTCCTAATTAATACCGAGCGCCAACGATGTTTTGGTATATCGCGGCGTGGGATTGAACCACAGACCTTCTGCGACTGCTCCCTCTTGCCAAGAGAGAGGTAACTGACTGTAAGTGAGTGAGTGAGTTTAGTTTTACGCCGCACTCAGCAATACTTCAGCTATATGGCGGCGGTCTGTAAATAATCGAGTCTGGACCAGACAATCCAGTGATCAAGAGCATGAGCATCGATCTGCGCAATTGGAAACCGATGACATGTGCCAACCAAGTCAGCGAGCCTGACCACCCGATCCCGTTAGTCGCCTATTTCGACAAGCATATTCGCCTTTTGTGGCAAGCATGGGTTGCTGAAGACCTGTTCTACCCCGGATGTTCACGGGTCTAAGTGACTGTAAGAGTATCCACATTTCATGTCATTTGCATTTGTTTCACATAGACTGGCGGAGTCCAGTCATGACGATCGCTAATCCAGATTTTTGTTATAGTAAAACGGGTCTTACTGTTCAAGTTCAAGGCGAGTAAAGACCTTTATTAAAAACGTGAGACCAAAACCTGCAGACAGATGTTTATCAGACAGATGTCGACGATGTCCTTTGATTGGACTATGGACGACTGTTGTTATATGTTTGTGAATGTTATTATTGTTATTATGATGATCATCGGTAAGTGAATGTTAGGTAACATCATTATAGACCTCAAGCACGGAGGCCGTTGTCTCTATATTCACAGGGACTCTATAGCCATGTGCCTTACGGACGCTCTCACTACTATCTTCGTGGGGTTTTCTGTCTTTGGTATCATTGGTCACGTAGCCTATATACGTGGACTTGATGTGGAAGCGTTCCAGTCATCAGGTGAATAGGTCCTTCAAGTAAATAACACTGCACGAAATATCACATTTACAAAAGTTACAAGATTGTATATTTAGGCATACACTTATGTTTATGTATGTTAAACTAGACATAGATTTATTTGAAGGCAAAACATGTCATGTTTTCAACCATTAACTTATTTGAGTGGCTTAAAAAGCTGGTGTGATGAACAAGGGGATAATTCTATGGATATACAACTTCAATATATGCGATATTTCGGTCCAGATGTTAGAACTTCAATATATGTGATATTTCGGTATAGATGTTACAAAAAGTTGTATATCCATAGAACTATACCCCTTGTGTTTCAATAATTAGCCAATAATTAGCCATGTGACTACACGATTGTAGACGGAAGCATGCACCGGTTTGCTTATGTCTATTTCCAAGCATATACAAGAAAGAAAAGGCGCATCATTTGTCCGGTGATATCGTCAGTATGCCCAACTGCATCCGGAGCTATATAACACCAATATGGATGCATGGTGCCAATGTTTCACTGTTAACACGTTGTTGTTGTTTTAAAGTAGTTTAACACTTCAGAACAGTTCAAGATATGTTCATAATTTGCGGAAACATTAATCTCACATGCATCTGCAAATTGGTTATTGATAACCTAGTATTTTTCTGTAGGCCTGTTGACCGGGTAGTGTAACATTAATCCGAATGGCTTCATTTCAGGGTTCAACCTAGCCTTCATCGTGTACCCCGAGGCTGTGGCGGCGCTCCCATGTCCACAGTTGTGGTCCGCACTGACCTTTCTCATGTTGATGTCCTTGTTGATTGACACACTGGTAACAACACGTCTCTGCTAGTGTATTAGTCGGTGTGTGTGTGTGTGTGTGTGTGTGTGTGCGTGCGTGCGTGCGTGCGTGCGTGTGTGTTAGGATATTTATCTATTCGTATACAATTATAATTTATACACTGTTTTTCGTTTTAATCCGAGAGACCACTTTCTGTACACTTTTGTTAAAGTAGGAGAATGATGTTCACCTTAGTGCTGAGATCGCTTTCTAGAACACACCCTAGACGAAAGCAAGTGAAAACATTTGTCTTTGTGCCAGCGTCAACTGTACGAATATCTGCAGTTTCACAATCGCATATGGAAATACGTGTCATTCGTGTCCCTGTAGTCTACAAAACACAATAGGATTAGAAAGTCTTGGGCTGAAGCTAGCTTCTGCTTGAATACTACATTGTAGAACAAGGGCGCTCGGTATTCAGATATTAAATAAGGACTGGAAGGCAGCGTTCGAAATAATCGCCGGCCCTGAGGCCTAGCGCCGGTTGTTATAGTATCGGACCGGCAGTTTCATATATGTGCAGGCCCTTGTGGCCTTCAGTAAATTATCTGTCATGTTTTTCAACTGGAATCTTTACCATAATTGTTTTCTTTATTAACGTTCGGGAATCATCCATGATCCATCATGTTACGATAACTTACAGTTTCAAGTCCTGGTATGCCAGCGCTTTGCGCATAGGAATAACAACACCAGTCTTTTAAAAATACAAACTTCGTTCATCGCCATAGGCTTCGTTTATTGATTTGTAGAAACTGTGTGAAACTGTGTACAGTGTAGTCTATTTTGTTTTTATTGGTTTGACTTAAACAAAATGGGCCTGCAAATTGCATTCAGGGCCTGTAGATGTTAAAGCCTGAAGGCGGCAGCAGGCCCTGATGGCCAGCTGACAAATTAAAGCATTGCAAACACTGGTGGTAGGCTCATAGTCTGTATTCTGTGTCGGAGTGGAGTGTCCATTGTAAACTGCAGCCGGCCAGTCGGAACCGTCCTCTGGCATCAGCAACAGATAGTTCCGCATGTGCACAATGTGAAGCTCATTTCTGGTGTCCCCCTCAGTGATTTTGCAGGAATATTGCTAAAAGGGGCGTAAAACCATACTCATTATCATCCCAAAGGACAATGTTTGATCTGCATAACCATATATCTTATAAAGTGCGCTGAGTGTGATTTGCTGCTCTTAATATTTAAAACATTGTTCAGTTTGATTATATTTTTATATATTTAGATACCGAGCTTTGAGATAGTCGTGACGGCTTTGACAGATCAGCTTCCAGGGTTGGCAAAGAGAAGATGGGTCGTCGTTTGTTCAGTGCTGTTGTCTTCCTCGTTGGTTGCTCTTCTGTTCATGACTCGGGTAGGCATTTATAGCTAAAAACCTTTTTTTTAAATCAGTTTCATGTCAACCCACACATCATAATGAGAGCATTCGACGAAAGCACGACAGCCTTGGAATGTAGTCTGACCATCGTGTTATAGACCAATTAATTCTTGAAAAACGGAGCATAATCGGACATAATAGGATCACATCAGATTAAATTTCCGTCGTTTTCACAAGTTTTTTTCTAGAATGTGAGCATGTCAAAGAATTCTGGCTGAGTGTGGACTTATACTTGAACTCTTTTGTCAATGAAGTAAAAAATGTGGACACTTGTGCTATTTTGTTTGGTTTCCCAGCCAAATTTATGTTAATTAATCACTTACTCCTGTTATGTAAAAGACATGTATTATTAAGTAGTCTTAAAAGGACAACCCTTTCAGTTGAAAGTGATAAAAGACTTCAAACAGATATATTCTACTGAAAAATAAACTTTATTTCCCGCAAGAATAATAAAGGGGTTGCGTTTAAAAAAATGGCTTCCCCTGTCAGATATTTATGAAGAAGTCACTTGACTTCACGTTTTTTAAAAACATTATATCTCGGTTTGATCATTTATATATTATGTTTTGCGTCTGTATGATCTGGTTGTATAGTTATGAACAGTTTAATCTAATTTTATCTCCCTTACATTCCGTGATTTCTGTGTCATTCGCTTTGAACAGTTTTGTCATAACCTTGTAATATTATTCATATACTTTGACAGTGATTTGTTATGCAATCTCAATTTAACCCTATTTGTAAGGCCTACTGCGTCAAAACTATTTGTATGAGAATACTGTCCTTGTTTGTTTCTCTGTATCTGAGAACTATTGCTTATACACTTCTCATTTCTAACCATTGACTCTGAATACAACAATGCTTGTAACCTGATTTGCTGGAATAAATAAAAAATTACGTCGTTTTTCCGGCCGTCATCTTCGTACTTGCATTATGATGCGACATGTGTATTATTCCATTAATCTGTAAAAGAAAGTGTGCATTAATTTTTATACCCATGTTAGGTAAACTTTTATTCCTTTTACATCACCTTCCAAAACATTTAAATAGAATTTGTACTTAAAACAAAATCAAGTTCATTGATCAAAGAAATGAGCTTTGAGCTTCATACAGCGGAGGAAATAAGTACTACATTATTAGAATAATGTCAGGAAACGTTAGGATATTTTTTCCCATTTTTCAGGGTGGAATATACGTCCTAACGTTGGTGGACTGGTATGCTACATTCCCCTCTCTTGCTTTGTTCGCAACGATGGAATGCATCGCCGTCAATTTCTGTTATGGTATGGTTGTTGTTGTTGTTCTTCTTCTTCTTCTCCTAATCCTCCTCTTCCCTCTCCTTTTCTTCCATCTTATCTCCTCTTTCCGCTCTTCCATGCCCTCCTGCAACAATGAAATGCATCGTCGTCAATTCTGTTATGGTATGGTTCTTCTTCTTATCCTAATCCTCCTCTTCTTCCATCTACTTTTCTTCCATCTTACCTCCTCCTTTTGCAACAATGAAATGCATCGCCATCAATTTCTGTTATGCAAGTTTGCTATTTGATGCTTAACCAATCAACCTCTTCATGTGGTACAAATGTTGTGACGTTTGTTCAGGAACACAACAGCTTCAACAAGACGTACAAACTATGTGGGGAAAGACCGCACCTCGATGTATCAGCATCTGCATGCGCTTCGTGTGCCCACTGCTCTTGTTGGTATGTATACTGTTTACTGTTATATACCTTTACACCTGTTTGTCCTTACAAATACATTGTTTGTCGCTAATATTTACAGACTTGCTACGTGAACCTGCCTTCATGATATGGGGATGTATACGATGGGTTGGGCTAGTAACTATGTTAGAAAGGACGGGTCTGCTCTGTTTGAAGTACATGTGTCAAGAATGATTAGTTCCCAATGGAATTAGTTCCGCCAGGAACATTATATAATTCGCGCAAATCTATCTCTCCTAGTCAAATTGAGGACACGTAAGTGGAACCATTTTGATTTGGTTAACAAAAAGCAATTTGTATATTTTAGGTCCCGATTACATTATAAAAGAGTGTAAGGGTTAGGATTTAAGTTATGGTTAGGGTTAGATTTACGGTTGCCAGCACTAGGAAATATATTCCGGACGATAAATCACTGGGGAAAATACGCCAGATAAACCAGCACAAAGGAAATGTTCCTTACTGGACCAGAACCTGTATGGCACTCGGCTATGTAATTTCAAAAATCTGTCTTAAAAAGTTTCATTACACGAGAGTAACATGCATCATGCTGTATATAAATTCCTCAGCAGTGACGGGCATTGGGGGGCTTATTGGCTAAACATTCTCTCGTCATGCCGAAGACCCGGGTTCGATTCTCGTCATGGGCACATTTCTTGTGCTCCTGGAATTTGAGCTAAAGCGGCGTAAAACCATAATCACTCCTTCTCCCTCTCTTTAATGAATTAGCTATCACTGGAATATACGGCACCGCTTCCTTGCGTTGTTTGCAGAGGGGAATTCCATTGTGACATTTCAAAAGCCAGGATGTGACTGTTATTGGTGTTTTTAAACTTCCTTAGACTGACGTCAGTTTAGACCCAAAAATAATGTTATCGTATTAAAAAGATCACTCACCCTGAAGAGCTGGAATCTGCTTTCGGCAGAGCAAAACAACACACGCTGACATTACCAACTTTGAATATTTGAATATTGCTAAAACCATACCCACTCACTTCTCAGTATTGTTTTTTGTGATAAAACTGAATAACAGGATATTATTGTTTTGGTTTTTTTTCAGGTTATTTTCACCTTCTCTCTCTACTCGTACCGACCTCCTCAGTACGCTGAGTACGTCTACCCCACCTGGGCCACCGTCGTGGGCTGGATGATTTCCATGGCCTCCATCCTTCCCTTCCCCGTCTTCTTTGTTTGGACAGTGTACCACACAAGCGGAACCACGGTCGTAGAGGTCAGACCCTAACGCTGTGATATTCTTGGGGTAACCGTTACCTGAGAGGCGTGGGTGGGACGTTAGGATATATATTCCATCATGAAACACCTGGTGTGGCAACCCTAAGTCTTACTTTTTACGTAATGAAACATAGTTTTCCTTTTCACAAACACCTGGTGTTATCACAATTTAAAGCAACAGTGCCAACACTGAGTCTTACTTTCTGACTTTCAGTGATCCATGTACATATTGAACGTCGGTGAAAGAGAATACCAAGTTTTGATTATTCTCAGAAACTAAATCCCTTTGATGTAAAGGGGAAAATAGCTGTGAAAATTATTTCAGTTGAACAGTGGATCAGTTATAACAGCAGTTGTTCGCGAATTAATAGCATTGTTACAACTGTTTGTAAGGTCAAGTTGAATCTCTGTCGAATTATTGACACCGTCTCTGCCTAGGCGTTGATGGTTTATGTTAAAGAAACATCCCACCTAATTCAACCATTTAATAGTCGACAGTGGGTGCATAGTTTGTCCTTATAAGTTATCATAAACATCAGTCTATTAAGTTTGCTTCAATACTTATGTGTTCCACATGGTGCATACATAAGTTATGTTGTATACGTAAGTTATGTTATATAGTAAGTTATGTTGTATACGTAAGTTATGTTGTGTACGTAAGTTATGTTGTATACGTAAGTTATGTTGTATATAGTTATTTTGTATGTAGGTTATGTTGTATACGTAAGTTATGTTGTATACGTAAGTTATGTTGTGTACGTAAGTTATGTTGTATACGTAAGTTATGTTGTATACGTAAGTTATGTTGTGTACGTAAGTTATGTTGTATACGTAAGTTATGTTGTATACGTAAGTTATGTTGTATACGTAAGTTATGTTGTGTACGTAAGTTATGTTGTATACGTAAGTTATGTTGTATAAGTTATGTTGTATACGTAAGTTATGTTGTGTACGTAAGTTATGTTGTATACGTAAGTTATGTTGTATACGTAAGTTATGTTGTATACGTAAGTTATGTTGTATACGTACGTTATGCTGTGTACGTACGTCACGTTGTAAACCAAATTTATGTTGTATACGTAAGTTATGTTGTATACGTAAGTCCTGATGTATAGGTAAGTTCAGGGAAGGCTAAGCATGTTTTGGTGTATATTTCATTCAGCACGCGTATATGTAAATATATACAGTCAACGCCGAAACTGGTGCCCATTATCCAACGAAACAGATATAGCTGGGCGTAAAATGCAAACAAGGGATAAAATCATGTGAATTAAAGATAAAAGAAAGATTAAACATACGGTTTAATATTTCATTTTCATTTGAATTATATTACCAAGTAATTGAATTACTGAGACAGTAAGTGATACGATAGTTAAATGTTTCACATTCATCTTCCCAGTTATCACCTTTTTCGTGAGGCGTGTGAATGGAATTTTCAATTTATATACTACATTACCCCTCTTGAAATATAGTCCTGTAGTTAATTCTACATTACTAATCAATGCTGTCTCTTTGAGGATCAGATGACATTTATATAACAGGGTTAGGGTTAAAATCAAGGATAGGGTTAAATTTGCGGTTGCTAGTATTACGGTTACTGTAAAAGAACAATTTACAAGGAGATTTAACCCGGACCGTAAAAGTTCTGTAGCCAATATTCTTTATTACTAATTAATGCTGTCTCTTATTTTTCAGAAACTTGAAAAGGCGATCCGTCCAAACAAGAAATGGGGTAGCCGAATACAAACTGATTACGAGAATCAGGACGTTAACTTCCCAACCATGCTGCAGGAGAGTTTGTGAGACAATACAGAAGAAAATGCGTAGAAAATGTTGTCAGTGTCGAAACCGATACCATATACTGTGACTGCTACACCTGGACATATTAGTGGTCTGACGATTCATCGATACGCATCGATGCATCAATCCATGGGCCGCCGATACAGTGAATCGATACAAACTTTTACATTTTCGTATATCCCGATACGATACTTCAAATGGGCCACGATACATCGATGTTTAACTTTGGATATTGCCGAATCGCGATATCTGTCAAGAAAAAAGACTTACTTTTGTTTGATGATTAAAATATATGCTTACTTATTTTCCCTTCATAAGTAAACGGTTTCTCGGAAATTCTTGCGTCAAGAACTGTGACAGACATAGCGCTCGCATGTTATTAACATTCACAAAGTCCGTGTATAAACTTAACTTTGATGAAATACTTTAAAATGGTTTTGTTTTTGAATTAAGGTGTTTTATAGTTGGTGTTGGAATTAAAGATTTTAGTATCGTGATACGTATCGTATCGCGACCCTTATATCGGGATTCGTATCGTATCGCAGCTTCACTGCACAATACTTTGGCGATATATCGTCGTGACTAAAGATTTTAGTATCGTGATGTATCGTATGGCAGGTTGTATGCTTATACCAGCGTTAGGACATATACCATCATCGTTTTGTTTTCAGTCCGGTTCAAATGACAGGACGCTAAAAAAGCCGTCCAATCAATTTCCATGAAGCACGCGGCACTGTCACCCGTATTTTCGTCGCCTTCTTGCATGATATCTGTGGGAACAGATTTTAAAATAAGCACTTCCCTAAGCACAGGTCAGGGGTTCAGTGGTTAAAGCGTTTACTCGTCACGCCGAAGACTCGGGTTCGAATCTTCACATGGGTACAATGTGTGAAGCCTATTCCTGGTGTCTCCCGCCGTGATATTACTGGAATATTGCTAAAAGCGCCGTAAAACTAAACTCACTCATTCACCATAGCTTGCTGAGGCTGTGAGACGTATTGGTCACGGATTCCTCCCAATTTCCTGCATGCCAATAGCCCCGAGGCGCCAAATAAAATCACGAAGCAAGTACGAAGACGTATGGCACAATTGGCCACTTGTTATAAAGATGGCTTACTAGTTGCATAAGTAATCGTAGCCAAAACGTATTTGTGAATGGGCGAAATATCCAAACTAAAACACACGAAGCCTGACGTGCCGCTGGGGTGTGTGCTTGGTCCTTTACTCTTTATTGTTTGTATAAAGGTTGGTCGGTATGGCTGTTGTGTAGATCCGCACTCACTAACAATCAAGTTATATGTAAATACTCGGGTCTTACAACAAGCGTGGGTTACTGAAGATTCTCACCCGGATGTGTAAAGGGTAATGATATTGCTGATGTATGAGCCTATATGACATGACTTCGTACTTTGTATATAGAAAAAGAAATAAAACATCTCACATACAAACCTGAGATACATGCGTTATTAATCAATTAGATAACAATTAAATTAATTAATGAAATATTTTATACAGAATTTGTATCGCTCACCTATATTTTAACACCAAGAAACATAATTTCCGTCTCAGTGTTTCGAGTTGATTGAATATGCCATGCTAAAAATTCCTGAGACTGTGCAACAGTGATCGTTTTGGTCACAGCTGGAGCTTTGTTTTCAATTTCCAACATGCCAATAACCCCCAATGGTCACCATATATGCACAAAAAGAGGCGAGTGATCAATTGTATGGCAAGCAAGAGCAATACTTGAAAATGTTGAACTAGTGTCACCCTCAGGACGAGTGTAGCGCTACTGTCGTGTATATATCTACGGGATATATTTTGGTGTTAAATTTTACAAACCTATACCTTCTTGCATATTTTATTCGTTGTCAACACTGGCCTACCTTATCTTACTTTGTTTGTATATTTCAAGAGTTTATTTACTTTCTTAAAATTAGTAAATACCAGGGAAATGGCAGTCGTGGAACTTGTCACCAATCTGTTTCACTTCGTGTGAAAAAATATGCTTAAATAAACAAAGACCTGCCTCATTGGTTCATTCATCAACCTAAAACGTCGCGACATAGCTGGAATATACTTAAAGCGGCGTAATATCAACTTAGTTTGCTGAGAATATTTGGAAAACAAAAACCTACATCATGGATAATCTCGCGATTTCTTGTCGTCGTGTAAAAACACGTGAGTGCACGTGTTGCTACATGGATTCACAGTGCTCACGTCGGGTTGTACGTTAATGCTTTCGCACGACATGCAGTGTGGCCCTCTAGCCCGAGGCTAGTAAAAGTCCATTCGGGCCAATGGCTAGTGAATTTTCATGGGGCCATTTTGTAGATATATCATCCTCTCCGACTTACGGATTACGTTATAATACACTTTTAAATCATGCACGATTATGCACTGATAAAAATGTTCATCATATTAGCAGCTTAATGATGAAACCCTTGTCATGCTGACAATATCTTATTCGCATCTATTTTTGTAATCATTTGCTCAGTTTCTACATTTAAATTTCGGGCAAGTGAATTGGTATCGTGGGTTGGTATCTTGTGAATTGGTATCTTTCGTGGGTTTGTATCTTGTGGGTTGGTATCTTTCGGGCGTAGCTAGCCCGACTGGCTAGCACGATTTGGAAAGTATTTCCATGTATGGGTGTCCTTGGCTTGGATTTCTCAGAAACAAGAACTATTCTTGTTTGTTTTTACACAACGTTTCAAAGATGATGAGTAAGAATATACTCCGAAACGTCGTGTTCTTCTCAAAAAAGAAGTTAACATCCTTAAATGCTTGTCATTTATGGTCATCTGACTTAGCATTCAAACGAAATAAATATACTGAACATCATTGAAAACGCACCACTTATAAAAGTTCAGATTATTAAAAGCACGTGTAAGGAATTGATATTCTTTGGGTGGATAATAACAGATGGACGACTGACAAAAACACCAACACAGAAAAGACGCACATTCATTGAAATGTTCTACAGTCAGAAAGGATCAAACACACGTGGGGTCAAATCGAAAAGTCAATATCGCGTGTGACCGCCATTTGCTTTGACACATGCAGTTCAACGTCTCCTCATTGAGTCAATAAGCGTCCGAATAGAGTTCTTGAGGATGGCATTCCACTTCTGCAGTAGTGCAGCCTCAAGTTCCCGGATGTTTCGCATCTGTTGTCGCCGCGAAAGACTTTGACCAATTTCGTCCCACAAGTGCTCCATGGGGGATACATCTGGCGACTGTGCTGGCCAATGAATAACCTGGATGTTTTGCTGGGCCAGATACTGCATCGAAAGTCTTGTTGTGTGTGCCCGTGCGTTGTCCTGTTGAAAAGTATGGACATCTTGGTGGTGATTAAAGAAAGATACGATGTGATTCTGAAGAATCTGCTCACGGTAATAAAGGGCATTAACTCTCCCTTAACAGACATGAAGGCAGTCCTGTGATTGTAGTTTAATTCACCCCAGACCATGACACTCCCACCACCCAAAGGTCTGTCTGAACCACACACCAATCTGCATAACGTTCACCACGTCTACGCCAAACACGTATTCGGCCGTCAGCATTACGTAGATGAAGACGTGACTCGTCAGTGACTACCACACCATGCCACTGTTGTAACCTTTACTGAAAAAGCCTGCTAGTCCATTGTATACGCTCATTACGGTGTCTGTCAGTCAGGATTGGTCCAAAGTAAGGACGTCGAGCATGGAAACCCGTAACGTGTAGACGGCGTCGCATGGAGTCAGCGCTGATGGCCCCCACGTCAACCTTGAACTAGTGCAGCAGTCTTGGCAGTTGGCAGTGTTCAATCACTGATATGGACAAGGTAAATATGGCGACCCTGATGGAGCGTCGTAACAAGTTGTTGCCAAGGTCATTGAAGGTCACGGGTGCTGCCTGTCTACTGATGTCGTCTATGAAGCCTACCGATGGTAGGGTGGCCAAATCCAAGTTGTCGAGCAATATCCCTGCTGCTGGTGCCAACCTGAATCATGCCTTGTGCACGTTCTCTTTCGTGAGGTGTTAACTTCGGCATCTCTGTCCTCTTTTCACAATCGTTAGTGAAGCAATGAGAATCGGTTCTCATACACCTGCTTTTAATGTCACAGTCAGTATGATTTCAGAATGAAATTCGCGCTATTTTCATGGCGTGGCTGCACGTTGATGCATTTTGGAATTAAGAGCCATACTGTGGACAGGAATTTGTTTCTAAAGCATTTTTTCAACTGGACATGCCCTTCGACTTCATGTTAGTTATATTCATTGATCATTGTCATGCTGAAATCCATCTTGATGAAAATATGCACAATTTTAGAGTGGTGCGTTTTCAATGATGTTCAGTATATGTATTAGCTAATTTATAAACCATTAACCCCAACAAAATATAATGCGCACATATCTTAAAAGCCAAAATTAAAACACATTATTTTTGTGAACAAAATGTCAATTGCCAATAACTTTATGGAATGCTTAAAACTGATCTCAACAGGAGCTCTGTACATAATTTTTGTATAAATGTCATGCAACAGAATACAAATGACATGTCTGTCTGTGTGACTGTATATCTGACATAGATACTTAAGTTGTTCTCAAGTTGTTGAAGTACTGTTATCCTTGACACAATTGCAGTAATTGTTGTACTATTCCCACTTTGGAAACGTTCTGGGAAAACTGGAGGCAGCAAATTGAACCAATTGTTGTCTGTATTCTCGAACATCTCTGCGGTTGTTCCAAAGGAAACGTCACTTGGACATCCATGCTGATACATTAATTCTGCCCCACTGCTGAGTGTGGGGATGATCTTGAGTTATTTTATAGGTAATTGTTATTTCCATGCCTGCATCATCCCTTTACATACTGAGGGAAAAAATAAGGGATCGCATGAAAGCACAAGTGTTCCTTTATTCTTTTCCCAGGTTTCTTCACAAGCTTTGTATAGCACAAATTGTGAAGAAACATGGAAAAAATAAAGAAACACTTGTGCTTTCATGCGATCCCTTATTTATTCCCATCAGTATATATATAAGGGTTCCCTGAATAGCTTCTTCCACTGAAACAATTTGGAGAACACTCTGCTCTGTCCCTTGCTAGTTTTGGGTGCATACAGTTGTTGAAAGTTTCAAACCTTTGGCAACACACTTTTATAACCTTTGGCAACACACTTTTATAACCTTTCATAGATTTGTTTTATAACTCATGGTGGCATTTTGAGAAATGTGAATATCTACGTTGGTAGTCGGTTATATATATGTAAGGTTCACTGTGGCTGATGATATGTTGTAAATATTAAAGTGACATGTATTGTACGTGGCGTGCTTACCTAAGGAGTACGCCGGACGCATTTTAAAGTTTAATTAACGTATTCTTTCTACGCGAGTCGTTTGCTAATACAATTGAATGCAATAGTCAGCTCTTATTTCCACACTACTTTCCAGACATTTTATAACAACTGCCACCTGCGTTTCTGTATTGGCATTGATCAGTAGACACATGCAACAACCTAACACACACATACAAATACACACACTCTTACACACATACCTATACACAATTATACGTGATCCATAGACACACAAAGCAAAACACACAGCACATATATACACAAAAACATACATACCCATGCACACTTAAACGCAATTCATAGATGCATACAACAACCACACGACACACCTTATACACACACAAATACACACTACATACACACATACACACTTCAACGCGATCCATAGACACACACAAAACACACACAAGCCCATACGCACTAAACTCGATCCATAGAGACACACACACACATACAGACACACTTAAACGCGATCCATAGACATACACAAAACACACACATGCCCATACGCACTAAAACGCTATCCATAGACATACACACACACATACACACACTTGAACGCGATCCATAGACACACACACATACACACTTAAACGCGATCCATAGACACACACAAAACACACACATGCCCATACGCACTACAACGCGATCCCAGACACACACACATACACACTTAAACGCGACCCATAGACACACGCAAAACACACACATGCCCATACGCACTAAAACGCGAGACATACACACACACAACACACACACACAAACAGACACACACAAGTGTCAGATGCAGAAAGAGGGGGGTAACTTGTGCATGTTTGTGTCAACATGGTGTTTGAAGTGGTGTAAAAATAGAATAGCATTGCACTACAGGGAAGAGGACAATACACAATACACCATGGACCCACCACCAAGGTTGGAATTGTGTTACTTGGCTGCGATATTATGCAGAGCACATACTTTCACGATCAGACCTTGCATATGACCGCCATAGTAGGTATATTAAATACCATTTTGCCCATTACCGCAACGTGGTTATGTGTTATAACCAATATTGTTATGCAGAAGGCATACAGTTATCGAATACATGTAACTAATAACTAATGATACGTTAAAGGTATGTTTTGATACTGATTTCATAGGACCCTGCATTGTCGTTTATGATGTCAATTTACTTGGGTTAATTTTTATGGTTAATGTTTAGTTTTTTTAGTTTTACACCATTTTTAGTAATATTCCAGTGATATCACGGCTGCGGACGCCAGAAATGAGCTCCACAGATTGTCCCATGTGGGGAATCGAACCCTGGTCTTCAGTGTGACGAAGACCTGTTTGGGGTTGGATGTATGGACCAACATATGTTGCTTGGGCCCCGGAATATTAATGAGGAATATTCACGAGGCTAATAAACTACTGTACGATATCAGTGAGTGAGTTTAGTTTTACGCCGCTTTTTAGCAATATTCCAGTAATATCGCAGCGGGGAACACCAGAAATTGCCACCACTTATTGTACCTATGTGGGGAATCGAACCCGGTCTTCGGCGTGACGAGTCAACGCTTTAACCATTAGGCTAGCCCACAGCCCATTATGATATCACAAACAGGTTTCAAATTAAAAGCCTTACTTTCAGTAAATTGATAGTTTCGATAATGATATGCGAATATGTTTTGTCATAATAATCTAAATCAAACATTGGTTCAAGCCTTTCATCCCACATCCTGATATAACGGGATCACTGTTTACAGCGGATTAAGCACAACTCACTCACTCACTCACCGATTCTGAAATGCCTTTGTGCATAATATAGTGCATATCACTTTTGTCTTTGATGTAGTACACATCAAATATCTGTAAGAACCGGTTTACCTCAAGAATAACACAAACAGCTGAAGCCTGTTATTTTGTACCATCATCTACCCAGACCCTAGTTGTCGTGTCTGTGTGACCTGTTGACCCATGTCAATAGCTTGATAAGCTTCCAATAAATTTTGTCATAATTTTATCAAGACGTACGTATTGGATTTAGACAAGCTCTAGGGTTTGCTTTGTTCGCTTACGAGAGATATAGTGGCAACACATTAAACCGTTTTGTTCGGCTGTCTGTGTGTTATTACACCACAAATATATACATAATAGAAATCTCTATATTTATATCATGTATATCTGGATTCTTCTTTGAGGCAGTTCAAAAGCTGTACCACTCTATTTCAATACTGAAATAACGACCCGTGAAGATCCGTATTAGAATTAATCTTCAGTAACCCATGCTTGTCGTAAGAGGCGACTAACGGGATCAGGTGGTCAGGCTCGCTGACTTGGTTGACACGTGTCATCGGTTTCCAATTGTTTAGATCGATGCTCATGCTGTTGATCACTGGATTGTCTGGTCCAGACTCGATTATTTACAGACTGAAGCCATATAGCTGGCATATTGCTGAGTGCGGGGTAAAACTAAACTCTCTTACTCTCTGAAATAATTATCGAGCAGTTAAGTTCAGTAATACCCAGTGGGAATAACAAGCATCACTGTAGGCTGATTGGCTAGTTCGTTCAAGCTGTTCCGTTCCAAAAAATCTATATAAGTCGGCGTTTTATCCCAAGAATACCACAAACAGACGACCCCCTGACATTCTGTAACCGCGTTATCGTGTCTCTGTGACCTGTTGACCTACACATATAGCTCGATAAGCTTCCAATAAAATTTGTCTTAAACCTATCAAGAAGTACATATTGGACTTAGACAAGCTCTTGGGTGTGCATTGTTCCTTAGATATAGAGGCAATACATTAAACCGTTGTGTTTGGCTGTCCGTGTGTTATTACACTACATAGATATAACTATAGATATCTCTATATTTATATCACGTACATCTGAAGTCTTTCTTTGAGGCATAAGGACAGTTCAAAAGCTGTACCACTCTTCATTTTAACGCTGAGATTATCGAGCAATTAAGCTCAGTATCTCTCAGTGGAAATAACAACCATTGCTTTATGCTGATTTCACTAGTTCGTTCCAGCTATTTCATTCCAAATATGTTTTCACGAACACCTGGTGTCATGTGGTGTTATCACTGACGTTTTGATACTCTACTCATACATGTTTTCACCGCTGATTTGCCTTTAACGATCAAAGGAATTAGTTTCGGCAAATCGGAGAGCGGATCGTCATACAAAAAAGATGTTAAAAATATGGAACTTGTTGTTCCCTGCCTGTCGCTCGGCATTGATGGGTGAAACGTGGACTGGTCAGTTCGAAGTCAGTATAATGTGTCTGAGTAGGTTATTCATGCTTAACTGCGCGTCATGGTATCTCAGTGAGCTAGCTCTATAAAACCAGCTTAAGTCTGGGCTAGTACAAGTAGCCGCACATACACACGAATGTATGTCGTCAAATATTCTTAAGTACGACGTTTAACCCCATTTCATCTCACCTCACCTCACCTCACCTCACCTGTTTCGGCAGATACATGAGATAAATATTTTCCATCGTCAATATGTCTCAGTTGATGTTTCGTGGGATCACGAAATCACATATGTTTACATTTGCCATAACTGATTATCTGTAAAAGCAGGAATAGATTACTCACAAATTGCAATTACACAATATCTGTCCAAAATTAGGAATTATCTGATAGTCTGCAATTCCTCATAGCTTATTCTCTAACTATTCCAAAAATTGATCAGATCACAAACATCATTTCTGTTTCGTCTTCCTCCACAAAACTAATTGTCCTGTTATATGCTGAAGACACTGTATCAATAGCCACAGCGAGCCTGGAATTACAGAAACAATAAATATATGTTGACAAGTGAACAATTCTAACACTGAACGAAAATTAGAAAGAATATGAAAATACATTTATGTTACAGAACAACAACCATCAGAATCGTAAAGAGTAAAAATATACAAACATTTTGGAGTAATTTTCCATGAATGTATTTTCACAAAACAATCACATAGTGAAAACATCCTTAAAGCTATTAAATTTATATTATCAAACGTCAGATTACACAACTTATCTAGAACTACCCAACCAAAATGATGCCATTGTACCACCTATTTCAACACACCGTTAAGAAATATGAGGCTCTGAAAACTTAAAAATGATTGAAAGTATTCAAGTGACTTTCGTAAGAAAATTACATTCAAATTATTCTCTTCCAAACAGGTTATAACTGCAGCTGGACTTAAAACTACAATAGAAAAAATAATATTCCCGAAATTGAAATTAGGAAACTGTCTTGAAGACCAATAAATCTGGAGATGTGACATAGACTCTTTACGTAAGTGAAGGTCTAAGATAATCAAGGATACTATTTGACATGAATTTCACAAAATCTCCTCAATAATGTATTTATGCCTTCATACAATTCAGACTTCCTAAACACCGACTACAAGTTGGCTTAGGTCGGTGGCCCCATATGCCAGTGTTGGAGAGACCATGTATCTTATGCCAGCCTATGCTGGATATACACTAAACAAAGATCATTTTAGATGTTCCTAAACACTTTTACACAATATTAAAGACACATTTTATTTGTTTTCACTAATGCAAATCAGCAGAAAATGTTTTGAAAGACTGAAATCATAGGAATGATTCTTTTAAATTTTACACACTCTAAAACAGTTGTTTCTCGTTTTAATAGTTGAAAAATGGTGACTTGAAATGGTTTATCTTTGTCTCAAAGCAGAACTTTATTTCAACCTTTCTTTTGGACATCTAAATCACTGTTATTGGTTTATTTCGGTATGGTCGAAAATAGGACAATTTAACTCTTCTGAAAAAGATGCATTTCACCTAAATATTAATGCATTTGAGAATTGTTTTTCGTGATTTGCATAAAGCTGTGTCGTTAAGCTTTCTTGTAAACTAATACCTTCCAACATATCTTTGATGTATTTCAAGTAATTCATAAAGGAAGGAGGGTAACGTTTCTTTTGGTGTTTAGAGTAAGTATCACCATTTTTACGTTTGCCAATACTGTGTAGATATTTCAAAATATGTGATAACAAAATAGAATTATACATATTGTACTGTCTAAACATACATTCTATTTCAGTATGATAAAGGTATTTAAAAGTAAAAATGCCATTTATGTATATTAAGGTGAGGTGAAATTAGGTTTAATGTCGTGCTTGAGAATATTTCGCTCATATGACGACGTGCATGCGTGTGTATGTGTATGTGAAGCTGCTTGTACTAGCCCAGACTTAAGCTGGTTTATAGTGCTAGCCCACTGAGATACCATGCCGCAGTGAAGCATGAATATCCCACTCAGACACAGTATACTGACTCCGAGCCGACCAGTCCTTGTTGTACCCATTAATGCCGAGCGCCAGGCAGGGACCAACAAGTACCATATTTTAACGTCGTTTTGGTATGACGCGGTCGGGGATCGAACCCGCGACCTTCCGCGCTCCGGGAGGACGCTCTAACCACCAGAGGCGGTCATTTATATTAAGAAACTTTCTAGATGTTGATGTCACACAATCAACCAGTTTAAGATATTTAAACTGCAGCCAAATGCCAATACACTTAACTCCGAACTGCCTCAGTATGCTATGTAGGCATAAGTGAATAAAATTCTGTTCTGTTCTGAGAATAATATATTGAACATTTTATCGATAGATGACAACACACAAACATGTTCGAAATTATTCCTGGACTAATATCCAAAAGCACAATGTATTATAGCTTATATAAATATCTAATATTGCTATAATAAATGTAGAGGTGTAAAGATAGTTCTCGTGGAAGTAAAATGTCCTCATATTTTACTAATTATAGAGAGCTGACATTATTATTCCTACCTCAAGGACATTCAGTGGTAAGCAATGTTCAGTCTAAAACTTAATTACAGATAACATAAATGTCAAAACATGGATGGTAGGCAATTGCATTTGCAAACACCCATGCATGGGAAGCATATCTGAGAAAATTAATAAATATTCAAAATGGACGTCGTTTTCCAGCTGTGTGATGTCAACAATCAACCCCCAATAAAGCAGCGTATCTTTCTTTTGTTGCTTGTTGAAGGGTTAATGAGTAAAAAATAATGAAACTTGCTGTGCAGCTATATATAGGACGATGCAAGAAACGTTTCTCAAACCCTCAACTCAACAGCATACTAGGTAAGTCCTTATCCTGCAAAACACGTGAAGATCCGGGTTAGAATTGATCTTCAGTAACCCATGCTTGTCGTAAAAGGCGACTAACGGGATCGAGTGGTCAGACTCGCTGATTTGGTTGGTCCAGACTCGAATATTTACAGACCGCCGCCATATAGCTGGCATATTGCTGCGTGCGGCGTTAAACAACAAACCACCGACAATAACAATATCCTGCAATAGCATTGCATGCAAATGATGCATCCGAATCGGAAGCTCGTTGCTTGTATTGTTGTAAGGGGCAAATGGATCGGTGGTCAGTCTCGCTAACATGAATGGCCAATGACGTGAGTCGACGTCGTTTTGTCGTTGCTGATGATGTAAATATCTGGTTTGTCTGATGCAGTTTCGAGTATTCTGGCATATCGCTTAAATAATTCTAAATCATGCGTTGCAAATACAAAGTAGATTGTTCTAGAAATTGTTTTACATCAAAACGTATTGAGTCACGAGTCATTCATTTTGGTTCATTCAAAGTCTACGAACCCGAACGTAGCTTTAAATCAAATTATTCAAAATAGTTTAGTGTTTTCGTGTTGATTCTAGAATACAGCCTTTATGTGATCAGTACTTTAAGGCATTCTGTATTCTGAAATCTAAACTTACTTTGAAAAACTATTTCATGACTCATCAAGAATAGAACAGTGAACATGTAGAATCCATAAATTGTTTAGCTCAAACATACTTTCTCTCTCTGGATTTCAAACACAATCCTCATTTGTTTCATGCAGATAGAAGGACCTGGAACTGTCACATGTTGCATGTTTCTCCTTCAGATCAAGAGCAACACGGAAGATTATCACCATGCCTCGTGACATGCAAAAAGCGAAGATTGTCTATACCAATTCATGCAAGAGCTGTCATCGTAAGTCAAAACGATGTTGACATATACATCTAGTGGTCGTCGACTACCACTGTGAAGCATTGTGTAGAGTATCATTTTAGTGAGTCAGTTTGGTTTTACTCCACTTCGAGCAATATTCCACCACTATCGCGACGAGGGACACCAGAAATGGGCTTCACACATTGTACTCATGTGGGGAATCGAATCCGGATCTTCAACGTGACGAGCGAACGCTTTAATCACTAGGCTACCTCACCGCCCCGAGTGTCATTTTAAGTAATTCCAATGCACTTTTGAAAATCATCTGTGGTCACATATATACATGTACATATAAGCAGACTTATCCTTTCCATTATCAGCGTCTGTTTGTGTCTGGGCTCTGGGGTAGCCTTGTGGTTAAAGCCTTCGCAACGCCGAAAACCCCGGTTTGATTCCCTCCCCACATAGGAAGAATGCGTGAAGTCTATTTCTGGTGTCCCCTTTATGAGGTTGTTTGAATATTGCTAAAAGCAGCGTAAAATCATTCATCTGTTAATCATTCGGCAAAAATCGGAATGGTCCGGTTTAACAAGGCTTTTCTTTTTCTCTTCTGGCCTCTGGGGTAGCCTAGAGGTTAAAGGCTCTGTTCGCAACGCATAATTCCATATGGGTATAATTTGTGAAGCCTATTTCTGGTGTCCCCTTTGTGAGAGTGTTGGAATATTACTCAAAGCGGCGTAAAACCATAAACACTCAATCGGCAAATAACGGAACTCCGGTTTGATAAGACTTTTCTTTTTCAATAAGTCCGACTTTTCTAATATGACTGTAATTAATCTGGCCTTTAATTACAGTAAACTATAGTAACCTCGAAAATCAACGCACTGTGGACATCTTAAAATGTTTCTTGTTTGTCCACGTTAGAGAAATATTAATATAATCATTATGTAATTATGTGAGTGAGAGAGTGAGTTTAGTTTCAAGCCGCCCTCAGCAATATTCCAGCTGTATGGCAACGGTCTGTAATAATTGAGTCTGGACCAGACAATCCAGTGGTCAAGAGCATGAGCATCAATCTACGCATTTGGGAACCGATGACAAGTGTCAACCAAGTCAGCGAGCCTGACCACCCGATCCCGTTAGTCGCCTCTCACGACAAGCATGGGTTACTGAAGATCAATATTCTAACCCGGATCTTCACGGGTCTGTAATTATGTACGTTAGCCAGTACTTTAGTTGACTAATAACACACTGTCTGATCTGATTCCACTGTGTACTGATTAGCTATGTCACTATTTCAGCATCTGACGGACAAGACATGATGAAGAACATCAAATTCCAAGGATCTTGTCCTCAGCAACTTCCGGGAACCACGCTCTTCCCATCCGGTCTTCGCGTTCAGGAGACTACTTCAAGGGAGATAACCAAAGCGTAATAACCTCTTGAACAACATGCCTGTCAAGCAGCCATTTTCCTTGTGAAATATGATAAAATAATACCAAAAATATATTATCTGTTTTGTTTTGTTTCTTGTACATACTTTTTCATAAGGGTCCTTGAATTTTTCAATCACGTTGTTAATGGAAAACACGACGGACTTCAGGGGATTCTGGAGTCTTCACATTAGGCAGACTTCCTTTTAACACCTGTTCTGGTCGAATGAAAGAAAACAGAAGTCGAACCGTATTCTTTACTCCAAGTGAGTGGGTGAGGAGTTTTACGCAGCGTTTAGCAATATTCCTGCAATATCACTCCGGGGGTCACCAGAAATGGGCTTCACACATTGTACCCATGTTGGGAATCGAACCCGGATATTCGGCGTCACGAGCGAACGCATTAACCACTAGGCTACCCCTCCGCCCCCTTTACTCTGATGTAATGGACGATCGGAAACAGTCTTTCTTATGAGTGGTGTTTATATAAGTTTAAGTATCATGCATAAACCTAACGTGAGGTTAGGTGAGTAAGAGAGAGAGTGAGTGAGTGTGAGTGAGTTTAGTTTTACGCCGCACTAAGCAATATTCCAGCTATATGGCGGCGGTCTGTAAATAATCGAGTCTGGACCAGATAATCCAGTCATCAACAGATGAACATCGATCTGCGCAATTGGGAACCGATGACGTGTCAACCAAGTCAGCGAGCCTGACCACCCGATCCCGTAAGTCGCCTCTTACGACAAGCATGGGTTACTGAAGGCTCATTCTAACCCGGACCTTGACGGGTAGTAAGAGAGAGAGAAAGAATGCGACAGAAAGAGTTGATGAGAGTGAGTGAGAGAGGGTGTGTCATTGAGTCAATGAGTTTAATGACGCATTCAACAGAATTCCAGTTATATCACGGCATTTCTGCATAATGTGGGACGACGTGAGGTGAAAATGCAATGGGATTTAACGTCGTAATTATTCGCCCATGCGTGCTTTGTGTGGCTGCTTGTACTAGCCCAGACTAAAACTGGTTTATAGTGCTGGCCCACTGAGATATCATGCCGCAGTTAAGCATGAATACCCCACTCAGACACATTATACTGACTCCGAGCCAACCAGTCCTTGTTGCACCCATCAGATGAGACGATTAGCACCACGGTGACACCCACGTGCTGACAAACCTTGAAACATAACAGGAGAGAACGAGAGATTCGAAAGCTGTCACCGTTATGTTAACCCCGTCCCTCTACGCAAATCTTGAAGCAAACACGATTTCTTTTGAGCACAGCAGTTATATTTTCCGGTAGTTTGTGAGTCCACGATTCAACAACATTTCACCCTCAGATCATGATCAGTTCATCGGCGTATTCGAATATTGGCAGCTACGTGGAGTCCTGGTTGTCCACAATTGATAAACGTAAACAAATGAGTTTAAATATATAAACGTCAATATATTTAAGTGATCTTGCCCCATGAGAACATGTTGATGGCCTGTGTTGAGTGACCTGACGTGACACTATGCTGAAGAGGCACGGTACTAAAGCATGTCCTTGTGGACACACACGCAAGATCAATATATCCATTGACCCTCTTGTCCACAATACACAGTTAGCTGTCCTCACATGCCAATCAAGTGTACAGTTCAAGTAAATAATCCAGCAATATGTTTGATCGGCATTCTAGAAGTTGGTGAGTCCATCAATAGGATTGAAAACCTGTCAATCAGGTTGTCAACAGCAACCAGGACAGAGTTCACTACCAACAATCACGTTCAACCGAGCAACGCTTAATCTGCCTCTCCTGTGTAATATTCCCCATGGAGCTTATATTATGAACAACACTAAGTAACACTGCATGTTGTTTTGTGATGTTGTTTTTTTAAAGGGGTGGGGTGAGTTTAATGCCTGTTTGAACAACAGTGGAGTTCTATATAAAAATAACTCTGCATATTTTTGTTTTAGGCTATTTTGTACTGAGTGAGTTTAATTTTAAGCCGCTTTTAACAATATAGCAAAATCAAGGCGGGGACACCAAAAATGGGCTGCACACATTGTACCCATGTGGGGAATCGAACCATTGTCACCGGCGTGATGAGCAAACGCGATAACCACTAGGCTACCCCATCGCCCTGTTTTGTCAAGGAGTGGGGTTCGCTCAAAGCAAGTTTCAACATTGTTGGAGTTATATATGACAGTAACTGTGTATTGTGAAGATTGTATGTTTATGATATTTTGTAAAGTAATTAGACGGGTTTGAACAATATTAGAGTATATATGACAATGAATGTACGTGTTGTTGTTGTGTTGTCTTGTAGGAAGGGGGTAAAATTAAATATGAATTTGAGCAACATTGGAGTTCTTTAACACTGTAAATATACTCTCCCAAAATGAAATGCATAGGTGTACTTTCACTCTGTAAATAGTTAGCTCCCAGTAAGTGAAATTGTTTTAACGCTATTTGTGTCACTTTCCTGCGGCTTTTCATCTTAAAAAGTGAGTGAGTTTGGTTTTACGCTGCTTTATACTATTCACGGAGCTCCAAGTGATGCAGGTCCAAGACATTCATCATCATGGTGACACCCACGAGCGAGGTACCGGTATGTACTGACAAACCAACACGCACCAATGAAAGACATAACCGCTGGTTTCTGGTACGTCTAAAGGGGCGGTGGGGTAGCCTAGTGGCTAAAACGTTCGCTCGTCACGCCGAAGACCCAGGTTCGATTCCTCACATGGTACAATGTCTGAAGCCCATTTCCGGTGTCCCCCGCCGTGATATTGCTGCAATATTGCTCAAAGTGACGTAAAACTAAACTCACTCACCGGTACGTCTGAATTACAGCGCCTTAAAAGACATGTCAACTCCTTTAAATAGTGCGAATATAGCCGTAACAAGAGAGGCATACGAGCATTTAGAACAGTGACGATGCTTCACCATGTACGTAAGGCATACGGAGTTCAATGTTGGTGATGTCGTAAGTGGCAGCTGGTGTTGTGGTGACAACAGATTTCATGTCTTCGGACCGTACGTGAGATTTCTATCAACCGACGAGAAACAGTTCTTTGTATTCAGGAGACTGTACCGTTGGCCATGACAGTATGATGTTTTAGCGTTGTTTGTGTGGGTGACAGAGGACCAAAATAGGTTGTTGGGACCTGTTATAACAAGGAACCACCACGGGAAACAAAGATAGCATCAACACCATATAGAGGAACTTTAATTTAAATCCCTGACGTTCAGTAAATAGATAATTTCTATAATCACATGCATACATTTTTATTTCCTTAATAATAATTATCATCATTAACATGAATCATCAATTCAATCTTTCCTCCCACATCAACTGACTGACTGAGTTTAGTTTTACGCCGCGTTTAGCAATATTCTAACAACATCACGGCGGGGGACACCAGGAATGGGCTTCACACATTTTGCCCATGTGGGGATTCGAACCCGGGTCGTCGGCGTAACGAGCGAACGCTTTAACCACTAGGCTCCCCCTTCCCACATCAAGTTGACACACAGTGATATAACTGGTATACCGTTTAAAGTGGCGTTTCACTCACTCACTCACTCACTCAATCACTCTTTCACTCAATCACTCAGTCAATCAATCACTCAATAAATCACCAACTCACCGATTCTGAAATGTCATTGCGCATAATACAAGTGTAACACTATGTCAGTTTATCTTGAATAAATACACACCAAATGTCTGTAGCAATCGGTTTACCTCAAGAATAACACAAACAGCTGAACCCTGTTATTTTGTAACATGACCTACCCAGAACCGCGTTATCGTGTCTGTGTGACCTGATGACCTACATGAATAGCTCAATAAGCTTCCAATAAATTTTGTCTTACACTTATTAAGAAGTACATATTGGATTTAGACAAGCTCTAGGGTTTACATTATTCTTTACGAGAGATATAGAGGCAATACATAAAACCGTTGTGTTCGGCTGTCTGTGTGTTATTACACTACATAGATATACATTATAGAAATCTCTGTATACATATAACCTGAGGGGGAGAATGCTGCTATGTCACGGAAACTTGAAATTTTAGGATCTCAGTCAAGATACTCTGTTATTCTTTGAAATTGAAGAAGAGGAAGAGGACAACTGGAATGATAGCGAAGTGAAACTTAAAACCTTTCTACATGTTTCTTACGAGAAATTGATACTAAATGGCACTGCTGCCTACAGGTTAATTACACAACATCAAATGTTTTCCCATAGACTTCTATAGTAACGCTATATTGTTTTTAAATCATCCAGGCTGTCAACAGCCATTCCATGTACACATGGGTACAGTCTGGCCTTTAAACTACAATAAAAACACAAATTCCGGTTAACTTTGCCTGCTAATTTTCCGAGCACAGGAAGCTGAACACATCAACCCCAGTTCCGCACCAAATGTCACCTACTTGAAAATATTTGTAAACACATAAAGCATAGGTCATGGTGATAACAAATGACAGCACTAAATACTTAAAATTGTGGTCTGTTTTAATTATCAGTTGGATGTGCTTTTAAAAACATAAAAATCTTACACTATTTCATCCAATCACAGCTGTCACATGTCTTTATCTCTTCAGATGTTTATATACGCAACTTGCTCAAGGTGCACGTGGTTCTGATTTAGTGTAGTAAAAAAAACTTGTTGAAATCGGGAGGCGTGTCCAACCCAGCCGATAGCACCAGTCTACCAACACTGAGCAGCGAGCCCCAGCCCACAGTACAGACTCGAGCAGACGACGTGACAGCTCACCCGATCTCCCCGAGACTGGGCGCAGTAGACGACACAATAGGGCTGTAACGATGCATCGAACTATCGATAGATTGCAGTTGTTGAGCAACCCGAGCAACTGTCATCAGACTGATGCAACGACAAAGACAAACAAGCAATACGTCAGACAGGCCTAGGAGTGTGACAACCTCCGGTGATGGTCGCCACATCCGGACAATTCATCTGAGAAATCCTTTTGTAACGACGACGGCACATGGACACTGTATCAGTCGACATACAATGTACCGGCGACAACATGGTATCCGAGCACGTCGACCCTTCCGCGGTGTGCATTGGACGTCGTTGATTGACAAGGGCCAGGCGAGTTCGACGTTGGCCGATGCGTTTTTGCCTGTACAGTAATGACTGTCGGGCT
This sequence comes from Haliotis rubra, assembly GCF_003918875.1. NCBI lineage: Eukaryota > Metazoa > Mollusca > Gastropoda > Lepetellida > Haliotidae > Haliotis > Haliotis rubra. The sequence continues at coordinate 773,249 of NW_025767690.1, forward strand.
CGTATTTTCAGACGGGTAGGTGAAAGTTTAGCGCCGAATTGTGTTCAGCAAGTTCAACCGTTTGGAACCGGTAGCGTGATGTCACCGCCCAACAACTGGAACAATGTCTCCTACAGGAACAGCAACGGATCACACCTAACGTCATTCGTCGTCTTACGTCATCAATGCGTCGAAGTGTTTTGGCGTGTATTGAAGCCATTGGTGGTTAGATTCAACATTTGATGACATTGTGCACAAAAAACCCGCCTTGTTGGTTTGTGTAAGAGTTCAGGCTATGATAACACGTGTCTTTCAGTGTCAGCCAAACGGTATTTTCGACGTTGTATGAAATGAAATTGTGTACATTTGCTGTAGAATTGAATACTCTCATGAAATTAAACGGATTTTCACTTTTATATGATTTTCTTGGTCAAACACATGTATACTCTCTTTTGAGCACTAGTTTAGTTATGTGATGTTGTTTCAACGAATAGCTAATGTCTCGTGGGATCAGAAAACTGCATATATTTACATTTGTCAGACAAAAACAGATAATAGGTAAAAGTAGGAATACAGTCAAGTCCAGAAGTAGGCATTATCTGTTCAGAAGACATTATCTGTCCAAAAGTAGGCATTATCTGTCCAGAAGAAGGCATTATTTGTCCAAAAGTAGGCATTATCTGTCCAGAAATAGGCATTATTCGTCCATAAGTAGGCATTATCTCTCCAGAAGGCATTATCTGTCCAGAAGTAGGAATTATTTGTCCAAAAGTAGGCATTATCTGTCCAGACGTAGGCATTATCTGTCCACAAGTAGGCATTATCTCTCCAGAAGGCATTATCTGTCCAGACGTAGGCATTATCCGTCCACAAGTAGGCATTATCTCTCCAGAAGGCATTATCTGTCCAGAAGTAGGAATTATCTGACCAGAAGTAAAAGTAAATGAATGTTATTCCAACGCAGCCGAATTCATTGTCCCGATATAGCGATCAGTGTAAAAAATAGTTCTTGTGAAGGTAGAATGATATTTGTACTGATGTACAGCACTGTCATCATTGTTCATACCTCAAAGATATTAAATGGTCAGTAAGGTATCCAAAACTTAATTACAGGTAACATCAGTGTAAAACATGGATTGTGAATTGGTGAAATCAACCATGTCTGTGAAAAAAAACATTTAATATTGAAAATCAATGGACGTCGTTTTCCAGCTGTGTGATGTCAACAATCAGCCACCAATAAAGCAGCCTATCTTTCTTTTGTTGCTTGTTGAAGGGTTAATGAGTAAAAAATAATGAAACTTGCTGTGCAGCTATATATAGGACGATGCAAGAAACGTTTGTCACAATCTCAACTCAACAGCACAGGTAGGTCATTATCCTGCAATAGTATTGCAAGTAAACCGTAGGGGTGGGGGGTGTCTGGCTCGCTGACTTGAAGGGCTAATGGCGTCAGTCGACGTCGTTTTGTCGTTACTGATGTCAGTATCTCATTTGTCTGGACCAGATTCGTTTATTCTATCATATAACTTGAATATTTCTAAGCCAAGCCATATAAATACAACGTAAACTCGCCATCGAGAAATTGTTTTACACAAAAATGTATTTAAGGACATTTTCATGTCGTGTTAGACAGAGATGCGCACTTGTCCAGACTCTCAATGAAATGACTGCTGTCTTGCATAAGGAACGGAAAAGGATTCCTCAAAATCAAATTCGGGGATTGATCCAAGGAACGAGGAGGCGTCTTGAATAAGTTTTTCATGTACATTGAGGTCACTAAAGATACTGACTGAAGCATTTTCACTTACAAGACATTATTCTCCAATATCGCGTACAATATGTGTGCATGGTACTGTCTGTTAAGTAAGTGAGATTTGTAATGTTTTTGCATGAAATGAAGTCATTCTCCAAATCTGTACAATCCTCAAATACACCAGATTACGTATGGTAGCTATGGTACAGCACCGTCGGACATCAATCTAAAAATTGTTTCTTGTCCTTTCTTAACCTGTACATTATTTCTTGATCTCGATTTTCTTCCAGCTGATTGTTGGACGTAAGATGTAGCGATCAATGCCTCACGGAAATGGTTCTTTTCTTTACTACAATAACTTTTTTCTCCTACAGATCAAGAGAGGGACAGAAGTTTGTCATCATGTCCAGCGACCTGCAAAAAGCGAAGGTTCTCTATACCCTAGCATGTGACGATTCTCATAGTAAGCCAAACTATGTATACGTCTGATCACCCGACACAGCAAGGCGGTTACAAACATTGTTTAGATTGTCATTTTAAGTGTACAAAACGTCACATCTTATTCTAATACACTTATTAAAATCATCTAGTGATTAAAGCCTCTGCTTTTCACATCGAAGACCCGGGTTTGATCCACAGGCCCTCGTGTCTTTGCGAAGATTAAAGATTATTATTATTTTTATTTTTTTTATGACCCCCGATTCGAAATACTTCATATTACAATACATTATGACAAGGCCGGACACTTCGGTGTACCCCACCCGCCTGCTTTGCCGATCGCTTCGCTCCCATCGCATGCACTCGATTAAAACTTAATGCAAACATAATCATGGACGATTGGCCTATCGATCACCACTAATGACACCTACCAATTCTTTATTGTTATTTCTGCAAGTCGATTGAAACCTGATTTTGACCCTTAACAAAACGATCTTGACACAAATGGATGACGATATGTCCGCGCAAACGGGGTTTGGTCGAAGCAAGCCCTCTGATTGGTTGATGTTTGTTAAGGAGACATTTACAACTGATGCTTCCTTTTGAGAAGCCATTGCTCGAAAAATATTCTTACATTAAGCAGTCGATGAAAGGAAAAAGTCCAGCGAATTTAAAAAGAATGTGCATATTTGCAAGCGTTGACCAACCAGAGGGCTTGCTTCGACCACACCACCGTTTTGTCCGGAACAGTCCGGTTTAACAAGGCTTTTCTTTCCATAATATTCTACTCAAAAGAAGTAAAGGAAAACCTGCTTTTTCGGATGACTATGTTCGATACGTCGCGTAACTTCAGTCGTCTATAAGAACTTCCAAATTCAACGATGTCTTGAAACGTTTTTGTCTGTCCATGTAAGTGAAAACACTTATACAATATAATTAAGTACGTTAGCCTGTTATTGACTGGCGGTGGTGTAGTCAAGTGGTTAAAGCGTTCGCTCGTCACACTGAATACCCGGCTTCGATTCCCCACATGGGTACAATGTGTGAAGCCGATTTCTGGTGTCCCCACCGTGATATTGCTGCAATATTGCTAAAAGCGGCGTAAAACCATACTCACACACTCACTCACTGTTATTAATTCTAATGAGGTAATGCATGGGCGGCTGCCATTGTGTATTGATAACATGTGTTTATATTTCAGCCAGTTCTAACAGACGAGATGAAGTGCAAAACAACAAGTTCCAAGCATATTTACCTCAGCAACTTCCGGGAGTCTCGTTTTTCTCTTCCGGCCTTCGCCTTCAGTCGACTTCCTCAAGGGAGATAACCAAAGCACAATAACTGCATGAACAACACGCTGCCATGTACCCATCGATGTTTATGATATCAATCACTGAACTGACTGGTGCAGACTAGATGACGTGTTGACCGACGTCATATAACTGGAATATCGCCGAGTGTGGCGTTTAATAACAGACAATCAAATAATTGCAGCAGCTTTGAGGGTCTAGATCATAGAAGCATCTGTTAAATGTCTGACATCAGTGGTAAAAGTTGACAGGTTTTATTCTGGACTTGTCTATTTCGATTCCTGACATGCATACAATATCGAAGCCCTTTCGTGTCTTTCCTTGAGCTGAAATGGCTGGAATATTGCCCAAAGAGACGTAAAACTCATATACACTGTATTTGGTTAACGCCATGGGATAAGTTCGTGTGACATTCAAGGACAGAGCGTAACCTAGTGGTTAAAGCGTTCGCTCGTCACGCTGAAGACCCGGCTTCGATTCCCCACATGGGTACAATGTGTGAAGACCATTTCTGGTGTCCCCGCCGTGATATTGCTGGAATGTTGCTAAAAGCGGCGTAAAACCATACTCACTCACTCATACACTGTCTAATGAGGTAATGCATGGGCGGCTGCCATTGTGTATTGATAACATGTGTTTATATTTCAGCCAGTTCTAACAGACGAGATGAAGTGCAAAACAACAAGTTCCAAGCATATTTACCTCAGCAACTTCCGGGAGTCTCGTTTTTCTCTTCCGGCCTTCGCCTTCAGTCGACTTCCTCAAGGGAGATAACCAAAGCACAATAACTGCTTGAACAACACGCTGCCATGTACCCATCGATGTTTATGATATCAATCACTGAACTGACTGGTGCAGACTAGATGACGTGTTGACCGACGTCATATAACTGGAATATCGCCGAGTGTGGCGTTTAATAACAGACAATCAAAATAATTGCAGCAGCTTTGAGGGTCTAGATCATAGAAGCATCTGTTAAATGTCTGACATCAGTGGTAAAAGTTGACAGGTTTTATTCTGGACTCGTCTATTTCGATTCCTGACATGCATACAATATCGAAGCCCTTTCGTGTCTTTCCTTGAGCTGAAATGGCTGGAATATTGCCCAAAGAGACGTAAAACTCATATATACACTGTATTTGGTTAACGCCATGGGATAAGTTCATGTGACATTCAAGGACAGAGCGTAACCTAGTGGTTAAAGCGTTCGCTCGTCACGCTGAAGACCCGGGTTCAATTCCCCACATGGGTACAATGTGTGAAGACCATTCCTGGTGTCCCCGACGTGATATTGTTGGAATGTTGCTAAAAGCGGCGTAAAACCATACTCACTCACTCATACACTGTGTCTGACTTATTTGCTTGGTTACTCGTGGGATCAGTGCTGACCTCAATATCATGAAGGGTCGAGCAGAGGACCTCAATTTACTATCGGTAGTAATATTGATTGTGTCAGATAAGGACCTTGATAAGTAAAACGTATTTCATTTCAACCTTTCTGTATCACACATATCGTAACTGACACAGGTACACACAAGATAATGTCTCGCTCGATCACAGCGTGAATGTGTTGTCAAGAATACAGGACCTTGCAATATACAGAGGAATGTCCTAGACAAGTAAAGATCCACATGGGTACCAATCCACATAGTATTCGTAAAGTTACGACCAGTCGTATCTATAGTTTATCATTGGCTTACGAATGTCGTAGTCCTACAAACGTTGTGTGAATCGGGACCCTGGTATCCCTGTATGTGTGTGGGTGGTATCCTTGTACTTTTTTTCATTTATTTTTTGTAGTAATACCCTGGTGTGTTGTTATTTCATTCATATTTTGGAGTTAAAGACAGACAGAATTTATTCAAGTTTTAAGGTCTCAGGCCCACACAACATACATAGGAATTTAGGTGTAGATTAAGGCATGCACAATAGCAATGACTTTGAAAAATATTGCAGAGTTAATTGCGTAGATTTAAAATTTACTGAGATATTTTCCGATTTGTTTGATAGTCTTTCTGTTTTCCGTGGACATCAGGTTTATGAATTTGTTGAGAGTCGGTGGATAGCAGTTGTTATGGGGGAGGCAGAGTTGTCGTTCTTGGGTGTACGTGTCACAAACCATCATTACCTGATATTTCTTCCTCAATGAGAGATGTACTATTAGAGTAACAATAGGTGCACAGTCTTCACGTGAGGTATTGGAGTGTCGTCCACTTTCTATGGCTAGTCTAAAGTTGTTGCATCTAAATCTTGCAATGGCTATTTTATAGTATAATGGTATTTTTCAACATTTAGTAGTGACTTGTATTGAGAGTAATAGTTGCATTTGGAAGATTCTGAAAGAGATAAGTGCCAGGTCTGAGTCAGTCAGTCTTGTAATCTTTGTTTAAAAGTATATATAAATAATTGTTTTTTGTATCCCCAATCCCAATATTCCCCAATATTTTGGAGATCAAGGGCATGTATTTTTTGTGCGGTATCATTTGTTTTGCATGTATTTTCTGCGCCCTTGCCAATGTGACGTTCAAAGGTACAGCCTGGCGCTCGGCATTAATGGGTACAACAAGGACTGGTCGGCTCGGAGTCAGTATACTGTGTCTGAGTGGGGTATTCATGCTTCACTGCGGCATGGTATCTCAGTAGGCTAGCACTATAAAACCAGCTTTAGTCTGGGCTAGTACAAGCAGCCGCACATACACATACACACGCATGCACGTCGTCATATGAGCGAAATATTCTCAAGCACGACGTTAAACCCAATTTCACCTCACCTCACCTCAAAGGTATAAATAGTACAACAGCGTCCCTCAACCTTGCGAAATGTATAAAGAATATATTAAATGAAGTTATACTTCGGGTTTGTCCCTTTTAATTTTTTTTACAATTTTCGTGTTAATACTTTTTTTTCATATTATTCCTCCTCATTACGTAAACATCTGCTATATTCGTGAATATCTGAGTAAGTAGTGGCCTTCAGTAACATACGCTTGTGAAAGGCGACTAACGGGATGGGGTGGCCAGGCTCGCTGGCTCAGTTGACGTCGTAAGAGGCGACTAACGGGATCGGGTGGTCAGGCTCACTGACGCGGTTGACACATGTCATCGTATCCCAACTGCATAGATCGATGCTCATGCTGGAATATTGCTGAATACGGCGTTAAACAACAAATAAACCTTGTGATATTGCTTGTATATTGTTAAAAGCAGCATAAAACCACGCCCACTCACTCAAAGAGCTCAAGTCTATCCACAATCAACATTTGTATTAAATTATCTCGTTCGCTAAGGACCATGTATGCAATTTATCATCTTTGACAGCGTCGGAAATCCCTTTCCATTTCAAACAAAGCGCCTCCTTGTAAACAAAGCTGTCATCTTCAAACATACTTAATCCACGAGATGTGATATACGAATAGGCTTACATTCGTGTAAGATAAAGTGGTTTTTGAAGAGGGTATACACAGGGTTATTCGTCCTTGAATGCCGGGTTCCTGTGTGTCAGTAGAAATCTTCAGGGTACTAATCGACACGTATCCTCTTATGGTTAAGCCTGCGTCTCTTCGCCGTATCTACAGCGGATCGTTTAAGTCGTTCTTTAATTCGATAATGGACAGGAGAAGAACGTTCTTTCTTAAACATGACACTGGTGATAGGATTTGGTGCATAGATAAAATTTATTCCATAATCGTAATAAATCTCTGCTACAGAACTAATGGTACCATTTCGTCTATAGCATAAGCATGTGTTTATAAATCACTAACTGATTGTGGGACCCGTGAAGATCCGGGTTAGAATTGATCTTCAGTAACCCATGCTTGTTGTAAGAGACGACTAACGGGATCGGGTGGTCAGACTGGTTGAATGTAGTAGAATGTTATTTTAGTCAGAAGTATCTGGTGAATAACTGCTTCTTTGGCGTGAGCAAAATTTCTTCGATCATTACTAAGGGTTGTGAAATTTTTAACATGTGGTGCAATCACATTTTTAACATTTCGTGACATGTCATCGTATCCCAATTGCGTACATTGATGTTCATGCTGTTGATCCCTGGATTGTCTGGTCCAGATCCGATTATTTACAGACATAATGCTGGAATATTGGTGAGTGCGGCGTAAAACTAAACTCACTCACTCTGATTGTGGTATCAGGTGATCGCGAATATGTGAGCATATCATGCCCCACCGTTGACACATGTCACAAACACATGCAAAGGCAAGTCAAGTGCTCACCTGAGGAAACACTGCAACATATTATGGTATGTAAAATAGGTAATGTGTCTGACGTCATTTTGGTCAGTTATGCTTCGGGTGAAACCGTTTGGTATCTCAACTGAGATCGTGAGGCCGTTATGCTCATCAAGTAACTTTTGAGAAGTAACTGCAGTAAAAAAGTCACGGTCATGTGAAATTTCGGCAACAAAGCCAGGGGTTGTTGATTATGTGATCGTGACTCAAACTCTGTTTATTCAGGACTGATACATTCGTCGAAGGTTTATTAGACACAGTGATAATATCGATAGTTTCATCATAGTCACTGTAAGATTATCAAGGTCATCCAAAAGTTTATATATTAGCTCAAGGAAGGTCAAGGTCATCAATGCAGTAAAATATTCACTCGAAGTACACCAAGGTCACTGGATACGTCAACTATTCACTTTAAAGACAGCGGGGTAATTAAAGTTCTAATATTCACTCAGAGAACAAGGTACTTGAAACGTTCAAATATTCACTGGAAGAAAATAGAAGTCACTCTGAGAATACCAAGGTCAAAGATAGTTCCAGGAATTAGTATTCACTCTGAGAACATCAAGGTCATCGTAAGGTCATTGGAAGATCAGTCCGCTATGACCCCTTCAGATATCTTATCAGAACACCAGGTGTTTGGATCGAGGACATGTTTCACACTTGAACCTGCCCCCATATCGGGGAGAATGAATAAAACGTAGTGATTACGCGGCTAGCATGTGTGAAGATTGCAATCTCCAATCCAGGTTAGTGTCTGTATGTGTTTTGAAGGTCATGCTATCAGCATTCATCCCATCATTAATGCAGGATAATTCATTAAGTTTAACCACCACATCACACAGATTACATAAGGAACGGGTAAAACACAAGGGTTTTCGTCGGGCGCGGTAGGTTGCTGACTCAGATGGTATCATTTCCTGACCGAGTTCTCGTGACAAACTTCGTTGTCACGCCATTACAGTTCCTAGGTCCCTACTCCTGGAGGTTTGGCTATTGATTACAGCCATTGTGATGGTCTTGTGTTAGTGGGCGGTGCATGATGAGACACTTTTAACAAGTTAATACCTTTCAGGTGTACTGAGTGGATACTGGAAACGCCCAAGGAAATCCCACATTGTGGATTGCACCACTGTTTTGCCGTCAGCTATCCGAACAAAAATACTTTTGAAAATATATTTATGTAATGCATTCCTCATACTCTAATGTTTATGCATATACACTCTTTTATTACACACACATACATACTGTGTTAATTCAAACGTGCAAACTTTATTAATCTCGCTTGAATATGTATTGTTATTGCTCACACATAGGCACTAATGTCTTGCATAAATGTGTATGCATTGGTCAGATACTGTCGTCAGGTAATGGGGTCACATACCTGGTTCAGATACTGTTGTCAGGTATAGAGGTCAGATATTTGGTTCAGATACGGGGGTCGAATTCTGGGTCCAGATACCTGGTTCAGATCCTGAGACCATATACTGGGATCAGATACCTGGTTCAGATACTAGTCTGTTGTCAGATACTAGGGTCAGATACCTGGTTCAGATACTAGTCCTGTTGTCAGATATCTGGTTCAGCTACTAGGGTCAGATACTGGTTCAGATACTGGGGTCAGATACTAGGGTCAGATACCTGGTTCAGATACTAGGGTCAGATGCCTGGTTCAGATACTGGGGCCAGATACCTGGTTCAGATACTAGGGTCAGATACACCTGGTTCAGATACTAGGGGTCAGATGCCTGGTTCAGATACTGGGTCAGCCAGATACCTGGTTCAGATACCTGGTTCAGATATAGGGTCAGATCAGATACTGGTGTCAGATACTAGGGTCAGATACCTGGTTCAGATACTGGGGATACCTCAGATACTCAGATTGTTCAGATACTAGGGTCAGATACCTGGTTCAGATACTGGGGTCAGATACTGGGTTCAGATGCCTGGTGTCAGATACTAGGGTCAGATACCTGGTTCAGATACTCGTTGTGGGGTCAGATACTGTGGTCTTCAGATACTGTTGTCAGATACTAGGGTCAGATACCTGGTTCAGATACTAGGGTCAGATACTGGTTCAGATACTAGGGTCAGATACTGTTTCAGATACCTAGGGTCAGATACCTGGTTCAGATACTAGGGTCAGATACCTGGTTCAGATATACAGGGTCAGATACCTGGTTCAGATACTAGGTCAGATACTAAGGTCAGATACCTGGTTCAGATACTAGGGTCAGATGCCTGGTTCAGAACCTGGGTCAGATACCTGGTTCAGATACTAGGGTCAGATGCCTGGATATTAGGTTCAGATACTAGGGTCAGATATACCTGGTTCAGATACTAGGGTCAGATACCAGGTTCAGATACCTGGTGTCAGATACTAGGGGATGCCTGGTTCAGATACTCAGGGTCAGATATAGGGTCAGATACCTGGTTCAGATACAAGGGGTCAGGGTCACTGGGGTCAGATACCTGGTTCAGATACTAGGGTCAGATACCTGGGTCAGATACTATACTGTTGTCAGATACTAGGGTCAGATGCCTGGTTCAGATATGTCAGATACCAGGGTCAGATACCTGGTTCAGATACTGTTTATGTCAGATACTAGGGTCAGATACCTGGTTCAGATACTGGGGTCAGATACCTGGTTCAGATACTGGTTGTCAGATACTAAGGGTCAGATACCTGGTTCAGATACTGTTGTCAGATACAAGGGTCAGATACCCCTCAGATTCAGATACTGGATCAGATAGGGTCAGATACCTGGTTCCAGATACCTGTCGTCAGATGTCACTAGATTGGGTCAGATACTGGTTCAGATACTAGGTCAGATACCTAGGTGTCAGATACCTGGTTCAGATAGGGTCAGATACCTGGTTCAGATACTATTGTCAGATACTAGGGTCAGATACCTGGTTCAGATACTGGGGTCAGGGTCAGATACTGGTTCAGATACTAGATGCTTGGATTCAGATACTAGGGTCAGATACCTTAGGTTCAGATACTAGGGTCAGATACCTGGTTCAGATACTGTTGTCAGATACAAGGGTCAGATACCTGGTTCAGATACTAGGGTCAGATGCCTGGTTCAGATACTGTTGTCAGATACTAGGGTCAGATGCCTGGTTCAGATACTAGGGTCAGATACCTGGTTCAGATACTGTTGTCAGATACAAGTGTCAGATACCTGGTTCAGATACTGTTGTCAGATACTAGGGTCAGATACCTGGTTCAGATACTAGGGTCAGATACCTGGTCAGATACTAGGGTCAGATACCTGGTTCAGATACTATTGTCAGATACTAGGGTCAGATACCTGGTTCAGATACTAGGGTCAGATACCTGGTTCAGATAGATACTAGGGTCAGATACCCAGGTTCAGATCAGATACTAGGGTCAGATACCTGGTTCAGATATACTGTCAGATGCCTGGTTCAGATACTAGGGTCAGATACCTGGTTCAGATACTGTTGTCAGATACTAGGGTCAGATGCCTGGTTCAGATACTAGGGTCAGATACCTGGTTCAGATACTGTTGTCAGATACTAGGGTCAGATACCTGGTTCAGATACTAGGGTCAGATACCTGGTTCAGATACTGTTGTCAGATACTAGGGTCAGATACCTGGTTCAGATACTACCTGGTTCGGATAGGTCAGATACTAGGGTCAGATACTAGGGTCAGATACCTGGTTCAGATACTGGTTCAGATACTAGGGTCAGATACCTGGTTCAGATATACTCAGTCAGATCAGTTCAGATACCTGGTTCAGATACTAGGGTCAGAGTTGTTCAGATACTGGTTCAGATACAAGTAGGGTCAGATACCTGGTTCAGATACTGGAGTCAGATACCACCTGGTTCAGATAATTACAGATACCTGGTTCAGGTCAGATACCTGGTTCAGATACCCTTGGGATACCAGAGGGTCAGATACTGTTGTCAGATACTAGGGTCAGATACTAGGGTCAGATGCCTGGTTCAGATACTGAGGGTCAGATACTAGGTCAGGGTCAGATACTAGGGTCAGATACCTGGTTCAGATACTGTTGTCAGATACTAGGTCAGATACCTGGATTCTAAGATGCTAGGGTCAGATGCCTGGTTCAGATACCTGGTTCAGATACTAGGTCAGATACCTGGTTCAGATACCTGTCAGATAACTGGTTCAGATACTGTTGTCAGATACTAGGGTCAGATGCCTGGTTCAGATACTGGGGCCAGATACCTGGTTCAGATACTGTTCTCAGATACCTGGTTCAGATACTAGGGTCAGATGCCTGGTTCAGATACTGGGGCCAGATACCTGGTTCAGATACTGTTGTCAGATACTATGGTCAGATACTGTAAGCAGTTACGGTGGTCAGTTACTTGGTTCATATACCGATGCCAGATACTTTGGTAAGATACTGTGGTCCGATACTGAGGTCTATTACCTGGTTCATATACTTGGCTCAGATACTAGACTCAGATACGGTTGCCAGATACTTGGTTCAGATAATGTGCTGGGGTTAGATACTTGGGTCAGAAATCATAAGAACCAAACGAATAATATTTCAATCATTTACGCAGTGTACTCCATAATTCTGTAAGAGCTGTATGAGATATAAGCTTCACATCCCAGGCAGGGGTAACCCTTTTGCGACCAGGTAGTGTATTTAAGACCACAGTAAGTACATAATCCTCCAGAACAACTCCAGAATCAATGGCGTAAAGGTAACGTTGTGTCATGAAACATTAGCACTGGCCATTGATTCCCTGTATTGTTGGTTTAACAAGGCTTGGTTGTGATTATTGATATCCCTAACAAGTAGACCAAGCTGACTTCGAAGCCAGTTTATTGTATCTGTCTGTGGATATGCTAATGACCTACTCCGGAGCTTTGCTGGCTTTGTATGGAACTATGGGACGATTAACGGGGATTCCACTTGATACTGGAACTGAAAGCCCGACCTTGAGATGGAATGAGGCTGTAGGTGTTTCTGTGTCTCTGTGTGAGAGAGAGAGGAATGGAGGGAGAGAGAGAGACTGAGAGAGGAAGGGGAGAGAGAGATTGAGAGAGAGGAAGGAAGGAGAGAGAGAGACTGAGAGAGGAAGGGAGGGAGAGAGAGAGACTGAGAGAGAGGGAGGGAGGGAGAGAGATTGAGAGAGAGGAGGGAGGGAGAGAGATTCAGAGAGAGGAAGGGAGGAGTGAGAGATTGAGAGAGAGGAAGGGAGGGAGTGAGAGATCGAGAGAGAGGGAGGGAGAGAGAGACTGAGAGAGGAAGGGAGGGAGAGAGATTGAGAGAGGGCGAGAGATTGAAAGAGAGGGAGGGAGAACGATATTGAGAGAGAGAGAGGAAGAAAGGGAGAGAGAGACTGGGAGAGAGGAAGGGAGAGGGAGAGAGAGAGAGAGAGAGAGGTGGTGGTAAGAATTGGAGGAGGGTTTCCATGACAATTTAAGGGCAAAGCACATTTTTAGGTAGGTAAAAAGGTTCATTGTATAACATTTAAGAATGATTATTTTTCATATGATCATAATTGATCACACCATTCCATCCCAGCTCGATCTCTGACCAACACTTTCTGAGCCCAGCAGGAATTCCGGGTTAAAAGTATAGGTCCTGAATAACCAATGCCTGTCTGAAAGGTGACTATTCTTGTCGTAAGAGTCGCCTCAATGGACCGAGTGGAGAGGTGCTTACTTATCTAATCGCATGCCATCGTACCACGACAGCGTGGGACGTTACCTTTAATGCACCACCGTTTTGTCGGCGACGCATACCAGAACTATAACAAGGCTCTAAACAGCAAACACACAAACACAATCTCTTTCTGTGACAGAGAACTTTTGAGGACACCCCAGATCAAAATCTTTCACGCACAGTAGCGTTTTACAGATCAAAGAAAATATTCGCGTTTTAAATATCACAAATAGCCATAATAGCACTTCACCATTATTCGTGGAAAAGAAGAGTGTCCTAACCTGTCAACGGGTCGTTAGGTATCAGTTACGTTTCATGGGGGTCTGAAGTCCAAGTGTTGGTAAACATAAAGAAGATAATGAATGCCTTCAATCTGTCGTAATCAATTAGCTGTCAACAGCCTGTGTGAATGTCAGACGTGTTTCGTAAAGGTTATGGTAATGAGAGTTCAGTCACTACAAGTAATCTGTAGGTTGAACTTTAACATAAAGGCCAAGATGGTCGATGGGCAATATGATAAAACTGAGGTGACACAGAGTGATTATGTCCACAAATCACATGAGACAAATTCTATTTTAGTGCACATAGCAATATTTGCCATGAAGGAACTTTGCACGAACCTTTCAGAAAAATGTGTAAACTTTGAAGTCTATTATTACAAGAACGTTTTAAAATTCATTCAGTGGAGACCTTGATCTGGCAACAAATAATAACTGGGTTTTTATTTTGGGTTTTGTCTTTTATTATTTATTTATTACATTCAGCAGAGATCGACTGGCATAGTCAGGCTGATAAGGCTCATCATCAGCTCAGGGCCCTTGCCCCCTCTACACGCAGCCCAGACAGCGAATGGGAATTCTCCCAGGAATCGCTGCCTAGTCGAACCCACTAAGAACTTTCCGGATAATATGTAGACTCCCCAACACTGCAGCCTTCTGCATCACCCAGAGTGTCAAAAGGGATGTGCTCACGGTGGAGAACCGGGACACTCTCCTGATCTGTGCCAAGAGATCAGGAGGTACCAAACCAAGGGCAACGAGAACAATGGGGAGTCAATGGGTTCGTTCGCTTTTGTTTTCTTTGGTTTGATTGCCAGTTCATTTTTTAGCGTGTGTGTTGGGGTGAAGAGACGGGGGTTATTCGTAAAGTGAATATTTAAATTTAGAATGTTAAAATATAGAATGTTAAAATAAAGAAGCCAAAATCGATTCTCCAACCGCCTGTTTTGTAACTGTTCCATAATAATGGAGATTTGGTACCATTCTAACCGATTCTTTGCTTCTTATCACCACGATCCTGTCCATCTGTCAGGTGGGACGGCGGGATAGCCTAGTGGTTAAAGCGTACGCTCCTCACGCCGGACACACGGGTTCGATTCCCTACATGAGTACAAGTGTGAGGCCCATTTCTTGTGTCCCCCGGGGTAATATTGCTTATATATTCCTAAAGGCGGCATAAACAATATTCACTCACTCACCACCTGTCTGGTGTCGGTGAAATGTTGCAAACAGGAATCTTTAGAAAGAGACCAATGTCGCATGTTACTTGAATTTCCATGCTCAGTATATATTAATGAGCTTATTTATATAGGTGTACAATTCAGCGCATATATACTGAGAGAAACAAATAAAGGAACACATAAATATTAAATTGTTCCTTTAATTTGTACCAGTTTTCCTCACCAGCTTTGAATAGCGCTGTGGGAGGAAATCTAAGAAAAAAATTAAAGAAACACAGCCATGAAGTGGTGTTCTCTTATTTGTTTCCCTCTGTATATTGAGAAAGACTTGGCTTTGAATTCTTACGTTAAACAGGGGAGCAACCCCCGTATTAATTCTATCTGATCCTAGATTTGGATTATGGTAACGTTAATCAGAAACAAGTCCTTAAGCAATAGATATTAAAACTGATGACATAATGTTATAATGGCGAAGAATATTACGATCGTGAAATTCAAACAGAGCTTATTCACAGTTTCAGCAGGAGCTTTGTCATGAGAAAATCTCGCGGAGGAAAAGTTCAGTGACAATTAATTCTTTTTGATCTCTTGTGATCTCTGAGATCTGGTTACGATTTTATGTATTGCATCAACAAGCGTGTTATTTCTCCACTATATCACAATAATTTAATCACCAACAAATTTATTTCTAAATTGATGTCATCAAGTCATTGCTTCCTCTGTTGCCTTGAGACACATGAAGATCCAGAAAAAATAATTGGTCTTCAGCAAGACGAGACTAATAGGATCGGGTGGTTCGGCTCGCTGATTTGGCTGACACATGTCATTGTATCCCAACTGTTCTTACTAGGTCACAGCTCATGATGTTAATCACTGGGTTGACTGTTCCATACCCGATTTCTTACAGTCGGTGTTTGCGTTAAACACACACACGCGCGCACGCGCGCACACACACACACACACACACACATCCACGCTATACAACTATACACCTGGTTAAGTGTAATAGATCAAGCGTTTGCAAACCTAACACACAACCACTAGAATGGTTGTTCCAATCTCAGAGTTTACAACTAAAACATTTTACATTTGACCACTTTCTAAACGCACTATCATGGTGGTAAATAAACTATTACTGTAACAATATTCAAACAAAGTATTGTGGGTTTGTATAATGAAAGTCATTTCAATGTTAATGGTACCCAAACACCATGGACGCAGCTACCGTTAATAGGTCCATGAACATTTTTATGGCCTTCAAAGTTTGTATGACAAAAGACTGAAGCGAGACTAAGCACTAAAAATGTGTTGAGTATTGTCATAATTGTTACGACTTCTGAAAGGTTTATGTCGTAAAGTGTTCACTGTAAGTATGTTACGTCCTTGAAGAGGGCATAATGGCCGAACAAACCTCGCTCACCTGTGGGAGAGATTTGTGTTTCAACATAATATATTTCAAATACATTATGATTTTTGCAATTGATATGTTGTTGTTATTGCAACTGTTTGCTTCGTTACTTGTGTTTATATTGTTACTGTTTGCATTTTGTTACTTTAGTGTTTACCCTGTTGTCCTCCATAATACTAGTGTATATCTCGTCCTTGCTGTAGAAAGTGCAAGAGTTACTCTATTGTCCTTCATAATACTCGTGCAAGTGTTACCCTTATTGTCCTTCATAATACTCGTGTATATCTCGTCCTTGCTGTAGAAAGTGCAAGTGTTACCCTGTTGTCCTTCATAATACTAGTGTATATCTCGTCCTTGTTGTAGAAAGTGCAAGTGTTACCCTGTTGTCCTTCATAATACTCGTGTATATCTCGTCCTTGCTGTAGAAAGTGCAAGTGTTACCCTGTTGTCCTTCATAATACTAGTGTATATCTCGTCCTTGTTGTAGAAAGTGCAAGTGTTACCCTGTTGTCCTTCATAATACTCGTGTATATCTCGTCCTTGCTGTAGAAAGTGAAGTGTTACCCTGTTGTCCTTCATAATACTCATGTGTATATCTCGTCCTTGCTGTAGAAAGTGCAAGTGTTACCCTGTTGTCCTTCATAATACTAGTGTATATCTCGTCCTTGTTGTAGAAAGTGCAAGTGTTACCCTGTTGTCCTTCATAATACTCGTGTATATCTCGTCCTTGCTGTAGAAGTGCAGAGTGTTACCCTGTTGTCCTTCATAATACTCAGTATATCCTCGTCCTTGCTGTAGAAAGTGCAAGTGTTACCCTGTTGTCCTTCATAATACTAGTGTATATCTCGTCCTTGCTGTAGAAAGTGCAAGTGTTACCCTGTTGTCCTTCATAGTACTCGTGTATATCTCGTCCTTGTTGTAGAAAGTGCAAGTGTTACCCTGTTGTCCTTCATAATACTCTCGTGTATATCTCGTCCTTGTTGTAGAAAGTGCAAGTGTTACCCTGTTGTCCTTCATAATACTCGTGTATATGTCGTCCTTGCTGTAGAAAGTGCAAGTGTTACCCTGTTGTCCTTCATAATACTAGTGTATATCTCGTCCTTGTTGTAGAAAGTGCAAGTGTTACCCTGTTGTCCTTCATAATACTCGTGTATATCTCGTCCTTGTTGTAGAAAGTGCAAGTGTTACCCTGTTGTCCTTCATAATACTAGTGTATATCTCGTCCTTGTTGTAGAAAGTGCAAGTGTTACCCTGTTGTCCTTCATAATACTCGTGTATATCTCGTCCTTGTTGTAGAAAGTGCAAGTGTTACCCTGTTGTCCTTCATAATACTCGTGTATATCTCGTCCTTGTTGTAGAAAGTGCAAGTGTTACCCTGTTGTCCTTCATAATACTCGTGTATATCTCGTCCTTGCTGTAGAAAGTGCAAGTGTTACCCTGTTGTTGGTGTTATTGTTACAGTTTGCAAATTGTTGCTATTGATAACGCTGCTGTTTTCACGTTGTTAGTGTTTCTATCGCTCTCGGTTGCACGTTGGCACTGTTGGTATTGCTGTTGGTTGCACGTTGGCACTGTTGATATTGCTGTTGGTTAAACGTTGTTACTGTTTATATTGCTGTCGGTTGAACGTTGTTACTGTTTATATTGCTGTTGGTTGAACGTTGTTACTGTTTATATTGCTGTCGGTTGAACGTTGTTACTGTTTATATTGCTGTCGGTTGAACGTTGTTACTGTTTATATTGCTGTCGGTTGAACGTTGTTACTGTTTATATTGCTGTTGGTTAAACGTTGTTACTGTTTATATTGCTGTTGGTTGAACGTTGTTACTGTTTATATTGCTGTCGGTTGAACGTTGTTACTGTTTATATTGCTGTTGGTTAAACGTTGTTACTGTTTATATTGCTGTCGGTTGAACGTTGTTACTGTTTATATTGCTGTCGGTTGAACGTTGTTACTGTTTATATTGCTGTTGGTTGCATGTTCTTACTGTTTATATTGCTGTTGTTTGCGCGTAATTATTGTTTATATTGGTGTTAGTTGCATCTTGTTATTATTCATATTGCTGTTGGTTCCACGTTGTTACTGTTTATATTGCTGTTGGTTGCATCTTGTTACTGCTTATATTGCTGTTGCTTGCTTCTTGTTGCTGTTTATATTGCTGTTGGTTGCACGTTGTTACTGTTGATATTGCTGTTGGTTGCACGTTGTCGCTGTTTATATTGCTGTTGGTTGCACGTTGTTACTGTTGATATTGCTGTTGGTTGCACGTTGTTGCTGTTTATATTGTTGTTGGTTGCATCTTGTTACTGTTTGTATTGCTGTTGGTTGCACGTTGTTACTGTTATGTTAGTGTTTATCCTGTTGGTCATAATGCTAACCTGTATCCCGTCTTTGCTGTTGATGTTACCAGTTTTTACCCTGTTGTTGGTGTTATATTGTTACTGCTTGCAAGTTGTTGCTGTTATCTGATAACTCCTTACAACTTCTAAAGGTTTTTCCTTTTCTTTAATTGTATAGACCTTATTATATATTATTACGTGTAGTAGTATCTCATGAAAAAAAATTCAAATCCTTTCAATAAAAGCGACCAATGTGGTTTTGTTTATTTCAAAATATTGCAATTTTAACAATCATTGACATAAAATGTATCACATTTGCTTCTTGTAGAGACATTCCAAACAAAAACGCATTCGTCCGTTCACACACTTATCACAGATGTCTGTAAATATATATTACATATTCAATAAAAATGTATCGCATCATATCCCTCACCGGAATATACATCCACTTATACACTAGCATACATCATATTCAAAACGTAATATACTACTCAAAAGAAGTTAAGGATCACGCCAAGGTGAATAAACTATAGTAATATGGAAAACTAGGGTCCTTAACTTTTTCGGGTAGTATATTTTCCAAAAAATCACCAGTCGTACGATCACATTTAAAAACTGGCAGTTTTGAAGAAGACATGTCACGTGTGACAGATATTTGATCTGTTGCTGCATAGTAAAGACGCAGGGTGTCATGGCAACCATGCAAAACACAAACGATGATATAAGTGAATTACTGGTAATACCGCAGCAGCCAGAAATACACGATTATAATAATCTACTTAAAGCTTACATTATTGTGCTTATTTTATTACTGCAACAATAAGGCTCTATTAACCATGCTAAATAGGAGTTAATCAATACTTATATACCCTGAAGTACCATATCTTATGACGTCAAAGTATTCGGTGTAAGAATTAAACCTTATAAGTGTAAGAGTCAGCCATAAGAGGATCAGGTGGACGCAATTCAGGGTGACCACATTCCGTAACATACAGACTAACGAAATACAATATCTCTCACGTGAGATACGATTTCTGGCTGTGAATTCTGATCCCAAGGGAGTCTGGGTTAGGGGCTGCTTATAGAAAAAGGTCTAGATTTTCGAAGCTCTCTTAGCGCTAAGAGAGTCGTAAGTGCCATACATTAACATTAACTTACGACTACCTTAGCGCTAAGAGAGCTTCGAAAATCTAGGCCCAGGGGAGTGGACGAGATTGGTTCCAGGGCCTCGTAGCGCTACGACAGTCGTAAGTCTATGTTAAAGTATGGGAGTTACGATCATCTTAGCGCTACGACAGTCGTAAGTCTATGTTAAAGTATGGGAGTTACGATCATCTTAGCGCTACGACAGTCGTAAGTCTATGTTAAAGTATGGGAGTTACGATCATCTTAGTGCTAAGATCGCTTTGAGGAACGGGGCCCAGGTATGTGCCATATTTTACTGACCGGCACACCACACGTTATAGTTGACCAGTGTGTTAGAGTGGATACCGTTAGTCGGAGATACGTTACTGTAAATATGTATTATATATCTTATATTCGTACCTTTTACCAGGTCCACAATGTGGTGTGTTGTTCATGATATCAATCACTTGTTGGTCTGTTCAAAACTTCTTATTTAAAGGCTGTGGGTGTATGTACCGGTAAACAACGAACAGACAAATATGAATTTTTAAAAGCAGAGAAATTACAATATTTAAACTTTGCTTTCCTTAAACCTTGGGGACTAAAACAAATACGTCCGGTAAACCGTACATCGATATAATCTGGGTTGTAGATTATTACATACGTTGATGAGTGAAGTACTAGCAGTTGACAGCTACAATGATTACTCCCTGGAGAGTACCGACCACTTCCGTTTCCTATATGTAATGCAATGCATGTCGGGAATAAAACTGAGTGACTGCCGAGCATGGTTATGTGTTCAGTCACGGAAACAGTTAAATCTGACTGTTCAATCTGAAGATATATGCTACAATGAGTTCTAGAGTATTACATACGTCATTATCAGGGTAACCATTGTTATTAAAGGGCGCGGGATTTGTATCTCTTTTCGTTGAAACCCCTCTGGGAAATTTCTTTGAGTGGCATTATAGAAGACTGACTGACGCAGTTTGGTTTTACGCCGCTTTTAGCAATATTCCAGAAATATCACGGCGGGGGACACCAGAAATGGGCTTCACACATTGTGCCCATGTGGGGATTCGAACCCGGGTCTTCGGCGTGACGAGCCAACGCTTTAACCACTAGACTACCCCACCGCCCCCATTATAGAAGATGGGAAGCACAATATAGACAAACTTTATGGATATCAACTTCTTTATTTCGTGAGTGTTGTGTTTCGATACAGATTCTTGGACAATTGCCAAGCAGGAATGAAAGAATATGTATCGAAACATCGCACTCACAAAATAAAGGAGTTGTACTTAATAAAGTTTGTCTATATTGCCCTATGAGAAAAGCTTCCACATTTTTAAAAACAATACATTCCGTAGTGGGTCTCTAATGTTAACAATAACGTGACCACGATTACTATGTGTTCTTGGTAACAATCATAGCATTACATGATACATAATTCATTGAAAACCCCACTGATTGCCTGCTTGAAAAAGGTGCATCAAACTTAATTCTATTCGTAACACACAACAATGAATACTCATGTACACACGGATGTCTCGAAGTGGATCCCATACGTAAGAAATACTCAATTAAAACAAATAAATGACATATAACGAGTGATATATAATACTGTTCATTGGGATGTGCTGTTACCCTTCGACTTAGCCAATGTTTGTGCGTTATAAGGTACCCCACCAACACGAACATTCCCAAACACCAGAAACTGGCTAAAAAGCAGTGAAACCTCTTTAACTCGAAGTATTGGGTCCCACCAGAATTAACGAGTTTCATATGAAGACAAAGTAGCAAAAGTCTTGAAATGAACTTTTCATTACCTTCGTGTGTCGAAAAGCCATTTCAGCGATAATTCTCAATAATGTGCAGGTATCTTCGATTTGTTTGTGCATATACATACACGTACAGATAATGAATATTCTGAAAGAATACGTAATGACCAAACACATTCATGTGGTTTTGATTACCCGAACAGCGACGAATCTCACCTCCGTGTCACTGTTTCACTGATCGAGACAAAAAGAGTACACATGAAATATACCAAACGCTGAAAACCTTTAGAGTAATTCTCCAACATAGGTGCATTTGTTAAAATCGACCCACCTACCTTTTGAAATATAGAGCAATCGGAAATCACAATTCTGTTAGGATTTCCTGAAAATGTGAAGAAATATATAAATGAGCTAAATCGTCCATGTATCACCTAGGCGTGTATTTCTCTAACCACTGTGTACATTTGGCTATAGCTTTCTCTCGGATCTCTGCTGGAGGCGTCTCTGATCCCCTCCGATCGCACGAGATTATGTCCCTGTATCGTATATCAAAGTCACCGAATGTTATTTGAAAAGTTCGCTCTCGTTTCATTAAATTATACTTCCCTACACCTGGGATTCGCATTGCTTCTGCATTGTCCAATGATTCAACTGAAGAGGATTTAGGTAACATATTCGATTTTAGACCTATCCGAGGAAAGAGGCATTTATCTCCCCTTAGTCCTCTCCTGTTTCTAGAGTTCATTAACTCAGTGACGGTACTACTTGATGCACAACTCCTTGCACTGTCTAAAGATCCATCCTCAACTTCACACGTAGATAGCACACCAATGGCGAGATCACTTTGGTCCGTATCATTTAATATTTGGCCATTATTTCCCGTTTCACATGACGCTACTGGCTTGGGACTAGAATTATCTGCACCCATTTCGTTCAAAGTCTCATTGATAGCGTGTTGAGCCTCCAACGACATACGTGAAAATAGTTTTAGATTTTTTCGTTTAGTTGGTCTGGGTAGTCGAGATGGTCTGAGACCAGACGGTCTGGGGAAGTCATTTGCGGTTTGAATAACAGCGGGGCAGGATCTGGAAGTCTTATTACTCACTCTGCTCACAGATGTGTTAACATTTCGTGGCGTTGGTAGAAGGGTATCCATCGACTGAGCCACGTTGGTCGCATGACCCACATTCTTGATCTGAGAGTTCATGGCGTTCGTGTTGTCCAAGACCCTGCACGTCGTCGCGCCACAGGCTTTTAAAATGTCGTCTGCTGTCTTCGCAACCTCGGACCTGTCCCGCCACAATTTGACATCCGGGACAGTCTCCCGTCTAGGAACACAAGGATCTGGTTTCATTGTCTCCTTCAGAATGTCATCATCACTATCGTCGTCCTCGAAGTCGTCCACTTCGGTCACCCCTGCTCCAGTGCCCCCAAACCCAATATCAACACTGCTTTTACACACTGATCGTCTGATCGGTATAGAGTTACGGGTTCTGTTACTCAGCCGAGAAACGCTGGCCTCTGACCTCTTGGACCGAGGTCCTGACAACTGCCGGACAGAGCTTACACTCGTACTTTGCATAATCTTCGTATGTAACTTCTGGTATTTCACCTCTAAGGATTTCATCCACTGGGGGTACGGCGAATTGGCATGACTCCCAGACACATCTCGAGTGCTCGCCAGGCGAGGCGCTATACCCGTTTTGGATCGCATTGTGGCACTTATATGAACTAATTTCTATAAACTTATTGACTAGCAAAGACAGCGAGTAGCAACGGCTTTGTCCACCGGCTACGCCACCATTGTTGGCCTTTCCACAAACGATACACTTTTGCCATTCACGGTACGACCCGTTGTTAGATATGTACACAATCGTGTTTTCGTCAATACAAACGACCCTGAAGAGGTAACAGGTCGTTGAATACCCATGCGTCTCGCCTACAATTGGCTCAGTAACAGATTGTATCCACGGCGGGTAGGTTCTGTATTATGTTGACTGCCAGTCATTCCGTAATGAATGTGATCCCAAACCACCCATAACATTTGTCTTATCAATAACGCGTCGACGACTGCAAAGCGTTGTGCGAATTCCGAGCTCTTGGCCAGCAATCCTGCACTAAATGATCTGACTGAGCGAACTTTCTCAAGATTATCAAATATCAATGGGCGTGCTATGCCTCAACAGTCGTTTGTCATTTGTAATCAAAAGCCGAAATCTTCGAACCAATTAATCAATTACATACTCCGAGATTACGTTTAGTGAAGGTATTTGTCCCCATGGAATAGTCGGTCGCTTCCGGACAATGACGTAATGAGTTATTTCCGTTTCAGTCGTCTTGCTTCCATTACGAAGTGTCATATCGTGTTGAAATCTGCAACACAGAAATTTAATACATCACAAGTGTGAAAACGAGGTTTGGTGAGTTTTCTTTAGGTTGCATTTGTCAAATGTTTAGATGAAATCTTTACAAACATCCATCAGACATAGAATAAAACAGCCAATTCTAAAGACTGCATATTTTAAAGGCAAAGACGTACTAAAAAGGTTAACATCTGTTTAACTTGAAATCTGAACCCATGTGAGCGATGTTATTTATTTTTTCGGGTATTTGCAGATCATTGTCTGTAATAAACCAGGAACCCGTGAAGATCCGGGTTAGAATTGGTCTTCTGTAACCCATGCTTGTTGTAAGATGCGACTAACGGGATCGGGTGGTCAGGCTCGCTGACTTGGTTGACACATGTCATCGTATCCCAATTGCGTGGATCGATGATCATGCTGTTGATCACTGGATTGTCTGGTCCAGACTCGATTATTTACAGACCGCCGCCATACAGCTGGAATATTGCTGAGTACGGCGTTAACGACAAACCAACCAACCAATGGCCCGAAACGATCTTGCATTTAGATTTTACGTGTGGGGTTTTCAATATCCTGAAAATATGTAATTTCTACAGTATGTTTATGCAATCGCATGCGATTTCTACTATCGGAATACTTTCTATTGGATCGCAGTGTGGTTATAGCAATAAAGGGCCGTGGGGTAGCCTGATGGTTAAAGCATTCGTCCATCACGCTGACAACAGGGGTTCGATTCCCCACATGGGTACAATGTGAATGAAGCCCATTTCTGGTGTCCCTCGTCGTGATATTGTCGGAATGTTCCTAAAAGCGGCGCAAAACCATACTCATGCACTCAGTCATAGCAATATAATAAATATAACAAAACCCTCTCCATATTTCAATGGAATCCATAGTACGATTTCGACTTCGGTTGTATCATCGTAATATGGTTAACACGACACACAGCACTTTTAAAGGCGGAAATTGTGAAACATGTGAACAACAAAAGATCAACGAACGAGTACGTACCGGTGACTAAGAGCAATTCCATAATTATAAGACATTTCCACTAAAACGAAGTCCACTGAATGATTCCAATTCCACCAACGCCAAAGGGATATGATTTGCATTAACAAAGTCAGGAGTCTTACCATCCGATCACGAACCCATCAACATGGGTTAGAATTGGTCTTCAGCGACCCATGCTTGTCATAAGAGGAGGCCAACGGGATCGGATGGTCAGGCTCGCTGACTTGGTGGACACATGTCATCGTATCTCATTTGTGTAGGGGTGGTGGGGTAGCCTAGTGGTTAAAGCGTTCGCTCTTCACGCCGAAGACCCGGGTTCGATTCCCCACATGGGCACAATGTGTGAAGCCCATTTGTGGTGTCCCCCGCCGTGATATTGCTTGAATATTGCTAAAAACGGCGTAAAACCATACTCACCAACTCACTCACTCACTCATTTGTGTAGATCCATGTTGTTGATCACTGGATTGTCAAGTCGATTATTTACAATCCGTCGTCATATAGGTGGAATATTGGTGAGTGCAGCTTTAACAACAAGCAAAACCAATCCGACCACGATAGTCGACTCTTACGATAAGCATGGGTTGATGGAAATGAAACATACCAGGGGTGATTTCATTCTTCCCAAGTTCCAATCTCCCAGTAAAAGTTGGACATGCCAACGTAGGGGATTAAACTTTTGATTGAACTACCTGCACTGTTACTGCTTTCCCAAGCGCTGATTACAAGGTCACACATCTAAATACATCTCCCGCCATCGCTTCCTGCTACAGCTATGGTACACCACGAAGTCATAAAGGGGCACTTCAATTATTCAGATTAATTCCATTCTCTATCCGTGTATTTATCGGCTTTGTTCTAACGACATCAAGCAGGAAGTATCTTTCCTTATATATTATTCAGTTCTGGTTTTTCCTCCAGTACTGCTTTCGTCTTTGATTTCCACCTCAAGTCTCTTGGTTGGCAATAATATGGCTAACTGGGTTTTTTAATTCTTAAAGGATTTTTTATTGTTCTCAAACCTGATTCAGTGCTGACAGAAGGGAGATTATTGAACCCAGCTGAAACGTAGGATGAAAACTTGTTTGTGCTGAAAAGGGCTTGTTTCGTCATGTTTGGTCACACTTAAAGAAAAAGAGGGGAGATGTTATTTTGAAGTACCTAAAGAAGGGGAGATGTTTGGTCATACTCTGAGAAGGGGGATGATGGTCCATACTTAAAGAAGGAGGGGTGTTTCGTCATGCTTAAACAAGGAGGAGTGTTTCGTCATGCTTAAAGAGGAAGGATGTTTGGCCATAAAAGATGGGCGTGAGCTTACCTAAAGAAAGAGGAGAATTTGCCATACTGTTTGGTCTTGCTAAAATAAGGAATGATGTTTCGCTATACTTAAAGACAAAGAGGGTGCGGATGCCTCTAAAGAAAGAGGTGAGGTGAAATTGGGTTTTACGTCGTGCTTGAGAATGTTTCGCTCATATGACGACGTGCATGCATGTGTATGTATGTGTATGTGCGGCTGCTTGTACTAGCCCAGACTTAAGCTGGTTTTATAGTGCTAGCTCACTGAGATACCATGCCGCAGTGAAGCATGAATACCCCACTCAGACACATTATACTGACTCCGAGCCGACCAGCCCTTGTTGTACCCATTAATGCCGAGCGCCAGGCAGGGACCAACAAGTACCATATTTTGTCGTCCTTTGGTATGACGCGGTCGGGGATCGAACCCGCGACCTTCCGCTCTCCGGGCGGACGCTCTACCCACTACACCACGGAGGCGGTCTCTCTAAAGAAAGAAGGTGTTACCATAGGAGGGATGTTTGGCTATACTTAAAGAGGGTCTTTGTCTTTGAACACTCTGGAAAAGGGTGTTTGACCATTAAAGATAACGTTTTGGGGAGCATTATCGAAGGATGGTCGTTTGGCCCTGTTTACAGAAAGGTTTTTTGGCCATATGTTTACCCCCTTAAAATCATGATCACTCCCCCTGGACATAAATTATGAACGGTCCCTGCATGAGGAGCCTTTGAATGTTGGACTTGGCTGAAATATAGCCGAATATTGATTTCAAATAACAGATAGTGCTTCTATTATCAACATGGAGGAAGGTACTTTTAATATTTGCCGACGTGTTTTGATTTTTCTTCCTTTACGAGTGCTATTTCATTTCATAATGCATCCTAAATAAATGTGTAAAATAACCAGTTCCACCATTACGTTTTAAAGAAAATTTACATCTTACATATTCTCACGAGCTTTAGTTTTCATATAAACTCAATCACATACAAAACCAAACTTAACATCGGAAACTTAACACTCCAAACTTTTATCGAAGATACTTTATACAGCTATAACTTCAGATCGGCCATAATTGATAATAAACCTTTCAACATGAAGCCCTCGTCATACAGCTTGTCAAATACAAGCAAATATTATATGGGTATTATTTGCCATGTCGAGCGTCTTGTATCGAGTTGAGTGGACAATTTCACACCACACTACACCGTTAAGCTAAACTAATCCCATAAGATAGTCGTCACTGACTGATTTATTCCACCTAATGCCAATCACAGGAGGGTTGAATTCCTGGTTGAACAGAAGACGGTTAGTGAGACTTGGTGGGTATACCCAGAAACGTACAGCAGTTTTATTGTGGAGGTGCGTGTAACTTTGTATGGACTTATAGAGAGGCTTTATAAAGCAGTGACGTATATTTTTCAAAGTCGCTAGAAATTTAATTCCTTTGCACCTGGAAGAGGTTACTTTTAACTTCTTGAGGTCAGAGTTGGTTCGCTTTATGTGATGTCTTTTTATATCTGACTTTTCTATGTTGCATGGGTTGGTTGTTAGTTTTGTAAGGCCGGGGGGATATGGCGGCAACATATATATTTAAGTCCCTGGGACAAGAGGGTAGCTAGTCAATTTTTATATAGTGAGAAAATAATCGATATATTTTGAGTCGATTGGTCCCGTCGTACGTTTGAACTGTGGCACCTCATATATGTTACGCGATCGAGAACATACTCAGTGAGTGAGTTTAGTTTTACGCCACTTTTAGCAATATTCCAACGATATCAAGGCGGGGGGACAGAAATGGGCTTCACACATTCCACCCATGTGGGGAATCGAACCCGGGCCTTCGGTGTGACGAGCGAACGCTTTATCCACTAGGCTACCCCACCACCCCGAGAACATACTGCAAGGATAGAGCATGTGTATCCAGCATGAGAGAACAAGATTGTGCTGAAACGTATACGCTGTAAGACAGGTAGGGGTTCGAACCAGTGGTGTCAGATCCCTTGGTGCTTCATCCACTGGGCTACAGGACGCCACTCGAGGGGACATACTTTTGTTAATGTCATTCATTATTAATGCAAGACAAATCCTATGGATAACAACTTCTTGATTTATTTTACACAACGTTTCTGGGCCAGTTCTTGCCCCTTCGTCAGGTGGATAATGATGATAGTGAACAAGCGTAAGGCGGGACTGTTTGTACATACTTAATTTTATCTCCTTTAACGTGTGTGAAGCCCACTTCTGGTGTCCCCTGTCGTGATATTTCTCGAATATTGTTAAAAGCGGCATAAAACTAAACTCACTTACTCATGACTGCCATCCACGGAAACCTTAACGGCCATGATGTAACTCATTAATACAACTATCAGTAACTTGCCATGGGGGATCCTCCATGAACCTGGTGGATGGGAGATAACAGATACCCTGGTCTGATAACAATATCAATGACTTAGTTAATTATTATTCATGAGTTAAGTTAGCAGGTTTCCCAAGCACAGTACTTGATGTTAACAACAGATGAAAAGAATGTTTAATGCAAGGGGTTAAAAGCATTGGAAACACGCACGTGCGCCGATGGGGCGATTGGAAAGGGCAAAGGAGTGAATGTCTGGGTGAATGAGTTAGATGAATGGTTCAGGGATGAGTGGACGGTGGTGAGTGGACGGTGGTGCTGTGGGCGATCAGTGGGCAGAACTGATGGGTAAGGATGGTTAACAAAATGTAACATAAACGGATGGGGTTCACAGGTCACTGACTTGAGAAGATGGTGATCACGGAGAATAGTAGATGAGCAAGGTTCTTGGCCAGTTAGTAGGCTGGTGGGTATTGTTAGGGACCAGTGAGTGAGTTTGGTTTTACGCCGCTTTTAGCAATATTCCAGCCACATCACGGCGGGGAACACCAGACATGGGCTTCACACATTGTCCCCATATGGCGAATCGAACCCGGGCCTTCGGCGTGACGGCGAACGCTTTAACCACTAGGCTACCCCACCGACCCCAGGAACCAATGAGCAGGTGGAGGGGTAGGGCTGGTGATCAATTACTTTGGTGGAAGGGAAGGGGTGGTCATCAGTTAGTTTGGTGGAAGGGTAGGGGTGGTCATCAGTTTGATGGAAGGGTAGGGGTGGTCATCAGTTACTTTGGTGGAAGGGTGGGGGTGGTCATCAGTTAGTTTGGTGGAAGGGTAGGGGTGGTCATCAGTTAGTTTGGTGGAAGGGTAGGGGTGGTCATCAGTTTGGTGGAAGGGTAGGGGGTGGTCATCAGTTAGTTTGGTGGAAGGGTAGTAGAGGTGGTCATCAGTTAGTTTGGTGGAAGGGTAGGGGTGGTCATCAGTTAGTTTGGTGGAAGGGTAGGGGGTGGTCATCAGTTACTTTGGTGGAAGGGTAGAGGGTGGTCATCAGTTTGGTGGAAGGGTAGAGGTGGTCATCAGTTAGTTTGGTGGAAGGGTAGGGGGTGGTCATCAGTTAGTTTGGTGGAAGGGTAGGGGTGGTCATCAGTTAGTTTGGTGGAAGGGTAGAGGGGTGGTCA
The DNA here is from genome assembly GCF_003918875.1 of Haliotis rubra. NCBI lineage: Eukaryota > Metazoa > Mollusca > Gastropoda > Lepetellida > Haliotidae > Haliotis > Haliotis rubra. Next base: position 802,970 of record NW_025767690.1, read on the forward strand.
TCAGTTAGTTTGGTGGAAGGGTAGAGGGTGGTCATCAGTTACTTTGGTGGAAGGGTAGAGGGTGGTCATCAGTTTGGTGGAAGGGTAGGGGTGGTCATCAGTTTGGTGGAAGGGTAGGGGTGGTCATCAGTTAGTTTGGTGGAAGGGTAGGGGTGGTCATCAGTTTGGTGGAAGGGTAGGGGTGGTCATCAGTTACTTTGGTGGAAGGGTAGAGGGTGGTCATCAGTTTGGTGGAAGGGTAGAGGGTGGTCATCAGTTTGGTGGAAGGGTAGGGGAGGTCATCAGTTTGGTGGAAGGGTAGAGGGTGGTCATCAGTTTGGTGGAAGGGTAGGGGTGGTCATCAGTTTGGTGGAAGGGTAGGGGGTGGTCATCAGTTAGTTTAGTGGAAGGGTAGGGTTGGTGATCAATCAGTAGGGTGGGTGGTCATGATTGGGGAGGGGGGGGATGACTCTGCTTTTAGAGATTTCTTATGGATGTGGAAAGGGTTTTGTCGCTTCTATTTCTATCAATGAGCAGGGTGGATGGGTAAGGTTAATCAATAAGTAGGCTGGGGGATATGGTTAGTGCTCGGTTAGTTAGGTGGAAGGGTAAGGTTGGAGATCCATGTGTATGGAACATGGGTGAGGTTGATGAATGACAAATCAAGTGGATTATGTGAGTGGCATGTTTATATAAATGAATGATTAAGTAGGCATACAGAGCCTGCAATTTGAGAATACAACCACGAGTCATAGGATTTAATTATTCATTGATATTGTAACAAAACCATATATGTGTCATTACGAAGCTATAAAAAATACCAAAGTGGAATCTAAACCTAACTATGCACATGACACGCTTGAGGACATCCACATTACAACGGACTGAACAATAGTATTGTTGGAAACAACGGCAGAAGCCTGGGCAGCCTATACAGATCCGTTACACTGCAGATACCGCCGTTATTGACTACACCGCTACCACTGTATGCTATAAAGGCTCAACGTATGAATGTATGTTTCCTCGAGGATATGTGCAATTGATAGCATTGCAACACTAGGGATATATTGTACAGACAATGTAACGTTGTGTTGACATGTTGTGCTGCGTGGGGCGTCAGGAAGTAGGCGTAATAACAGCATGCAAGTAAATGCATGTCATGGTGAAGTGTGAAATATTGGGTAATATAGTACGCCATAGAAGTCAAGGTTACGTATTACGATCAAATGTGAAATATTGGTTATATAATACTCCATTCCACTCATTGGTATCGTGAAATATCGGGTAATATAGTACACCATAGAAGTCATGGCTACATTGTTGTCATGAACTGTGAAATATCGGGTAATATAGTACACAATAGAAATCATGGCTACATTGTTGTCATGAAGTGTGAAATATAGGGTAGTATAGTACACCATAGACATCATGGCTATATTGTTATCATGAAGTGTGAAATATAGGGTAATATAGTACACCATAGAAGTCATGGCTGCATTGTTATTATGAAGTGTGAAATATAGGGTAATATAGTACACCATAGAAGTCATGGCCACATTGTTATCATGAACTGTGAAATATTGGGTAATATAGTACACCATAGAAGTCATGGCTGCATTGTTGTCATGAACTGTGAGATATAGGGTAATATAGTACACCATAGACGTCATGGCTACATTGTTGTCATGAAGTGTGAAATATTGGGTAATATAGTACACTATAGAAGTCAAGGCTACATTGTTATCATGAAGTGTGAAATATTGGGTATATATAGTACACCATAGACGTCATGGCTATATTGTTATCATGAAGTGTGAAAAATAGGGTAATATAGTAAACCACAGAAGTCATGGCTGCATTGTTATCATGAAGTGTGAAAAATATGGTAATATAGTAAACCATAGAAGTCATGGCTGCATTTTTGTCATGAACTGTGAGATATAGGGTAATATAGTACACCATAGACGTCATGGCTACATTGTTGTCATGAAGTGTGAAATATTGGGTAATATAGTACACTATAGAAGTCATGGCTACATTGTTCTCATGAATTGTGAGATATAGGGTAATATAGTACACCACAGACGTCATGGCTATATTGTTATCATGAAGTGTGAAATATAGGGTAATATAGTACACCATAGAAGTCATGGCTGCATTGTTATCATGAACTGTGAGATATAGGGTAATATAGAACACCATAGAAGTCATGGCCATATTGTTATCATGAAGTGTGAAAAATAGGGTAATATAGTACACAATAGAAGTCATGGCTGCATTGTTATCATGAACTGTGAAATATAGGGTAATATAGTACGCCATACTAGTCATTGGCTACATTGTTATATATCATGAAGTGTGAAATATCGGGTAATATAGTACACCATAGAAGTCATGGCTACATTGTTATCATGAACTGTGAAATATAGGGTAATATATAGTACACCATAGAAGTCATGGCTACATTGTTGTCATGATTGGTATGTGAAATATAGGGTAATATAGTACACCATACTAGTCATGGCTACATTGTTGTCATGAACTGTGAAATATTGGGTAATATAGTACGCCATAGAAGTACACCATAGATGTCATGGCTACATTGTTGTCATGAACTGTGAGAAATAGGGTAATATAGTACACCATAGAAGTCATGGCTACATTGTTGTCATGAACTGTGAAATATAGGGTAATATAGTACACCATAGATGTCATGGCTACATTGTTGTCATGAACTGTGAAATATAGGGTAATATAGTACACCATAGAAGTCATGGCTACATTGTTGTCATGAAGTGTGAAATATTGGGTAATATAGTACACCATAGATGTCATGGCTACATTGTTGTCATGAACTGTGAAATATAGGGTAATATAGTACACCATAGAAGTCATGGCTACATTGTTGTCATGAACTGTGAGATATAGGGTAATATAGTACACCATAGATGTCATGGCTACATTGTTGTCATGAACTGTGAAATATAGGGTAATATAGTACACCATAGAAGTCATGGCTACATTGTTGTCATGAAGTGTGAAATATAGGGTAGTATAGTACACCATAGACATCATGGCTATATTGTTATCATGAAGTGTGAAATATAGGGTAATATAGTACACCATAGATGTCATGGCTGCATTGTTATTATGAAGTGTGAGATATAGGGTAATATAGTACACCATAGAAGTCATGGCCACATTGTTATCATGAACTGTGAAATATTGGGTAATATAGTACACCATAGAAGTCATGGCTGCATTGTTGTCATGAACTGTGAGATATAGGGTAATATAGTACACCATAGACGTCATGGCTACATTGTTGTCATGAAGTGTGAAATATTGGGTAATATAGTACACTATAGAAGTCATGGCTACATTGTTATCATGAAGTGTGAAATATTGGGTAATATAGTACACCATAGACGTCATGGCTATATTGTTATCATGAAGTGTGAAATATAGGGTAATATAGTAAACCATAGAAGTCATGGCTGCATTGTTATCATGAAGTGTGAAAAATATGGTAATATAGTACACCATAGAAGTCATGGCTGCATTGTTGTCATGAACTGTGAGATATAGGGTAATATAGTACACCATAGACGTCATGGCTACATTGTTGTCATGAAGTGTGAAATATTGGGTAATATAGTACACTATAGAAGTCATGGCTACATTGTTCTCATGAATTGTGAGATATAGGGTAATATAGTACACCACAGACGTCATGGCTATATTGTTATCATGAAGTGTGAAATATAGGGTAATATAGTACACCATAGAAGTCATGGCTGCATTGTTATCATGAACTGTGAGATATAGGGTAATATAGAACACCATAGAAGTCATGGCCATATTGTTATCATGAAGTGTGAAAAATAGGGTAATATAGTACACAATAGAAGTCATGGCTGCATTGTTATCATGAACTGTGAGATATAGGGTAATATAGAACACCATACTAGTCATGGCTACATTGTTATCATGAAGTGTGAAATATAGGGTAATATAGTACACCATAGAAGTCATGGCTACATTGTTATCATGAAGTGTGAAATATAGGGTAATATAGTACACCATAGAAGTCATGGCTACATTGTTGTCATGAAGTGTGAAATATAGGGTAATATAGTACACCATACTAGTCATGGCTACATTGTTGTCATGAAGTGTGAAATATTGGGTAATATAGTACACCATAGATGTCATGGCTACATTGTTGTCATGAACTGTGAGATATAGGGTAATATAGTACACCATAGAAGTCATGGCTACACTGTTGTCATGAACTGTGAAATATAGGGTAATATAGTACACCATAGATGTCATGGCTACATTGTTGTCATGAACTGTGAAATATAGGGTAATACAGTACACCATAGAAGTCATGGCTACATTGTTGTCATGAAGTGTGAAATATAGGGTAATATAGTACACCATAGATGTCATGGCTACATTGTTGTCATGAACTGTGAGATATAGGGTAATATAGTACACCATAGAAGTCATGGCTACACTGTTGTCATGAACTGTGAGATATAGGGTAATATAGTACACCATAGATGTCATGGCTACATTGTTGTCATGAACTGTGAGATATAGGGTAATATAGTACACCATAGACGTCATGGCACATTGTTATCATGAACTGTGAAATATTGGGTAATATAGTACACCATAGAAGTCATGGCTGCATTGTTGTCATGAACTGTGAGATATAGGGTAATATAGTACACCATAGAAGTCATGGCTACATTGTTGTCATGAACTGTGAGATATAGGGTAATATAGTACACCATAGACGTCATGGCCACATTGTTATCATGAACTGTGAAATATTGGGTAATATAGTACACCATAGAAGTCATGGCTGCATTGTTGTCATGAACTGTGAGATATAGGGTAATATAGTACACCATAGAAGTCATGGCTACATTAATACCATCAACTGTACAATATTGGGTAATATAGTACACCATAGAAGTCATGGCTACACTGTTATCATGAACTGTGAAATATTGGGTAATGTAGCATGCCATAGAAGCCATAGTTACGTATTATGATGAATTGTAAACTATCGGATAACATAACACATCTTACCGCTCATTGACTCATGTTATTTTAAACTGTGAGATATAGGGTAATATAGTACACGATACCAGGCTCCGTATGGTGCCTTGTGAAATAGTGAACAAAATATCCTGTCAGTCGACAAGCATGGGTTGCTGAAGACCAGTTCTAACTCGGATCTTCACGGTGGTGACACTGTACCTATTACAACCAAAGCAACTGTTACACTTAATTTTGCACTGTGAATACGGCGTAATGTTACAATACACAATATTACACGGGGCTACGCGTTTTAATGCGCTGAGAATGGTGGAATATGGTACGCAATACCACACACGGTGACTTGATAATACATCGTGCAGTGTTGGGCACAGTTATCTGACACACCATAACACTGAAGGTTACCATTTATTGTGTGGTAAATGTACTCACCAGTTTTACACAGCAAGCTAATCAGCTGCTTCCATAACTGAAATTTCATAACGAAATAGGATTCTAGGTTTGGTTCTTTTCCTGACTTGAATAATGACAGATATCACTCAAATTATCAAATGTTATAGCCGAAGCAAACACTTAGACTGCGAATCTAACAAATACAGAAAAAAAATATTTTATTCAATAATGTCCACCTGTGAGTTTACCGACCTGCAGCACTAGGCCCTGAAGAGGATTAAATCTTTAATTCTACCTTTAGCCCGTACTTGTACACAGCCTGTAAGTTAAAGTCGTACTTGAAAACAACCTAAGTACACCTCCAACACTAACTTTAAGTCGTACTTTATTACACCCAAAGTACAGCTCAAATATTACCATTAATTTGTACTTTTACTCAACCTAAGTGCCGCTCAAACACTAATTTAAAGGTGTACTGTCACAAAATATACATGTAAGTGAATCTTAGGTGAAGAGTGAAGGAAAGGTGTACTTTTACATAACATAGGTGCAGCCCAAACACTAATTTAAAGTTGTACTTTATACAACCTAAGTATACCTGGAACATTAACTTTAAGTCATACTTAGTTGTAACATCTTAACAACAGCCCAAACTCCAACTTAAAGTAACTTCCATTAGGCTTAACAATGACAATAACAGATTAATCGACTTGCTACAAAATTCAACCGCTTAACTCAAGCACAATTTCTAACCAACAGCTTTCAACTAATTACAACTCGTACCCCTAGTGCTCGTACCTACCTGATCTCGAGTGGTGGAGAAAAAACATATCTCATGATTTAATCGGTAATCATTAATGTCATGGTGACAGACATGCATATCAAAACATACACACTATTGTGTCATGTCATGTCATGCCATGTCATACACACTTACAACTACTTAATACAAGAGTCCTAAGTAAGGGTCTTGTGTATGACAATATACACTAGCATTATACACCAGTCTTCTACCCGTGTAGCTGGTTTACAAGCCAGCACGCCTAACACATGGCCACCATCGTAACGACATATACTGCCCGCACAGAAGTGTATTATTAACCTGTTAATGATTGTTTGCTTGTCAGTGGCAGTGAATCGAACACGTTCGGCTGACTTAACCTTTCGCAGCGGTTTCAAAAGTCGCTAGGTGTGAGAGCATTTTCCCATGTCGTAAACAGCTAGATATGGAATCCCAGAAGGGATATTGTCGCTTTGTCGCATTGTTCTGTTGAAGGCCTTATAAAACAAGCATAACGTGTCAAAATGAACAACAACGCGACAATGTCGTACCGAGAATTCCATAGTTATCGTTTCCTCGACGAAGGGTACGAGCCTCAAGGGGGAAATATAAATCTATTATACATTGTTGATCGTGACTTGTTTTAACAAGCTGATCTGTAGCAGTTTCTTGTGCGTACAGACACATAGTGAAAACGCTCGTAATGATTTGTGATTTTTTTTTTTCTTTTTTAAGTTAAAAAAATATGACATAATTATTTCAGGATTTTCGGGTTGCCAGTGACTATAGTCAAACATAAACAATGACAGTGTATGTATATGACGTATTATATTATATTATATTATATTATTGTATTGTATTGTATTGTATTGTATTGTATTGTATTATGTTATATTATTTGTTATGTTCCTTTGGTGTGATGAGTTGTGTTAAGTTCTGCTTCACATTGCAGTGGGGGCGGTGTGGTAGCCTAGTGGTTAAAGCGTTCGCTCGTCACGCCGAAGACCCGGGTTCGATTCCCCACATGGGTACAATGTGTGAAGCCCATTTCTGGTGTCCCCCGCCGTGATATTGCTGGAATATTGCTAAAAGCGGCGTAAAACTAAACTCACTCAATCACTCACAATGCAGTGAGTTGTATTGAGTTGTATAGCTGTGAATAGTTGCATATTTCGAAGACGCTTCAAAACAGCACATTTCCAAAAAGCACCGTCATTAGCATTTGATGTTAGTCTGTAGGGGATCCGGAAGGCAGCAGTCTGTATATAATCGAGTCTGGACCAGACAATCCAGTGATCAACATCATGAGTATCGATCTACGCAACTGGGATACGATGGCATGTGTCAACCAAATCAGCGAGCCTGACCACCCGATCCCGTTAGTCGCCTTTTACGACAAGCATGGGTTACAGAAGACCAATTCTAACCTGGATCTTCACGAGTAGGATCCTGAGTGAGTGTACACCATACGTATCAATGCGTAGCAAGGGCATATCACTATTTAACAAGTACGTCTGTATGTCCTGTAAAGATAGTAGATAAATAGGACCACGAGCAGCAATTTCCTTGACCATAGTTGTTGACCAGCAGATTGGACAGGTGAGCGAGCAGATTGGACAGGTGAGCGATCAGATTGGACAGGTGAGCGATCAGATTGGACAGGTGAGCGAGCAGATTGGACAGGTGAGCGAGCAGATTGGACAGGTTAGCGATCAGATTGGACAGGTGAGCGAGCAGATTGGACAGGTTAGCGATCAGATTGGACAGGTGAGCGAGCAGATTGGACAGGTTAGCGATCAGATTGGACAGGTTAGCGAGCAGATTGGACAGGTTAGCGATCAGATTGGACAGGGGAGCGAGCAGATTGGACAGGTGAGCGATCAGATTGGACAGGTGAGCGATCAGATTGGACAGGTGAGCGATCAGATTGGACAGGTGAGCTATCAGATTGGACAGGTGAGCGAGCAGATTGGACAGGTGAGCGATCAGATTGGACAGGTGAGCGAGCAGATTGGACAGGTGAGCGAGCAGATTGGACAGGTTAGCGATCAGATTGGACAGGTGAGCGAGCAGATTGGACAGGTTAGCGATCAGATTGGACAGGGGAGCGAGCAGATTGGACAGGTGAGCGATCAGATTGGACAGGTGAGCGATCAGATTGGACAGGTGAGCTATCAGATTGGACAGGTGAGCGAGCAGATTGGACAGGTGAGCGATCAGATTGGACAGGTGAGCGATCAGATTGGACAGGTGAGCGATCAGATTGGACAGGTGAGCGATCAGATTGGACAGGTGGGCGAGCAAATTGAACACTGACCACACTGACCAACCAACAGTCACGTGATGTGTGAACTACAGATCAAAACAAAATGTAAACCTTAAAATTTGACTAAACATTATAAACGCTATCGAATCGCTACAAGGCTGAAAACAGCCACCGACACACTGCAAACTCATATCCAAACACACAACTATAATACCTGTATATGAAATACACTGCCAATTGACAAGATCTTGGTTGTTTCCCTTTGGGCTCTGTCAGGCATGGGGTATACTTTACAATCTGACAGACATGGATGACAAGAAACTCATTGTCAACAACACTTATTGTCAGATCCGTACCATTTGTTTGTTATTCGACATTAGTGTGTTCCGAAATTCGTTATTGAAGCTGTTATGTTGTACTGGTATTAATACTGAATGTATTTTATCATAATAAACATACATGACTGGGTCCCGATCCACAAAACGTTCGTAGCGCTACGACATTCGTAACGATAAACTATAGAGTTACGACATCTCGTAACGATAAACTATAGAGTTACGACATCTCGTAACGATAAACTATAGTGTTACGACATCTCGTAACGATAAGCTATAGAGTTACGACATCTCGTAACGATAAACTATAGAGTTACGACATCTCGTAACGATAAACTATAGTTACGACATCTCGTAACATTACGACATCTCGTAACATTACAAACACTTTGTGGATCGGACCACGGTCTAATTTGGATATCGACATGAGTGCTACCGAGCCGATGAAAACATGTGATTTCTTGCCATGGTTTGACGCATTAAACTAAATGTACACACGCACATGTCCACAGTATACACTATTGACCAGACGGGCGGTTTACATACACATTTCTTTGCCTTTCACTTTAAGTATTTCAATAATATGTTGAGGACCAGCATCCGAGTAACAGATTGTATATATTGTGCATAGAGCTCAGGTCACAATTCAGTTCAAGTTAAGAACACTGAGCGCGGAGAGTCCTTGGATGGGTGACCGTGTTTAGCAGCTTGACTCCTGAGAGTTTCTAGGACGTCTGTCCTGCCCACGAAGCACATGGGATAGATGTGGTCTCACCTTAGGCAAAAGAGTTTGTTCCAAATTGCCTCTGTACATCTTGCAAAAAATGGGTACCCGGTGAGATAAGTCATGTGACTATTAACTTTCCAGTGCCTCACAGGCAGCTTGGGTTATCCGGGGTAATAATAATCAGACTGTGTGTTAGAGCTTTGAGCATGTACCTTGTACATGGAAAAGGGGCATTATAAATTCACGTTTATTTAGTATTAGACACCTGTCTTTGATAATGTTTTGATGATGACAGGCCAGGTGGGACAACTTAGGAATGACCAGCGAGTCCTAACTTGACACACAGAAGGAAGCAGGCTACAAAGACATATTTTATATCACTGGAAAGATCTCGAGGAGATGAACCCAAAACGTCCATGTGCCAGTGTGTTCACGTGTTCATAAGCTCACAAATTGGCTCTGAAGATGCATTTCTGGCGGAATTATCATTCAGGTATCATTTTTTTATATCACCTGCATCATAACAATGATTACCTCACCGGATGTCAGTTTCACAGTAAACACAAATGAAGAGAGGGGTATTTTACATTTACTTTCTTTTGCCTTTCAGATTAAGCATTTTTTATATGTTGACAAGAGACATACCTTTGTGACATCCTTGAGACAGCGGTGCAGGTATATTCACATATACACCCAGACGTTCTCAACATGAGCAACATCCATCGCGAGTAAGGAGAAAGAATTGGGACTATTTCACTGAGAACCAGTATCCCTAGGGCTCTGTTCGTCTGCCTCGGATGCAACCGACAAGTACACGTTTAATGTCTCAGAATTCGAACGCATCGGTAAAGTGAGATCCTGTCGTCTGCTTCCGAAGTCAAACTGTATAATAACACGTGTCTCTGGAACTTTCGTGTCAGCTTCTAAGTCATGCCGTCTGCTTCTAAATCATGTCGTCTGCTTCTGAATCGTGTCGTCTGCTTCCCACAACAGCAAGTGCAGATCTCCTTGATCTGTCTCCGTTGATTTCACTATGAACGTTTATCCCGAGATATCTCCGGAAGATCTCTAATTTCTAATCATGAAACAATCTTCGCCCACTCAAACACGTCGCACTTATACACCATTCAAGATATCCAGGTAAATACTCTCCACACGGGATTTCAGCAATTCCTGACACTCTCCAAACAAAAGTCGTCCACCACTTGTCCTGAAATGACTGCGACTCAATCTCCCTCTCAAATCCTCCCAGCATTCCATGGACCCTAAGTCAGTGAGCCCAACATGGGTTAATCCCGTCTGTACGTTTATCAGGCGATCTGTGATATTTGACTACTCGGGGTCTGAATAAGAACGTTAAACTTTGTCGCTGAACACTATTAAGCTTTAAATGTCGACCGCGCTGTTCTGGCTAAGTCTGAGTGAGTAAACCTTCCCTAAATGACAAATAAATCCACAATATAAACTCGACCTCCCCGAATTTGCACCTTAGTAACCGTACACTGTCGGTGTTGATCTTAACTCGCGGCAATCGATTTATCCATCGGCTCAGCCCCTCCATTAAGATGCCAGTAACGTTGAATCCTGAGGTGCGTTTGTCCGCTGTTGTCGTTGTGAGACGCCCGAGTGAACTAATGTAAATAACAATAATAGAAAGGGCGTGGGTATGATTGGAAACTCAATTCGGAACAGGTAGCGTTGATTGGACTTAAGTTCGGATCTACGGTACAGTTCAAGTAAACAGGAGCGTTGATTATATTGTCGTAAATCCATAAACCACGTGGTCTCACCGTTGCGGTGTTTTAGTATGCCATAGCGCTGGTATATTCTTATTTCAGTTACGTAATGCTACATGTGCACATGACAAAGTTGTCTTGAGAACTAGGGATCGCATAACCGGATCGTCTGTGTCCTAGTCTCTGTGAATGTTTAAAAATGTCCGTGTTCAACGCAATTGTGAGTGGGTGGGTGAGTGAGTGAGTGAGTGAGTGAGTGGGTGGGTGAGTGAGTGAGTGAGTGAGTGAGTGAGTGAGTGAGTGAGTGAGTGAGTGAGTGAGTGAGTGAGTGAGTGAGTGAGTGAGTGAGTGAGTGAGTGACAAACCTAGAACCGGCGTTCGAACCAACTATCATCCAATGTTTCAGGCGTGCTCAAGGTAGGCATACCTGCACAGCGAGTTGTGACAAAGGTGAAAGTCTTAACTATTGAATGTTACGGTATTATAGCCAAAACCACATACCTCCATGAGGTCATACAATGGACAGACACCTGCCAGGGATCGATAACGATAAATCAACATAATAGAATACAAGTCAGCCTGAAAGTGTCAATATATACTTCACAGTACAAATATACATCACCCCATATCTTCCCCGTGTTTTATTGTGATCATCTTTCAATCTAGTTGTGTACTGGACTGACTGAGTTTAGTTTTACGCCGCTTTTAGCAATATTCCAGCAATATCACGGCTGGGGACACCAGAAATGGGCTTCACACATTGTGCCTATGTGGGGAATCGAACCCGGGTCTTCGGCGTGACGAGCCAACGCTTTAACCACTAGGCTACCCCGCATCCCCTTGTGTACTGTAGCAGCCAGTGACTGCAACAGCTCTGTAACGTTGTCCCCCAAACCGACCTCCATGTCTGCACTAGTTTGTTCCCAGCTAGTTCAAAAATGGTTCACTGGATCTCAGAATCAGTCGTGTGAAACCCTTAATCCCCTTGAATTTCAGTTTTCAGCTAGCTGGGAACACCCCGCCTGCACTGACGTTGCAACCGTGCAGGGAAACAATGTCGACATTACGCATCGCTGCTGATATTACGGATCAGTTTGTGTAAATTATTAATGAGCGTCGTCTCAACCGTCGGTGCAGTAATACCACGGTATTACGAGTGTAGTGAGTGAGTGAGTTTAGTTTTCACGGCGGGTGACATCAGAAAAGGGCTTCGCACATTGTACCCATGTGGGGAATCAAACCCGTGACTGCGGCATGTCGAGCGAACGCTTTAACCACTAGGCAACCCCCACCAGCCCCATCTCAGTTATGTAAACAGCTCCGTAAAGGAAAGTATACACTTGGATTTTTACCAAACAATTGCAAACGTTAACAAAACGTTCCTGGGCTCGGAACAGTCACCGAAACACTGAAAAGTTAAGTAGTCAAGTCACTCACTCATTCCAAAAATCCGTTTATCAACTCACTCAGTCACTCATTCCAAACGTCACTCACTCTATCACTTTCATGGGGTCGCTCATTCATTTCCAAAGCCCCATTTATTACGTCACTGGATTCAAAACAGGGCCCCGTTCCTCAGAGCAATCGTAGCGCTACGACAGTCGTAACTCCCATACTTTAACATAGACTTACGACTGTCGTAACTCCCATACTTTAACATAGACTTACGACTGTCGTAACTCCCATAATTTAACATAGACTTACGACAGTCGTAACTCCCACACTTTAACATAGACTTACGACTGTCGTAACTCCCATACTTTAACATAGACTTACGACAGTCGTAACTCCCACACTTTAACATAGACTTACGACAGTCGTAACTCCCACACTTTAACATAGACTTACGACAGTCGTAACTCCCATACTTTAACATAGTCTTACGACTGTCGTAGCGCTACCATCGCTTTGAGGAACGGGGCCCAGGTCTATCAAGTAACTGATTCTCTCACTCATTTCCACTTTCACGAAGCCTCCTAGAAGTTCGTCTTCAAGCAGATCATTTCACTGTAACCAGTACCCAACTGTGAGTCTGATTGCTGCTATGAAGACGCAGCTTGGTTCTATGCAGTGTCTATTGCAGTGGGGATCTGATAGCATGTGTTACTCCTTATCTGGACATGTTTATGGGGACCCATATCGACTTGAATTTATGGGCCTTGTCAATCTATCAACACAACGATAACGTCTTCGCCCCCTATGGCGACGGGGTATGGTGGCCCCCGATCTCAGTTGTACCTATTATCATGAAAATCAAATCTTTTACTTCGATACTTCGATTAAATGAATTTTGGTGACGAGCTCAGTCGATCTGCTAAACTCTCAGATCAATTGAGGTCAAGTCAGATAAAATGTCTTATCGGTCAGGTAGGGTGGATGTTTCTTTTATGCTCTGTTCGAGCCAGCGAAGTGTTATGGCAAAGCTGATATGATGGTTGCTCTAAAATGAATGTAAATGGGCAGTTCCGAATGGCGAATACTGTCCTCGTTACAGTGTGGATATTTTACACCGTGTGGTTTCAGAGCGCCATGCTATCTGCATCTTAAAGATAACACAGGGACTGTGTAGTGGACGCTTTGTTAATTTGAAATTGATATCCGATTAACTGTAAAATATACGCATCTTTCATTTTTGAAGTGAGTGAGTGAGCTTAGTTTTAAGCCGATTTAGCAATATTCCAGAAATATCACGGGGGACACCAGAAATGGGCTTCATACATTGTACTAATGAAGGGAATCGAACCCGGGTCTTCGGCGTGACGAGCCTACGCTTTAATCACTATTATACACCACCGCCCATCATTTTGAAGTTGGAAGGTATATCAGATTATGACGTAGATCATAATGGTACCGAGATGTGCTTTGAATAAGATTGTATCCTTGGCTAAAGAAGTGACTTAAATTGAATCGAACGGCTCAAACAGCTGCTATGTTTGAATAGTGTGTGCCTGGAGGCTTTATTTTGACTTGGTACCCGTGAAGGTCCGGGTTAAAATATTGATCTTCAGTAACCCATGCTTGTCGTAAGAGGCGACTAACGGGATCGGGTGTTCAGGCTCGCTGACTGGGTTGACACATGTCATCGGTTCCCAATGGCGCAGATCGATGCTCATGCTGTTCATCACTGGATTGTCTTGTCAAGACTCAATTCTTTACAGACTGCCCCCATATAGCTGCAATATTGCTGAGTGCAAACTAAACTCACTCACTCACTCAATTGCGCATATCGATGCTCATGCTGTTGATCACTGGATTGTCTGGTCCACAGATCGCCGCCATATTGCTGGAATATTGCTGAGTGCGGCGTAAAACAAATCTCACTCACTCATTTTGACTTGGAAATTCGTGAACACATTGCCTTTCCGACATTTACATCCCAGAACGTCTGTACCTTTTCGGAGGGACAGTTTCACTTGGAATGGTTCAGACCGACAGGATTTTGGTTTGGTGGTAAGTTTATATATTTGCTGTTGCTGGCTGAAATACCATCAACTCATTTATCCATTCACCCAACAACTCCAGTGCTCACTCAACCTCTCAGTCTGACAACAGGTATATCAGTTACCATACCTTCCAATGACAACAGGCACTTCAGTTACCATACCTTCCAATAACAACAGGCACATCAGTTACCCTACCTTCCAATAACAACAGGCACATCAGTTACCCTACCTTCCAATGACAACAGGCACATCAGTTACCATACCTTCCAATAACAACAGGCTCATCAGTTACCCTACCTTCCAATGACAACAGGCACATCAGTTACCCTACCTTCCAATAACAACAGGCACATCAGTTACCCTACCTTCCAATAACAACAGGCACATCAGTTACCCTACCTTCCAATGACAACAGGTGCCCCAGTTACCCTACCTTCCAATGACAACAGGCACATCAGTTACCCTACCTTCCAATAACAACAGGCACATCAGTTACCCTACCTTCCAATAACAACAGGCACATCAGTTACCCTACCTTCGAATGACAACAGGCACATCAGTTACCCTACCTTCCAATAACAACAGGCACATCAGTTACCCTACCTTCCAATGACAACAGGCTCATCAGTTACCCTACCTTCCAATGACAACAGGCACATCAGTTACCATACCTTCCAATGACAACAAGCACATCAGTTACCCTACCTTCCAATAACAACAGGCACATCAGATACCCTACCTTCCAATAACAACAGGCACATCAGTTACCCTACCTTCCAATAACAACAGGTGCCCCAGTTACCCTACCTTTTCCAATGACAACAGACACATCAGTTACCCTACCTTCCAATGACAACAGACACATCAGTTACCCTACCTTCTAATGACAACATTGCATCAGTTACCCTACCTTCTAATGACAACATTGCATCAGTTACCCTACCTTCCAATGACAACAGGCTCATCAGTTACCCTACCTTCCAATGACAACAGACTCATCAGTTACCCTACCTTCCAATGACAACAAGCACATCAGTTACCCTACCTTCCAATGACAACAGGCACATCAGTTACCTTACCTTCCAATAACAACAGGCACATCAGTTACCCTACCTTCCAATGACAACAGGCTCATCAGTTACCCTACCTTCCAATAACAACAGGCTCATCAGTTACCCTACCTTCCAATGACAACAGGCACATCAGTTACCCTACCTTCCAATGACAACAGGCACATCAGTTACCCTACCTTCCAATGACAGGTCCGGGTTAGAATATTGGTCTTCAGTAACCCATGCTTGTCGTAAGAGGCGACTAACGGGATCGGGTGGTCAGGCTCGCTGACTGGGTTGACACATGTCATCGGTTCCAAATTGCGCAGATCGATGCCCATGCTGTTGATCACCGGAATTGTCTGGTCCAGACTCGATTATTCACAGACTGCCGCCATATAGCTGGAATATTGCGTGCGACGTAAAACTAAACTCCCTAACTCACTCCCGGCTAGAATTGGTCTCCAGTAACCCATTTTTGTCGAAAGAGGCGACTAACAGGATCCGGTGGTCAGGCTCGCTGAATTGGTTGACACATGTCGTCGTATCCCAATTGCGTAAATTGATGCTCATGCTGTTGATCACTGGATTGTCTGGTCCAGACATACAGCTGGAATATTGCTGAGTGCGGCGTTAAAAAGCAAACAAAGCAAACAATCAACCACTCACTCCCACACCCGACCCACTGACACACACAGACGCACACCCACCCACACACACACGCAAGTACACGTATTTGCAACGCGAACATTCGCCACAACGCACCCACCGCCGTAACTTGGATAACCTCAACAGGTTCACTATTGGAAAGACTTGGTCGTTGTCCTCGAGTTAAGCCTGTGTATCAATAATCAAGCTATGCTTAATGAGCAGTATCAACAAGTCAATAATTCCTTACGACAGTCGCTACGATGGAGTTGGAAAACTAATATTCCAAACCTACACAATTATATTACTGTCTGATCGATTTCCGTACAGGAAATCAATTAATATTTTCAATTTTCAGTTTTAAGGAAGACAATTTGGTCTCTTCGTTGCTTCTTGCTTTTCCCGTTTCAATATATTTAATCCTCGTGATTGGTATGGGATTAAGTATGTCAAATACCCCGACGGGGTGGTGAAATGTGGTGTGGCTCATTCTGATAGCTATGGCTGAAATATCTGTGGTGCCTGGAAAAAATTATATTGCTGTTCAGAATATTACCTGATGTTTTGTGTGTGTTTATTCTTTCTGACGAGAATCTAATCTATTGTTATGTCGTGATATTCGACTTTGTCAGTTGATGTGTGATGTTTATTTTCTGAATTGCTGATATTTGTTTGTTTGTCTATTTCAACGTTTTGATAGCTGCAATGGAGGTGTGCGTGTGTGTGCGTGCGTGCGTGCGTGCGTGCGTGCGTGCGTGCGTGCGTGCGTGTGTGTGTCTGTCTGCCTGTGTGGACGGATCCTTGGATGGTGTGTTTGGTGGATTACTGTATGAAAGTCTGCGTGGGCGTTTGTGTCTATGTCTGCATGTGCAAGTGCGTGTCTTTTGTGTGTGTGCTTGTATGTGTCTGCGTGTGAGTGTGTGTGAGAGAGAGAGAGTATCTGTTTCTGTGTGTCGGTTTGTGCCTCTCTCTCTCTCTCTCTCTCTCTCTCTCTCTCTCTCTCTCTCTCTCTCTCTCTCTCTCTCTCTCTCTCTCTCTCTCTCTCTCTCTCTCTCTCTCTCTCTGTGTACGTGTGTCAGTGTGTGTGGTGGTGTTTGCTTGTCCTTCCGTAGATGTTGTACTTCACCCAATGCAAAGCAGTAATTGTTTTATGTCCGAGATATATGTTTAGCTCGTTTTTCAATGTTAACTAATTAACTAAATTAATACATCATCACACAGTATCCAAACAATAGACACGCACAGCCAACATGGCGCTGCTCGTCAGTAAACAACAGGACTCCGTTGGTCTGGTATTGAACCATCGGACATTATAACGACCACACTGAGTGGAGTTCTTGTATCCGCGCTACACGGATATGTCGTCTGCTCCGCAAGGTTCTTCAACATGCACGTCCGTCTCACACATCGACAACGACAACGTTGATCTATAGCACTGAGTATAGATCAAGTTAACTGCACATGTGAGTGTCAACGCCCATTTCATCATGCATGTATGTCGTTAGATTAGTCTTTTTAATATATATGGGAGTAGACTCCAAAGACAAAGGGCACAGCTATCTAGATCAGTGTGAAACCTACGAGCAGACTAGGTCGCAGACATTGGATCCTGACATGATGAAGGGGCGCAATTCTGCACTACGAATGGCAATCGTGAGATAACTGAGACGCCCGTACCTCCATGTACTTAGAGTTAGCCATAAACTTGCAAAAATGCCTGTTGACAATAATATGTGAATATTATAAGGTGTATAGAAAACAAACGAGTGAGTGAGTGAGTTATGTCTTCAAGAATGAGTGAGTGAGGTCTTCAAGAATGAGTGTGTGAGTTTAGTTTTACGCCTATTTTAGCAATATTTCGACAGTATCAAGAACCGATGCTTGTCAGAAGAAGTTACTAACGGGATCGGGTGGTCAATCGAAGATCGATGTCAATCACTGGATTGTCTGATCCAGACTCGATTATTTACAGACCGCCGGCATACAGCTGGAACATTATGCAGTGACTGGGTGTTAAACAGCAAAAACAATCAAACCGGACTAAAGACGATTTTATAGTGCTAACCCTCTGAGACATGCTGCAATGTTTTGCGACTTAATGATGAGCGCCAGGCAAGGCAACAACAAATACCAACTTTTAACTTCTTTTGATATGACGCACTTCAGCTGCCACTCCACGTAACCAAGCAGGCGTTCTGGGGGGCACCAGCAATGGGTTCACACACTGTACCCATATGGGGAATCGAACCCGGACCTTCGGCGTGACGAGCGAACACTTTAACCACTAGGCTACCCCACCGCCCCGCTCTGTCCTTGAGTGTCACAGGAACTATTCCCATGATATTTATCCCGTTTTACGTGTCTGTTGGCAATATTTTAGCCATTATATCAGCTCGGGATGATACGAATGGGCTTCAATATTGTAGGCATATCAGGATTCAAACTAGCCAAGTCTAAGATAGAACCTGCCACGCGGCGAATCAATGCTAAACGCTTTTATATTTATGTTTATTTACATTTTTATTTTATTCAGTTTTAAATCCCACATTTGTTAAAATAACATATGGGAATTCTGGGAAATGAACTGCTCTGGAGCCTATTTTTGTCGACAAGGAGACTCAGTGAGTTAGTTCTACTCCGATTTTACAAATATTCCAGCAATATCACGGCGGGAGACACCAGGAATGGGCTTCACACATTGTACCCATGTGGGGTATCGAACCCAGGTCCTCGACGTGGACATCGAACGCTGTAACCACTAGGCTACCCCACCGCCCAATGATACTCGGTGAATCAGACTTAGCTGAAAGCGTGTCACATCGTATCCCGACTTGAACCAAATATCCCAAATATCACTGTTTTTTCTGGTCCAGTCTCTATCATTTACAACAACAACAAAATAACATAAAGCCTACAGCTGTGAATAACAGACGTCACTAAGTCAAATCAGTGATATTGTTCGTAGATTATCTCTAATAACCTTGCAACACTAATATTAAGACCATGCGTTGGTCTATATACGGATTATCGCCATTAAGCAATGTGTACAAGCTGTAATGAATTTGACAATAAACCTGTACCGGGCAGTTCTAACACCAGCCCTGAACGAGACTATAAAACATGAACCTGTCCAAAGATATTTGTCACGCCTAAACTATAGTTAACTTCACGGCATCAGCAACCTACGTGACTGACTAAATATACTCAACAAAATAAGTTAAGGACCACCCCAATATTCAATATTTAAGTATTATATGGATCACAATATATGAACTATTAAATACTTTAATATTGAAAGTTGGAGTGGTCCTAACTTTGTTGTTAAGTATATATATATATATATATATATATATATATATATATATATATATATATATATATATACACGAAGTGATGGTTGGCAAGTAGATATATACCTTTTACATGACATTATTGTGGCATTGATGACTTACACAATCGTGGACTCCACGCTTTTGGTTTTGTGACAATAAACGTGGTTTACGAAGTGGAACGGTTGTTTTTTATAATACACAACTTTAAAGTGATGCAATTATTGGCTTTATAATTATACACAAGTTTACCGTAATTCCACTTTTAGTTTTTTTGATTATACACAACTTGTAGTGAAGCAGTAATTGGGCTTATGATTATACACAACTTTTAGTGATGCAGTAATTGGGTTTATGAGTATACACAACTTTCAGTGATGCAGGAATTGAGTTTAATGATTATACACAACTTTTAGTGACGCAGGAATTGGGTTTATGATTATACAAAACTTTTAGTGATGCAGTAACTGGGTTTTATGATTATACACAACTTTTAGTGATGCAGTAATTTGGTTTATGATTATACACGACTTTTAGTGATGCAGTAATTGGGTTTTATGGTTATACACGACTTTTAGCGATGCAGCAATTGGGTTTTGTGGTTATACACGACTTTGCTTGCAGCAATTAGTTTTCCGATTCTGCTATAAAAGTTACCAAAATCGAAAAATATGGGTCTGAAGACGACGAAGAAATAATACTCTTTTTAAAATGGTCATTCCATTTACGTATATAGTGGGAACAAAAGTCAGATCACCATGATGCTTTGCTGGTCCCCTAATTAATATGAAATCAAACCTCCCACAACGTCAAACACCTACCTTGAACTAATGTAATGTCACTGTAAGGATATCTCAGGTAGGTAAAATCTTCATTTCAGCTACAATATACATAATTTGAATGTGGTCCATTTACCTGAGCTATCAATTCTCAAAGTAGCGGACTGGACAGGACTTTTTAGACTCCCTTCAAGATACAGTAAGCAACCACTGATACAATCACTAATGTCTATTTAGATAAGGGCTTTAAACAGTCATTGTTCATGTTGTGATGTCCTTACTGTAAATGCAAAATGGTATCTGTTCCTGATGTCAAATTGTTCCTATTCCTAAGAGAATGTATTCCCAAGGAGCAGTGAGGCACCACATATACTCTAAGCCATTGTAACAACCATTGATGCTATCACTAAAGTCCATATAAAGTAAGGTTTCAAATAGTCAATATTCAGTTTGTGATGTTCTTACTGTAAATATAAAACAGTATCTGTTCGTGTTGTGAAATTGCTCCTTCGTGCTATTTCTAAGAGAATTTATTCCCAAGGAACAGTGAATCACCACATATACTCTAAGCCATTGTAACAACCATTGATGCTAACACTAATGTATATTTAAAGTAAGGTTTCAAATAGTCAATGTTCAGGTTGTGTTGTGTTCTTGCTGTAAATGTCAAACTGTATCCGTTCCTGGTGTGAAACTGTTGCTTTGTACTATTTCTGGGAGGATTTATATATTCCCATGGAACCGTATTTACGAGGATACATTTACAGTGGTAATTTTGTTCCGGGGGCTTTAATTCCCTGCTGAACTGATCCTCGCTGTCACATACACGTATTGTTTACTTGATGGATAACAGACCTACATGACATATATGTGTGGAAATGAATAACAAACACCTACCTTACAAGAGACCTCTTTCCTCGCCATGTCTTAACGCACATCCAGAAAGTCACTGGCCCCAGTTAGAATTCATTAAAGGGTCTCGACTCTAAAACATACAGCTCGATGTTGAACGGGCGCAGTCAATAGAAATTGATTACACACGTGACCTGTGGCTCCTTATTTCGGTGGGCTTTGTATCGCCGTCAGATTATATTCGCTGGTGAGCCATGCGTCAAATGGAGGAAACTTAACCCACGTAATGGCATTAGACCACGTTATACAAGGGCTCGCTTCAACTACAGGGGATTTAGGGGCCAGTAATCTGGACCGTGTCTTGTAGTGAACCCAGGCAGTACCGGATATCACCCAGACCGGTTGAAGAATTTGTAGTTGTAGTAGTGGTTGTTGTGGACGGGGTAGTTGTAGAAGTACTAGTAGGAGTAGTAGTAGTAGTAGTAGTAGTAGTAGTAGTAGTAGTAGTATCAGCAGCAGTTGTAGTAGTAGTAGTAGTAGTATCAGCAGCAGCAGTAGTAGTAGTAGTAGTAGTAGTAGTAGCAGTAGTAGTTGTAGTAGTAGTAATGGTGGTAGTAGTGTCAAAAAAGAAACTTCACATTCTTTCTTCAGGGCACTATAAAAGAACAAGAGATGGTAAGATGGTTAAATTGTTATTATTTCATTGCTGAGATCTGTGTGATGTACTCGATACACCGACAGTGCCATAATCAGTTCCATTAGGCTACACCGCCGTTCCAAAACATGGGTATACAGAATGTCAAGTCACAAGAATAAAAATGCGAAATTTCTCAGTTCAATATCGTGTATGGCCGCCCCGCGCAGTCACCACTGCCAAACACCGTCTCCTCATCGACTGCCTGATGCTTGTGAACACGTGGTTGGGGATTCTGCGCCATTGCTCTTGCAAGGCAGCACCAAGTTCCTGCAAATTCTGAGGTTGGTTCCTAAGACCACGAAGCCTTCTCCCAAGTGCATCCCAAACGTGCTCTATTGGATTAAGGTCAGGGGACCTCGATGGCCAGTCCATGACGTTGATTCCAGCGTTTTGAAGGAAATTTCGTGTCAACATCGCGGTATGCGGCCGAGCATTATCATGCTGGAACTGTAGACCTGGGCCATGAGCCGCCATGAAAGGAACGAGTTCAGGGGTGAACACCTGGTCGCGGTAAGCAGCAGCTGAGAGGTTTCCACGGATGACCAGAAGTCGGGAGAGGTTGTTCCCACAGAAAGCACCCCACACCATGCAACTTCCGTCCCCGAATCTATCGACTTCCTGTACACAACATTGGGCATACCGTTCACGACGTCGTCTCCAGACTCTATGCCTGCCGTCCGCGAATCTGAGGGTAAACCTGGATTCATCGCTAATGGCGACTCGATTCCAGTCTCTCTGGGTCCATCGGAGGTGACGTTGGGCCCACAGCAGACGTTGACGTTCATGAAACGGCGTCAATATTGGCCCACGATATGGACGTCGAGAATGGAGATTGGCAGCCCGCAACCGATTTCGAATGGTCTGTGAGGACAGTCGACCTCTAAACATCTCAGCCCTGGTTCGTGTAGCCGGCAGAAATCTGTCACGTAGGTGACGTAGGACGATTTGACGGTCTTCTGCTCGTGACGTCACACGTGGACGACCCGACCTTGGGCGATCAGAAGTGGTGCCAGTTTGTTGTAGATGACCTCGCAAGTCATACACAGTACGACGGCTGCATCCCGTTGCTCTTGCGACGTCCATAACTGATCTTCCCGCTTGCAACATGCCAACGGCACGTTCACGTTGCACATTTGACAATCGTGGCATTTCAAGTACCGTTAGAACTGTGGTTTAAAAGTGTTTTTTCAATTCTTGAGGCCAATGCAAACACGTGCATTTGAAGAAAACTTCGAAGCGAAGATCACGTGATCGACTGCACGTGCAAAACCTGATTTGGCACTAACGTCATTTGCACGACGAATGGATGGGTTTGAGTGGGTTTTGCTAACGTTTTTCTAGAGTCGAAAGATAGGGATCCCATTTCGGATACATAGATGTATCATCAGAGAAAAATTATTCATTATTTTTCAAATTACATTTTGTGAAGTTTCTTTTTTGACTTAGTATAGTAGTAGTAGTAGTAGTAGTAGTAGTAGTAGTAGTAGTAGTAGTATCAGCAGCAGTAGAAGTAGTAGTGATAGTACTAGTAGTAGTAGCAGTGGAAACAGTAGCAATATTGAGTGAGTGAGTTAAAATTTAACGTCACATCGGCAATATTGCAGCCATATCGTGACGAAGTAGCAATAGTAGTTATATAGCGGTGGTAGTAGTAACAGCAGCAGCACTCGTAGTAGTAGTAGTAGTAGTAGCAGTAGGCGGAGCAGTAGTAGTAGCAGTAGTAATAATAGCAGCAGCACTCGTAGTAGTAGTAGTAGTAGTAGTAGTAGCAGTAGTAATAATAGCAGCAGCAGTAGTAGTAGTAGTAGCAGCAGTAGTAATAATAGCAGCAGCAGTAGTAGTAGTAGTAGCAGCAGTAGTAATAATAGCAGCACTCTTAGTAGTAGTAGTAGCAGTAGTAATAATAGCAGCAGCAGTAGCAGTAGTAGTCGTAGTAGGAGGAGCAGTAGTAGTAACAGTAGCAGCAGCAGTAGTAGTAGTAGTAGTAGTAGTAGTAATCGTAGCAGTAGTGGCAGTGGTAGCAGTAGCATCTGTAGTAGTAGTAGTATCTGTAGTAGTAGTACTAGTAGTAGTAGTAGTAGTAGTAGTAGTAGTAGTAGTAGTAGTATCTGTAGTAGTAGTAGTATTGTAGTAGTAGTAGTAGTAGTAGTAGTAGTAGTAGTAGTAGTAGTATTTGTAGTAGTAGTAGTAGTAGTATCAGGAGTAGTAGTAGTAGCACCACGACCACCACCATCACTACTACCATCCCCACCACTACCTCCACTACCATTCCTCCACTAATCACCACCATGCACAACATTACAACTACCACTGGCACGGCTATTACTATTCCTGATCCGAAATAAATTCGCAGAAATACTTACAGAAAACACGCCTCTCTGAAATTAAATAAAGAATGTCGAATAGCTTTTGGTTTGGCAGTTTTAAATGGTACTTTTTCCTGTGTTCATTTGTGTTTAAGAAACTTACGCAATGCATTTTCAGATTTGCAATTAGCTGAATTGGGTATGTTTTTGTTTCACATTTAAATGGTAACTTAACTCGAAAGGGAACCACACACGGCGGTTACAACAACATAGCTTCGTGTGGGGCGGAGATCTGTACCGTTATCGAACCTGCTGAAAGACGTATCCTTTGAAGTTGGAAACAAACAAAACCCGATAAAATATCTATTCACAAACGTCGACCATTTTAACACGGAACGCAACGCCATGTTGTTGGCTTCAGCACAATAGCTACGATCGAGCTGCCCTGAAATAAAGATATCATATATCGATAACAGATTTAAACTATGGGTGCGCTTTTAGGAATACGTGCAGGAATGCAACGATTGGAATTGTTTTGTATTGATGAATTCTTGTTAGTGCCAATCTAACAAATACTGTTATATTTTCATAGAGTGAGTGGGGGATGGTGGGTGGGGGTGGGTTGGGGATGCATAAGTGAATGAGTGGATTTGGGTTGGTTGTAGTTTAACGCCACAATCAGCAATATTTAACTATATGACCGCGGTCTTTAAATAATCTAGTCTGGACCAGACAATCCAGTGATCAACAGCATGAGCATCGGACTGAGCAACTGGGATACAATGACATGTGTCAATCAAGTCAGCGAGCCTGACCACCCGATCCCGCCATATCGATACGTATCGCGATACATGATGCACAGGCGATACGTATCGCGATACATGATGCACAGGCGATACGTATCCCGATAAAGGAAGCTATGTCGATACTTTCCCGATATACGACGATAAGTCGATATCTTTCGCGATACTGGGAGCATGGTCGAAACACATGTAATCATTTTTTACCGTTTTTGCGTCTTCTTTTAAATTTCAGTTAAAATCAAAAAATTTACTCGATTTATTCTCATAAGTACAACCGTACGTGTCACGGAGAAAAGTATAATTAAGTAAACTATGTCTAATGTTTATACTAGTATTGAGGAAACAGACTTAACAGGTTTTCCTTGATTGGCAGTAATGTAACGCAAGCTCAATCGCGAGTCATTATCAGGCCGGGTTATTGGAAATCTATACAGAATTCTAACCTGAATCGATACATCAATAAATCGTAAGAAATCTAAGATTAACGCGGTGACTGGTCAGAGATGAGAGTTGGATTTGATGCACTTTTTAAATGTAATTTGATTTTAAAACTTTTTTTGAGAAAAAAATCGCTTAATACACAACTGCTGGTATGTTTAATTTCTTGTTCAGTTGTCTCTGAAAATAAATATATATCTTTGTTTTTCTTCACAAATTTACATTTCAACATAATGTGATTGCAAATGTTTGTCCTACCCCCGTCTTCACTGAACCCATTTATTTATACACAAATTACCCAAACAAAAATAACTTGTTACAAGATAACTGAAACTTTAATAGTTGACGTTTTTATGATCTCCGTGATCATTTTTATTCTATACTCATGCCAATAATGGTTGTCACCCCCTTAAAAATTTTAAGGGGGTGAGGGGGTGAGGGGGTGAGGGGGTGAGGGGTGAGGGGGTGAGGGGTGAGGGGGTGAGGGGGTGAGGGGGGTGAGGGGAGAACCATTATTGACATGAGTATATATTCTTTTCCAGAGTAAACTATTTGGTTGGTTGTGTTTATCTGCTGATGCGGCTTAAGGTAACATTTACTCACTCACTCACTTATTACAAGCTGTAGCAGGAATGAATGATGATGACATATAATCAAACTTAACAACATTCTTGTCTATTTCATTCACGAGAAAAAATAACTCGTCATATCATATTTTGCTTCAGTTTAGGCGTCCGACAGCTTAAGGGAGGTAACTCTTTACATACGTCTGGGCTACCCTTGCTCAAGCCACATGTGTAATATAGAAAATTGTAAAGATATATTTTAACAAAGATCGTTTTGAAAATCTTGACTAGATGAAACGACAGTTTTAGGAAATGTCACCATTTAACTTTTAACATTTAAAAGTTAAATGGTGACATTTCCTAAAACTGAAAAATAAACAATGAATAAAATATTTGAAACAAAGGTGAGTTGTCTACATTCATTCAAATATAATGTCGTTTCATCTAGTCAAGATTTTCAAAACGATCTTTGTTAAAATATATTTTTACAATTTTCTATATTTATTTACGAGAAATAATAGTAAACGTAAATATTCGTTTTATTTGCGTGAAAGGATCATCGCTTTTCAAATACACACCCTAATTCCTTATACGACAAAGATTTTTATTATAAGTTTGTGAGAAAACTGTGAGCGAATAACATCATCTCTGATGTATGAACGAGACAAATATGCAGGTAATTTATACATGTGGACATCGGTCGAGCCACGCATACAAATTAAATCTCGTATTGCAAATATTCCGAACTTTCCTCGCGGATGACGTTAGAAAGGTATACATGCTTTAGAGCGGGTAGGTGTGCCAACACTGGCACAAAATCAGTAGTAAGTCGGAAT
The DNA here is from genome assembly GCF_003918875.1 of Haliotis rubra. Taxonomy (NCBI): domain Eukaryota; kingdom Metazoa; phylum Mollusca; class Gastropoda; order Lepetellida; family Haliotidae; genus Haliotis; species Haliotis rubra. Next base: position 830,012 of record NW_025767690.1, read on the forward strand.
ATGAATTTATAATATTTTGTGGCGATATATAAGTATTGAATTATTCACTTAGAAAATGCTGAATGTGTCCTGAAGACACTTTAGTACAGCAACAAGAAAACATTTGAGGCGATGCATCAACACCGCGGTAAACTCTTTGTTCATCAATTTTCACCAAATATTAAATCAACATGGGTAGGCTTTTTAAGCAATATGGTCTTGTCATCAATACAAAGTGTTTAAAATGTAAACAAATCATCACAATTCAGATCTTACACTGTGTAGTTTATAGATTTACAAACGTTTGATACTTAGTTGGTTTGAACATACTTTTAATAGTAAATTAACAATGTAAGTGTTGTATACAAGATCTCGTACCTTTAGACAAATGTCAGCAGATCTAAATGTATTCTACATCTGAACATAATGTTATAGTCGGAGGACCGTAGATCCAATGCAACGTTCACCTTTCAGATCCTATGAAACTGCGTCACAAAATACTTCCGCATCCAGTGGTATTATTTTCAGTAATTTCATTACATTTGAAGATATGGTTAGTACTCTATTAATAATGATGCAAAATTAGTGAAAATACATCTACACTAACAGGAGAATATGGGAATCTAAGAACTTAATTATATATCAGATAGGGCCTTCCAAATCGCTATTACGCGCTTTCTCATGTAGTGCTTTGTCATCTTTTCTTATGACTTGTGCAACTACCAAAACATATCAGCTCACATTGTGGAACTTTGTATTAGTATAGTTTGGTTCATGGTGAATAAACCATAACGAGAATATAGCGTCCATATCCACAACAAATTCTCTCCAAGTATTCTGAGTTACATTGACCTAGTGTTAAGCATGTCGGAGTTATGACCCCTTATCTTTATACGTGTATGGCCCCTCTGTCGTCGTTTGACGTCATAGAACAAAATCCTTTTTCGACATTTCTTGCGAGTCATTTTTAAGTTTGAGCGTAAAACGTTATGCATAAGCACACAAACCCATTTCATATATACTTATGTCGTTCAGATATCAGGCTATATTTTCTTCGCTCACACTTTCCGTAACGATGCCAAATTAAAAAATTCGTAGCTCAGAGCTTTCATCAATACATACACAATCAAAAGCGGAGATATTTACTGCTTTTTAACGCATAACACAAATTTGGACAACATTTAACAGAGTCTATTTCACTTATATTTATACCAACGGATAGGAAATTTAATATTCTACATTTCTATGTAATTTTATAGCCATACGCTGATCCAGGACCACGTAAGCGCAATTCTCGCACAACGTTCACTGTTCAAGTCTTATGATTCCCAGATCTTTCATCGCGACGGAATCCAGTTTGACCAATCCGGATGTGACGTCAAATAAACGAGCAGGGCGTTTTAAATGGCAGCCTATACCGGCTCCTAGCTTTGGCGAACGTTAGCGCGCGCAAAGGGAGTCGGGAACCAGCTTAGTTGCGATATGCGAGACGGAGCCCATCTTACTTTGAATGTCCCCCCCCCATTGATACTATTTTCAAGAAATATATCTAATACATGATCGCATTCATTGTATAAACACCAAACATACACTGCATAACACACGCGTTAAATACTTATAAATGTTAAAAATTTAAAGATGCTTGTGACATTAATACATTACACTCAAATGGAATTAAACGAAATCTAAAATAAATTACAAAACACTAATTTTGAAACTAGTTTTTATTATAATATTATAATCTAATAAACTTGGTTCCTTCTACAGATAAGGTTTGAGCGTTACGCACTCATATAGCGAAACCGGTTGAAAGTACTTCAGGCGCTCTTGTTTGATTTCGCCTGCTTAAAAAGTTTACATTCTTGGATTAGATGTTCGGACATTAACCATGTCTTATACATGGTGTAATATGGAGAAGATGAGATGCAGTACAGATGCAAATTAACCGCTGACGTTTGTGAATAGTTTCAACTTTCAAATCTCGTGATACAGTGAAAGAAGGGCGGGCGTCAAGATGTCGTTTGACGTAATGTAGGTAACTTTCGTATCTAAAGTTCTAAGTTATTGGCATACATTAATCAGCAATGAAATAGAATATATTTTTATTGAGAAACGTCTTTTCTACATTACAATATATATGTAGGCCTGTATGAAGGTTAGTCGAGAGCCACGATGGTGCTCCTATGTGAGGTTAGTTTTATTTTATTCACATGATATTGATACCCAAAGGTTGGTCTTTATTCACGATGTGCTTCCAATTATGTTCTGGACATGCATGAATATTGTCACCACTCACCAGTGATGTGAAATATGTTAGATTCTTTAAATAAGTCACTTCAACAATATTTGTACATAATCGATTGATATTTAGTTAATGGTTATCAATCTGTAAAAACTGGAACAGTGGCTAGCCCTATATTTTGCTGTTACAAACAAAGGGTAGCTACTAAGGAACTACATATATCTCCAGCAAGTTAGAAACCAAATGACCACTAGGGTATAAGTTGGTCTACTGGAATAGGAAGTTTTAATGTCATTTTTCTCTTTAATCTCCAGTAACCTAAAATTAAACTGCAGTTGTCACAGCTGAATAAGCTTGAGCCAGCTACCACCAATTAATATCCTCTATTAGACTTACATTATCCCGTTTCTCATTACAATCATCTCAGAGACACCATACAGGGTTGGACATTAATTTCATTTTCACTTATCTATAACATGATCTGTTACAAAGTTGTCATCTAGCACAAATAGGAAACATCTCTCCTCACTCTTGAATTGTACTAGTCTCTGAATAGCAAGAGATTAAGTATTTAAATTTCCAGTGCACTTTGACCCTGCACCTATAACCTCAAAAACTGGAGCAGAGGGACTTGGTTAAGATACAGATGATGGGATGGGTAGCAAGTGTCAATTAGTTATTTGCCATCACACATTTGTTGCATACCCTATGCATTCAGGAATTGTTAATGGTATGTTATTCATATGAAGTCAAATCTTTTCAAAAGAGTAAACCGAAGATCTAGGGATACAAGAGTTCAGATGGAATCAGCCAGACAGCAGAGAAATTCGACTGGTTCCATGCAAACAGGACACAACTCTACAACACCAAGTCAAGCGTCAAAGGTATTTACCTCAGTGTGGGGATGAGTGAGTATTGTTTTATGCAACTTTTAGCAATATTCCAGTAATATCACAAGGGAAACCAGAAACCAGGGCTTGACATATTGTAACCATATGAGGAATCTAACCCGGGTTAGACAGCTGAATGCTTTAACCACAAGGCTACCCCACCGGTGTCCTCCTATTTGTGAGAACTCCCAGTTGTGAGACACATTAATTAATGGTTCAGTGCACATAGGTGGTGTTTCCACATCCCTACAATGAAAGTGGGATCAGCCCAGCCCAGTACCCACAGGAGGCATAGTTCATTGAATATTTTATTTATTCAGAAGAATTTTTATTGACTATTATGAAGTTTGAAAGTCATTTTGGTTTAAACATATTTTATTATTATTTATGAAAATGAATTGGGATTGGTGAAGTATTACTGCTTATGTTAACACCGCTCCCATGCAACATAAAATATAAAATGAAATGGAGGATGTGACGTCATCGATATTGACTATTGCATAAATATAGGAATATAAATCAATCATGGGAAGGTTGTTGAGTTAATTTCAGTATTTCCCTGTGAAAATTGGAAGGTTGTGATGATATAATCGTGGACGGATTCAACTATTTTCTGGTTTACGCAAGGAGTAAATTCTTTGTTTCCGTTCAAAAATTATCCAGGTTATAACCGGTAGTTGATATCCACAAGAGCAACATGCACTGTTTATTAAATGTCTGTTATACGTATCGGCGTTTGGGTCGCTAGATCCGAGCCTGAGGCAGCAATGAACGATTTTACAAGAACAAGAGCCATAATTAAGATCAATATAAATCTTGTTTTTGGTTTTTGTAATTAGGTTTTAAAATTCTTTGAGACTGCATGACTCTTTGGAATTTGGTAGGGCATTCCATAAATTTATTGTGTCGGGTAGAAAGGGTTTGGCATAAGGGGCATTTCGACTGTAAATTTCAGAGTTATTTCTTAAAATATAGCTTGTAGTTTCGGAGACAGAGTAAATCTGAGTAGGTAAATTAATTTCTCTTTGATCACGAAGTTACCTACACAAAGTGTTTAATTATTAAAGACATTTTAGGATTTACCTGAGTATGTTAATCAATTTATCTTATAAAGTATCATTAAGTTACCTCCACAAGATTTAGTTACATAGCAAATCAGTAATTAGCTAGGGTGAATATATTCTATCAGACAGGGGAGTATGGTGTGTTTTCGTTGTTAATTACCGACTCCACTGTCTCATAACTGGGAGTCTCACAACTGGGAGTTCTCACAAATGGGAGTAGACCACCCCACCACACCACTCAGAGCTGGAGGAGTCAGGACATTCATTAAATGTTTATTTCATCTCATGCATGTAGACTATTCAAATATTAAAATTGAACCTGAACCTTTGGTGTGTGTATGACAAGCATACACTTCTACCACTTGGCTGCCATGCCACCTCTTTGTCATCATAAGTGAGAACACCTTGAATGTTTCAGAACAAAAAGACTATTACAAGGTTGTTAGAGAGACTGGTGTATAAGTCGTGTTCAAAGGGTGTTCTGTTGTGCTTGAGGTCTTTTCTTATGGTATTTTAATCTATTGCCCTCTAACTTCTTTAACTTTAAACATAAGGACTATTTTGAACACTGTAACAATGTGTTCTGTTTAGACACCAATGGAAATGTTTGTTCGAACCCCCTGAACCCCCTGCTTTCAAAATTCTTGGATCCACCCATGTAGAATATATCACACAAAGTCAGCAAATAGACATAATACACAGCATTTGCAGACCTTCAATCAAGCCATACCCTTAATTTGACAATAGATCTCTAATCTTCCAGAAATATGTTCTGTCCCGGTCGCAGGTCGTGACAGACAGCAGGATGTCCCTGAGCAGGGTGTTCTCTCACCGTGTTGTGACCAATCACCCCCGGCAACAAAATCTCGACTCAAGGCCTTCCTGGGGTCCGATGGTGGGACAGACTCCTTCACAAGACCGTGATGAAGTGGATGAGGACTTTCTGGATGAAGTTGAACAGTTAGGACAAAAGAAAAGGTTAGGAGAATATCTCATAAGTTGCATGAACCAGGGAATGAGGAAGTTGTATCCAGTTATAGTCTGTCAACTTAACTTTTGGCACCCTGTTTTTCACAATTTACAAAAAACTCCTGAATATTTTAAAACATTACTCTGTTCATATGGTAATTGTATATCGTGACCTAACAAGATATCGAGTTTAGTCGTTTGAAAGGGGTTATTAAAGAGTTTGCCTTTAAACCTATCATGTAATAATTGTAAAACTGTTGTAACAGGAGGATGCTGTTTCCGGTCCTCAGGTCTGCAGGATTCAGGGGTTTAAAGTCATAATAACAACCAAACACAAGATTTTGCAAACCAAATAAATTTATTTCAAACTCAACTAATATATATCATAAAATCAACAATAAACTAAGTTAAATAAACAACAAAAATAATAATGCCTCCAAGGATCCTGTGAAAAGTGAAAACCCTATTAAATATGCCTATACTATTGCCCCTTATCCCAACTTAATTCCCCAAAATAATGTTCCCTGCAAAATAAAACAAAAATTAACTACCTAACATTATCTAACCAAAACTTTTATTTCATCTTAAAACTAAAACTTAAGAAACTTAAAACTCTGTTTGCCTAGTCTACACAAATAGTGAATTTCTCACCTTTCTTGCCTCTGTAAGACCCCAGAGTGCAGAGGAAAAAATAATCTGCCCTTTTATACCCCTAACCTATAACTCTTACCCAATAAAAAAAATGCTCTGAAAATTACCCAATATATGCCTACAAAAGAAAAGTTCAGTGGACTGATCCCTCTGCTCATGAGATGCTCATGCACTGGCCCATCCCATTGCATAACAATGGGGAAGAAGCATACAAGGCACTTGCCTAGCGGGTCCTTACCCCTCAAGAGCTAAATGGACCAGCCCACTGAAGGCCAAGCCTGGTGTGTTATTTTTAGCCTAGCCTATGCCTAACCTGTCCCCACCCTAAAACAAGCCTAATTTCTACTAAAAAAAAATAACCCTACCATTACACTGTGGAGAGTTTTACGAGGGGTTAACGTACATGATGGAAAAGCCAACAACACTGTAAAATGTGTGTCAGCGTGAAATGTACACGCACAGGGTTTTACATTAGCACACTCAAGTGATATCATAGATCGTCAGCACACAGGTAGAAGAGTAATAGTAAAAACGATGTTGTCCAAAGATGCCCAGCAAATCATCAAAAGATTTTTTCAAGCGCAAGGCAAAGCGAAAAAAACCTCTTATCTCAACTGAATGTTTCACCAAAAGAACAAGTAATGCCACCAAGATCTGCAAAAGAACTTTGCAAAGAGTTATCTCCCATGGCACTATTTCAGAGCCTGATGATGACATGACAGTTAACTCGGGGGCCGTCTCAAAACATGCAAAGAAAAGAAAACTTGATGAATTCGATAGATGGGTTGTGAGGGACCTCAATGTCAGTTACATCAAGTAAATTGAAGAAAATATTGAAAGAAGACCATGACATCAATGAATCAAAGTATACCATATGCAAGCTGTTGCTCAAATTTGGATATAGATACAAGAGACTGAGCAGCCAGAAACTGACTCTATGTGAAAAGGCAGATATCACTTGTATGAGAGCCCATTATCTGAAAAGAATACATGACAAGAGACAAGAGGGACGAGAGATTGTGTGGTTAGATGAGACATGGGTGAATGCAAACCATAGTGGCAACATCCAGAAGCAGTCAACAACAGGATTCAGATTCCATTGGGGAAAGGTGAGAGACTTATTGTTGTTCACACAGGCTCTCATTCAGGGTTTATTCCTGGTTGTGACCTTGTTTTCCGTTCCAAGTCCACGGATGGATGTAACTACCACTCGGAAATGAACTCAGCTGTGTTTACTGAGTATGTGACAGAGCAGCTTATCCCAACACTACCCGCTAAATATGTCGTAGTCATGGATAATGCTCCTTACCATAGCTGCAGAGAACCGAACAACAGATGCCCCACCTCTACATCAAGGAAGGGAGATATGGTGCAATGGTTGGCATTGAATATCCCCCAAAGGCAACAAAGGTAATACTGTATAAAATCATCCTTGCCAAGAAACCACCGCCAGTGTATCAAATTGACAACTTGCTGAAACTTCGTGGACACGAGGGCATTCGGTTGCCGCCTTACCACTGCGATCTAAATCCTATGGAACTTGTGTGGGGACATAGAAAAAACAACGTGGCCAAGAAAAAACGTTCTTTCAAATTAAGAGATGTCAAGAACATCGTTCATTAAGAATCAGGGACGTTACACCAGAGTTGTGGAACCGTTGTGTACAGCATGTGCTAGATATTGAATAGCAGTACTGGAAAAAGGATGGTTTGCAAAAGGGGTGTGTTAACCCAGTGATTGTGGATTTGAACTCAGACAGTGACACAGACATAGAACTAGGTGCATATGACACTTCAGGATCAGATGGAGAACACATTCACATTCTTTATCCCAGGTATTTAAAGACTTCAATAAATCTACTTGTTTAAAATGGATTTGTGATGATTATACAGTCCCTGTAGATTTGCTTGCAGGTGTAACAATGTAAACGAGATGCACGTGTGTCACATCATGTTGTTGGGTGTTCCATCATATCATTGTATTCCCCTGTATAACTATTTTTATTTTTCATATTTTTATATGATGGCTTCTTAAGAAGAAGCTTTAATAATTGACATAAAATTATGAAATTTGAACCTTAGATCGGTCATAAGATATAAAGAGCGTATGCACAAAAACATTTTGAAGTCATTTTTCGTTAAAAGGTAAATTGTGAAAAACAGGGTGCCAAAAGTTCAGTTGACGGACTATAGTACATTCCACCACGAAAACAGTTTGTTGACATGTGATTGTTCAGCTACACCAAAGCATTGTTCTCATATAGCAAGTTGATTGTTGGGACTGTTATTTTAGTCCATATTCCGTAATTGAGAGAATCCGATTAAAGCAAGCTTTATTCATAAATTAAGAACGATTTTGCCTGGACTCAGAGCGTAGTCCAGATTAGGGAGAAAACCAGATTTGACAGATTCCACTGTAATACATTTTGAGGTATCCGGGGCCAAATAAATATATTCTAGTATAGTAAGACCAATATGCTTTTCCTTTTAAAAGGCTTGAGTTGCAGACTTATAAGTTTTCTACAGAGACTGATTTTGTGCTAGTTTATGAAACATTACATCACGTTGTAAGAAACCTTTTCCATGCCTGAGACAAGAAGACTGTGCAATCTCTGTAAATATGGAATTAGGAAGAGATTATTTTTTACATGGGGATGCAGACTACAAAAATTACAAAAAATGTTTCGGGGAACACAAATTTAATTAGATAGGTTTTCATTACATATTTTTCTGTATTTTGTATGAAGAAATCCGGAAGTTTCATTGTATTCTTTTGAAACCTTTCCCAGCTCTGAATTTTGTGGATTCTAGTAAACCCAGTAAGACATATGAATACACAGAGACATTTAGAAAGTGGTCAAATGTAACGTATGTTATATTTTGGATTTTCAACAAAATGGAAGACGGACAACTGGTACTCTAGACCACAGACTTTGTGTACCCCTCTGTACCCCTTTGTTTTATTTGGGATTACACTGTCTTAGTAAAGTACAGATTCTAGTACCGGTACTTTTATCCCATCCGGGATTCAAATGCACGTCACCCTCAGTATCAGGCACCTAATGGCCAGCTCCTATACTCACATGCAAAAGTAACGCAAGTCAAGTGTAATGTATATATGTATGTAATTTGCAACATAAGGAATACAAGGAATACAAACAGGGTCAAATAGACAATAATTGTGTGAAGATGTTTCATTGGCTACCAAGACTGATGACATCATTAAGTTTTCGAAAGGTAAAGGGTTTGACAAGAACGGATCTTGCTGGTGTTGACGGGTGATGTCCCGATCTTGTCGAGGGGTGGTGACCCTAGAACGACCGCTCCGAGGATGTCATCTGTGGTCTGTGTTGTATCAATGCTGGAGACGGTAAATCGTGGTTATGTTTACGTCAAAATGACGGGCAACATCTTGGACAGACTCTGTAGCTTCCAAACGTCCGATAGCCTGGTTTCTTGCAATCTGAGTTAAGCGTGGCATTGGTGAACAAGGAGTGATAGACCCAATTTTTGTGCACAGACTTATACCCACTAATGGTATTGACAATTCGTTTATGTTCGATTTCACGAGAAATGTGTGCATGATACCCACATGTTCATTGGTATGGTGCATTTTGGTGATTCCTTCTATTGATGTGTTTTTACTCAGGCTTTCCAAAACGCAACAAAAAATATTGATAACTCCATCAGACTTCACTATATGCTAAAACTCATATCAATTCGAGGTTCCGAGTAGTTTCCTATTTGGATAAAAAGACTTGCGTTTCTTATGCGTGTGAGTATATATAAGACCTGTACTGACTTTAAACCCTGTAGACTAATTCAGACCACAAGACAACATTCTGAGTCACTTTACTTTAGCTTGTGACACTTGTATGGCATTCCATAATGTCATTTTTCTATTGTTATGCTGATAATTAAATCCTTGTATTTTAGATCTATTGTGGGGCGGTGGGGTAGCCTAGTGGTTAAAGCGTTGGCTCGTCACGTCAAAGACCCGGGTTCGATTCCCCACATGGGCACAATGTGTTAAGCCCATTTCTGGTGTCCCCCGCCGTGATATTGCTGGAATATTGCTAAAATCTGCGTAAAACTAAACTCAGTCAGTCAGTCAGTAGATCTATTGTATTATTGCTGTTGCTGTTTATTCTGAGTTAGGAGTTCACTGACCACTCAGAACATAGATTTTAACAGACCAAAGCAACTACTGGTCTTTATACAAAAATATGGAGAAGTGATGTATCAATCTAGGATCAATATATATAAGAACCTGCATATTCTTCTTTAGGAATCAGTCTATTCTCATTATTTCTCCACTACAATCCACATCTGGCGTGAGTCAGTGAGCATGGTTTTCCGCTGCTTTTAGCAATATTCCAGCAACATCATGGCTGGGGACACCAGAAATGGGCTCCTCACACTGTACCCATGTTAGGAATCGGCTTTTTACCACTAGGCCACCCCACCACCCCTAGCTCTTTAGACAGTGTTGTGTGTAAGTTATCCCATCCTTAATAATCTCCAGGGTATATGTTCCGATAATTTCCACGATACCCTGGATGCATCTACTGCTCGGCCCGATGATTACCTCCCTTGGTTGGCTTTTTATCCAATCAGGTGTCTACACTGGGAAGTTAAGCGTACCAATCTCAACTCACTTTCGCTTTTTAAATTATCTAACCGATTATACTTGAAAACGCAATACTATATTGGCAGATGTACTCTGAAAGATGTAGAAGGAGTTCTTGCATATATATTTTTAAGATTTCAGATCTGTCAATTTGTCTGTATGTTTTACCCCCCGAACCTGAATCGCACTGCAAACAAACTTTCGCAGCTGCGACCACTATCTTTGTTGACACTGGCAAGTTCAGTTGTAACGGCGGCTTATTTAATTGGCTACTGTGAGAATGCGGAGCCAGCAAAGGGAGGTAATAATATTATCGGGCCAAACCATAGATGCATCCAGGGTATAGTGGAGATTTATCGAACGTATACCCTGGAGATTATCAAGGATGAAGTTATCCATGGATAGAGGCATTGTAAGAATTGGTGTCACACTCTGTATTTGACATGTAACCTGTCACAGAAGTCTCATTCCTTCTCTTTTCTTGAACTTGAAGGTCTAGATTGGCAAGGAAGAACGTCAGAGCCAAACTGGGATTTTGGGAAACTCAAGTTTCATGACTTCAAGGTAGGTCATGATTTAAGAAGTTGAACTCTGACTGATTAATGCATTTGTAAGTGAAGATTTTAAACTCCAGTCAATAATATTCCACTTAAATCTCAGTGGATTGCTAAGTAATGTTCAACCAGACAAAACTCTAAGTGGATTTATAAACAACAGTCTCCTCTACCTTGACATTCCATCACCACTAGTCGTTCTGTATACACTGTATACAGTATCCCAGCCAGTGTTTAAAACAGCTGCTTGCCTGCTAGCCAAATGCTAGTAACTTTGAAATTGGGCTGGTAACATTTCTGTAAAGATTACAAGGCTGCCTAGTTGAAAATTCTAAGGAAGAGAGTTTTTATGGATGTCAACGTCTTCACGTTTCGGAGTACTGGTATATGGATATACTCCGAAACATTGTGTTCCTCATAATAAATAGATCGGGTGATCAGGCTCGCTGGCTTGGTTGACACATGTCATCGGTTCCCAATTGCAAAGATCGATGCTCATGCTGTTGATCACTGGATTGTCTGGTCCAGACTCGATTATTTACAGACTGCCGCCATATAGCTGGAATATTGCTGAGTGCGGCGTAAAACTAAACTCACTCACTCTAAATGCCATTCAAAAACTTGAAAATTCTAGTCAGTACATTTTTGTCTCCACAAATCACCAAGTCAGTCAATAACACGTTGTTTGGTTAAATAATTGCCGTGACAAAAGGTTTAAGAATCCCCTTTGAACCAGCAAGATATAACACAGACAAGTCTAAAATATTCAATAATATATTGAGCAAACAATGAGCAAGCTACAATGAATCCCAATACAGATTTCTAATACAATGCAATTGAGTCACAAAACTAAAGTTATGGGTCACATATATAAAATATTAACTCACCAGAGTCTTGGTAATCACAATGAGATCAGATTTTGTAAATGGAGCTTGTTTACAAATGAAAGCAGTCAGGCACGAAGTGTCAGGGTCAGACGATGATGTGACGAAAGCAAACAACGATGGGCAACTCCAGTGAAAGATCCATATAATTCTGGTGTCGCACAACACAACAGCCAGCCTTTATATATACTGACACAGATTCTCGAACTTTCCAGCAAAGCATGGCTGTATCATTAACCACTTAGATCTATCTCAAAACGTGTTGAACATACACACATAAACATCCGGTCAAGGGAGGTAATTCTGGAGCACAATCATAAAGGCGTGCCACTAAAATACTGTTGCCACTGAACATATATGACTCAAAATGTTACCCACAACCAACACTCAAAACTTTAAACATTGTGCCTCATAATTATTATCATCTAACCAATGTTATTACAGATTACAAAAAACACACTCTCGTAACAACGTGATTTAATGTCTTGGCCTATTGTCGTTTTGTTTTTACTTTGTAGGTCATGGGAAACTCACAGTTAGTTAACTGGGCTTTTACTGTACACTGATTATGACCAATGTACTTGTACATGCATGTAAAAGTCTCAGAACCACAACAGATGTCTGGCAAATGTATCGTACAAGCAGCTTCACTGATAATTGGCATAATGGTCTAAAATCATACAAATACTTTTAGGTTAACACAAAATACATATTCTGTAGCTATAAAGTTGGATGGTATATATGATGGCTTGCAACAGTTTTGTTACAAGCACTCTTGACCAGTGAATTAGGCAGCTTATGAAGACACTGATCCTAACAAGTCATAAGTTGCTACATGCAACTTGGGAATACTTACATTACAAAACAACATTGTAAAAACCCATCTCACCCATAAATAAACCACATTCACCAATCACCTGAATATATCTTCATTATTTTGTCCACAAGTCAACTCTTTAAACTTGCTCTTTGTGGGTATTTTTCAGCCTGTGTACTGTTTTTCAGATCTGGTATAGAAGAAGGAAGAACAAACACTGGGAGCTGCCAGTGTTCAAGTCATACATTAAAACTATGGAAAGTAAGTCGAAGACGTCACAGGGAAAAGGTTTCCTGTGGTAACTGTATCTCGGAACACAAAAAACCAAATGTTTTCCCAAATACTTATACGTTTATGTAATCTTGTTTTAAATATAACTAAGCTCTCTGTACCAATTATATGTACATTTGTCTTAAAGCATCAATGAAAACCGACCAGTGAAGATTCGGGTTAGAATATTGATCTTCAGTAACCCATGCTTGTCGTAAGAGGCAGCTAACGGGATCAGGTGGTCAGGCTCGCTGACTTGGTTGACACATGTCATCGGTTCCCAGTTGCATAGATCGATGCTTATGCATTTGAGCACTGGATTGTCTGGTCCAGACTCGATTATTTACAGACCGTGCCATATAGCTGGAATGCTTTGCTTCACTCACTCACTCACTCACTCACTCACTCGCTCACTCACTCACTGAAAACCAAAATAAGTGTCTGGTTTAATCAGTACAGGTGGTTATTATACTCTCCAACCATGTTCTGAAACAAATGCTGCACACTTGAAAATATGTGATCATATAATTGTGTAAATAAAGACTTAATATTGAGAAATGTGATCAGTTATAAATACGTATACTGAATGAATATACCATTAAAAAAAGAAAACATCTTGGACAAAATGAGCCACAGCTGCCAGATGTTTCAATCTGCACTCAAGGTTCTTTACAAAAACTTTATTTAACAACTGATGCTTATTTGGTATAGAAGAACCTGTACACCTCGTAAATAATGTTGATACTGACTTGTTGCTTCACAAAGTCAATAGAGTTTTGTGCATCAATAGTTCATGTACTCAATGCCAACAATCGATCAGAAAGTAAACAACTTTAAGGAATTACAAGTATGGAACTCAGAAAGGCCACACTGAGTATTATGTAACTTATATTATACCATTGGGTACTTGACATCTAAGTGCATAAGTATTTGTACACAGTAACTCAAACTCATTTTGGCAGCAATGAATATATTTCAGTACTTTATTCAGAACTTTGTGTCTGTAAGAATAATTTCATTCACATTTTAATTAAAAAACATCTTTCCCAGGTAACTTTGGATCTGGAATTGGCACTTTCTTCGTGTTCACTCGATGGGTGATATTATTGAATGTTGCTCTGGCCGTAGTGTGGATGGGATTAGTTGTCCTGCCTACTGCTGTGGCCTTCAACTACGCAGCCATAAACAGTTCTTTCTCTTACGCCAACCTGCTTGATGGACAGGTAGGATTACAGACTATATTCACCTCAATATTGTTATATAATAACACATGAACTTTTATATACTCTTCAAAAAAAGAAACTTGACATGCTGTTTTGGAGTTAACTTACTGAGTGCATATAACTGACTCAAACATGACATCATTGCTCAGTTACAGTAAAATCATCACTTTGCAAATTTCCAAACATGATTATCCAGAAAGTGTTTGGTAAAACCACAGAGGGCTATTAAAGCCACTTGGTCAGAGTAAAATGTCAGTATCTGGTGTGACAACCATGAACATCAATAACAGCTTGACAGCAGTGACCCCTAGAAGAAAGGAGATGCCGAATGTTGTATTGAGGAATCTTTTGATACACTTGCTAAAGTGCTCTGTGCGGTTCTTGTAGTGTCTGAGTTGGCGGATTACGCTGGCACAAGCGTCGATCAAGAGTATCCCATATATGTTCAATGGGGGACAAATCCGGTGATCGAGAAGGCCAAGGTAACAACTGAAGATTGTTTTGCTGGAGGAAGACCTGTCAAACACGTGCAACGTGAGGTCAAGCATTGTCATGCTCCAAAGATCACGTTAATGTAGGAAACGACATAACGTTGAACTGGTCTTCTGGCAAAAAGTCTGGCTTTCCATAGCCAATTGCATACTGTCTGGTAGGAGATTCGGAACAGTCCAGGGATTTGGATTGTTGTGGATGATGCGGCCATGGTGTTTGAACGAAAATGTCTCAACCGGATGTAGCGATCCTGGTAACTCCAGGTTGACCTGACCAGGTTGGTCTTTCATTAACACTCCCAGTATTTTTGTATCAGGTCCATAGGTTTGAGATGGTCTGTCTGGACACGCTGAAGTGCCTTGCCACATCATGCTGCGATGTCCGTCCTTGTAAACGGCCAATGGCGTTGTGTCGGTGAGCTTCTGTAAGTCTTTTCGTTCCCTTGTCGTCTACAATTGTAGGGGTTTTGTATCTGTTGTCAGGGTCCAGTCGGAGAGTCGTGGGTGTTCTTCTGTGCCTACTCTCCCCAGCTGGGGGTCGGGGACCTGCAGATATCAAGACACATCCAGTCCTACCACACAGGCCTCGCCTACCTCTCCATGATCATCATCACATACTTCGGCAGTCTTTTGTTTATACTCAGAAGGTGAGTTTCACAATAATGTCATCACAACAAGGATTTATCCAGACCTGATTAAAGGCTGATATTCTGTCTACACTTGGCAGGTGATGTCTTTATAAATTCTAATCTAAATTGAAATTTTCACAATCACTCAAATAAATAATAATAACATTATTTTGAACAATATTGTGATTCTTTACTAGACTGCCTGCCAAAGGCACTTAGTTTGGAATCTGAGATAAAGCCCTGTCATGAAAACTCTAATAAATAATAAGTCATCTTCTATAGCGCACTGTCTCCAAACACCAAGTGATTGCTCGTGGCGCTTAATCAGAATATCTTCCAAATTTTGCTAGCTAGTCGGGCTAGCTATGCCTGAAAGATACTAGCCTGAAATTTGAATGTAGACACAGGTTTCATCATTAAGTTGCTAATATGATGAACATTTTTATGAGGCCATAATCTTGCATGATCTAAAACACCAAGTGATTGCTCGTGGCGCTTAATCAGAATCCAATTCTTATTACTCCGGATAACTCTTAGGCGCTAGAAGGTTATAGTCACATGACTTTATCCAACCGGGTACCCATTTTCTGCTGGGTGAACAGAGGCTATTTTGAACAAACTCACTTGCCTGAGGTGAGCCCCATGTATAACATGTGCTTCGTTGTGGGGCAGGACTAAAGTCCTGGAAACTCTCGGGATTCAAGCTGCCAAACACTGTCACCCATCCAAGGACTGTCCGAGCTAGACGTTGCTTAACTTCATCTGATTCGTGACCTGAGCTCTGTGCACAGGACCACACGCCACGCCACTCTACATTATGTTTGATACAATCATTTACTCTATCCACATAAGTCAGTGTATGAAATAAACCATTAACCCAGCCAGACATAAGGGATGATAACTTCAAAATGTTACCAGCCCAAAATGAATTTAACCAGATCAGACACCAAGATATGATGAATGTACTCAGATGTATGGAACATCTAAAATATTTACAAGACCATTGGGCTGGATGGCTGGCTGTAAATTTAGACCATCCATCAGAAATCTAGCTGGTCTGGGCAGTTGGCGGGCCTTATTTCATACACTGCATAAGTGCTTTAAGAACTAAACAGACTAAGAATTGTATTTGTTCATTATTTGTACCAAAAGTTAATACACTGTGGTTCTTAATCAGTGTGCAAAATATCTTCTAAATTTTGCTAGCTAGTCTGGCTAGCTATGCCATCAAAGATACTAGCCTGAAATTTGAATGTAGACACAGGTTTCATCATTAAGTCAGAATCAATTCTTATTACTCGGATAACTCTTAGGCTAGAAGGTTATAGTCACATGACTTTATCCAACCGGTACCCATTTTCTGCTGGGTGAACAGAGGCTATTTTGAACAAACTCACTTGCCTGAGGTGAGCCCCATGTATAACATGTGCTTCGTTGTGGGGCAGGACTAAAGTCCTGAAACTCGGGATTCAAGCTGCCAAACACTGTCACCCATCCAAGGACTGTCCGAGCTAGACGTTGCTTAACTTCATCTGATTCGTGACCTGAGCTCTGTGCACAGGACCACACGCCACGCCACTCTACATTATGTTTGATACAATCATTTACTCTATCCACATAAGTCAGTGTATGAAATAAACCATTAACCCAGCCAGACATAAGGGATGATAACTTCAAAATGTTACCAGCCCAAAATGAATTTAACCAGATCAGACACCAAGATATGATGAATGTACTCAGATGTATGGAACATCTAAAAATATTTACAAGACCATTGGGCTGGATGGCTGGCTGTAAATTTAGACCATCCATCAGAAATCTAGCTGGTCTCGGGCAGTTGGCCGAGCCTTATTTCATACACTGCATAAGTGCTTTAAGAACTAAACAGACTAAGAATTGTATTTGTTCATGTATTTGTACCAAAAGTTAATACACTGTGGTTCTTAATCAGTGTGCAAAATATCTTCCAATTTTTGCTAGCTAGTCTGGCTAGCTATGCCTGAAAGATACTAGCCTGAAATTTGAATGTAGACACAGGTTTCATCATTAAGTCATAATCTTGCATGATCTAAAAGTGTATTATAACGTAACAAGTTGGAGAGAGTGATATATTTAGGAGATAAACACCATGTGCTGGCGAATTTCCGGGTGTTATTGAGTATTTGAAGCACGGGAATTATTCAAATATTCCGTGCTTCAAATACTCAATAACACCGGAAATTCGCCAACACATGATGTTTATCGACATTGTAAACACAAAAGTAAACCGAAAGAAGAAAGGTCCACACACGTTTTTTGTGTCTGCTCTCATTGACATCGAGTACGGGTACAGCAGTGAAATGTCATCAGCCGGCCGTTTCGGCTGTCTCCCATGGTAGCATCTGGAACTGCTCATTTGTGACGTCATTCGGACTTTACGTCACAATATGATTTTAATGACGTCATCACAGCTGACGACGTAACAATACAATGGTGTGAGCGATGTTTGTATGTATCAATACGCAGAGAATTTCCGGGAATCAAATACCATTTGATCACGTTTTTCAACCAGTCAGATTAAAGAACACAGTGACTTTTGGTTTATAATTACAAAATGACCCCATGAAAATTCACCAGCCAGTCGGGCCAGTAACTATAGAGATTTACTGGCCTGGCTGGATTTTTACTAGCCACAGGCTAGTGGGCCAGTGGCTATTTTGCACACTGTTCTTAAGAGTACAGCTGCCAAACCAGGATTTGAACTTGTAGATTATAGGTTTCTAGCATCTTAGTGTTAAAAAGAAGATATATGGACCTGTAATGTTGATAGCAAACCTCAGTGTGACCCTTGGTCACAGTTATTATGTAACAACAGAATACAAGTTCCACATAGGTATTGTATTGAAGTGTTGACTTCAGCATGGCCAGTGGAATGCAGCCAAGCCAGTCGGAGTCTGTGAGGGCCAGGTTTTGCTTTTCACTGCTCACATTCACCTCATGGGACCACAGTATAAGCTCGCAAGAAGCCTCAGTCAACCTGTCCAAGGGCATTGCTAGCAGCTTGAAGGTATTAACTTAGCTTTTAATAAATAACTATTATTAACTTTTCTCTTTCAGTTATGGACTGACCATTTATGATGGGTGAAAAAATTCGAAATAATAACGATGATGGACCCTTATACAGCACCTTTATCCACGTGCTTGTGCATGCTCAAAGCATTGAGATATTAATGATTCCCCCGGTTACCATATATATTACTGTAGATAAGCCGACCCCCAAACTTGACCCTTAAAATCAGTGTCAAAATTGTATGTGTCGTACATAAGCTGATCCCCCACAAAAAGGGTAAATAATCTTGTGTAGTGATGTTTAATTGCAAATTTGACGTCTTTACTGACAAAGTCGTCTTCTGTTGTTTGTTCACACGAAGTGATACGATGTTGTTTTCTAACCCCTGGAAAAAAGTTTGACGCGTAACCCATAGATAAGCCGACCCCCTTCTACAAACTGCTCTTTTGGTCCTCAAATTTGGCTTATCTACGGTAATATAAGGTAACCCACCCCGCTAGAAGGTTAACAGTCATATGACTTTTCTCACCCGGGTACCCATCCCCTGCTGGACAGTATCACGTCTTACCAAGTTACCTGTCCCAGACACAATAGTTGACACCCTTGATAATCCTGTCCCTTTTGACAGGCCACCACTATGATATAGCTATAATATTGCTGACTGTAGCATTAAGCAGGGATTTATGGGACATGAATTCCTGCATCCTATACACATAAAACTTGACAATGGACGCAACGAAATTTATTAGCACATCCACAGGGACCAGAAAAAAATCCAAATACTTTTTGTAAAAATTCCAATCAAGTGACAATAAGTTATCATTGAGTCTACTACCAGCTAGGTTATGGTATTATTTGCAATTTAATTACTGTAACAATATGATGATCATGATACACAATAAAATAGCAGTAACTGAATAACTGAATTACAACATAGTATTGCATAGTATTACAACATAATGATATTATTTAAGTGTCTAGGATCATGATATTGTAGTCCAGGACCCCTGAAAATTAAGAGTGTGAGTCCCAGGGACCCTCAATTACAGGACTCGAGCTAAATCCATGAGCATTAAGTGACATACACTCACCCTCTCATCGTTTCCTTGTAGGATAACTTGTATGGTGCTAAGGCTGCCGATTTGACCTGAAAATTGGACTCGGAGAGAGAAATGCAAAGTTTATGCTAGGCGAATGATAGCTTGGTTTATTACACTGTAAATATGTCAAGGGTTTACTCTGTTCTGTTGTGAGTTCTCATGTTCCTGTTCCAGACTTGTGTCTTTGGTTTTCTTCATTGTTGAATATCCAGTGTCAGGGCTCCAGATAAGTTTTCAACATCAGGAGTACGTACTCCTTATTTGTTCTATATAGGAGTAGTGGAAACAAATAAAAGAGTACATTTAGAGTACTGAATGGAATTTAATGGAGTATCAGTAATCTTGAGTTTCGTTTCATATATGCACCACAACATTGCTACTCTTGTGTAAATAATGAACAATGAAACAATACTATTTCAGATAAATACATCTGTAAATGATTCTAAGACCATACACTATTGCTGTGGTGCATATCTGCTACGTTTTCTAAATTATTTCCTACTGTATCGTGTAGTGTTGGTTAAAATCTCATAATTGATGATTGGTTTATTACAACCGATCAATCATCGAAAAAAATTGGTTAGCGTCATTAATGAAATTTGTTAATACACATAAAAATAAGGAAAAAACATGTAGTTCTTTTGGATTTTTTGGCAAAATTCACATCTTTAAAGGATGACTAGTATGTCAGGAACATAGATTTCTTGAAGTCTTTAAGATAAATTCAATCATGACTTGAAACGAACTTGTAGTGCTTATGAAATGTAACAGACAAAACCAACCTTGTGAAAAATATTGTTTATGAAACCAAGTGTTCCAGAATTGTTTGTGTTCGGTTATGAGAAAACATGATCGATTGCTTGGTCGTTTAGTCACTGCGACCAATCTTCGATTATTTTAATTAATCGGACCACCACTAGTATCGTGCTTATTTTATATCCGTACATACTCCGATACGGATATCTGGAGCCCTGAGTGTATTATGTCTTCATTCTGTTGTGATTAGTACAACTGACATCACATATCATGATTCTCAATGTGTAGATACTCGTATCTTTAATGTGGATGCTGTATTTATACAGATTCATAAAAAGCAATACTTTCTCAATGATTCACTGCCTCAGAAATGTTTAAATTAGTAGACATTGCCATGGTTAGAATGCATGATAGGGAGGAAGATGGCTCGAGCATTTAGTTGATTAGAGGTAGGTAATCTATACGCACGGAATTTTGATATTCAACAAAATAAATGGTGAATCTATAGTGATATTTTTTCATTTATTTAAGTATTAAGTAATAAATGAGTGAGAGTTTGTTTTACGCTGCCTTTAGCAATATTCCAGCAATATCACGGCCGGGGACACCAGAAAAGTGCTTCATGGGTACAATGTGTGAAGCCCATTTCTGGTGTCTCTCGCCATGATATTGCTGGAATACTGCTAAAAGTGACGTAAAACCATACTCAATTGCTCGGTCATTTATTAATTGATACTTTAAACACTCCAATCAGTGACACTCAAAATACTCTGAATTTAAATACCCTGCCTCCATTCATTACTGAAGCTTCATGTTTATCATGTATAGCTGATAGACCAAAATTAGACATCAAATGAGCGTGTGAAAAGTTAGAGATAGTTTTTATGCAGATGGTGATATCACTGGTGAAATTCAGATATGTTCACTTGACAACTGAGGATGTTTTTTTCATGTTATACTTGAAATGTTTACTGTTCAATTGAACTTCAAGTGATTAACAAAACCTTGCTATATACTGACACAGTAGAATATAAGTTTACTAGGCAGTAGAAACACTTCAGTTATTGTCATAAGATAAGCAGACCTTCCGTTAAACCATTATAATTTATTTATTCAGGTTATCTATTTGGTTGATTGCATGTCATCATGACTCAATTACTTTATTTCCTTGGCCCGATGCTCATGACATCAGTCACTGTTCCAGGTTTATATACTATCTACAGGTTGCCTTTATATAGGTAGAATATTGCTGACCCGTGAAGATCCGGGTTAGAACTGGTCTGGATAGGGGTGGTCAGGCTCACTGACTTGGTTGACACATGTCATAGTATCCAAATTGAGTAGATCGATGGTTATGCTGTTGATCACCGAATTGTCTGGTTCAGACTTGATTATTTACCGACTGTTGCCATATAGCTGGAATATTGCTGAGTGCGGCGTTAAACAACAAACAAACAACAATGCAGTGTGCTGCTTTAAACAAACAATACTAACAGGACACTATCATCAATTACTTATTCATCTATGAATGCTGAAAAAATTAATATTTTCCACAAATCTTTGTTTGTTTTTGAGTTTTCTTTCATTGAAGACTCTCAGTTTTAATCTGCCTGAAAAGGCCTTCATATCTCAGGAGAAGGCTGAAAGGTTGACGTCCAGGGTTAACTTTGCTGACATAAATATGATTTAATTTGTTGTTTATTCTATTATAATGCTAAATGATATCAAGACTGATAAGTATGATTTGAGCATTACCATTTGGTATGTGAACGGAAACATACTGATAATGCATTTGGATAGCGTTGTGTCTATCCCAGGGTGTTAGTGGGAGCTGGTTGTACAGGGATCGTCTACCTTGTCATCTTTGTCAACTTCGTCTCTGACTTTCACATCATCATCAATGGTGTCAGCGTGGAGCAGGTAAGATACACTGTCCTATAACATTCAAACAAGATACATATGTACACATATACACACTCGTGAAGATTCGGTCTTCAGCAACCCATGCTTGTTGTAAGAGGGACTTATGGGGTCAGGTGTTGATACATGTCATTGTATCCCAGTCGCGCAGATTGATGCTCATGCTGTTGATCGCAGGATTGTTTTGTCCAGACCCAATTATTTACAGACTGCTGCCATTTAGCTGGAATATTGCTGAGTGTTGCGTTAAACAACAAACAAACACATATAGACACAACAGACTAGATTAGGATCAAGGAATTTGTAAGATGAGTGATTGCAAGAGGTAACAAGTGTGCAAAACGCAGGATAAATTAACAAGTACTGTGTCTGAAAAGGGAATGGAAATGTGGCTTGTGGATTGGGGGACTCCATGTTTAATATACCCAGTTTACCATCAGTGCTTGTTTTCTTTTCCTTGTAATATCACCCATGAAGATCCGGGTTAGAATTGATCTTCAGTAACCCATGCTTGTTGTAAGAGGCGACTATCGGTATCGGGTGGTCAGGCTCGCTGTCCTTGTTGACACATGTTATTGTATCCCAGATGTGTAGATCTATGTTCATGCCGTTGATCACTGGTTTGTCTGGTCCAGACTCGATTTTTTACAGACTGCAACCATATAGCTGGAATATTGCTGAGTGCGGGGTAAACTAAACTCACTCACTCACACCTTGTAATGTCAATTTTTTTCAATATGTTTTGGTTATTCTGCCATGTGTTTTAAAACACTGCAAAGGATATTGATGCAATTCCTATTATCACTGTGTTGTTCCAGTATCTGCCTGGCTTCCAGACCTACATTACTCCCATCTCATTCAGCCTCATCAACATGATTGTACCGCTCTGTCTCAATCAGGTAAACACTCTACAAGGATTTCTAATGTACTGGCTGTCATTAATATTCTGGATTTTCCACTCATTAGGGGCACTGGGGGTAGCCTAGTGGTTAAAATGTTCGCTCATCACGCTGAAGAACCGGGTTCAATTCACCACATGGGTGCAATGTGTGAAGACCTTTTTTGGTGTCACCCGCTGTGATATTGCTAGAATACGGCTATGTCAGCGAAAATCCGTATTCGCTCAATCCAGGGACATGATTTTGATACTTGTTTATACGAAATATGACAGCTTTGACTTGGCTGGACCAATGTTTACAGTCTCTGAAAATATGTATAATTTTGCTAGAAATAAATAAAAAACGTTATAAGAGCAAAATGGCTACTTTCAACCTTATCGAATGACCTAGATATGTGTAAAAACCCATAGTTTGGGATATCAATGTGACATCATTGAAATATATATAAACTGCACAATGTCTGATTTACAGCTGGTTACTGGGAGTCAGGTGTCCTCAGTAGGCTGGAGACAGTTGTGTCACGGTAGTTTGTTCTGAGCCATGTTATTAGCATTTGTAATAATTGGGGAAGATATTGCGAACTGGAATATGGACTGTTTAATGAGGCTACATGTAACTGTTATGCAACAAGAACTTCTAGCGTTAGAAGGATTTTCTTCCTTAGTGTATTTAGTAAACAGATATTAATTAGTAAGAAATTAGTTATATCTAATCATGCTTTGTGGGCACGGGTTGTCCAGTTGTCACAAGTCTTGACAATTTGCTATGCAGAGTTGCCTCCCTTGAGCATGTCAGAAACCAAGTATCATGGGTTTGAATCCTAATTCTTCCTGGTTGTGTTTCTGTGTTAGCACCATACCCTTGAAGTTTCACTGAAGTGGTCAAAGACCTGCATCACTTCAGGCTGCTCATGCTGTTGATCACTGGATTGTTCTGGTCCAGACTTGATTTTTTACAGACCACCGTCATTTAGCTGGAATATTGCTGAGTACGGCATAAAACTAAACTTACTCACTCACTCACTCCTCCATCCTTAACATGGGTCGCCATGATTTGATGGGAATACTGTTAATCATTTCATGAAAAACAATTTACAAATGCTTTGATTTGCATTAGTCCTGGAGAGATTGATCGAATAATCAGTCAATTGATGGATTCCAATTGCATCAACAATTATCGATGGGCTTGGGAGACAAATCGATATTCTTAAAAAATGAAGCATCAAATTAAACTTTAGAAAGAATGTTTCTCATTGGTGTATTTGTTAATGAAGATCTAAACAACAGATGCAGTTTCCTGCACCATAAAACTGCAATGTAAACCACGTACTTGCAATCATGTCTCAAGAGGAAGTATGCTCGATCATCATTAATCAGTACATGTTCTGTTTGCACAATGTTTTGATTGTGTTTCGTTATTGCCCCCATGAGTTGTGTGATGTTTTTACAATGATAGTCGGTTATTGATTCATTACTGATCTGCATATTGTTAGCAATAACCAGCCCTAGTTTTTCTTTGGTATTTTGTTTTCAGCTACCAAAGATGGAGCAGTATGCAAGTGGAAGGATTGAACTGAATGTTACCCTTTTGAGAATCTTCACCCTAAGAATGGCCAATCTTTTTGCCCTCATTGTCTCCTTGTATAACATGGTAAATTCACAAAACAAGAATGAGGTGAGTCAAATATCCCTTGAATATCATCAATATATACAATACAGTGAACATTTCTTCTACTTATTGTTGTATCTTGCCTAACTTAAGAAAATACATAGTTTTCTCAAGGTTAGAAGATCACTCATTTGAAAAATGTTCAAAAGAATGCTGAAATGCATAATTATACTTGTTTTGTTTGTTTGTTTGTTGTTCAATATTCAAGCTAAGTGACAGCGGTCTGTAAATAATCAAGTCTGGACTAGACTATCCAGTGATTGACATCATGAGCATCGATCTACACCACTAGGATACCATGACATGCATCAACCAAGTCAACAAGCCAGACCAACTGATCTCTTGCGACATTAGCATTAGGTTGCTGAAGACCAAGTCTTACCTGGATCTTCATTGTCAGATATTATGTGTAATTGACACTGATCTTACCAGGTCTTGGGTTCTGTTTTGGCAGCTGCATCTACATCTTCACTTGCCATTGTGGACTGTTTGCAAAAAAAAACATTTTACACCTCAGAAATGTTCCAAATGTTGAGATTGACATTCTTTAACATTGTTTGAAGATTACATTTCTGCCTTACTGTTCTCCACATCAAACAGACCATGTTACAACATATAGTATTAGAACCATCCACACCTTCCTTCACTTATGGTATTAAACAACATTGAATATGACTTGCAACCCTTATAATATACCTGCAGGCAACTATAACTGGATGCTGTTTTGAAAAAAACAATTTGCCTCCTACATATTGTTTCTCTGTGAAGATCTGGTTTTGATTTGGTCTTCTTCAACCCATCCTTGTCCTTAGATGCAAATAACAGGATTGGAGCTCATACTTGCTGATCCATATATTGTCATATCCCAGGAGGTGAATTTATGCTCATGATGTCAATCACTGGATTGTGTCATCCAGGATCAGATGCAATGTACAGGCAACCATCATACAGTTGAAATGTTGCTGATTCTGGCATTTAACAACAAAGAACTTATTGACCAATATCATGTGTATAACAAGAAGAGAGTTGGTCTAAGGTGGATATATTCGTATATTCCAGCCTGGTAAGGCCAGCAGCATCCATTGTACAGGGACTGTGATTGGTCAGGAGATGTACAAGCTTGTCATTATGGACACAATAATTCATGTAAGTTAGATGCCATTGTATTTGGGGGAGCAAACAACATTCACTGATTTCGGACTGTTCAGCATGCAGAAGTAGAGACTTATATTTATTTATAATGGGATACGTTATATGATGGGACCACGGCAGTCTACATCGCTTTAATGCAGTAAACACTGTATTATGTGTTTCATATTTGCTATTTCATGTAATATTTTTTCTTTTCTTTTTATGTCATTAGAGTCAGCAGGTTTAAATAAATATAAAAAGGCCATATTCATTTTGCTAATTTTCATGCCTTAAAATGGCACCTCTATCCATATTGAGATTATAATATGTCTACCCTTCAGTATGACAAGCAAATGCTTTAACCACTAGCTATAGGCTACCCCATTATAATGAACATAACTGGTGAGTGGCATGGCACAATTCGTACCCTGAATTGTAGTGGATTTTCTAGAAAATGGAATTTAGTAAATATATCAAATTATGTTGTGATTACAAACAAACTATATTTGAAATCAATGTGATGAGAATCACTTCATCATTGTGTGGAATTTTTGTTGATAGACACTTGCCAATGTACTGCTGCAGTTCATTGGATACTGCTGGACTATGAAAAAATCTGAGTTTAACATCTCTTCATCTGTCCTGGTGCTCATCTACAGACAGGCTCTTATCTGGGTAAACTTCATTTAGAACTGTTGCCTGATTTATAAACTGACACAAAAAGGACACATATCATTATTGTCATGAACGTACAGGAAGTAATAGAACTCTTAGCTTGGATTTTACTTTTTCTCTATCCTTTTTTCTGTAAATGTAAGAAAACTGAATTATATGTTGAAGAACTGTAAATGGCCCAAATTTAAAATGTATTTTATGGTGGAATTTTCACAAAGAAATATGCGGAGAATCTCACGCAACGCTCTTTTCATTTCAAAGATGTCAACATGAGTTGGGAAACGTTTACTGCTTCTATTTTAATATTTGATGTCAAAAGACACAAGGGTGAGATTCCATTTATCATCCTTAATCATTTCTTCTAGTTAATAAACAGTTATTCAGTGGCTGAAGGATTAGTATTGTCATTTGATTGTGATGTCATGATACCTGATGACATGATGAAATAGCAACAGTAAATTGTGATATCGCCCTGGTGATATCTGCTGTTGATGTCAGTTGGAGATGGTATATCTCAAGACTTTGGCTGTATATCCATATTCATGGAAATGTTTAAACAGAGATTTTATGACTGCTTCACTCACTATTTTCGTCATCCAAATGTAATTAATATTCACAGTTTAAAGAACTGACTGTTTTTCATATCATCTGACTCAACCACTGACAACTGAAACGTTCATACGAATGTTGTCATCAGACAATTATGTCCATATTTTAAAATCTTTGAGTAAATATCTTTCACAAGTTCGCCATATTAGGAATGAGTAAATATAACATTAATTAATACTAAACTATACTCTGCTTTACTCAGAATGTATATACTTTTGCAAAATGTATGAATTATGGGCCTAGGGCCTAAATTACCAAATATATCTGTCTGTCTGGTATATGTGATTTTCAAGGGATTAAAATCTGCTTGATGTTGAATTTGAAATGTACGATTGGATTGTTTCTGCTTGGATGCTCTGAGTGTCTATGGCTGTCTGTTACAGATTGGTACTCTGGCTTGTCCCGTCCTGCCTCTGATCGGGACTCTGTCCGACCTGGTCTTCTTCTTCCTCATGTATGGCATTATTAAGCACACCGGCATGCCGCCAATCAAGCGCTGGGCACAGTCTCGCAACACCATCTTCTTCATGACCTTTCTCCTCCTTTCACTGCTCTGTATCATTGTTCCTGTTGCCATTGTCATTGGAAGGTAGGGTATCTGATGTGCCTGTTGTTATTGGAAGGTAGGGTAACTGATGTGCCTGTTGTTATTGGAAGGTAGGGTAACTGAACTGATGTGCCTGTTGTCGTTGGAAGGTAGGAGTAACTGATGTGCCTGGAAGGTAGGGTAACTGATGTGCCTGTTGTCATTGGAAGGTAGGGTAACTGATGTGCCTGTTGTCATTGGAAGGTAGGGTAACTGATGTGCCTGTTGTCATTGGAAGGTAGGGTAACTGATGTGCCTGTTGTCATTGGAAGGTAGGGTAACTGATGTGCCTGTTGTCATTGGAAGGTAGGGTAACTGATGTGCCTGTTGTTAACTGGAAGTTGTCATAGGGTAACTGATGTGCCTGTTGTCATTGGAAGGTAGGGTAACTGATGTGCCTGTTGTCATTGGAAGGTAGGGTAACTGATGCCTGTTGTTATTGGAAGGTAGGGTAACTGATGTGCCTGTTGTCATTGGAAGGTAGGGTAACTGATGTGCCTGTTGTCATTGGAAGGTAGGGTAACTGATGCACCTGTTGTCATTGGAAGGTAGGGTAACTGATGTGCCTGTTGTCATTGGAAGGTAGGGTAACTGATGTGCCTGTTGTCATTGGAAGGTAGGGTAACTGATGTGCCTGTTGTTATTGGAAGGTAGGGTAACTGATGTGCCTGTTGTCATTGGAAGGTAGGGTAACTGATGCACCTGTTGTCATTGGAAGGTAGGGTAACTGATGTGCCTGTTGTTACTGGAAGGTAGGTAACTGAACCTGACTGGAAGGTAGGGTAACTGATGTGCCTGTTGTTATTGGAAGGTAGGATAACTGATGTGCCTGTTGTCATTGGAAGGTAGGGTAACTGATGTGCCTGTTGTTACTGGAAGATAAGGGTATCTGATGTGCCTGTTGTCATTGGAAGGTAGGGTAACTGGGGCACCTGCTGTCCTGTTGTCATTGGAAGGTAGGGTAACTGATGTGCCTGTTGTCATTGGAAGGTAGGGTAACTGATGTGCCTGTTGTCATTGGAAGGGTAACTGATGTGCCTGTTGTCATTGGAAGGTAGGGTAACTGATGTGCCTGTTGTCATTGGAAGGATTAGGGTAACTGATGTGCCTGTTGTCATTGGAAGGTAGGGTAAACTGATGTGAAGGTAGGTAAACTGATGTGCCTGTTGTTATTGGAAGGTAGGGTAACTGATGTGCCTGTTGTCATTGGAAGGTAGGGTAACTGATGTGCCTGTTGTCATTGGAAGGTAGGGTAACTGATGTGCCTGTTGTTATTGGAAGGTAGGGTAACTGATGTGCCTGTTGTCATTGGAAGGTAGGGTAACTGATGTGCCTGTTGAAGCTTGCAGGGTTGGAAGGTAGGGTAACTGATGTGCCTGTTGTCACTGGAAGGTAGGGTAACTGATGTGCCTGTTGTCATTGGAAGCTGCAGGGTAACTGATGTGCCTGTTGTCATTGGAAGGTAGGGTAACTGATGTGCCTGTTGTCATTGGAAGGTAGGGTAACTGATGTGCCTGTTGTCATTGGAAGGTAGGGTAACTGATGTGCCTGTTGTCATTGGAAGGTAGGGTAACTGATGTGCCTGTTGTCATTGGAAGGTAGGGTAACTGATGTGCCTGTTGTCATTGGAACTGATGGTCAGCTGGGGTAACTGATGTGTCCTGTTGTCATTGGAAGGTAGGGTAACTGATGTGCCTGTTGTCATTGGAAGGTTGGGTAACTGATGTGCCTGTTGTCATTGGAAGGTAGGGTAACTGATGTGCCTGTTGTCATTGGAAGGTAGGGTAACTGATGTGCCTGTTGTCATTGGAAGGTAGGGTAACTGATGTGCCTGTTGTCATTGGAAGGTAGGGTAACTGATGTGCCTGTTGTCATTGGAAGGTAGGGTAACTGATGTGCCTGTTGTCATTGGAAGGTATGGTAACTGATGTGCCTGTTGTCATTGGAAGGTTGGGTAACTGATGTGCCTGTTGTCATTGGAAGGTATGGTAACTGATGTGCCTGTTGTCATTGGAAGGTTGGGTAACTGATGTGCTTGTTGTCATTGGAAGGTAGGGTAACTGATGCCTGTTGTCATTGGAAGGTAGGGTAACTGATGTGCCTGTTGTCATTGGAAGGTAGGGGGTAACTGATGTTGCCTGTTGTCATTGGAAGGTAGGGTAACTGATGTGCCTGTTGTCATTGGAAGGTAGGGTAACTGATGTGCCTGTTGTCATTGGAAGGTAGGGTAACTGATGTGCCTGTTGTCATTGGAAGGTAGGGTAACTGATGTGCCTGTTGTCATTGGAAGGTAGGGTAACTGATGTGCCTGTTGTCATTGGAAGGTAGGGTAAACTGACTGATGTGCCTGTTGTCATTGGAAGGTAGGGTAACTGATGTGCCTGTTGTCATTGGAAGGTAGGGTAACTGATGTGCCTGTTGTCATTGGAAGGGTAAGGTGACTGATGTTGTTATTGGAATTGGGTTAGGGTAACTGATGTGCCTGTTGTCATTGGAAGGTATGGTAACTGATGTGCCTGTTGTCATTGGAAGGTATGGTAACTGATGTGCCTGTTGTCATTGGAAGGTAGGGTAACTGATGTGCCTGTTGTCATTGGAAGGTAGGGTAACTGATGTGCCTGTTGTCATTGGAAGGTAGGGTAACTGATGTGCCTGTTGTCATTGGAAGGGTATGCCTGTTGTTATTGTACTGACTGAAGGTAGGGTAACTGATGTGCCTGTTGTCATTGGAAGGTTGGAAGGGGTAACTGATGAGCCTGTTGTTATTGGAAGGTATGGTAACTGATGTGCCTGTTGTCATTGGAAGGTTGGGTAACTGATGTGCCTGTTGTCATTGGAAGGTAGGGTAACTGATGTACCTGTTGTCATTGGAAGGTAGGGTAACTGATGTGCCTGTTGTCATTGGAAGGTTGGGTAACTGATGTGCCTGTTGTCATTGGAAGGTAGGGTAACTGATGTACCTGTTGTCATTGGAAGGTTGGGTGACTGATGTGCTTGTTGTCATTGGAGGGTTGGGTAACTGTGGCCTGAGTTGGTCTTTGAAAGGTAGCAGGGGTACGTTGAAAAATACCATTGCCCGCTTTGAAGGTAGCAGGGGAGTGCGTTGAAAAATACCATTGCCCGACGCCCGGGTCGAGTGGACTTCTCCGGTCAGTCAAGTAAATATCCAATAAACTTTATCGTGGTACAGTAGTGCCAAACTACTGAAATATTTTGATATATGTATTTTGATGATGAAATGAAAATGCAATTGCTACCAAATTGTTAATGGTGGTCAAGTGAAATCAATGTTTGGTCAAGTGGATTTTGAAAGTTTACCCAGCACCTGTGTCCAGTGGAGTTTTGAAAGCATTTTCAACCCCTGGGTAGGATAACTAAGGTATCTGTGCAATGTCATTGAAAAAGAAAGTTATTGTGGGTGATTAGTGAAAAACAATGTAATTATAAATAAAGGGTGAAAAACAATATAATGGTGCATGATGGGGGAATTCCTACAAAATATTTTCATGTGATGGGGAAAAAGATGTAGCATGTCCAAATATATCTTCTGTTGCTGTAGGTTGTTTAGATTCTTACAGTGATTTATGTGATTGATATCCTTGTCATTTATAATAGTTATTTACACATTTCAGTCCAACATTAGATCTGGGCAGGACTCACAACGCCACAGTACGCTTTGGACCATTTAGCACTGGTATCATGCCAACATCAGCATACAACGACTTCGTTGCTAGTTTAGATGTGGAGTGGCTGAAAAGTGTTTTCACATGGTGCCTCTCGGACACAGTGGTGATACCCCTTTTCTTCATACTTCTGTAAGTAGTAGCGTGTAAATCTAAGCCTCATTTAGACTTTAATATCATCAGATCTGCCGACCAATATCCAATTCGATACTAGATACTAGTAGTTTGAAGGCAAGCATTGTGTAAATCTAAGCCTCATTCAGACTTTAATATCATCCGATCTGCCGACCAATATCCAATTTGATACTAGATACTAGTAGTTTGAAGGCAACCGTTGTTAGTTTGCCTGTACACTGTAGTGTTTGTATTCCAGGACGCTGCTGGTGTACCAGCGTAATCGCATCAGCGGGGAGGCGAGGCTCGGAGTCATCCTACAGGCAGAGTTACAACAGGTGGGGATTCTAAGGTGGAATATATAAACTGTACCTCATGCTTGATTAATGTGTAGGACTTCCCGGTCAGAGACAGCCCCAAACACCTTATGGATGTATATCCAAAGGAATCCCAGTCTTGAGAAGGTCCCCAGTCCCCTTATACTAAGGGAATTCCAGAGCAGAATCTGTACCTAGTACCTCATGCCTGTGTGTAGAAAGGGAATTCCAGGGCATAGTAGGTCCCCAGTACCTCATGCTTGTATGTTCTAAAGGGAATTCCAGGGCAGAGTAGGTCCCCAGTACCTCTTGCTTGTATGTTCTAAAGGGAATTCCAGGGGCAGAGTAAGTCCCCTGGTACCTCTTGCCTTGTATGTTCTAAGGGAATTCCAGGGCAGAGAAGGTACCCCAGTACCTCATGTCTGTATGACCTAAGGGAATTTGAGGACTTTGTCAAATTCATATTTGATGCATCTGAAATGAAGTCACCAACTGAATCTAGTGCCTTAATAGCTCGAAAAAGTGCTGTCTGATAGCACCAGTGACAACGTGATGAATCTAGTGCCGAACAGGTCACAAGCACACAGCCTTGTGTATCATATGGAGATTCCAGTACACGCTATGTCACAACACAACCCTGTTTTGTATGGATTGGGGAATGCAGGGCAGAGGAGCCCTGCAACCTGTGCTTGCAGTCTGTCCAGTGAGGATTTAGTTTTGTTCAATTTAATAATACATTTCAATAGTATGTTCCATGTGTGCATGACACAAATAACCAACTTATCAGGCTTCCACTGTATTAACTTCTGGGTTTTTCAGGAAAGAGAAGATAACAAGAACTTGATGAAGAAAATACAAAGTATGAAAGTGTATTTGTAATGAAATGCTTAACTTTTTAGAGACTAGTCGTGTAAATGGTATTTGTCCAAAATCCAAAAGTTCGTAGCAATACATGAAAGTAGGGACTGTTGTTACCTCCTTGCCTCCGATCTATCCAATTTGATACTAGATACAGTGGAAACCGCCTAAGTAAAGACTGCTTAACTAAACATACCGGATAAGTAAAACACTTTTCTTTGGTCCCGCAAATTTCTTCATTAATTATCACTATTAGAGTCTGTTAACTAAAACCGGATAAGTAAACAATACCGCTTTAACTAAAACGCCTTCTCGGTCCCTGGCTAGTAGTTTGAAGGCAACCCGCTGTTAGTTTGCCTGTACACTGTAGTGTTTGTATTCCAGGACGCTGCTGGTGTACCAGCGTAATCGCATCAGCGGGGAGGCGAGGCACGGAGTCATCCTACAGGCAGAGTTACAACAGGTGGGGATTCTAAGGTGGAATATATCAACTGTACCTCATGCTTGATTAATGTGTAGGACTTCCAGGTCAGAGACAGCCCCAAACACCTTATGGATGTATATCCAAAGGAATCCCAGTCTTGAGAAGGTCCCCAGTCCCCTTATACTAAGGGAATTCCAGAGCAGAATCTGTACCTAGTACCTCATGCCTGTGTGTAGAAAGGGAATTCCAGGGCATAGTAGGTCCCCAGTACCTCATGCTTGTATGTTCTAAGGGAATTCCAGGGCAGAGTAGGTCCCCAGTACCTCATGCTTGTATGTGCTAAGGGAATTCCGGGGCAGAGTAGGTCCCCAGTACCTCATGCTTGTATGTTCTAAGGGAATTCCAGGGCAGAGAAGGTACCCAGTACCTCATGTCTGTATGACCTAAGGGAATTTGAGGACTTTGTCAAATTCATATTTGATGCATCTGAAATGAAGTCACCAACTGAATCTAGTGCCTTAATAGCTCGAAAAAGTGCTGTCTGATAGGCCAGTGACAACGTGATGAATCTAGTGCCGAACAGGTCACAGCACACAGCGCCTGTGTATCATATGGAGATTCCAGTACACGCTATGTCACAACACAACCCTGTTTTGTATGGATTGGGGAATGCAGGGCAGAGGAGCCACTGCAACCTGTGCTTGCAGTCTGTCCAGTGAGGATTTAGTTTTGTTCAATTTAATAATACATTTCAATTGTATGTTCCATGTGTGCATGACACAAATAACCATTACATATCAGGTTTCCACTGTATTAACTTCTGGGTTTTTTCAGGAAAGAGAGGATAACAAGAACTTGATGAAGAAAATACAAAGTATGAAAGTGTATTTGTAATGAAATGCTTAACTTTTAGAGACTAGTCGTGTAAATAGTATTTGTCCAAAATCCAAAAGTTCAGCAATACATGAAAGTAGGGACTGTTGTTACCTCAACATATCTATCAGGTGGTAATAAATCAATTATGAGATGTGATTTGTTTGTGATGTCTTCTAAGTGCCAAACAGTTCCCCTCAGAAGCACATTGTCAACTTCAAGAGAATGGAATTCTTTGAAAATGTACTTGCTTTTTCTTTTTCATCAGTATGTCAGGAATTAGTCATGGCATGCCACAGAACTGTCACAAAGTGTTGCATTTATTATATAAATGTTTTTACTTTTCATCATTTATTTGAAATTGAAAAGCCATAGCATACTGGGCATTTCTGTAACACGTTTTGTTTTTCTTTCTACTACCTTTGAGATTGTTTTGGTATGTTACACTTTACAGTTAAAATGGAATTTGCAGTTACTTGGCAACGTAGTACTCAAGCAAGCTTGTTCAGGGATTTTATGAGCTATTCAATTGATTACAAACAAAGGCTTGTAACTCTTGATAGACTGTTGGTGAACTTGTCATGTCCGTGTCCTGGTCAAATGTTTTACAGTGGTCACCATATAAAATGATATTTAAGCAATCATGAACCGTTTGAATGTGTAGCCTGCATCACTGGAGGATAAGGTGCTCAGCATCCTGTAACAGGAAATGGACCTGGGTCCCGTTCCTCAAAACGATCGTAGCGCTACGATGATCGTAACTCCCATACTTTAACATAGACTTAGGACTGTCGTAGCGCTACAATCGCTTTGAGAAACGCTGGCCCAGGTTGAAGGTTCAACCATATTTTGTGAATTTATTGCAGCATAAAGGCAAGATGTTAAAACAAACAGGGCTATTTTAATTCTAAAAAATACATGGTTTCGTTTACCGTGTTGTTACGGGATTTTTTTAAAAAATAAAGTAATTTTTTGATGACTTTTAAGTCGGTAACAATATCACCCAATCGTCACTGATAACGTCTTCACAGAACCATAGGTTATTTAATCAGTAATTTTGGTATTAACAGAGATTATTTCCATATTGATTGCTGTAGATGTATCTGAAATATCATGTTCCATGTTAGTGAATAATCTTTTGGATCATTCCAAACATAATATTTTTAGATTTTTCTGAATACATCTTAAGTTGATATACCAGTAAACAAGGACTACGGTCCCAAGCAGCTTATAGTTGTGGTAAGAGGCAACGGCATGGACACGGGTGGTCAGACGGGTTGACTTGGTTGATTGCTGTCATTGTATCCTGATTGCTAGGATCGGTGGATGGTTATGATGTCTATTACTGGATTTTCTGGTCCAACCTTGATTAACTACTGGTCGAAGTCACACAGAATTTAGCTGAGCAGGGGGCCGTTTACAAACAGATAGCTTGGTATATGGATTGGTCAAGTAGCTCTGTGGTTATCAAGCTCCTCTGGGATTGATTTCTATTCTGTTTCATGCCTATTTTAATAGTATTCCCGCTTTGTCTGGGCATGTCAGTTTGATGTGGGAGGGAATTCCCAACTGGTGCAGGTCTGACACATAAGCACAATGTGGTTCTGTAAACCTACTGATGAGCCCAAGGAACTCAATTCTGCAAACTGCAGATCCTTAGACAGTGGGCAACCTAGACTAAGGCTTAGTCTCTGAATATATATAATTTTGATAGTAACAAACAAGCCCATTTATATTGAAAAGGAGCCCTAGGGAGACCAGAGATTCAGAACCTGAGGAAATCTAGACTTGCTTTATTTAGGGCTTTAGCACTGCAGAGAGGGCTTGGCAGTAGGGAAAATAATGTGGTTCAGGGACTGTGAGACAGACTATGGGCAACCCTGTGCCCAACTGAGATCAGGAATGATTGCTGAATACCCTATGAACATTACACAGACACTGTGTATTGTTTTGCAGGAATTGATTCACGATTCACAACTTTACTACTGAAACAACTGCAGACTGTATCATTTCACCAAAAGTTAAGCAATAGGAAGGTATTGATATGAGATGCATTCAGTTTCGCGTGGAGGTTTTGATACTTAAAGTACTGTCGGAAATAGAAAAAACACTGTTGCTGTTACTCTGTATCCCTTAAATTTACACAATTGCAAATAGCATATGTCGAAATAACCCACATCGGACTAACTGGGCGTTCAGTGGGATGCGTAATAGGATATCCAGTTAAGCATGTTTACTGGTAAAATCGGGCAAAACTTAGAAAAAATACGAATAGCTGCTTAAAACAATAGATCAGACTATAGATGACAATTAGGTCGCTCGGACAGGTCTGATGACGGACCATCGACACACCGAGCATGAAATGCACGTGCTGCCTACAGGCACAAGGGGTCATCTCAAAGATAGTCTATGCGTTTTCTTGTGTGTAGGATATGTCTCTAATATTGATTAACATCTAACGTGTCTTTGTTTCATAAAATTTATGTTGAGGTATGTAACAGTATGATACCCATAGAAAGGCTTAAATCAGCCATCGTATTAAATGACTCAAAATATATAGGTAGCATGGCCACCCGAAGATTGACAGGACTGGATATTATTTGTAAATTGTTACTTCCCCAGTTTAATCCCCCTAAAGGATTTTCTTATCTCAGCTGATATCTCTATTCCGCAGCCCGACCCCAGCCATCGTCTGCGACACCCGATCTGGTTTTGCTTTTGAGACGACCCCCCGTGTCTGTTTGTTTTTATAGTGGTAGCAGAGACCATATAATAGATAATAATCAATTATATGGTCTCTGGTGGTAGTAAGACTCCATGGTAGCCACAGCCTTAAGAGTTTCACAAGTAAAAATGTTATTTTGTACGTCAGCTTTCGTTTCTAATGAAGCTAATTCTAATTTCAAAATGGGCATTTAAAAAGTGTCCTTTGTAATACAATATCATTGCACACTAATTTGCATACAGCCAAGGTCTGTTCCAAATAAGACGACTTGGACTCAGAAGAAACCACATGGCTCATTTCTGCACTAATCTCTCCTCAGTAAAGTCCTTTTTTTGACGTTTCCTATCTCCCTACCACCAAGACTGTAGTTAGGCCAAACTTAGTTTCACAGATATTTCACACTTTCACATATTAACTACATAAATTGTGGATCTAAAGGTGAAAAAACAGTTTTTTTCTATTGCCGACAGTACTTTAGTAAAACAGTAGGATGATATAGAACGCGCCCTTACACACTATTTCACTTCACCACGCCTTCCAAAACCTTGGTCACTTGGGACTGTTGAGAGTTTTATGGAGTCTGTATATGCATCTCAATAAAACATTTGAAACAGTATACAGTATGCGGCGACATAGCCTAGTGATTAAAGCCTTCACTGTTCACGCCAAAGGCCTGGGTTCCATTCCTGACATTGGCACATATGGTTGTTGGCTGGTTTGTTGTTGAACGCCGCACTCAGCAATATTCCAGCTATATGTCGACGGGTCTGGACCAGACAATCCAGTGACCAACAACGTGAGCATCGATCTACGCGATTTGGATACGATGACGTGTGCCAACCACGTCAGCGAGCCTGACCACCCGTTCCCGTTAGTCGCCTCTCTTCTAGTCCGGATCTTCACTCACACTGTAAGGAATGAAGAGTTCAAACAACCAGAAGAGTACAACGCTATTGCTCTCTGTCTCTCAGAAGAGTACAACGTCATTGCTCTGGCTCTCTCTCTCTCTCCTCTCTCTCTCTCTCTCTATCTCTCTCTCTCTCACCCGCAATCTCTCTCCCTCTCTCTCTCTCTCTCTGTCTCTCCTCTCTGCCTCTCTCTCCCTCTCTCTCTCTCTCTCTCTCTCTCTCTCTCTCTCTCTCTCTCTCTCTCTCTCTCTCTCTCTCTCTCTCTCTCTCTCTCTCTCTCTCTCTCTCTCTCTCTCTCTCTCTCTCTCTCTGATCTCTCTCTCTCTCTCTCTCTCTCTCTCTCTCTCTCTTTATCTGTGTGAACTTGTGTCTGTGAGTGTGGTGCTATTTGTTTGTTCATCCGTAGATGTTGTACTTTCCGATGTCATTTCTCAATGTTTAGTACTTAACTAAATTAACAATACGTCATCACCCAGTATCCCGACAATATCTCTCTCTCTCTCTCTTACATCTCACTCACTCACTCACTCACTCCCACACACACACCATGGATCCCCCAATGCTTGTATACAATCCAAACAACTTATACTCATCCAAGACTATTATGGATATGTTCGAAATGACAAATGGCCTTGAAAACCACGCGTGGGATGTCTTTGTAAGTGTATCTCGTAAACAGCACCACGTGTTACACTTAAAGATCGCTGACAAGAGACGCACCTCTGCAGTATTACTCTAGTGTTACACAATTCCTAAAAATAGAAAGCGTCATAACGAGTTTTATAGTAGGGGTGATTCCTGGTCGAGGCATGGGTGCGGGCTGGGACCGAAGAAGCGATACGGTGTCATAGCGCGCACTCAGCGTTTTGCGTTTACCGCCATCAGGGTGCCGTTGTACTCAGCGATTGACTCCCATATCTTAAACTGGCTTCGTAGAACAACACCCAGATCTACAGATGACACCTCACTGAAAATAGTGTAGGTTTATTCCAGGACGAATCCGTGGTAAATCATCTTTCCACCGAAATGCTTAGCTGCAGGTTATTTATTTCAAGTAGCATGTTTGTTCAAAATACTCTGTTTAGATTCAAATCTATAGCTATTCTCACCTGTCGTTACGCTACTCATAAACCAAACAAATTTTCTGAACACTCCGTGAAAACACGTTTTGTTTACTCTAAGATGAATTACGCATAAATGCTGGGTAAAATTGAAAAGTGAACACGCTGAGGGTCCGTTGATAATTTATGGCTTATTGGGAGTGGGGGGTTGTTGTTTTATTATTTTGGGGCGGTCACCCATTTTGTTCTGGGGAGGTAGGGGGGTCATCAACTTTGTACACATGTATCGGAGTCAGCAATTTTGTGCGTAAAGTAAAATTAAAAATAAAAGCTTCAAACTTTGTACGTAATTTATTATTATTATTTATTTGTTTTTTTGGTGGGGGTCATTCACATTGTACAGGCTACTCCATATATATCATCACCCCCACCCCACCTACCCCCCTTGTCATAAATTATTAATTGTCCCGCAACGCAACTCATATACAAAGCAATTTTATGGGACATTCGCGATATTATAAACCTGTTATATGACAAGACGACACAAGTACCCTAGCTAGAATTGGATATGCAAAAGAATGTATTATCATTTCTTATCGGAAACCGCTGAGGGTTGAAACTTATAGAGGTTGTGCACTGTATCAAAAGGAAAGGGTTATTTGTCCACAGTAAGAAATGTCAATCTACAAGGGCAGAATTGGTTGAAATCTTGTTCGATTTACTCTCCCCTCCCAAAAGAAAAACCCGCATAGGTGATATTGATGGATGGAATTCTAAATACTTTTCAAACTTTGATTGTTATAATTTCGTCATTATTCTGGTTTGTGTACATCGAACGAATGGGCAGCGAATAACGCATCTTCGGAAACTTTACTGCACGTATATGTTTGAAAGTGTCAACTTGCGTGAGTGAGTATGGTTTAACGCCGCTTTTAGCAATATCACGGTGGGGGACACCAGAAATGGCTTCACACATTATACCCATGTACGGAATCGAACCGGGTCTTCGGCGTGGCCAGCGAACGCTTTCACAACTAGGCCATCCCCACCGCCTCTCTCCCCTAGCGTGGATGTTCACGGATAGCTATGACAAGTTAACAAGGGACAGCATGATTCAGATCTATAAGTGAGTGAGTTTAGTTTTTCTCCGCACTCCGCAATATTCCAGCTATAAATAATCGAGTCTGGACTAGACAACCCAGTGATCAACAGCATGAGCATCGATCTACGCAATTGGGAACCGATGACATGTGTCAACCAAGTCAGCGAGCCTGACCACCCGATCCCGTTAGTCGCCTCTTATGACAAGCATGGATCAATATTCTAACCCGGGTCTTCACGGGTAGATCTATAAGTAGAAATGACACATGCGTATACGTAGCTGAGTGATCATCTCAGTGTATTTGATCTTTTGATTTACACTTCAAATTTTATATGAACAATTTCTAAATCTAAAATACATAGGCGGATCCAGAGAGGGATGCGCACCCCTCTTTTTGTTCTGAAAGTTTATCAAATGACCATTAAAACTCGTGAAAAAGGGGTGAAAATGAATTGCACAGAGCCCCTTTCTGGAAAAGCTGTATCTCTGAAATAGATTCTTCGTTAGATTCAGAATCATAGTGAGTGAGTTTAGTTTTTACGCCGCTTTTAGCTTCACACATTGTACCCATGTGGGGAATCGAACCCGGGTCTTCAGCGTGACGAACGAACGCTTTAACCACTAGGCTACCCCACCGCCCCCTTCAGCATCAGAACATTGGGATCTGACTCCTCTATATAAACAGTTCACATGTCCCAAAGTGGTGGAAATTCGGGTCAGAATAAGCTACCAGTATATATTCGTGTCAGGATTCGGTTTCATGATCTCGTGAATCAAGTAGTGCAGCGACACTCGTCATACATGGCTGGGGTGTCTTGAAGTTTGTGAGTGAGTAAGTTTTTACCCCGCTTTTAGCAATAATCCAGCAATATCATGGCGGGGGCACCAGAAATGGGCTTCACACATTGTACCCACGTGGGGAATCGAACCCAAGTGTACAGCGACGCTTTAATCACAAGGCTACCCCACCACCCTTCCTTGGTGTTAAAATGACAACAAACAAACATATCACTTGCACAGGGTGTATCCGCGCTTGTGTGACCTTGAGGAAATTGGGATGGGGTATGAGGTATGTAGTCAACAAATACATAGACACTTTATGGTCACACTGGCATGAGTACAGAGCTAATTTGGGATGATTACGCACGGCCCGCCTTAACCTGCGGATCAGGTAATGACTTGCTTTTCACTGTGTTCTCTCTCCGCGCAACTCCATATTTGGAGACGTCAAGTATACCTTCGGGACAATTCTGCAAGTATAGTATTGCACCATTCAGCCCTGTGTGATTTCCTTAATTAGACACAGCGCGCAGTTTTCGTAATTTTTGTATGACGCAAAGAGAGTGTTCAGTTACTATTGCCTTATACAGTGTAGCAAAACTGCATGTTCAAGGGAGGGTCATTCACTTCACCGGGGGTGGGTGGGGGGTGTGTGTTGGCGAGCGTAGCCCCTATTGTAGCAACACCCTACATATTCACTGATTCCTCGTGTGTGTGTGTGTGTGTGTGCGTGCGTGTGTGTACCATCCCCTTTTGAAAATGACTTAAGTCCACACATATGGATCCCCTCTGCAAATGGGGAAACACTGTGTATGGATAACTAGGGGTAGCCTAGTGGTTAAAGCGTTCGTTCGTCATGCCGAAGACCCGGATTTGATTCCCCACATGGGTACAATGTGCGAAGCTCATTTCTCGTGTTCCCCGCCGCGATATTGGTGGAATATTGCTAAAAGCGGCGTAAAACTAAACTCACTCACTCACTCACTAGAATAGAATGGGATAGAAGAGGTATCCTGCATCCTATGTTTGTACATAAATGAAGCGGTAGGTCATGTTCGGTGACTCAAAGAGGTATCTAGACTAACGCTTACTTTCTGAAATCATTTAAAAATGGATTCAAAAGGATTTAAAAATGAGGTGACTATGCCATATTGCTTTGCCCATAATATATCTAAGACAATTCCCTCTTCACTTTCCACATTTGTAAATTGGTATCTTGTATCAGCCTTCTGTTAGGCTAGTATAAATAAATCTTCCTGAATTAGTCAGATTGTTGTGTGATCCATTTTCATTGCGCGAGTGAATTGGTGTCATATACCCCTTTATCACACCTTCACTCGTAACAATAGTACTATATAATTTTGACAGAAAAAAACAATTCCTTCACATTGAATTGAGAAGGAGCCCCAGTAAGATAAGAGATTCAGACCTGTACTTAAGGAAATATATACTTGCGTCATTTGGGGGCCTTATAGTATTTTAGAAAAGGCTGGGCAGATGATGTTCATGCTATCAATAATCGATTTTGTACAGCTCGCCGTGATAGAATAGATACTGCTGGTAGCCTGAACCACAAATCTCACACTAACTTAAGAAACGACATCTTAACAAGCAGATATCCTCCAACCTATGTGTGTACGAGACGACTAAATGAATCGGTAGGTCGAATTCGGTGACTCGAATGACTGTTGTTTATGCTATCAACCACCAGCCCACCAATAATTGACTTTTTACAGGCCGCCATGATAGAATGGATAATGCTGATAGCCTGAACCACTAACTTAAGAAACAACAAATTAGCACACAGGTACCTACCAACCTATGTGTGTACGGGGCGACCTAATGAATAGCGGTAGGTCGAGTTCGGTGACACGGATGACTGTTGTTTATACTATCAACCACTGATCCGGTCATATCGAGTTTCTACAGCATGGATGCTGCAGCATTAACCACAAACCACTAACTTATGAAACAACAATTTAACACGTACAGGTTGTATGTGACGCCACAAAAGACATGTTATCGACCACCACCAAACACAACACAACAGGCCAACCTACATGTGCGTGGTGTACTTAACTACCCGCGGCTTCAGCAACAACCATTTAAAAGATGTACACGACCACTGCGTGTACGACCACAGAGGAAGCAACATTGGAAACGTGTTATCGGACAATACAGCTTCCTTTACACTTCGTCCATACGTTCTCAATTGATATCTCGAGATAGTAGATACCCAGGTAACAATGGGAACACCTGTCGCACTATAGTCCGTTTCAACACACGACCCATTCGGCATTATTCGCATTTTTCCGGACCTATTCTAAGAGGTTCGTGTTCTATTCACCACAACTCGCATCCAACCGTAACGTGCATAGATAATAAATATTTCAATTTAATCAGTTATGTGTACATAAAGTAAATAACCCTTAAAATGGTTCATTTAAATTATTCATCAAGGACTAAATTTTATTGAAGCGGCAAAATGGTTGATATAATGACAAAAAAAACACAATACGAATATTCAGGTGAATAAAAAGCAATAAATAAGGAACAGCTGTGTTTGTTATTTTTATCAATATGTCTATTTTGTAGTTATGCCAGATGATGGTTACTACATACCATTAATATCAGTTACGCGCGAATGGCTTGGAAATATGCATAGTGTTCTATATGGAGATTCTCAAACAGACTGGGGCCTTTGTATACCAATCTGGTGGGAGCCTACGATTGATTGGTTTGTTGTTTTACGCCGCACTCAGCTATAAGGCGGCGGTCTGTAAATTATCGAGTCTGGACTAGACAATACAGTGATCAGCAGCATGAGCATCAGTGTATGCAATATGGGATAGGATGACATGTGTCAACCAAGTCAGCGAGCCTGACCACCCGATCCCGTCAGTCGCCTCTTACGACAAGCATTTTTTACTGAATTCTAACCCGGATCTTTACGATCTAATCTAGGTTTGTGACCTCTTCTCATCGTATCCCGATAGCGTTAATCTTTGCACCCGCATCGAGTCACTGGTTTGTCTCGTCCAGACTCGTCTATTCACAGGCCGCCAAGATATACCATGGTTACTGCAGGTTGCGGCGTTAAATAACATTCATTCAGTCCCCGTAAAGATCCGGGTTATAATTGATCTTCAGGAACCCTTGCTTGTTGAGAGGCGACTAACGGGATCGGGTGGTCGGTCGGGCTCGCTGACTTGCATGGCACATGTCATCGTATCCCAATTTCGTAGACCGATGCTCATGATGATGAGTACTGAATTGTCTTATCTAAACTCGATTATCTACAGACCGCCACCATATAGCTGGAACAGTGCTGAGTGCGGCGTTAAACAACAAACCCCATACGAAACTCA
The DNA here is from genome assembly GCF_003918875.1 of Haliotis rubra. Lineage (NCBI taxonomy): Eukaryota > Metazoa > Mollusca > Gastropoda > Lepetellida > Haliotidae > Haliotis > Haliotis rubra. The sequence continues at coordinate 873,910 of NW_025767690.1, forward strand.
TATAAAATACATCTACTTTAAATAACGTAATACGGTTGAGGTTGTTAAACCCACAGGGGCGGTGGGGTAGCCTAATGGTTAAAGCGTTGGCTCTTCACGCCGAAGGCCCGGGTTCGAATCCCCACATAGGTACAATGTGTGAAGCCCATTTCTGGTGTCCCCCGCCGTGATGTTGCTGGAATATTGCTAAAAGCGGCGTAAAACCAAACTCATTCAGTCAGTCAGTTAAACCCACAAACATCGCAAGTTCCTGTCAGGAGAATAGAGACATATACAGGTGGTTATGTTGTTTATTCATAGACTTTGTCATGTGTAGGTTTGTAGAATGTAATAACAAAAGGGTAGTTTCGTAGTATCAGAGCGAAAACAACACTTGATGTAAGTATGCCGTACGTGTGTTGTAGGAGGTATGGCAGAGTATACTATATAACCAGGGTGACGTGTGTGTTGTAGCATAGAGCAGATCTTCACTATAACGTGTGTTTTGTAGTATGGAGCAGATCTCCAGTATGACGTGTGTGTTGAAGCATAGAGCAGATGTCCAGTATGACGTGTGTGTTGTCGTACAAAGCAGATCTCCAGTATGACGTGTGTGTTGTACTATATGGAGCAGATCTCCAATATGACGTGTTTGTTGTAGGATAGAGCTGGTTTCCAGTATGACGTGTGTGTTATAGGATAGAGCAGATCTCTAGTATGACGGGACCGCCTCCGTTGTGTAGTGGTTAGAGCGTCCGCCCGGAGAGCGGAAGGTCGCGGGTTCGATCCCCGACCGCGTCATACCAAAATACGTTAAAATATGGTACTTGTTGGTCCCTGCCTTGCGCTCGGCATTAATGGGTACAACAAGGACTGGTCGGCTCGGAGTCAGTATAATGTGTCTGAGTGGGGTATTCATGCTCCACTGCGGCATGGTATCTCAGTGGGCTAGCACTATAAAACCGGCTTCAGTCTGGGCTAGTACAAGCAGCCGCACATACACATACACACGCATGCACGTCGTCATATGAGCGAAATATTCTCAAGCACGACGTAAAACCCAATTTCACCTCACCTCACCTCCAGTATGACGTGTGTGTTGTAGTATAGAGAGGATCTCCAGTATGACGTGTGTGTTGTAGTATAGAGAGGATCTCCAGTATGACGTGTGTGTTGTAGTACTGAGCAGATCTCCAGTATGACGTGTGTGTTATAGGATAGAACTGGGTGCCGTTGTACAAAGCGATCTTTGCGCTATGGTGATCGTAACTCCCATACTGTCGTTGCGCTAAGGTTGCTTTGTACAGCGACACCCGGGTCTCCAGCTGGTCTGATGAGTGTTGAACGATAGAGCAGATCTCATGCAAGACATATTTGTGTTTTAGGACAGAGCAGATGGCTTTGCAGTCACGTTTCTCTAATCATATTTTGTTAAATATTAGTTGACAGAAGCAACGCCCGATCCGTCCTCAGTGTCCTAAACTCTGCAGTAGCCTACAGTTTGGCCGTGTGGTTGTAACAGTGGGCCTAGGGTGTCCGACGGGAACATAATGTGTATAGTTGTTGAATACAGTGACATGGTGTCTGTGATATTATTGGATCATATACTGTCTTCGTCCTTGGTTTGGATAAAGGAAAAAAGGAAGAAAGTAATTAAAAGACATGAAACTTAATTTGAAACATGAATTCGTAAACCGTGTATATTTTTCAAAGGTCTAAATTGACTTGAGTGAGTATGGTTTTATGCCGTTTTAGCAATATTCGAACGCTTTAACCGATAGGCTACCCGCTAGGCCGCCCCTTAAGTTCAATGTAAGTTGATTGATATACATCGATTGATCATTCTTATAGGGCGTACTTACTGTACCATATTCGACCTATATGGCGGCGATCTGTAAATACTCTAGTCTGGACAAGACAACCCAAAGTTGGATAGTATGATCTGCAACCTTTGCATGTGGTTAATATACTAAAACAATGGAATGAAAATATAGAGAATATCAACCGTGTGTCTTGTATAGCAACTATAGCAATCAAGTCGATAAAAGCGTCGAGGCTGGATAAATGTGATATTAAAAGAGTGAGTAAGTGAGTTTAGTTTTACCCCGCTTTTAGCAATATTCCAGCAATATCAAGGCGGGGCCACCAGAAATCCTCACTCACACCACACTCACTCACTCACTTACTCTCACACACTCACTCACTCAATCACTCACACACTCATTCACCCTCACACACTCACTCACTCAATCACTCACACACTCATTCACTCACTAGGAAGGGAGTGATCATGTATAGCAGCCACAGAAGGTGGAGGCATACTACCAAGAGCACAGAAGGTGGAGGTGTACTACCAGGAGCATACTTCACGAAGGCGTATAGCAGCCACAGAAGGTAGAGGCATACTACCAAGAGCACAGAAGGTGGAGGTGTACTACCAGGAGCCTACTTCACGAAGGCGTATAGCAGCCACAGAAGGTGGAGGCATACTACCAAGAGCACTGAAGGTAGAGGCATACTACCAAGAGCGTACTTCACGATGGCGTATAGCAGCGACAGAAGGTGGAGGCATACTACCAAGAGCACAGAAGGTAGAGGCATACTACCAAGAGCACAGAAGGTGGAGGCATACTACCAAGAGCATACTTCACGAAGGCGTATAGCAGCCACAGAAGGCAGAGGCATACTACCAAGAGCATACTTCACGAAGGCGTATAGCAGCCACAGAAGGTAGAGGGATACTACCAAGAGCCTACTTCACGAAGGCGTATAGCAGCCACAGAAGGTAGAGGCATACTACCAAGAGCAGCAGCCACAGAAGGTACTCCACGAAGGCGTAGAGCAGCCACAGAAGGTGGAGGCATACCACCAAGAGCATACTTCACGAAGGCGTATAGCAGCCACAGAAGGTGGAGGATACTACCAAGAGCATACTTCACGAAGGCGTATAGCAGCCACAGAAGGTGGAGGCATACTACCAAGAGCATACTTCACGAAGGCGTATAGCAGCCACAGAAGGTAGAGGCATACTACCAAGAGCATACTTCACGAAGGCGTATAGCAGCCACAGAAGGTAGAGGCATACTACCAAGAGCATACTTCACGAAGGCGTATAGCAGCCACAGAAGGTAGAGGCATACTACCAAGAGCATACTTCACGAAGGCGTATAGCAGCCACAGAAGGTGGAGGCATACTACCAAGAGCCATACTTCACGAAGGCGTATAGCAGCCACAGAAGGTAGAGGCATACTACCAAGAGCCTACTTCACGAAGGCGTATAGCAGCCACAGAAGGTAGAGGCATACTACCAAGACCCAGCCACAGAAGGCGTAGGCATACCAACAAGAGCACTACATGAAGGAGCATGCATTCACGAAGAGCATATAGCAGCCACAGAAGGTGGAGGCATATACCACCAAGAGCACAGAAGGTGGAGGCATACTACCAAGAGCATACTTCACGAAGGCGTATAGCAGCCACAGAAGGTAGAGGCATACTACCAAGAGCATACTTCACGAAGGCGTATAGCAGCCACAGAAGGTGGAGGCATACTACCAAGAGCATACTTCACGAAGGCGTATAGCAGCCACAGAAGGTGGAGGCATACTACCAAGAGCATACTTCACGAAGGCGTATAGCAGCCACAGAAGGTGGAGGCATACCACCAAGAGCATACTTCACGAAGGCGTATAGCAGCCACAGAAGGTGGAGGCATGCACACCACCAAGAGCACATACTTCACGAAGGCGTATAGCAGCCACAGAAGGTATGGGCATGCTACGAAGAGCCTACTTCACGAAGGCGTATAGCAGCCACAGAAGGTAGAGGCATACTACCAAGAGCATACTTCACGAAGGCGTATAGCAGCCACAGAAGGTAGAGGCATACTACCAAGAGCATACTTCACAAAGGCGTATAGCAGCCACAGAAGGTAGAGGCATACTACCAAGAGCATACTTCACGAAGGCGTATAGCAGCCACAGAAGGTAGAGGGATACTACCAAGAGCATACTTCACGAAGGCGTATAGCAGCCACAGAAGGTGGAGGCATACTACTAAGGGCATACTTCACGAAGGCGTATAGCAGCCACAGAAGGTAGGGGCATACTACCAAGAGCCTACTTCACGAAGGCGTATAGCAGCCACAGAAGGTGGAGGCATACTACCAAGAGCACAGAAGGTGAAGGCATACTACCAAGAGCATACTTCACGAAGGCGTATAGCAGCCACAGAAGGTGGAGGCATACTACCAAGAGCACAGAAGGTGAAGGCATACTACCAAGAGCATACTTCACGAAGACGTATAGCAGCCACAGAAGGTAGAGGCATACTACCAAGAGCATACTTCAAGAAGGCGTATAGCAGCCACAGAAGATGGAGGCATACTACCAAGAGCCTACTTCACGAAGGCGTATAGCAGCCACAGAAGGTGGAGGCATACTACCAAGAGCACAGAAGGTGAAGGCATACTATCAAGAGCATACTTCACGAAGGCGTATAGCAGCCACAGAAGGTAGGGGCATACTGCCAAGAGCCTACTTCACGAAGGCGTATAGCAGCCACAGAAGGTGGAGGCATACTACCAAGAGCATACTTCACGAAGGCGTATAGCAGCCACAGAAGGTGGAGGTATACTACCAAGAGCACAGAAGGTGGAGGCATACTACTAAGAGCATACTTCACGAAGGCGTATAGCAGCATACTACCAACACAGAAGGCGTATAGCAGCCACAGAAGGTGGAGGCATACTACCAAGAGGTACAGAAGGTGAGGCAGAAGACTACCAAGAGACGCCTGCTTCACGAAGGCGTATAGCAGCCACAGAAGGTGGAGGCATACCACCAAGAGCACTACTTCACGAAGGCGTATAGCAGCCACAGAAGGTGGAGGCATACTACCAAGAGCACACTTCACGAAGGCGTATAGCAGCCACAGAAGGTGGAGGCATACTACCAAGAGCACACAGAAGGTGGAGGCATACCACCAAGAGCCTACTTCACGAAGGCGTATAGCAATACACAGAATAGAAGAGGTGGAGGCAGGTGGGGCCTACTTCAGCCACAGAAGGTGGAGGACACTACCAGAGCACACTTCACGAAGGCGTATAGCAGCCACAGAAGGTGGAGGCATACTACCAAGAGCATACTTCCACGAAGGCGGATAGCAGCCACAGAGGCACAGCATACAACCAAGAGCATACTTCACGAAGGCATGGCAGCCACAGAAGGTAGAGGCATACTACCAAGAGCATACTTCACGAAGGCGTATAGCAGCCACAGAAGATGGAGGCATACCACCAAGAGCATACTTCACGAAGGCGTATAGCAGCCACAGAAGGTGGGCGCATACCACCAGAGAGCATACTTCACGAAGACGTATAGCAGCCACAGAAGGCAGAGGGGACACCACCAAGAGCTCTACTTCACGAAGGCATAGCAGCCACAGAAGGTGAGGGCACACTACCAAGAGCATACTTCACGAAGGCGTATAGCAGCCACAGAAGGTGGAGGCATACCACCAAGAGCATACTTCACGAAGGCGGATAGCAGCCACAGAAGGAGGCATACCACCAAGAGGATACTTCACGAAGGCGTATAGCAGCCACAGAAGGTGGAGGCATACCACCAAGAGCACATTTCACGAAGGCGTATAGCAGGCACAGAAGGTAGAGGCATACCACGAAGAGATTCACGAAGGCGTATAGCAGCCACAGAAGGTGGAGGCATACCACCAAGAGCCCTACTTCACGAAGGCGTATAGCAGCCACAGAAGGTGGAGGCATACCACCAAGAGCATACTTCACGAAGGCGTATAGCAACCACAGAAGGTAGGGGCATACTACCAAGAGCCTACTTCACGAAGGCGTATAGCAGCCACAGAAGGTAGAGGCATACTACCAAGAGCCTACTTCACGAAGGCGTATAGCAGCCACAGAAGGTGGGGGCATACTACCAAGAGCCTACTTCACGAAGGCGTATAGCAGCCACAGAAGGTGGAGGCATACTACCAAGAGCATACTTCACGAAGGCGTATAGCAGGCACAGAAGGTAGGGGCATACTACGAAGAGATTCACGAAGGCGTATAGCAGCCACAGAAGGTGGAGGCATACCACCAAGAGCCTACTTCACGAAGGCGTATAGGGCAGCCACAGATGGTGGAGGCATACTACCAAGAGCATACTTCACGAAGGCGTATAGCAAGCCACAGAAGGTGGGGCATACTACCAAGAGCCTACTTCACGAAGGCGTATAGCAGCCACAGAAGGTAGGGCATACCTACCAGAGCATACTTCACGAAGGCGTATAGCAGCCACAGAAGGTGGAGGCATACTACCAAGAGCATACTTCACGAAGGCGGATAGCAGCCACAGAAGGTAGAGGCATACTACCAAGAGGATACTTCACGAAGGCGTATAGCAGCCACAGAAGGTGGAGGCATACTACCAAGAGCATACTTCACGAAGGCGTATAGCAGGCACAGAAGGTAGGGGCATACTACGAAGAGATTCACGAAGGCGTATAGCAGCCACAGAAGGTGGAGGCATACTACCAAGAGCCTACTTCACGAAGGCGTATAGCAGCCACAGAAGGTGGAGGCATACTACCAAGAGCATACTTCACGAAGGCGTATAGCAGCCACAGAAGGTAGGGGCATACTACCAAGAGCATACTTCACGAAGGCGTATAGCAGCCACAGAAGGTAGGGGCATACTACCAAGAGCATACTTCACGAAGGCGTATAGCAGCCACAGAAGGTGGAGGCATACTACCAAGAGCATACTTCACGAAGGCGGATAGCAGCCACAGAAGGTAGAGGCATACTACCAAGAGGATACTTCACGAAGGCGTATAGCAGCCACAGAAGGTGGAGGCATACTACCAAGAGCATACTTCACGAAGGCGTATAGCAGCCACAGAAGGTAGGGGCATACTACGAAGAGATTCACGAAGGCGTATAGCAGCCACAGAAGGTGGAGGCATACTACCAAGAGCCTACTTCACGAAGGCGTATAGCAGCCACAGATGGTGGAGGCATACTACCAAGAGCATACTTCACGAAGGCGTATAGCAACCACAGAAGGTAGGGGCATACTACCAAGAGCCTACTTCACGAAGGCGTATAGCAGCCACAGAAGGTAGAGGCATACTACCAAGAGCCTACTTCACGAAGGCGTATAGCAGCCACAGAAGGTAGGGGCATACTACCAAGAGCCTACTTCACGAAGGCGTATAGCAGCCACAGAAGGTGGAGGGATACTACCAAGAGCCTACTTCACGAAGGCGTATAGCAGCCACAGAAGGTAGAGGCATACTACCAAGAGCATACTTCACGAAGGCGTATAGCAGCCACAGAAGGTAGAGGCATACTACCAAGAGCATACTTCACGAACATGACTGTTGGGAACCGAACTCTGATTTTCAACGTAATAAACCAACGAGCCACGAATCTACCCACCTCCCTTGATGAGAGATAGCGCTATTTCAATCTGACATGATGTAATATACGACTTGCACAAGACAAGACATCAACAAATTTTATTGTCAGTTTGAAGCATAAACATTTTTAAACCCATAACATTAAAGCATTCCAGCTGACGGTGTACAGTGCCGAGCAAAAGTAAGTGTATAACTAAGTTTGATTGTGGGTACACATGAAGCAAACACATGGTTGTTCGATGGTCATGTATTTGAAACGCATGTCATTGTTGTGTTTTGGACTTTAAGTGAGCTATTTTTCGGCGACAGTTTTTGCACCTTTTTCGAAATAACGTACCTTTATGGTCAAATCTATTTTTTAAGTGTATATATACTTTGAGTAATCAGCATGAGCCCTGGCCACGTATAGGCGGGCTCACAAACGGCGTCGCGGAGTTTTGTCCCAGCGCAAATCTGATTATGCCCTGACATGTCTGCGCGCACACACACACGCATTCACACACGCACGCACGCACACGCGCGTGCGCACAAGCACACACATTCAAAACACATACATACATACATACATACATACATACTTGCATGCATGCATGCATGCATGCATGCATACATACATACATACATACATACATACATACATACATACATACATACATACATACATACATACATACATACATACATACATACATACATACATACATACATACATACATACATACATACATACATACATACATACATACATACATACATACATACATACATACATACATACATACATACATACATACATACATACATACATACATACATACATACATACATACATACATACATACATACATACATACGTAGAGTAATGAGAGAGTAATGAGCATAATATCTACCGGAACATGTTCCATAGCAATGATGAAAATTATACCAATGGTTCACTGAAATTCAGGCTCTGCCGGTAGCTCCCACCACTCATAAATTACGACCGCCTCCGTGGTGTAGTGGTTAGAGCGGCCGCCCGGAGTGCGGAAGGTCGCGGGTTCGATCCCCGACCGCGTCATACCAAAAGACGTTAATAGGTACAACAAGGACTGGTCGGCTCAGTATAATGTGTCTGAGTGGGGTATTCATGTTAAACTGCGGCATGGTATCTCAGTGAGCTAGCACTATAAAACCAGCTTAAGTCTGGGCTAGTACAAGCAGCCACACATACGCACACATGCACGTCGTCATATGAGCGAAATTTTCTTAAGTACGACGTGAAGCTCCATTCCACCCGCTCACCTCACATTATTTCCTCACAAAAAGTAAGTGTTTGCCTGCCGTCTGCTATCACCGTGCCCATAAATATTCCCACAAGACGACGAAGATCTACTTTCACTCGAGTTTCTTTAAGGCTGTCCCTTTGTTTTGTGTTTACCAGCTCCATAGAGGAGCCCATCCTGACTTTTTGCTCCAACGTCTAATTATAAAACGTTTTTTTATCTCATTTTTACCCGCCGCTGTGGAAATGTATGTCCAGGTGTGATAAAAAAATAATCTTACCCTTTCACATTCATCACGAAAACAGGGCCCCGTTTCACAACGTTATCGTAGCGATACGACTGTCGCAAGTCTATGTTACGGTTTAAAGGTGTTACGACAGTCGTAGCACTACGATAGCTTTTTGAGAGCTTAAGAGGGCTTCGAAAATCTGGGGCCAGTCATCTTGATCTTTCTTCATCTTTATCCATTAACAATTGTCTTTGAAGACAAGCGCTTCGTTAGGCTATTATCAAATGATTCAATTATATAATTTCATAAATATGTTCCACAACTGTAAAAAGTGAAAAACATGTTTTGTATAAAAAAATCAACTTTCATTTTTTCGCTGTCCTGCCGGAGATGGGAAAGTATGGATGGCCTGGCATGTTATATTTTCAGGTGACGTGAGAGCTGATCTGTGACCTCCCGCAGGTTTTTCAACTCTACTGTCCAGGGGACGCTTACACAGAGAGCGATCTTAGCGCTACGACTATCTTAAGTCTATGCTTGGACTTACGATCAACTTAGCGCTAAGTACCCGTGAAGATCCGGGTTAGAATTGGTCTTCAGTAACCCATGCTTGAGGCGACTAACGGGATCGGGTGGTCAGGCTCGCTGACTTGTTTGACACATGACATCGTATCCCAATTGCGTGGAACGATGTTCATGATGTTGATAACTGGATTGTCTGGTCCAGACTCGATTATTTCGAGACCGCTGCCATATAGCTGGAATATTGCTGAATATTGCTAAAACTAACCTCACTCACTCACTCACTTAGCGTTAAGATCGCTTGGGGGAGTAATCCCAGATTTGTTGCCATGTGGTTCAGTCGCAATCCCCGGCTTGCTGAAGTGTGGATGTCTATCTCGCCAAGAATTAGGTCACCTTGGTAATAATCGATTCTATCCCATACAGTTTTAAACAGTAGTTGTGTTCAGTAGTCAGGTCTAACCAACGCCTGAGTGGATAGCGCTGTCCGGGGTGCATGTGCACTCTGGCGTGATGCCAGAGTATCGGATTGTGACACGGGATGTGTCGGTATGTATAGGAACGAGATTTGGGGACATAACAACTTCTTGTTTATTGCACACATTCTACGCCGTTACGTTTCAGTTTATAGCTTGATAAGGGACCGGTCATAATTTATGGCTAGGGGTGGTGATAATGATTTTTTATGGAGAAACATGTACAATGTGAATGACCGTCTAAGATTCATGTACAGAATCAATCGAAATCGAAATTGATGTTCCCTGACCTCCCCAGAACAAACTAGGTGACCACCCCTTAACATTCTCTCTCTCTCTCTCTCTCTCTCTCTCTCTCTCTCTCTCTCTCTCTCTCTCTCTCTCTCTCTCTCTCTCTCTCTCTCTCTCTCTCTCTCTCTCTCTCTCTCTCTCTCTCTCTCTCTCACACACACACACACACGGGTAAGAATCTTCACCAAAGTCGCTCTGTTCAATAAACAATAACACTTGTTATGCATCGTATATCCATTATAGACCTACTTCTAGAATGCCGATAAAACAATATCATTTGGGGTATACACATCTGGCACTATTCTTAGTTCCTAATATGTTTCGAATCGGATGTCCACTGACACCTGGGAGATGGAAGCCGATGAAGAGGAGTATGTCGTCTTTCAGTGGCATTTAGAAGTTGTACATTAATGTCCAAAATATTTTTATGGATTAAACTTCTTTATAATTTCCTTCACGACGTTTCTAGACCATTCCAGGTCCCTTCCAACTGTCAGTTCACCTGATGAAGGTTGATTAGACCTGATGAAGGTCCATTCCAACTGTCAGTTCACCTGATGAAGGGACCTGGAATGGTCTCGAAACGTCGTGAGGGAAATTATAAAGAAGTTTAATCCATAAAAATATCTTGGACAAGGAGTATGTCGTTATCATAATACTGTAGCTGTAGTTTAATGATTATTGTAATATTAACATTTTTCCCCCATACATACAGTAAATTATCAAAGGTAGTCGGGTGGGGGTGGGGGGCATGGCAATCATAGGTCGGAGTTAAAAGATCACCACATACATTCAAACTACACGACAGAGTATAAAAAGGCGTATGCTGAAAGCAGATATTGATAGTTTAACCAGTACGACTACTTGTAAACCAATCACAAGTCCAAACCAATTTCAGTATATGCTGATGTTGAAGGTCATGTGTTCCCCACATCATAACGCGAGTGATTGAGTCAGTGAGTGGTCACGCCTCACTTTGCTATATACCTTGAAAATCACGGCGGGGGACACGTGTATCGAGCCAACGGATTGCTCACACATGATCGCCCGATGATGAGATAAATATATTAATAGGTATAGACTAAAATGGCATGTCAAGTAAAGCTGCAGTTTTTGTTTGCCTGATGTTTAACACCGCACTCAGCAATACTCCAGCTAAATAATCGAGTCTGGACCAGACAATCCAGTGATCATCAACATGAGCATCCATCTACGCAATTGGGATACGATGACGTTAACCAATTCAGCGAGCCTGACCACCCGACCTTAGTCGCACTATTACGACAAGCAGGGGTTGCTGGAGATCAATTCTGACCCGGATCTTCACGGGTCTGAAAGAAGAGTAGATCACACATCTTCTTAAACGGATCTAAAGCGGAAGTGAAAAGTGAAACTCCTTGAGTTATAAAACCCCGGATATTTCATGACAACTGAGTGAGCTTGACACAGCGTACCCATGCCGGGAATCGAACCAGTGTCTTCGGCGTCACATGCATGCCCTTTACCAACTACGCCACCCAACCGGTCATCTAGAACATCCCGGAGACCAAAGGTCACATTCCCCACGTGACTTACGTTCTTACCGACGTTAAACACAAACCTGAAAGAAGGTTTTGTCCAACAAAAAAGAAATAGACTATAAAACGATAATTGAAATACTTCCCCAGAACTACCCGGGTGTACTATTACCGGGTGTCTTCCTTCAGCTACGTTCTGTGTAAACAATCCCGGAGAATATTTTAAACGTTCCTATAGGCAATGCCCCATTGAGCAAACCTGAACTATAAATATACACATCTGTGAGATGATAAAGAGAAAAATGGGATGTAGCGCGATGTTTAAACCATGTATTGCACATCGTCAAATAGCTTCAGGACTAACTGTTATAGCCACTATCAGCACGTCACGAACAGAGATTAGATTCTGCAGTAATCTGCACCAGCAAGTGATACCGTAACGAAACGACCGCTAATATACATATACACGGACCCTACCCTTTCATGAACAAACCTTCATGATCCGTAAACTATGGTGAAATACAGAAACTACACACCCTATACTGTGTGTTGCCTCGCCTCAATATGGCGTGCTGGCGATGAGAAATATGACGATGCCTTATATGGTCATACTATACTTCCCATCAAAAGTTTAGACTCACTAGTGTAAATATAACCACTTACTTCAGGCAACTGTTCTAAACTAAATTTTGCAAAATAGTCCATTGATACTGTTTAAAGGTATTGTTTACACATGAACTGATGTATTGTAAAACAAATTCATACAGTTGAAAAGATTATTGTCATGAGTTCAAGAAACGATAAAACTCAGTGAAAATTGGCGAATTCTTAACAAAACTTTACACCAAAACGCAGCTGGTCATATGCATGATATTTGTACATGCATTACAGCAATTTGATGCATGATCCTCGTGCAATTCATCTGCATAAGGTTTGCAGTTGGTTCCCCCGAGTTAGTGGAGAAATCAATCTTCGATGTAGCCATATATATATATGACATATAGTGACTGTTTTCAGTGAGTCTGGATGGGAAGTATATTTCATGCATGTAGTCACTGTTACACATAACAGCACATCTAAGGGCGAAAAGGCTATTTCTGTTACTGCTATTAGCAACTCACTGTTGCTAGCAAAGACGAGCTAATTTAGTACAAGATAGTATTTCCTGGATCGGGTGCAACTGAACCACGTCTCCGTCTGATTATGAAAAATGCATTTAAATTTTTCCGTTTCTTAAACAAACACAGTGCAACCAGTTAGATTCAGAAAAGGCCAGTGAAGAGGCTGAATGCATATATTTGCTTTTGAATTTAATTTAAAAGCTGGTTCATTTCTGACGTCGAGTGACACAGATCCAGCCTGGTGGATGGCTTTGAGGACAGGCTGATATTACACCCTGTTGTTAACCACCCTTACCTAGATATTCCGGGTATAATGTTTATATTATGCATGCTACCGGGTAAGCTGGTTACAAGGCGATGGCGCTCTGCTGGCGTCACACTAAGAGTCCTATAACTGCATGCGTAACTAAACATGTACATAACACAATGCAGAAAGATTTGAATACTTGCGGTATCGAAATTGATCGCATTGCAGATGTAACTGAATCTGGTGTGTGTGTGCGTACTTGTGCGTCCCATGTTTGAGGAGGGACGGGGATTTGGGGACGTCCCTTGGTAGGAATCAGTCTTCAGTAACCCATCTTGTCATAAGAGGCGACTAACGGGATCGGGTGGTCAGGCTCGCTGACTTTGTTGACAATGTCATCCCGTGTCAGTTATGTAAATGGATGCTCATGATGTCAGTCACTGGATTGTCTGGTCCAGACTCCATTATTTACAGACCGCAGCGATATAGGTGAGGTGAGGTGAAATTGGGTTTTACGTCGTGCTTGAGAATATTTCGCTCATATGTCGACGTGCATGCGTGTGTATGTGTATGTGAGACTGCTTGTACTAGCCCAGACTTAAGCTGGTTTTATAGTGCTAGCCCACTGAGATACCATGCCGCAGTGAGGCATGAATACCCCACTCAGACACATTATACTGACTCCTTGTTGTACCCATTAATGCCGAGCGCCAGGCAGGGATCAACAAGTACCGTATTTTAACGTCTTTAGGTATGACGCGGTCGGGGATCGATCCCGCGACCTTCCACTCTCCGGGCGGACACTCTAACCACTACACCACGGAGGCAGTCCCGGACATCATCCCTTCCTACAACATTGCGGCACAGTATTACACAGTCATATTTACATTATCTCTATTTGTAAAACATGGAATGGACCTAAGAAATAACTTGTTGAATGGGATTTCAGATTTACCTTACTCTAAAACGTCCTCCCGATTATCACCAATTGTTAAATGAATGTTATAGTATGACAAGAAATTATTGAGAATTTTAGGAATATGTTTAATTGGATTTTTAGTATAAACGACCTTGACCAGCTATCAAGTGATTGGTTTCATTCAAGAGAGACAACTTCGTTAATCCATTTTCATTAGTTTGCGAAGAGTTATCCCCCCCTTTGTTTACTTGATAGCAGACGACATTTTCAGTGATCCTCAGTATGGATGATTTAGAGAAGAGGAAGTTGATTTTAGAGAATTATAACAAGGACATCAGATCAGCTAAAGTGATTTCAAGTAGAACAGGCATCCCTTTGTCCACTGTTTATGTATATTTTTATATATTATATTTCTTTTCCATTTCCACTGAATCTGCAAATCGGTATATTCTCAACCAGTGTATATATGTAAACTTGTATATGGGCTGATGGCCTTTGATACAATAAAACACCTCAGACTTGACTACACACAAAATACCAAATTGTGTTACGACCTTAAAACAACAAACAAATAAATAAAATCAATATGAAAAACTAAATAAATCAATATTGGCCTAAACCCATTCATATTTCAACCTAAACGAGATAACTATAACACTAAAATCAATACCCTCCAATCGAAAAAATATGACCAAGAGGAAAAAACACATAACGCCTGATAAACAGTCACGAGGAAATGCTGATAACGGCAATACCGCAGGGTCAATAAATGTAACTTTCACTGAGCGTTGATAAAAAATCCATAAATAAATATAGAACACCAAATTTACACTAATCTGAATTTGACGCGAAGCAAGCACTTTACAAACCATGGCCTCGGTATACAAACATCGTCAGAGGTCATTACGTTGATCGGTTAATGACTGGAGTCCACATGTCCTGAATGTGTTATACAAAAGTGCACGGGCGTGGGTCCACAGCAGGGTGACTTCGCCTGCAGTCGCTATACAGCCGAGTGCTGTGTATCCATATAAGGTCAATACGTGGCTGTGCTACACCTAATATGGAGATATTGTATCGATGTGTGATTGTGCAAAATATAGCTTTGTCATTAAGATAAAAATGCCTATATAACATTGACTAGTCAAGATGGCGCACCCAGGTGGTTATCGAACGATATCGCAGGCGAAGCTTGGCTGATCAGTGAAGGTTCAGTTACTGTTGTGTATCAGACTTAATGACCTGTGTTTTGTGATATGTAAAACCGCAATGGTATCCTATGTCATATGACAATACATGTATGTATGCTCAGATTTAACGGGGACAAAGAGAGGGACGGAGAGAGAGAGAGAGAGAGAAAGAGAGAGAGGGAGGGGAGAGAGAACGAGGGAGAGGGGAGAGAGAACGAGGGGAGAGCGAAAGAGAGAGGGAGAGAAAGGGAGAGAGGGAGAGAAGAGGGGAGGAGAGAAAGAGGAAAGAGAGGGGAGACAGAATGAGAGGTGAGAGAGAGAAGGATCGAGAGATGGAGAGAGGAGAGGGGAGGGAGCCCCGTAGAGACAGGGAGAGAGAAAGAGAGAGGGAGAGAAAGAGAGAGGTATAGGGAAGAGGGTAGAGAGAACGTGGGGGGAGAGAAAGAGAGGGGAGAGAGAAAGTGGGAGGGAGAAAGAGAGAGGGGAGAGACAAAGGGAGAGAGAGGAGAGGGGGAGTGAGGGAGAGAGAAGAGGGGAGGGAGAGAAAGATCGAGAGATGGAGAGAGGAGAGGGGAAGGAGCCCCGGAGAGAGAAAGAGAGAGCGGAGAGGGGGAGGGACAGAAAGGGGGAGGGAGAGGGTGTGCGTATGTGTTTCTGTGTACGTGTGTGTCTGCCTGTAGTCCGGAGTAATAAAAGTTTAATAGTGCTGGCGGCTGAGATAGCATGACAGAGTTTAAACATCATTAAATCACTCAGGCACAGTGCACTGACTCCGAGCAAACATGACCTCACTTTATGGCTTTAATGTCCAGCGCCAGGCAGGCCGGGTAACATCAAATACCATTTTTAACGTATATTTATCTGACGCGGCTTGGGATTGAACCACCGACTTTCCGTTCTACTGTCAAGGCTCTGGACCTGTAAGGTGAAGTTTGATAGTAATCCCATGGGGCGGTGGGGTAGCCTAGTGGTTAAAGCGTTCGCTCGTCACACGGACGGTCCGGGTTCGATTCCGCACATGGGTACAATGTATGAAGTCCATTTCTGGTGTCCTCCGCCGTGATATTTCTGGAATATTGCTAAAAAGCGGCATAAAATCACACTCACTCACTCATTCATTCATTGTACCCTAATCCGTCATACAGACCCTGAAGTCTAGAAGCCCGTGCAAGTCTAGAATACGTGGCAAATCTGGATTTCTTTCTAAAAATGAAGAAAGATTCTAGGCTCCTTTTCATTATATTTTATTATGGGTTTTCTTTCGGTAAAATATGTTCATTTCAGAGACTAGATGTTAGTCTAATTATACCCATCAACCTGCCACAGTGTTACACTATATATGGCAACAGTACGTACATGCAGCCTACATTCACCACTTTAGTGCCAATGTGTACCCACAGGTATCGCGCATGCCGCAAGGGGCTGAGACTCGTTCTCCTGAACAGAAGAATTCGGACATGGGCCGCTTGTAATACAGTATCGTAAGAAAGATAGGTCACAAAAATGGGTATATAGGTCAACTCCAAGTGGGTGTCGCTCTGATGAAAGCGTATCAGGTATTTCATCAGGACAATGATGAACACTCAGCGTTTGTAGCCGGGCAATGGATGTTGCTTTGTCATCGCCGAGGTCAGGGAATTTGGTTCCCTCGTGAATTCCCGTGATGTTCACGGAAAAGGACGAAGGGTTCACCCACAACTTTGTGTGGGACAGTGAAGTTCTGAATGTTTCAAGTTCTTTTACAACATGGAACATATATACATAATTATTAATAGTGACCTATAATGTCGGGGTATATTTTTTTCTCAGCTTTCTTAACGCTGCGGTCAGCAATATTCCAACTATATGACGGCGGTCTGTAAATAACCGAGTCTGGACCAGATTGAGTGAATGAGTTTAGTTTTACGCCACACTCAGCAATATTCCAGCTATATGGCGGCGGTCTGTAAATAATCGAGTCAGGACCACATAATCCAGTGATCAACAGCATGAGCATCGACTTGCGCGATGACATGTGTCAACCAAGTCAGCGAGCCTGACCACCCGATCCCGTTAGTCGCCTCTTACCACAAGCATGGGTTACTTAGTGACGATCAAATCTAACCCGCACCTTCACGGGTGTCTGGACCAGACAACCCAGTGATCAGCATCATAAACGACACAGTGTTTGCCCTTAATCCTGAAAAGCTCTGCAGGCCCTAAGGACCCAGAACCATAAAAATATTGTGGGTCCAGATCAGAATGTGTAGGCCTTTTATTTTGATATGGAAATCAATCTCTTAGTTATTGAAGATGAATGAGCTGTTGGCCATAAGGACCTATACAGAAACAAAAGCTGTGGGTCCGAATGGGATTCAGTCGGCTTTGGGCCCAAGGACCGAGGTTAATTTCGAACGCTGCATAAACATATATCTACCAAATCGGGATACAATAGCATGTGTCAACCAAGCCAAGCTTGTCTTAGGACAAACATGGGCTGCTGAAGAGTGAGTGAGTAAGTATGGTTTTACGCAGGTTTCACCACATTACTATCCCTACTGCCTTGCCCTCCCTGCAATGCTAAAGACCAATGAAGCAAGTCTAGATTGCCCCAGGTTAATTTCTCAACACACTTGGGCTCCTTTTCAATCAAAATGGGTTTATTTGTTACTGTCAAAATGATATACATGTACATTCAGGGACGAAGCGTTAGTCTAGGATTTACGCCGCTTTTATCAATATTTCATCAGCATCACGGCGGGGGATACCAGAAATGGACTTCACACATTTTACCCATGTGAGGAATCGAACCCGGGTCTTCAGCGTGACGAGCGAACGCTTTACCCACTAGACTACCCACCGCTCGGGTTGTTGAAGAACAATTCTAACCCGGATCTTTAGCATGTATCTCTGTTAGACCCGTTTATGTTTCTACATTTGTCTGCAACATACCCATGCAGACATTCCAATCCCAAGAGAAAAAACGGCCGGTTCCAGGGAGGTGCAAATTCAATTTTCAGCAAAGTAACTGAAAACAACGTATTTATTAGACCTGTGTGTTGTTTAAAGTGGCCAAAAAGCTCAACAAGGTTCCTGATGCTGATTGTATTGTTATATTTTCTATGAACCCAGTTTGGCGTGAGATTTATCCGTTTTGCCATGAGAACATGGCATGAGTGTGTGAGTATGGTTTTACGCCGCTTTTAGCAATATTCCAGCAATATCACGGCGGGGTACACCAGAAATGGGCTTCACATATTGGGCCCATGTGGGGAATCGAACCCGAGTCTACTGCGTGACGAGCCAACGCTTTAACCACTAGGCTACCCCACCGCCCCTCATGAGTAATAAAAGCACAAGGCTCACTTCAAAGGCATGAGGGTTGGCGATATATGAGTGTAGTTTCAGTATCCATGAACTGCCATTCTCTCGCCTAATTGATTTAACTGAAATTATGCATTTTATCATCAGGATGAAATAATGTACTTGAAAATTCGATTTGAGCAAATAAGTACAAACATCATCCAAACGTTATTAGTCTGACAGCTGTTACCGAAACACCCGATGCTTGGGTTCCACTATTATATGACACGCGTGGTTTGTTAAGTATCACCATCGAATAACCATTCCTTGTTTGTCTCATTTGTGTGTCTACTTTTTATAAAAGCCTCACAACGAGTGAGTGAGTGAGTTTTGCTTTACGCCGCACTCAGCAATATTACAGCTATATGGTAGCGGTCTGTAAATAATCGAGTCTGAACCAGACAATCCAGTGATCAACAACATGAGCATCAATCTACGCAATTAGGATCCCGTTTGTCGTCTCTTACGACAAGCATGGGTTACTTAGTGACGATCAAATCTAATCCGGATCTTCACGGGTCCCCCACGACGAAATAAATGGTGAAATTTGTATTCTGGATGTTTTGTCATATGCAGTCATCTCTAGAAGTATTGCTCCATCTCCCTGCCTCAACGGGGTAGCCTAACGGTTAAAACGTTCGCTCGTCACGCCGAAGACCCGGGTTCGATTCCCCCGATGGGTACAATGTGTGAAGCCCATCCCGGTGTCCCCTGCAGTGATATTGCTGGAATATTGCTAAAGCGGTGTAAAACTAAACTCACACACTCATGTCTAGATATTAACAAATGTGGGAGTGTACTCTTTGCCTAGCAAAACCAACACAATCTGGTGGAGATTCTTTGTTTTGCAGTTGTCAGTCGGAATGTTTACGGGCACTATTTCGAGCGGATCAAAACGAACTAAATTCTTTATTACGGTGCTCATAGTAATACGTATATGTAAACATAGTAATATACACAATCACATGCAGTTTCAGGCCAATGTCAAACATAGCGCAATAAATACGTAAAGATTAGGGTCATCAGTAACCCAGGCTTGTCGTAAGAGGCGACTAACGTGATCGGGTGGTCAGGCTCGGTGAGTTGGTTAACACATGTCATCGAATCCCAATTGCGAAGATCGATGCTCATGCTCTTGATTAGTAGATGTCTGGTTCAGACTCAATTATTTACAATAATTTACAGCTACCATAAGTGCGTCGTTAAACAACAAACAAACACATTGTAATATTATAAATCACCAATGGGCTTAAGCTGCGACAGGTCGAGAGGTACGGACGCCCTTGGTTCATGTGTAAGTACATTAGTAAACAGTACTGGTACATGTGTAGACAGACTCCCGTGGGCTGCCGCTGAGTAAATATACTAGTATACAGTGTCGGTTCAGTATTGCAACGTAGACTAGGTCACTGGAACAAGTGCGCTTACGCTGCTGAAAGCCTACAATGTCCAACAGAGAACAACTCCGGAGGTTGAGGTTGTAGTGCGTTTGGTATTTACAGGAAGAAACACTCATTTTACTGTGTTCTGCGAAAGAAAATGGTATGGTTCTCCCCAAAATGGTCTGACATTTTCGTCTGAGTAAAATGGCATGCATGTCTGCGAATTGAGTGAGTGAGTTTAGTTTTACGCCGCTTTAGCAATATTTCATCAACATCGCGGAGGGGGACACCGAAAATGGGCTTCACACATTGTACCCACATGGGGAGTGAACCCGGGTCTACCCCACCGCGCGCCCCCAAGTCTTCGAACTGAAACCGAAAGGCTATTGTAAACTAACCCCACTGCCCCCTATCTTCAAACCACCACAACCATCACATGACCACAACATCAGAATCAGATGTGTCAGTTCTTTACAACAGCACACAGATGGACATTGCGACTTATATAGATAAATTTACGTTATTTTTGGGATTACATCAGGAAAGTACAGATTCTAGTACTTTTTGGAAGGTTAAGTTCCATTAGGTATTGGAACCCACGCTCTCAGAGAGAGGCACTTCATCGCCAGCGATCTAACCCACTCAGCCATCGCTGCTCTTCACAAGAGTGTGTGGATTCGAATGTCAGATACAACTAAGCCCCACAGAGTACAAGAATGTGTACGTTACTGACAAAACGCAATAAATCCCCAAAATAATATGTGTTTCATTTCGTCACTTACTAAACAAGGCATTCGGTTTTCATATAATCTATATTAAAACACGAGTGATTGGGAATTAGTCTGCCATACAGACCCTGAAGTAAATATACTCATGCCAATAATGGCTGTCCCCCTTCAATTTTTTAATTGGAGAGGGGTGGGGTGTGAGGGGTTGGGAGGGGAGGGGGTGACAACCAATATTGGCATGAGTATATATCCAAGAAAGCCAACTAATAAAGTCTCAGGGCTCCTTTTCATTATATTTTATTTTTTTTAATATGAAAAATATTCATTTCAGAGACTAGTAGTTAGTTTATTTGGGAATCAGCTCGCTTGGTTGACGATACCAACGTACCAACCCACACACAACACAACACAACACCAGAGTATATAAACGAGAAGTTTATTACACAGGAGTCACATGATCATCATTTACATAATCAGTCAGTAAAACAATGATTTACAATAATTATTAGAGTATGTAAACAATGCTATCAGCTATCAAAGTACATAAACTTCACATGTAGATTCGTTACACATACTACGAACGAAGCACATGTGGTCTCACCTTAGGCAAGTGAGTTTGTTCAAATTGCCTCTGTTCACTCAGCAGAAAATGGGTACCCGGTTGGATAAAGTCATGTGACTATAACCTTCTAGCGCCTAACAGGCAGCTTAGGTTATCCGGGGTAATAAGAATCAGATTCTGATTAAGCGCCGCGAGCAATAACATGGTGTTGGAGACTGTGCGCTATAAAAGATGACTTATTATTATTATTATTATTATTATTACATTAATCACAACGCAATGCAATAGTTCAGGACACAACACCCCAGTCTACACAACACCCCAGTCTACATTCTACGAGAGGCGTCAATAAGTTTTACAACTCGGGCATTTGTGTTTACACAAACTGTCAACTTGTGACAGGTGTGACACTAGTCATAACATCACGTGACACGTGTCATACCAAGTTCCAGACACGACAATAAGTTAAATATGATGGCTTCGATATGATGGTCACGATCATGGATTCTCTCAAACATGAACACCGCGCTGCAATAAAGTTCCTTACCAAGGAGGGATGCAAAGCAAAAGAAATCCATGATCGCATGTGTAAAGTGATGGGTAAGGATGCTCCTGACTATTTCACAGCTTGCCGTTGGTCTCTACCGTGTATATGGGTGGGGAGTCCATAGACGATGACCCAAGGTCAGGCAGGCCTTCAGATGCCAACCACTCGGAAACCATATAGCCGTAGAAAGAAGAATTTTGTCTGACCGACGAATAAAAGTATCTGAACTTTCTACGGATTTCCAAATATCAGTTCGAACTGTTGGAACTGATATCCATGAGAATCTTGGTATGTCCAAGGTATCTGAAAGATGGGTATCCGGAAACCCCAGAGCTCAAGATCGTCATAAGAGAACTGAAACTTGTGGGCAGCTCCTGGATCTCTATACTGCTGATGAAGACTGATCTCATCCTCGTCTAGTGACAGGTGATGAAACATGGATCCACCACTGGCACCCAGAAACTAAATTGGAATCCATGCAATGTATAAAATATAACAAAATATCTGTCTGTCTGCAATGGAAACACCCCACTTCTACGCCTCCGAAGAAATTTCGCACACAACCATCGTCTGGCAAGGTAATGGCCACCATATTTTGGGATGCAAGAGGCATTTTACTGATTGATTATAAGCCACCAAAAAATGCAATCAATGGACAGTGTTATGCTAATTTAAAGGTCACACGCAACCAAAAAAAGCAAACATAATTAAAACACAATTATCACTTATTCAAGACATGTAATATACATTGCTGGTTATAAAAAAACAAATAAACAAAATTATAAGCGTACAATCGCAAATCAAAAGTGCAATATTTGGTACTTGGGTTTACTTCCCTTGAAAC
This sequence comes from Haliotis rubra, assembly GCF_003918875.1. Classification (NCBI taxonomy): domain Eukaryota; kingdom Metazoa; phylum Mollusca; class Gastropoda; order Lepetellida; family Haliotidae; genus Haliotis; species Haliotis rubra. The sequence continues at coordinate 896,506 of NW_025767690.1, forward strand.
GAAGCATCCGGGAGACCGAACCCAGTCAAAGCGGATGGGTGTGCACTCAAGTTTAACGAAGTCTTTCATTGGCTGGTTCGTTTGCCGATGCGCTGAGAGCTTATTGTGTGTGTGTGTGTGTGTATATATAGAGATGTTAGGTTTTGTAAATACATGCTCATTTTTTCTGCATTTGCGTTCGATCCAATCAACAAATACTGAGATAGTGAACTACTGCGTGGCTGGAAACTGTCGTTCGTTCTAGTACAAAGCAGGACTTGAAACTGACAATCTGAGTTTGCACCGGTTTCCGTCCGATCCAGCCATCCGAGAAAAAATGGATGCTGTTTGTTTGCAACCCACAGACATAATAACATGTCATGTGTACAAGTATCACACCTGCATGTCTGTGTAATTACATAATGCGACAGAGACAGAACTTCAGGTGCACGAGCCATAAATCAACGGATTTTGTTTGTGGTGTATAGCCTGATACGTTTCAAGTTCAAATTGCATGTGGTCAATGATTGAAGTTGTGTATTGCATATTGTCATTAGCAGACAGGCAGGCAGACACATAGGTGTCAATACAACAGACATTGAGTTTTGTCTGTGACAGAGGCTGCTTATCACAATCAACATGTTTTTCTATGTTTCCATAGACATGTATTAAAACATTTCAGTTTTCAAGCTGAGCAATTTTAAAGAAAGAAATTAGTATTTCTAATGCTACACTCTCTGGTAAACTTGGTTTGCAAATCTGCCAACCCTCCAAAAGCAAGATGTGAAAACATATAAGAAAAAGTATGGGACCAGTGTATTTTTATTACTGCAGATCAAAGATGCTTGTAATCACAAGAAACGTCTTTTGTTCTCCAACTTCGACCCCAGCGATAATCCTTGCACGCATCACTTGCTGTGTTTTTACGAGTCGCCTTCCCGGTTCAAGCCGCGCGAACCTAAACACTGCGCATGCGCTATGGGCGCAGCGCAGCACAGCTGTTGAAATCACTTTTCACCCCAGCGCTGGGGTGAAATTAATGAATCGTTTGAACTCCGATTTCGCGCGGTTTTTTTCATCGCTTTATTTTTCAACTTTAAACGTTGAATTTGCATTTTTGATCATTTGTTACTGTAAGTCCATACCGAAAGGTATCAGAATCTGCAAAGTTGTGTTTTGCGTTGCATGTGACCTTTAATGAACGATTTGCGAAAAACTATTCGCCAGAAAGGCCGTGGGATGTAAACACGTGGTGTTCTACTTTTGCATGACACCGCCCCGGTTCACAAGTCGAGAACTGCACAGGCTGCCATGCGTGAATGTGGATTCGAACAGTTAGTTAAATCACCCACCCTACAGCCATGATCTAGCCCCCAGTGACTATTTCCTGTTCCGGCACATGAAATCTGCCCTACGTGAAAGAAGCATCGGTGATAAATGTGTACAGTGGATGTCAAGTTGAAAGTATGGTATATGTGGCAGGTGCGTGATTTGACCATGGGATATGAACATACAATACAGATAAACGTACTGCACCTTTGTTCTATTAGCTTAAGAAATACTGGTCCCGGATTATGTCCGATGTTCGTTGTCAGTTTGACCCGTCGCGGTTTTCAGGTAGTGGAACGCGGTCACTAGACTGTGATAGTTCCACTTTTCAATAACATATACTGTCATAAATTATTTGTTAACTTTGCCCGTTTCTTCCATGTTAATATGTATATAAATATTGAAAGTATTCTTAAAAATCGTACTGATGAGATTTTGTTAAAGGTCACATGCAACGTAAAACACAACTTTGCAGATTCTGATACCTTTCGGTATGGACTTACCGAAACAAATCATCAAAAATGCAAATTCAACTTATAAAGTGGATAAATAACGCGATGAAAAAAACCGCGCGAAATCGGAGTTCAAACGATTCACTAATTTTCCCCCGACTTTTCGGGGGAAAACTGGTTTCAACAGCTGGGCTGCGCTCATAGCACGTACGCAGTGAAATAGGTTCGCGCAACTTGGAAGCGGGCTGTCCGGTGAATACTCGGTGAAGGCTTTGGTGTGAGCTATTTTCCTAATGTTTTGTTGATATCTCACGGGCGCGAGCTTTTTATATGTTATGACAGTAAATTCACATTAATCATTCCAAATTCATACTTGTACAGACATGGTTTTGTATGAAAATCAGGGGTTTTTTTTAAAATGAGCAATTATCATCATAAAATCAACATGCATTCCAATCATTTTGTCGTTTTTATGAGTCAAAGGATCACACGGGTCAGAAAAATTCATGTTTTTCAATCGTGGTCACCACGAGAAGTTTTATGTACGTGTCGAAAACCTACCATCGCAAAAATACAAGGGGTGCTTAAGTAAGTTATTTATGTATAGATCCATGTACCTCTTGTGAATCCTCTTGTGTAGACGCTGATGGATATCCTCTACGAGCACTCCCCAACATGGCTTCCATCAAACAATGTGCAGACTTTATCCTTACTGAATGTTTCAGCTTAGTAGGTCTCACAGTCCCCAACCACATTATTTTCCCTTACGCTCTGCCCTTTCTGAAATGTTACAGATTTAAATGAAGCAAGTCTAGATTTCTTCAGATTCAGAATCTCCCATTGGTGCCCCTTTTCAACTTAAAAGAAGGTATTTGTTTCTATCAGAATGATATATGTTCAGAGACTAGGCGCCAGTCTAGATCCAGGTGGCGGTAGAAATAACGTGTACTCTGGAAGTCCGAGCTAACTATCCCACCCATAAACAAACGTAACCTCATTCCATCTGAACAAACCTCATTCCGTCTGTAAATAGAATCACGAGATGGTGGGAAAAGCGGGAACAGTGTTAAAATGTAGATTTTGTGTCGTCTGCTTCCTTGCTATCCACAACTCAACTCACCCATGTCCAAGGTCTCGTCACTATGGCTGGAATAATGCCGATGTGACGTAAAGCCCAACTCAACTCCTTGCTATCCAGGTTTAAAAGTGCAAGGTCATACCCTCACTACGGGCATACACTCGAGACTACACTCATGTGTTATCGGGGCTAAAACTGAATCATGCAGGAGATGGCTACATGATGGTGATGTATTTGGTAATTGTATCATTGTTGTGTTTTAGGGGCGGTGGGGTAGCCTAGTGGTTAGAGCGTTCGCTCGTCATGCCGAAGACCCAGGTTCGATTCCCCACATGGGTACAATGTGTGAAGCCCATTTCTGGTGTCCCCGTCGTGATATTGCTGGAATATTGCTAAAAGTGGCGTACATGTACGTAAAACTAAACTCACTCATTGTTGTGTTTTGGGCCTTAATTGTGCAGAGTGCAATTAAACGCCTCATAAATATTTTGAAATTTTTGTCCATACCTGGGCCCCGTTTCACAAATCGTAGCGTTAAGGTGATCGTAACTCCCATACTTTAACATAGACTTACGACAGTTGTGGTACATAGCGCTATACGATCGCTTTGTGAAACGGGCCCCAGCTGAAATTGGGGTGAGTGGTTGAAGCGTCAGCTCGTCACACATTCGGCCCAGGTTCTATTCCAACATGGGTAATGTGTGAAGCCCAATTCTGGTATCCCTAGCAGGGATATTGCAGTACTATTGCTATATATAAGCTGTGTAGTGCTCACTCACACTGGGTGAGCGAGTGAGTGAGTGTGTGTTTAGTTTTACACCGCTTTTAGCAATATTCCAGCAATATCACGGCGGGGGGACACCAGAAATGGGCTTTACACATTGTACCCATGTGGAGAATCGAACACGGGTGTTCGCCCTGACGACCGAACGCTTTCACCACTAGGCTATACACCCACCCGCTGGATGAATTAATATTAAACACTTCTTTAAACCCCATTTCTCATCACCACAACTCGTGCAAACATACCCAGCTTATAGCACGCATATGGTACTGAACGATCAAGGGTTATAATCGACGTGATCTGGGAATGAAACCCACGATCATCGGATCCAACCACGGCTACAAGGGACATAATTCAGCAGCACATGGTATCTTGTAAATCACGCTATTCATATCTTGGGCGAGACACAGGGTAAGTGTGTCATTATTTATTTATACTACCAGGATGCACTGGGGACGATGGCCTACCCCGACATAAACATAAATAAAGGATCAAAGCCGTTGTTGATGACAGCTCAGGATCATTATAGCCATTTGTATATCTAGTTTGTTCCTGGCACTCTCATTCTAACAAGCCCCATGCATGGGGATCCAGGTTAGAATTGGTCTTCAGCAGTCCATGCTTCCTTTACGAGTCAACTAATGGATGATCTGGCTCGCTGACTATAGTCCGTTTGGCTCAAAAGCGGACCGATGAATTGCAATCTAACTCGAAAACTAATAAACATAACATACTCAATGAAACGCTGATCATAATCAAAACATCATACCAACTCTGTGAGGATTTTGCAGAATTTTTGTCCTAAAAATTATAAAGTTGTTTAACAATCTATCATTAAAATATTGACACAATTCACTGTTTGTTACAAGGGAGGAGTGCAGAGACAGGGACAGCCAGGTGTTCGAGAAGCACGTTCACAGACAAAGTTATTTATTCATTAACCTGTGCTGTGCCGTCTCCATCCGTATAGATGCGTCATTGTATCCCACTTCCGTAGATCGATGCTCATAGTAACAATAATAATAACAATGACAATGAGTATCTATAAAGCGTTGTATCCATCCACAAGGTGCATGGTCAAAGCGCATAAATTGTGAGAAACGTTAAACGTAATGAAATAAGGTATGAAATAAGACCTATGAATACAGGCGCGTAGCAAGCCATTTTTTTCGTGTAAGCCCGATAGGTTGCAAAGCTTTATATGTACCTAGTATTGAGGGCTTGCCTAACTATAATAGCAAAAATCATTTGTAAGCCCGGGCATCTTTTATAATGGTAGCTACGCCCCTGGAATAATAGCCTGAAATAAGGCCTATGAATAGTAGCAGGAGATCATGTCTATCAATTAACGTCTATGAATAATAGGATGAAATAAAGTCTATGAATAATAGCCTGAAAATAGGTGCGTCTTGGGTTTTGACTTGAAAACAGTTAATGACTATGAAAGTTTGATTTCCAGAGGAAGTTTTTCCATTGTTGAGGAGCTGCGTGACTAAAGGATTTTCGTCCACAGCTGGTCAGATTATACTTTGGTATGTTCAGAAGATTCATATTTTGAGATCGAAGAGTCTTGATAGGGATATAGTCTACTAATATATTAGAGAGATATCATGGTGCCATGTCATTTGGCATTTGTGCACCATACATAGAAACCACATGACTGTCTGGTCAATTAGTTACAGACCGCCGCCACAAGCTGGAATATTACGTGAGGCGTTAAACGTGAAATAAAAACAGACTGACTGACTGAGTTTTAGTTTTACGCCGCTTTTAGCAATATTCCAGCAACATCACGGCGGGGGACACCAGAAATGGGCTTCACACATTGTACCAATGTGGGGATTCGAACCCGGGTCTTCGGCGTGACCAGCCAACTCTTTAACCACTAGGCTACCCCACCGCAACCATAGCAATCCTACTGTGGCACAAATCTTACTCGTGAACACAATGATTGGTAATGAGGTATATTGTGGAAAATGAATCTGTTTCAGTAATTACATAAACTAAACACAAAACACCACAAATATACTGCTTGGATACCTTTTATTGGTTAATTAGCTATTTGAAAGCTTCAGGTTCCATCACATCCTCTAAGCCATATATAGACAGGATCCAAGTCTGGCACTTGACGGCCGCAGACACAAACACTCGGCCGAGATGAGCGTGTTCGGAGATTACGTCTCGTGTAGAGCTGCTGGTATATATCAAGTACGATCGCCTGTAAACATTCCCTGCAAAGTAGGAATTTCCGAGTATACATCTCACATACCTTCACGTATCTGTACATACACTGATGTACATGTAATTTGGGGAACATTGTTTTGGGGCTGAAGATTTGAAACTCCACACACCGTTCGTTTAAAAGCTCCCACCGTCGTCGCTCAACACGCTTTGGAATATTTCTTCCATCTTTTGAACTCGCATCTGAGTGTTTTCCGACTCACGTTCAAAATATTTGAAATTTGAATGAGTGAGTTTGATTTTATGCCTTTAGCAGTATTCCAGCGTTATCACGACGGGGGACACGAGAAATGGGCTTCACACATTGTACCCGTGTTGGGAATCGAACCCAGGTGGTTTTCAGCGTGACGACCGAACACTGTGAGCACTAGGCTACCCCAACTGCCTCTGTTGAGACTGAGAGATGGAGCACTACTCCAAGATATGATTACCTATCTAAGTTACATAACTCACGAGATACCAGACGAATTTCACTTCTTATTTCGTTGTGGGCTTTTAGACAATAAAAATGAACAAGCATGTTTCCAAACATCTCGAAGCCAAACCGCCGTTTATGTTCTCCTAACTGTAATCATTTAAAGCAAATTAGCAGGTGCAGTTGTCAATACTGAATTAGGTAAGTAGTCATATATATACAGAATGAAATCAACTAATTGTATGTATCATTTCAAACAGCGTTGTTTAGAAGCTCAAGGCACCTATACAAAAATACTTCGAGTAATACGATGTTCGAAACAACCGTGAAATGATAACTAAATAAGGAGTACGCAGGGACCAAGCGTTAATTTCGAGACAACCGTACGTCCGACACTATATTGTTTCTTTTACTTCGAGACAACCGTACGTCAGACACTACATTGTTTCTTTTACTTCGAGACAACCGTACGTTCGACACTACATTGTTTCTTTTACTTCGAGACAACCGTGCGTCCGACACTACATTGTTTCTTTACTTCGAGACAACCGTACGTTCGACACTACATTGTTTCTTTTTCTTCGAGACAACCGTGCGTCCGACACTACATTGTTTCTTTACTTCGAGACAACCGTGCGTCTGACACTACATTGTTTCTTTTACTTCGAGACAACCGTACGTTCGACACCACGATGTTTGTAGTTACACACAGATGTATACCCCCCACCGTCTTCATTCATTGATGGTGTTAAATATCATGTACTGTATATTATCCGGGTTAGAGCTGGTCTTCAGTAACCCATGCTTGTCGTAAGAGACGATTAACGGGATTGGGTGGTCAGGCTTGTTGACTTGTTTGACACATGTCATCGTATCCCAGTTGCGTAGATCGATGCTCATGCTGTTGATCACTGGATTGTCCTGTCCAGACTCGAGTATTTACAGACCGCCGCCATATAGCTGGAATATTGCTGAGTGCGGCGTAAAAGTTTTGAAGCTCATGTACTGTATCCGTGAACATCAAGGTTACAATTTGTCTTCAGCAACCCATACATGGTTTAAGCATATTTTTATTTCGCCAAAGCAGAAACCTGGACAGGCGAACAAGCCTAGGGGCTTATATAAACGTCGCTCCAGTAAATTGTTCAAATAGCTGGATACATAAATGAAATAATTTGACAACAAAAGAATAATACAATAACAGATATATGATTGAGTAACGAATATGTTCGTTGTGGTGTTGGTTATGCCTAGCAACGAAATGAGCTGCCGCAGAAAATCACGTTATATAAAGTTTGTCTTACACTGAATATATATGTTGAGGTGGTAATCACTGGAAGCGGTAACTTTTAGAAATGAACTGGTGTAATGAGTTAAGAATGCCACTATTAGTTGAGTTATTCAATGCGCCGTTACCGTATAGAGTAGTTTTAACATCGTATCCTTGAATATGAAAATACACAGTTGTTTATCATAACGTCTTCGTTATAATAACCACATGAACACCTGGGTGTTTCCGATATATGTCGATTATATCTGTCTGCGTTTAGATCACTACAGCGGAGCTTGAGGCGACAATAAATGATTTGACAAAATCTAGTCCCAAAATTCAAATCAAAGTAATTGTGACCCATACTTGTCACGGCGACTCACGGGATGAAGAAAAAAATCTAAGGAATCTGAAGAATCTGAAAGCTGTTTGTTGATATTTGCAGTTGACTTCCAGGGCTACACAGTACACTAGCCGAGTACATTTAGAGTTTTAATTGAAACGGGAACCTAGTCTGTCTCACAGTCCCTGAACCCAAATTTTTTTCCCCTTTTCTGCAAAGCTAAAGCCCTAAATGAATCAGGCCTAGGTTTCCCCAGGTACAGCTTCTAAGTCTCCCCTCTCGCTGGGGATCCTTTACAATTTTTAAGAAATTGTTTGTTTCTATCAAAGTTATCTATATTCAGAGACTAAGCGGTAGTCTACAATGTCACTTGTGGATAATATATAGTCTTTCTTTATTAAGCGCTACAACATCACATTAAGGGCTGGGCGGAAAGGAAAACGATATGGTTGAGGGACTGTGAGACAAACTAGCCGTCTTTTGTTATGGGATATGTGTTATCTTTTTGAAAAAGTCTTATTGGCTAGACTAGAAATCTGGGTACAAGAATACATACCCTCATTTCCAGACAAGCTCCAATTTGGGTTTAGAAAGGAACATGGAGCAACCACTTCAGTCTTTACTCTAAACGAAAGCTTATCATATTATCTAAGCAGAGGTTCTCCAGTTTATACAGCCTTTATGGACAATGAGAAGGCGTTTGATCGCATATGGCATAATGGACTCTTTTTAAAGCTATATTAAATGGGTATAAAGGGCAAAATGTGGCAGCTCCTATATCAAAGTTATACATCAAGCTCTGCTTTTGTGCAATATTGTGGTCTGAGATCAAATGAATATGTTATCAAGCAAGGTGTTGGGCAAGGTAGAGTCTTGTCTTCCTGGTTTTTCCTTGTTTTTATTAATGATTTGATATGTGAACTTAGAGATTTGAACAATGGCATTTGTGTAAGTGGCATTAATATCCCATGTATTCTATTGGCTGACGACACAACACTTGCTTCCACCTCTCCAAAAGGTCTCCAATCATCACTTGATACTATTTATAGCTATGCTTGTAAGTGGCGTCTAACGTATAAGGGTTCTAAAAGCACTTGTGTCATTATCTGCAAATATAAGAAACGTCTGGGTAATTATTCTTTCAAATTTGGTGACTCAGAAATACCAATAAGTGATTGTGTTAAGTATGGAGGCATTTTACTTTCGTCTGATCTATCCCCAAAATCTAGAGTATATTCATACTGCCAGAAAGCACGACAATCTGTAAATTCTCTAAAAAGTCTTGGTTTAAACGGTAAAGATCTCCACCCTACTTCTTCTGTTAAAATATGGAAAAGAATGATACTTCCAACGAGCTTTTACGGTTGTGAACTTTTACCCATTCTTCGAGGTAAAGATAATGACTTGGTAGAAAGTACACAGAGATATTTTGCCAGATGCATTCAGGGTTTCGGTAAGCGCTTTTCCTCTGCTTCAGTGCTAGGTAACCTTGGATTGTGGAGCATGGATGGTTATATAGATAAATGTAGACTATTATTTCTCGGCAAGCTGTGCAACAGCAAGTGTAATTCTTCATTTAAGGATATTATCTGTGTACATTTAGCCACCTTTCAAAACAGAACAGCTGTCTTACACAGCATATGTGACACACTTATTCAAACCAGTTTAAAATACAATCTCTTCAATTATCTTAGTGACTATCTCGATTTTGGAAGGTTTCCATGTAAATCGTCATGGCGAAGAATAACTATTAATTGCATAAATAAATCTGAAACTGAACGATGGATTTCTCACGTGTGTGTAAGGCACGATATGAATAGATATCGCTTGACCCACAATTTCTTTGGTGTACATAGATTGTATTGTTTGATGTATTTTTACCCACAGTTTAAAGATATATTACAGTTTTGTGTACAAATCAGCTCAAGGGGAAAATTCTCAAAACATTGTGAACTCTGCAAAATATATTGTAATGATTATGACTGCCATATAATTTTACACTGTGAACACTATATGTACAACAGAAATAATTTCTTTTCAAAACTTATAGATCTCTTTCATGTGGATGTTTATGTACAAATAGAATTATTATCTGAAGATGAAATGTTATCACTATTTTCTGGGGGTGAACTACTAGTTACTAACGATATTGATGAAATGTCATGGAGATGTATGATTGTCCTCTTCTGTAAATACCTATATTCCTTGCTTCCTTCACTAAACTGTGCATTCTAGACCTTTCATCCTTTCTTTGTACATATATATGACTATATGAATGTGTTGTGAATATATTGCTGTGATTATGTTGCTGTAAATATTTCATGTACATGTTTATAATGATCTTCGGAATATAATCTGGAGGAAATAAAGAGATTCATTCATTCATTCATTCATATCTTGCCTGAACAGAGCTGAGAACATCAACAAATCTCCACTTCCCGCCCTCCTATTGAAATGAATAAACATTTAACATGCATAGTTTACATTATCACGGGAAGTACGATGTGTTGGTTTCAGAAAGACGCTCTCGCTGCCTCCAGTTAAACTGTAACATCTTTTGTCTGTATCCTGTCACTCTGAACACGATCTGCCATTGAGAACTTCGGTTACGGACATGGGCTAGGTTTGCCGAGTTTACCACAGGGGTTCGAATCACTGTTTGGACAATAATTTAAAAACAAAACAAATTGCAATCATATGATGTTATGATTAACATATTTTTCAAATTTGAACACAATAGGTGAAAAAACCCCGAAGATTTTAGAAAATTCTACCGCTAAACTCATTACATGACATACACTGGACAATAATTTAAAAAATAAAAATCTAGATTTATTCACCGATTTCGTTCAAATTTGAAATGTATGTTAATCATAACGTCAGTGTATGAAATAAGCCAAAAACCCAGCCAGACATCTGGGCTGGTAACTTAAAAAACTGACCAGCCCAGAAAAGATTTGACCAATCAGTGCCAGTGGGCATGTTGTCGGAATATTGTTTTTTCACCCGTCTATATCGGCCTGGCTAGCTCTAAAATTAGACCCTCCGGCAGAAATAAGGCCCGTCTCGGGCGGTCGGACGGGCCTTATTTCATACACTGATAACATATGAAAACAATATATGATTGCAAAAGTCTAGATATTTATTTTTAATTTGGTTTGGTCAAAACAGTGAAACAGTGGATTTGACCCTGTTAGGTCCAAACATTCTTCTTTCTGAGCGACTGAAATACAAAACGTCAAGGAGGATTTAATTTGTTCTATAACAAAGATTCTTTAAACGGACATTTGTTAATCCTATCAAGTCCATTGGGTACGGTATCGGCCGGATAATCGGGGTTCAACCCTATTACGTCATGCTCAGCATTCGAACGTATAGTCTGTCCAAAAATCTTAACCATCAGTAAACAAAATTACGTAAACATATTTCTTTCACTGTTAAATATTTACACGATCACCGGTTGCAGGAGGGGTATGGAAGCAAAATAACACCCGGTTTGGACACAGGATGTAAATATTGGCAGACAGTACACCAGCTTCTGGTGCGGTAAAAAACTGGTCATTTGTGTCGTTTACGCAAATCGGGTATGTTTATGAAACAGGCTATAGTCTATTCAAAACACGTGAAGGTTGAAGAGATAAATCGTTTGCCTATTCAACTGCGATTACTGTTCAAAGCACAAAGAGCCGGTTACCTTAAATGGGAATACAGACTGATCCGCTCTGATTAATAAGCCCAACATTTCTCATGGTACAGAAGTATACCTTAGATTTGTCTAACAGAGGGCTGAACACCTCGGCTGACAACTTTATGTGAGTTGATATTGGGATCCGTGCATGGAGTTTTATACAAGAACAACATTCATTGTCGCTTTTGACAGAGGATATACCAACGGGCGCAGCGATTAAGGTGGTGAACAATGTAAGTTTGTATATAATGTGACAAAATATTATCGGTATCCTTATCGACAGAAACATCAAAATAGTTCAGATTGTAAACTTCCACCATCAATGAATATATTTTTACAGAGCCTTAAAGCCTGGAAGAAGACGTCAATACGAATTCCTCTCGATCCTTAAAGCGGGTCTTCCGTCTGATATTTTGCTTGGTTAAGGACTGCATGGCCAGTTAATATAGGGGCTGCAGTAAGACTGTTTGTTGCGTGTTTGGTTACTTTACACTCAGCAATTTTCCAGCTATATGACGGGGTCTGTATATATTCGAATTTAGATAACAGTAAACTGTTATATATATAGTTTGGTAGTCTGTCATACAAACTCTTATAAAAAACAATATCCAGGACGCCCATTCAAGTCTAGAATGTTTTGCAAGTCTAGATTACCACAATGAAAGAAAGTCTCTGGGCTCCTTTTTAATATATTTTATTGTTATAATTTAGGTACCGTTTTTCTGTAAATTATGTTCATTTCAGAGACTCGTTGTTAGTCTAACACAGTGGCTGCAATTAACAATCCGAACGAAAACAGGAAAATCTTTGGAAAGTGATATTTTAGCCATATCCGGTATCGTAGTCTCAAACCCGGGGTTAGAATTGATCTTCAGTAACCCATGCTTGTCGTAAGAGGCGACTAACGAGATCGGGTGGTCAGGCTCGCTGACTTGGTTGACGCATGTCATCGTATCTCAAATGTGTTCATCGATGCTCATACTGTCGATCACTGGATTGTCTGGTCCAGACTCGATTATTTCCATACCGCCGCCAAAAACTGGAATATTGTTGAGTGCGGCGTAAAACTAAACTTAGGCACTCACTCGTATAGTCTCACACTGTATAACAGCATCAGCCGGCCTCGTTTATTATACTTATACCTTCATGTTTCAAGGTATATTTCCACCTTGGAGGACTATCTAACTGCCTCGCCAGTTTGAGTAACAGATACACCTGTAAGTAAGGCAACTTGCCAGTGCAGTCGCCAAAAGAAAAATATCCGGTTTAAATGACTTTTCCAACGTTTATACACATATCAACAAGTGTAGTCACCGATCAATAATTCACACATACGATCAGCGTACAATTGCCAGTGGCGTTTCACACGTTTATACACATGCACTCAGAAGCTATCATATAATTCGCATTCCAGCTGATAATGACTTCGCGGAAGCGGAACGTGACCTATTTACAACGTCCAATATTCCAGTTCTTCAGTACTGATAGGAGTGTCTATGATACCGCGTGCCTTGAGCGGTGTCTGGTTGCCCTGTCATACCCAACAATGGCTTTATCCAACCGAAATCAATACCGGTTCGCTTGAGCGCGTCAGGGTTAAAAAGGGTAATTTGCGACCAGCCTGTTTTCCTCTCTCTCATGTTTGAGAGTGCAGCTTTTAACTTAGCAGCTCCAGTTAATTCTTATATTATTTTTCGCGTATCATGACAAATAAAACACGTGATGTTTTTTAAACTGTATTATTTGCCGCTATTCCATTGAAACGTTTCCAGACTTTTTAAGACCTGTGAGTGAGTATGGTTTTACGCGGCATTTAGCAATATTCCAGCAACAACACGGCGGGCGACACTAGAAAATGGGCTTCACACATTGTACCCATGTGGGGGATTGGATCGGATCTTCGGCGCGACAAGAAAAAGCTTTAACCACTACCCCACCGCCTCATTAAGACTTGTATGAAAACATTACCTTGCTAATGATATACACAGTGTATAACGAACGAAAGGGGCAGTTAATTTTATTTCGTTGTACGCATTTCGATTAAAATATGAAACAAGTGAACATGACAATAAACCAATACCGTTCGTTATATCCGTCTGTTCGAATTCTTTACTTTATATTGGTCTTCAGCAACCCATGCTTGTCGCAGAAGGCGACCGAGGGGTCGGGTGGTCAGGCTCACTGACCTGGTTGACACATGTCACCGTATCTCAATTGCGAAGATCGATGCTCAAGATGTTGATCACTGCATTGTCTGGTCCACACTTGATTATTAACAGACCGCCGCCTTATAGCGAGAATATCAATGAGCGCGGCGATAAACAACAAACAAATATTTAGCATACAACAGAAATAACTGTCAGGGTAACTGTAGTGATGCTTAACGCAAACAGACAGATTATGAACAGGCAGAAGTCGTGTGTACCATGTCAGTCTGTCTTGTCCAATAACGGGAACAATATATATCTGCCTTGTACCCGGACGTATATAGTGATAGCGGGATGCTATGTTACATAAGATAATAAGAAAAGAATCCACCTTCTTAAAACAACCACACTTTGTCTTTTAATAATTTCTATATGATATGAAGCTATTCTTCAAAGGCATTTAGAAGTTGGTGTAGTAATACAAGACAAATCTTATGGATAACAACTTCTTGATTTATTTTAAACAACGTTTCTGGGCCAGTTCTTGCCCCTGACCACCTGACGAAGGGGCAAGAACTAGCCCAGAAACGTTGTTTAAAATAAATCAAGAAGTTGTTATCCATAAGATTTGTCTTGTATGATATGAAGCTAGACTGAGAACAAACTCATGTATAAACACGATTATCTATTTGAGTAAATTCAAGTATGTAAATGTCATAAATTTAATTAGTGTTACATTTGTCAGTCATTAAGACACTGAAACCAATATATCTATATAACCAATATAAACATATATGTATAACCAATATAAACACGATTATCTATTTGAGTAAATTCAAGTATTTAAATGTGATAAATTAATTAGTGTTACATTTGTCAGTCATTAAGACACTGAAACCAATATATCTATCCCATTACAGTTTGTAATAGTTGGGAAGTTTGCAATCTGAAAATGAAGAGAGTATCTCGACAAACTTTTATACTATTTATCAATTTTTTCTGAGTGTATATTTTTTTCATTCCCGCAATTACTAGTATATTCTAATTGCCATATATACTGATTTTATAATTAAATAAGTGTTATTCAGAAACTAGACTAGGGCGCACCCGTTTGAACTCACGAATTCGTCACGTGCCGTTCAGTTGAAATTTCGTCATGATTAAAAGCAAACTGAAAAATCCAGAAGTCCTTTGTGAAGTACATTCATGCAGGGAGACTGTAAGATTATCCCTGATTCATGTAACCAACACAAGTGTTTTGCTGGTTGAAGCGCGCGCCTTTTATGGTTGTTATCATATTTTGTTTGATCCAGGCAACACAGGTACTATAGTGTGGCTAAATCCAACCAGATTGGTCACGTGTGTTGACAATACAATCGGTAGGTATTTGACTATTTTGAAACAAACTATAGATCCAAGGCGCTCGCGATGGTGTGCATGTGACGTCACTGATCTAAGTAATGGTGAAATGTGCTCTTCGAGATCTGGGATATACCCTATTGATAAATTGAGTTGATTCAACAGTTTCAACTCGTACGCTGTGGTAAGGTAAGCCATAGACAAGTTCTACAACGTCTCTTGAAAGTTTATCCGGCTGACAATAACATTGCAATTGTTTTCCTCCAAGAATTTCGCACCTGTGGGTTTAGACTCATCATCTCATGGCAGCTTATATCACGTCGTTGATTACTTGATCGGTTTCTGTCTGATAGTGTCGTTTGTCGTGTTTGCCGTATGATGTATTGGTGACAGTTATCTAACGAGTTGGAGCGACATGTTTGTCGTGCTGTCGTGAATGTGTTCACACTTTCAAGATGACCGGCAAGAATATGGATACGCGCATTGATGGGTTCGCTTCGCGCTTTACAGCAGAGCTAAGGTGTCTTGAGATTATCAAACCATGTAATGAAGAAATGCCTGTGTGGTTGGGGCGGTGGTAGAGTAAGATTGTATGTAACACCGAATCATATTTTTCAATTATCATTTTATGCAACATTTTTCCTGACATCGCCACCCCTGTTGCTAGGCTAACAAATAATCGATCAGTTCTTGAGTTATCATTCGTAAAGTTCGTGAGGTCGGACGAAATATGGAAACGTACAACATTATGAATAACTTTATATTTATTGCGTTTAAGTACAATTTGTTAAGTTCAGTAAGCAAGATGTTATCAATGAAGTTGTTTCCTTATTTGGCAAGTCCGATTTTTTTCAATGTATTTTATTCATTTCAGCCATTTTAACAATTTACATAAATTCCACAGTATTTGAGACAATAAGGGTACATTCATTTGCCATAATAACCATGACAGATTTTTGTAACAATTGTTTCGGCCATTTGCTTTCAAAGTTTTGGACACTATATGTTTGGGGATATATGATTCAGAAACTTCCGTCCAGTATCAATACCCAACAGTGTCTCACAAACTGAAAAGTTTACATCAATATTACATGGTCTATATGTACTGGCTAGCGAACAGTTATCGCCAATACATCTGTATCACACCTGTGCAGTTCCGGTCAATTACTATTCCGGTATTTGTTCCTAGGGTATTTGACAACAATATAGGACAGCAAAAGAAACTTCTTCATGGTAGATAAAGTTGTGAACCCTACAACAAATTTTTAACTTAGTCGGGGGGATGTCCCGCGACCTATTAATAGCAAATTCAAGTTCACAAGTCATTAATTGTTTCATTCCATATCAGTAACTGTAAAAGAAACGCTCAAACAGTCACACAATCATTTATTCGAGGTTACTGTATATATTATTTCACGAATGGCATGATCAATTCTAAATGGCGATAATTGTTAGAGTTAGTTGTGAGAAAACATCTATTTATACTTCTGTGATTCACTTCCGCCGCCTTATATAAAAATGATCAGCGGCAGTAAATGGTCTAGACACATTGGTGAATAGCTAATTAAGTATCATAATTAATTCTGTTTCATAAATTGAACAAATGGCAGAGTAATTTTGTAAATATTGCTAAAATATGGCGATAACCGTTTGCTAGCCAGTACAGTTTCAGGTTATTCCAAAACTCATTCACAGGCAAGTCCTAGATAATGCTTAAATTTAAGCCCATACTGTTTTGATTTGAAGAAATTTAAGAACTATTTTTGATGCTCCACCATAACACAATAGCTGTGATATATGTTGGCGAACCCTCTTTCACTGTCAACTTTTTATACCACCCTATGCCCCACCCTGAATCAGTAACCTGGAATTTTCCTCTACTCTCTCCCCGTACAAACCTCCAGCCTTTAAAACCAGTTGTGCATTGAAAAGGATATGTGAAAGACTTTATAAAAGTTAAACAATACCGTAGTGATCCAAACAATGTTAGGAAGCCTGATCCACTTAGCCCACAATTGACTGGATAAGGCCCTATCGGAATTGTTGTCTTAGAGTGAAGGGCTACTTATTATGCTTGTATAGGCTTAAAGTATTGCTGAAAGGGTCGTTGTTGGCACAGGTAGTACTGGCTAGTGAACAGTTATCACCGCATAGCAGTTATCGTCAATACATCAGTATCACACGTGCACAGTTCCGGTCTATTACAATTCAGGTATTTTTTCCCACAGTATTTGACAACAATAAACGAAAAGCAAATGAAAATTCTTCACGGAAGGTAACATAAGAGAAAAATAAAGATGAAGTTATGAACCCTATATCTTTTTTGAACTAAGTCGGGGGGACGTCCCACTGTCTATATAATAGCAAATTCGAGTTTACAAGTCATTAATTGTTTCATTCCCTATCAATCTACTGTAAAAGAAACATTCAAATAGTCACACAATCAATTATTCGAGGTTACTCAATACTATGAAGATAAAGCTACTCTGTTTTTAATTTTGCGGTCCTTTATCGTTGTTTTAAGACCGCAAAATATAATTTAAAAAACGTTAGCTTGAGGTTAAACATTTAGTGGCCTTAAATCAACGATAAAGGACCGCAAAATTAAAAACAGAGTAGCTTTATTTTCATTCTAGCACGACTGATAAGCATTTTAAAACCGAACTGTTTGGCGCGCAAGAACACAAGGCGTGAAGGGGCCTTTTTCCTGGAAATCGCATGGAATCGTCCCGTTGAGGGACAGGTTGTGTTATGAACAAAATAAGACATTTTCAACAACATAAATGCTATATTTCAGGAACCTGTATGCTTGTATTTGTAACAAGTAGCATACATTAAAAAAAAAAAAAAAGTTATTACTGTGAGCAAGTTCAATTATTTGATTTTTCCCAAGCAAATTATTGATCTCCCCTACTCTATGACAATCGACTAGTGTTGGGAATTGGTTAAAATCTAATAATTGATGATTGGTCCATTACAACCGATAAATCATTGAAAATAATCGGTTAGGGTCATTTATCAAATGTTCCTGTTATTTTTGTTAATGCACAAAAAATAAAAGAAAAAACATGTAGTAGTTTTTGTTTTTTTTGCAAATTTTGCATATTTAATTGATGATTAGTATGTTAGGAACACATATTTCCTGGATTCTTTAAGATAAATTCAATCATGACTGGGAACGAGCTTGTACATGTAGTGCTTATGAAATGTAAATTTAATGACACAGACAAAACCAGCCTTGTGAAATATATTGTTAATGCAAACAAGTGTTCCAAGATTGGTCGTGTTCGATTATGAGAAAACATGTTCTGAATAGGCTTGGTCGCTTAGTCACGCGCTAACCAATCTTGATGATTTTCAATGGTATCGGACCACCACTACTACACTTCAAGCCGTGAACTCGCTAAGTTTAGTCGCCGCTAACTGTATTCACGGAAATAATTATTGATAACCCACCCTACTATGACATGACATGACATGCCACGTTTTATGTGGGATACATGGACAGTGGAAGTGGAAGGACTGGGCATTACGGCCGGGACGGAAACGGTCAGGTTAGGACGTGTGGGCCGACTTGTGTTTGTCAATGTCATGTCCGCTAGATCTAGACCTGGTTTAAATACTGCCGCTTTTGCGATGCTGACAAATTTCCAGCTACTTAGTTTGTTCACTGGGATTACTGACAAGAAATTCTTCTTCAAACCATTCGCTTTTTACTTAAAAAACATCAAAGATGCTGCCGAGGTAGAAATCGCCGATGTCCGACATGTTTGTTTACAAACAAAAGGGTCAACGAGTTCATTGTATTCATACGCGGTGAATCGGTCACTTTAATTAGCGGTCTTAAACTGCAATTTAAGTATGGTTTTGATGAGCTCTCAGCCAATCAAAATCGAGTATCACACAATGTCGTGCTAGAATGTATGATATAAATATATATATTATTTCAAGAATGACATGAGAAATTCGGAATGGTGATAACTGTTGTTACAGTTAGTTGTGAGAAAACATCTATTTATACTGCCATGATTCCCTTCAGCCACGTTATATAAAAACATGACCGGCGGCAATGAACAGGCTGGACACATCGGTTAATAGCTAATTAAGTATCATAATTAATTCATTAATTTAACAAACAACGGAGTAATTTTGTAAATACTGCTAAAATATGGCTATAACTGTTCGGTAGCTAGTACAGACGTGTAGCCCTGGTACGGTTCTGTATACAGAAACGTACCCTAGTATAAATCAGAAAACAGAAACATACCTGTACCCTAAATGGGGGGCAAGTCCATATTCCGTAACCCAAACCCAAAACTGTATGCTGTTGTTACCGTTCAACTGATTGCAAGTGGTCTTGTGTATCGCGAAATATTCGTTATTGTTTATGCTAATTTCTTATACAACGCAATCAAATGTATCTAATACAACAGTATGACAGTTTTGATCAGGAAAACGGCACAATGCAGAATGGACCTGTTCAAGGGTACGTTTCTGTATTCAGAGGTTGGTTAGGGTACATTTTTGTATATATGGTATATGTATGTAGTGCCCATGCCGACAAGTTGCGACAACGACCCTTTCAGCTAAAGTATTGGCTTATGGGTAGTTTACAGTTCTTTCATGTTGACACTTGTACCATCTGGGACCTCAGTCACAACTAGAGTGTAGTAAAATTCTGTTGGGTCCAGTAAGTTCAGCTATTAATAGCCTGTATGATAATGCGAAAAGGATATTGAGCTTAGTAGATTCAAAACATATTAGCTAAGATGGCCCGAATTTGCTTTGATGTCAACATGATTAAAGGGTAGAAGGTTGGAAAATCTGGGTTAGAATTGATCTTCGGCAACCTATGCTTGTTGTAAGAGACGACTAACAGTATTGGGTGGTCAGACTCGCTGACTTGGTTGACACATGTCATCATATCACAATTGCGTAGATGGATTCTCATGCTGTTGATCACTGGATTGTTTGGTCCAGACTCTATTATTTACAACATTGTTATTGCTGACAACAAGCCAACAACAGTAATCTTATTCCTGGAAGAGATTTCTGCATTAACCAAGGTTTCTTTCCCTGATTAACAAGAAAACTGGTTATCATGATTTATATAGCACAACAAAAGAATATGTCACCAGTTCCTGTTCTGTACTGTTTGAACTTTATAATAGAACCATAACTGTGTAGATAGAAATATTGAATGATCATTTGATCAATCTCTTCAGCACCAGCTGTGGAACAGAATTATGAAACTGAGCCACTATTCTCAACACTGAGCAGAACTCTAAAACCTTTCAATGATTCTGCACCGAACTTGGCACATAGATAGGCCTGGTGGTGAACTGTTGCCTTTGGTAGTTTTGGATTTCTGAATAAATCTGTTTTGCATTTCCATGTCAACAAGTTTCATGTCAACTGAAATTGGTGGTAGTGCTCTTTTCCAGTGCAGAACTTTAAAACTGTTCAACGTTTCTTCACCAATACTGGCACATAGATAGGTCTGGTGGTGAACTGGTGGTGAACTGGTGCCTTTGGGCAGTTTGGATTTCGTGTATTTCTAAATAAAATAATTTTTGCATTTCCATGGCAACAAGTTTGACTTTGACTGAAATTGGTGGTATTACTCCTTTCCAGAGCAGTACTTTAAAGCCTTTCAATAATTTAATTCCACTTTGTGGGTATTCAACAACCTAATGACTAAGGCTGTAATGATTCACTCGCATATTCGGTGAATCGAACCATAGCCCTTCATGAATTCAATTCGTTATTCATGGTCACCAGAACCGAATATTAATGAATATTTACGATTTTTTTAAGGGAGCATGTTTTACTTGAACCCTTATGTCCTTTTCCAAAGTGAGATTATGCAAGAATGGAACATGTACTAGCATTGCAGTAGTGCAAGTCATGTTAGTTTGGTACTGTCGATTATAACTAGTATTACATACCAAATTTGAGTGTCATGAGATCACTAATTATTGCTGTGACAAATCAAAACTGTCAACGTGGGCGTTCCATATTGTACATCAGTCACTTAAGTACAATATAAAATAATAAAAAGTAAAATATAATTATTCGTATTCGTTACCCAATATTCATGATACGTATCATATTCGCCACCTAGTGTATTCGTTGCAGCCTACTAATGACATAAAATCAACAGTACCACTCTATATCAGTATCAACATTCCTGAGGTGCATCAAACCGTGGAAGCACTCAGGCAGTCTATTGTTGATACAAGCATGCTAGTGTATGAATAGTTTACATAATATGTATATTTTCAATGTGAATCACAATGTAACATTTGACATAGTCATAACTAGTTGACATGTTCATGAAGAGTATTTTACCATTGAGGGGGATATTGCTGACTTTGTCTTCTTGTTGCGTTATATTTTTGTTGACCTTGGTCAATGGCCTTTGCAAATCGGCAAAAGTTTACGTTGATGAATAAGCAACAAGTTCAAGTACCTGACTCTCTCTTCAAAACAAGTTCGACCGCCTCCGCGTGATATTGGTGTAGTAAAAGTAAAGAGCGTCAAAACCGAGAGCTCGGAAGGTCGTTAGTTCGATCACCCGACAGCGCCATACCAAAAGACGACAAAATATGGTACTTGTTGGTCCCTGCCTGGCGCTCGGCATTAATGGGTACAACAAGGACTGGTCGGCTCGGAGTCAGTATACTGTGTCTGAGTGGGGTATTCATGCTTCACTGCGGCATGGTATCTCAGTGAGCTAGCACTATAAAACCATCTTAAGTCTAGGCTAGTACAAGCAGCCGCACATACACATACACACGCATGCACGTCGTCATATGAGCGAAATATTCTCAAGCACGTCGTTCAACCCAATTTCACCTCACCTCTCCTCAAAACAAGTTCATAAATATTCGATTCTACCGAACATGAATAATGTATTGGAATCATGAACATGATGGAGTAATACAGTTCGATTCACCAAATATTCCATAGACTCATAACATCCCTAATAACCTTTTACTAAGGGCTGGAATGAGTACACAATAAAACGAATGTGATATGTGTCATGAAAATATAGTAACGAATATGGATATATATTTCTGAATACTTTTTGATTAATATAAACAAATTAAAATAAGAAATATGTCATGTACTTTAGTTGAAACATTCATGTGATATTTTCTGTAAAGCAACAATAGCAATACTTTGCAAACACTGCCGCTTATACTATAGCCTAATGACACAGTGCACTGAAGGGCCTTGGCGAAATAACACAACTGTGTAGCTTGGATATACTGGGTTCAGTGTTGACATTTGTTACAAGACCAGTGGACTAGTGGGTCTTAAAATTTACTAGACCAAGGATGCATTTCTGTGGCATTTCTGCATCAAATATGAATTGCCACTGACAGAAATTTGGGTTGCGTCCTGTGGACACAAAATACTTGAAAACTGTGACTGCATCCAAAAAATACAGGTGCGGCCTAAGTAAATATGATGCAATAAATATTGTTGTCATTTGCCAGTTTTAATCCACATGTAATAATATCCCTGATTTGTTGTTGTAATAAGTTCAGCCAATGAAATCGTGTGTTTCTACAAATCTTTCATTTGGTAACTTTCGGTTTCAGTTTTCGTTCATGATGCAGTGTTTTCCATCATGTTATAGTAACTTATAGTCCATTTTGCGTAGCTCACTTAGATAAACATTTGTTTGAGTGACAATCAAGAAGTTGGAGGTATGGAGATGACAAGACTTTATGGATGATCAACTTCTTTATTTTGACAATGACGACGTTTTCGATATAGATATATCATATGCTTGAAAACGGCATAAGAAGCTATACTGAAACGTCGCCCTTGTCAAAATAAAGAAGTTGATCACCCATAGCGTCTTGTCACCCCTACCTATACTTGGAACAAGATTGTTTATCTAAGTGAGTGAGTGAGTTTAGTTTTACACTGCACTCAGCAATATTCCAGCTATATGGCGGCGGTCTGAAAATAATCAAATCATGACTAGACAGTCCAGTGATCAACAGCATGAGCATCGATCTGCGCAATTGGGAACGGATGACATGTGTCAACCAAGTCAGTGAGCCTGACCACCCGATCCCATTAGTTGCCTCTTACGACAAGCATAGTCGCCTTTTGTGGCAAGCATGGGTTGCTGAAGACCTATTCTACCCCGGATCTTCACGGGTCGTTAATCTAAGTGAGATACACATGGACTATGACATTGTCTAGTAAATAGCTGATCCGGTCTAGTGAAAATCATGGCAATATTCCAGCAATATCACAGTGGGGGACACAGGGCTGGAAATAACCCATTGCCCGACGTCCGAGTCCAGTGTTTTATTCTGTCGGGCAAGCAAATTTGTATATCACACTGTACCGGTGTCCAGTTGACTTTCCAATGTTAATTATGTTGTTTATTTTAAAAAATCAACAAGAAAACGGCCGGTATAGTGGAAAAATTATCAGGGCAAGTGATTTTACATGTGCCACAATACCGGAGTACACTTGCAATTTTAAAGTTATTTCCACCCCTGGGACACCAGAAATGGGCTTCACATATTGTACCCAAGTAGGGAATCAAACCCGGGTCTTCGGCATGACAAGCGAATGCTTTAACCACTACTTGATCATCCATAAAGTCTTGTCATCTCTATACCACCAACTTCTAGAATGCCACTCAAACAAATGGGTAGGGGTAGCTTAGTGGTTAAGGCGTTCACTCGTTACACTGAAGACCTGGGTTCGATTCACCACATGGGTACAATATGTGAAGCCCATTTCTGGTGTCCTCCGCCATGATTTTGCTTGAATATCGCTAGTAGCAGTGTAAAACTAAAGAGAAACTATATAGTACCGTTTATACCTATAGAGACCATGAATATTGAATTGAATTCATGAAGGTATATGGTTCGATTCACCAAATGGAGTGAGTGAATCATAACAGGACTTATAATCACGCCTAATATGTTTGTATGATTTCATTTCAGATATTTATGGTAACGTGAGACGACAGAAACAAAATGGCAGAACTGAAGTCCTACAAACCAAAGGAAGTCAATGAAAATCAAAATGGAGTTGTATCAGGTAGGTGATGGTCCATCGGAGTTATCTCTTCCTCCATTGGTTTGGTTGTGGTTTGATTGTCCCCCACCGCAACGCGGAACGGGGGACTATGCAGGGCTCCAGATACGGGCCGTATTGACGTATGTACGGCTAAAAAATATGCATGATACGGTGGGAAATAATTTAGAAAACGTAGCGGATACACACCACACCAGTGGCATACGGTCTCAGAATCATTTACAGATGTATTTATCTGAAAACTTATTATTTTATTGTTTATTGCTCCATTTACACAAAAGTAGCAATGTTGTGGTGCATATATGAAACGAAACACAAGATTACTGATACTGCATTAAATTCCATTCAGTACTCGAAATGTACTCTTAAGGTTTTCCAGTACTCCTATACTGCAAAAATAAGGAGTCTGTACTCCTGATGTTGAAAAATTATCTGGAGCCCTGGGACTATGGATTCAGCAGTGTCTGTACGCACGTCCTGATTTTTGTTAACGTGATATCTCATGAACTTTTGTACCCAAAGTCTTCAAATTGGTGACAGTCTACGTTTGGGGATTACGCAGACACTGTTCGATTTGGGTGTCCTTGATGTTAATTTCAAGGTCACCATGACACTTTAACCACTTTTCAAACTCTTGTTAACGTGATATCTTATGCACTGTTGTAGCCAATGTCTTTTCAAACTTATGTAAACGCGATATCTCATCAAACGTTGCATCTGCAGGAACACTGGGTTAAATTGTAGTGTAAGCAGGGGGGCAGGGGCTTCATATCGGGATATTCAAACGATACGTACCGCATATAGAATAACTGTCTACCAGATAGTCTTGTAGCACATTGTTTCACTTGCTCTACTACGGGACAACTTCTTGACCAGGGTTACCGTTCATCGTAGCGCTAGATACATTGGGTAGGCCACGTGGTTGGTGCTAAATATGTTGGGTAGGCTCTGATTGGCGGAGACGTCCGTCATCAGTAGGTGAACTTTGACCCATGTCAGAGTTCGTTCTAGAGCGCTGTATAAGTGACCTGGCTCTCTGGATTCAGTGTCTAGCTTTCGGTCATCCGAGCAACATCAGGTAATATCTCTGTCCCGAGGTCCTGTTTCAGGATCATTCCCTCCCCGTTTACAGAGTGGAATGTTAGGTTTTATGTAGGGGATGCTAGGTTCCTTATATAAGTGTTAGGCCGGGTTGGGGGAAAAGTAGAAGTAGGAAACGAAATAGGTATTAGCAGTGTATGAAATAAGGCCCTTCCGACCGCCCGAGACGGTCTAGATTTCTGACGGACAGTCTAAACTTACAGCTAGCCAGCCCGATGGTCTGGTAAAAAATTTAGATGTCCCATACATCTGAATAAATTCACCATATTTGGTCTGGTTAAATCCATTTTGGGCTGGTAACATTTTGAAGTTACTGGTATTAGGCTTTAGACCTTGGGTAATGTCCAGTTGGATGGGGTTGGTTTGGGGTGGCTTTTCAGAAGAAGTTTGAATATGGATTGTTAAAATGGGGAAGTTAGGTTTCTTTTAAACTAGTGTTAGGTTGGGTTGGGGGGAGAATTAGGAGTAGGAAATGAAATAGGTATTAGGCTTTAGATCTTGGGTAATGTCCAGTTAGACGGGGTTGTTCGGGAGGTTTTATTTTGAAGAGGTTTGTAGGGTTGTTTTTTTCCTCATGAAGCTGGTTTCTTAAACTTAATTATGTGAGTGAGAGAGAAGTGTAGTTTACAGACTGTTAAGTTTTTGTTGGTCTTTTGTAATAAATTATTATCAGTGTTATCTTGTGTCTGTTATTTCCCAATAGGCTTTATGCCCGATTTACGAACTGGTCACTGAGTTTTGAGTAGAGAACAGATCAACCCGAACGCACACCTGTAAAATAAAAGTACACAACGCAAAGTCCAAACAAGGTTGATCCAACATCATGTTCCTGCATACTACTTAACTTAACCCATTCAACACCGTAGGCCGGAAAACCTGCCAAGACGTCACGAGTCCCCAGACACCGTTAGGCCGGTAAACCGGCCAGGCAGTAGTGGCATCAAAATTACATATAATTTTAGGAACCTAACTAACATATGATTCTTTTATCAAATCTATCACATTTCACATTAATCACAATGTCTGAAAACACTTATTAAATTTCAAATGACCATATATTATCGACAGGATTAGAATTATAAACTATTTTTTGCAATGTTATTGGAAAAAACAATTCTCGGACACATGCTTTGGCAGCGGGTCCACAATAACATTGTCAAAGAGCAAAGTAACGATGTTTCAAGGAAATCATTAAATAAATTGAATAAACTAATGAATAAAATCAACAGCAGCATTCATAAAAGTTGTCAAACGTACTTATAAAATTACTATTTCCATCTTTTTGTGCGATCATGTAATGTAAGTCAAGTCACTGACAAGTGACATCTCGGCTCTCGCTGCCTCAATCTTCACGCTCAGACGATGTTTAATGCAAAAATATATGCATGAAGCATTTTTGTCACAGGTCATAACAGAGATGCCAACCACTCCAGTTTTGGAGGAGTTACTCCGATTTTCAAATACAAAATCCACACTCCGATTTGTCTATAAAAACTCTGATTTTTTAGAAAATACAAATATGTTTATAAATTTAGAATGTTTGAAAGAAGTTTTGTAATTTGGTCATAACCTAGCATGATACGTCCAATAAGTTCCATAATTTACGTATAGATAGCGATTTCTTGCTTAAAATGTTCAGAATAGCATTATTTTACCCAAAACTTTCGTCTAAATCTAAAAGTTTTCGTTCACGAGGACGGTATCCATTGCCATAATGTGATTTGCTGCCTTAGGTCACGTGTCTGATTTTGACCAATCACGACCCTTATAGCAGACTGGCGAAAAAGCGTCATTAGAAACCAATCTTTATCCAATAAAATCGCTTCTTACAACTGTGAAAATACTCTCGGCAAGGGTACAGTGATATTGTTGATGTTCAGAGCTTTCGAACGATACCCGACATCAAACGATTCGCCTCGCATGTTATTCATACGAAGCTTCAAAACCGGTGGGATTTTTCTGTTGTTGTGTCATGTTACCGAGCGGAAAGCCACTGATATCGGGAAATAGGCGACCACACATATTATTTAAGAAATCTTTTTATAATAATTTTCTGATTACGTAACAATGAAAATATAGAGAAAAAGGCACGGGGATGTTATGACATGTCACAAATGGAAAAAAATCGCCATAGTTTTTGCTTCTTTCGTGGTTTATCTGGACATTATAAATGTAAGCTTGCATTTTCATTACAAAAATAAATTTATTTAAGTTGTAGTTGTATTATTTGATAACATTATAAAAATAAACTTCATATTTATCAACAGTGGGATAAGATCTTTTAATTGGTGTATGAGATGTAGTAGCAATAAAGTTTTACAAGCTTATAATTTCCTTCATAAACATAGGCTTCATCTATGACCTTAGAGTCTCTGGGAACTCGGTGTCATGGCTGTAAATGCCTCTGGTTGACTGGTGTTGAAAGAGTTAAGGAAGGAAGTAAAATCAGGAATACTGAATGGAATTCATGATGGGATAATGTTCAGTTCACTGAATACAGGAGTGAATCATACAGTCATGTCATTTACCCAGGGCACCTTCCCCACAATAACTCTGTTTGGAATTTCGGGATTATTGATTACATTATTTTTGATTATTGGTTATTGATTTTCTTGTTTCATGGACACTAATTGTCCGAACGTATTTTTTCCTCATGAAAGTATTTTATGCTTTGTGTGTCCTGCGAGTTCAGTGGTAGAGCCTATCCAATGTATCACTAACCTAAGATTGTAATTTCTCCCTACTCATAAGCTTGAAATTATTTATCAACCAACCAGTTATGGTGACCTTACCTTAGGCACATGGAATGTTATAGTGCATCCAGAGGTACAGATAAGCTGCGTATCTGCGTATCTGCGTACATTACGCAAACATTTATGTGAAAACCCAATTCCTATTAAGTCTATTGCGTACAAGTACACTTGAAGTTTTGTAAATACTCAATAAATGTGATCTTACATGCGTACACACAAAAATGTCCGATCATAGCTTGCGTACCGGTGGATAGATAAAATAACTGACGTATATTGAGAGGTTCTATTTTAGGACATGAACTTGACAACTTGCAGTCTTTCTTATCGTTTCTCATGTTACAGATCAAAGGTAAATCACAAACACTAACATTTAAACTATATTATATTTATAAAATTAATGGAAAATGGCAAAATACCCAAATGAGTTTGATTGAGGTGAGTACAATTTATTTGGTTACTCAAAGGAAAATTAGGATACCCAATTGAGATGAACACAAGGGAGTACATAACTCAATGACCCAAAAGTTCTGGCATCATTCAGAACGTAAGGTACATTTCTCTGCGTTCATTGTGTCTATTTGTGTATACAGGTTGCGCATACTGCATGGTTTAAAACCCAGTGTCTGATATCAATGTCTTGAAAACAAACTAGAATGGCACATTCTGAAAGTAGAAAATAATGTTGTGCATTTGAGTTGTCATTATCCACAGAGCTACAGATAACTTTTTGGGTCATTGAGTTATGTACTCGCTTGTGTTCATCTCAATTGGGTATCCTAGTTTTCCTTTCAATAACCAAATAAATTGTACCTCACTCAAACTCAGTTGGGTATTTTGCCATTTTCCATTAATTTTAAAAACATAAAGTTTAAATGTTAAAGTACTGTCGGAAATAGAAAAATACTGTTTTAAGGCTATTACACTGTAGCTCTAAAATTTACACAATTGCAAATAGCATATGTCGAAAAACCCACATCGGCCTAACTGGGCGTTCAGTGGGATGCGAAATAGGATATTCAGAAAAGCATGTATACTCGTAAAATCGGACAAAACTTAGAAAAAAATATGAATAGCTGCTGAAAACAATAGATCAGACTATACATGGCAATTAGGTCGCTCAGCCAGGTAGGACTACGGACCATCGACTCACCTGGCATGAAATGCATGTGCTGCCTACATCTTCTCAAAGATATTTGATGCCTTTTCTTGGGTGTTGAATATGTTGCATCTATTGATTAACATCTTACGTGTATTTCTTTCATAAAGTTTATGTTCTGATATGTAAAAGAGTATGATACCTGTAGAAAAGCATAATCAGTCATCGTCTTAAATGTCTCAAAATATATAGGTGGCATGACCACCTGAAGATCGACAGGAATGGATATTATTTGTAAATTGTTATGGCATGCCGTTTACTTCCCCAGTTTAATTCCCCTGAAGGATCATCTTATCTTATCTGATATCTCTATACCCCAGGCCGACCCGACAACCGTCCTTTGTTTGCTTTTGAGACGACCCCTCCTACCTGTTTCTTTTTATAGTGATAGTGAGACTCCATGGAAGCTACACCCTTAATAGTTTCAGTATTAAAGTTATTATTTTTTTTATGTTAGCTATCGTTTATAATGAAGCTAAGTCTAATTTCAAAATGGGTATTTAAAAAGTGTCCTTTGTAATACAATATCATCACCCTCTAATTTGCATAAAGCCATGGCCTGTTCCAAACAAGTCGATTTGGACTTAGAAAAAACCCGCATTGCTCATTTCTGCACTAATCTCTCCTGAGTAAAGTCCAATTTTTACGTTTCCTATCTCCCTACCACTGAGACTATAGTTAGGCCGAACTTGGTTTAACAAATATTTCACACTTTCAAATATTATCTCCTTAAATGGTAGATGTAAATGTGAAATAACAGTTTTTTCTATTTCTGACAGTACTTTAGTGTTTGTTATTTATATTCGATCTGTGATATGAGAAACGATAAGGTAGACTGCAAGTTGTCAAGTTCATGTCCTGAAATAGAACATCTCAATATACCTCAGTTATTTTATCTATCCAACGATACGCAAGCAAAGATTTGACATTTGTGTACGCATGTAAGATCACATTATTGAGTATTTACAAAAATTCAAGCGTACTTGTACGCAATAGACTTAATAGGAATTGAGTTTTCACATAAATATTTGCATAATTTACGCAGATACGCAGCTTATCTTTACCTGTGATCCATAGTGTTATTTAAAGAGCCAAGTCTTCTACAGTCAAACTGAAGTGACATCAAGGATTATTTGAACGATAAAAGTCAGCTTTTAGTGTTTTTATTAATGCCGACAGAAATTTGAGGTGGTGAAACAATGAAACTTAGTAGTTTTTCAAAAGAGACAGAGTGGACTAGTGGTGGTCCGATTAATTGAAATAACCGAAGATTGGTCGCAATGACCAAACGACCAAGCAATCGATCACATTTTCTCATAATCGAACACAAACAATTTTGGAACTACTGTTTTAGTGTTTGAAACACTTGACAATGGAACATATTTTAGAAACTGGCAGGGCCTGAAAACATGTTTAATTCTTAGAAAACTCACTTCACTTACTGAAAAATCATGACTGAATTTTTTTTGAAGTGAGTGAGTGAGTGAGTTTGGTTTTACGCCGCTTTTAGCAATATTCCAGCAATATCACGGCGGGGGACACCAGAAATGAGCTTCACACAATGTACCCATGTCGGTCTTTTCTTGAAGACTCAAAAAAAAAAAAAAAAAAAAAAAAAAATACTCGAGAACCACGTTATACTTATATGCATTAACAACCTGAATAGGAAAATCTGAAAAATGATGCTAGCCAATTTTTTTTGATGATTGCTCATTGGTAAAGAACCAGTCATCAATTGTAAGATTTCAGCCAATTCCCATCACTAGAGTGAATCAAGAACCAACTCATTGTTCATTTATATTGGGGCTGTCAGAGGAAGCTCAGACTCTCACTTAACGATCTATGGTGCCTGAAGATCTATTGCAGTAAACCATTGAAATTCAGTGAGATTAATTAGGACTTTACCATAATTTAAGAGATTGGTAGCAATTCTGAATCAAGGAATACTTATGAAAACTTAGTATCATATTGAAGTAGATTCTAGTTACATAATGTTAATAGACGCATATTCTGAATCTGAACATGTTGAGAAAATTTGAACAATTAGCATTGTCAACAAAGTGCATGTGTGTATTTACACTGCTCTTGACGTGTACCATCCTTATCCTGGGTATCCATGTGGTTAACCAGAACAAACGCAAGTGCCAGTCTGGTTCCTAGGCAACCATCAGCCAATCAATATTGCTGCTTTTACGCAAACCATATCACCACCCAGATTCTGTTCCCGGGTCAGTAAGTACCTGGTACGAAGACATGAGATGGTGTTTGAGTAGGTAGTGCCAAGAAAAGTTTATTGTTTCGTTGCATGTAAGACTACAAGGTAAGATTGTAAGTTTCACAATGTGTCAAGGGACATTTGTACATTACTATATATGTTTTTAATTAATAGAATGGTTGACATGCTTATGGGTGTGTCCATCATTAAAAGAGTATTATTATTATCAGGGATGAGAAATCTGTGTATGTACATGGGATTCTGTGGAATTCATTATGCAAGGTAGACCTGTGATACATGCCATTAGGAAGTCTGTGGAATTATTATGGCTTGTATCACACAGGTGACGCTTGACTTGAAGAAATCTGTGGGATTCTGTATGTCTGACATTTACAACCAATGCTTGTGACATTCACAATGTTTCTGACGTTTACAACCAATGCTTGTGAAATTTGCAATGTTTCTGACATTTACAACCTATGCTTGTGACATTTACAATGTTTCTGACATTTACAACCAATGCTTGTGAAATTTACAATGTTTCTCACATTTACAACCAATGCTTGTGACATTTACATTACTCACATTTACAACCCATGCTTGGGACATTTACAATATTTCTGACATTTACAACCAATGCTTGGGACATTTACAATGTTTCTCACATTTACAACCCATGCTTGGGACATTTACATTTCTCACATGTACAACCAATGCCTGTGACATTTAAAATGTTTCTCCCATTTACAACCAATGCATGTGTCATATACAATGTTTTTCACATTTATAACCAATGCTTGTGACATTTATGTTTTTCACATTTTCAACCAGTGCTTGTGACATTTACATTACTCACAGTTACAACCAATGCCTGTGATATTTACAACCAATGATAATGACTTTAACATCCAGTTCTTGTTTTATTTATAGTACTTCTCATATTTACAACCCTTGCTTGTGACAGTTACAACCAATGCCTGTGATATTTACAACCAATGATAGTGACTTTAAGATCCAGTTCCAATGATAGTGACTTTAAACCCTTGCATCCAGTTCTTGTTTTATTTATAGTACTTTAAGATCCTGTTTTATTTATAGTACCCATATTTTGCTTGTGACAGTTACAACCAATGCCTGTGATATTTACAACCAATGATAGTGACTTTAACATCCAGTTCTTGTTTTATTTATCCAGTTTTATTTATAGTACTTCTCATATTTACAACCCTTGCTTGTGACAGTTACAACCAATGCCTGTGATATTTACAACCAATGATAGTGACTTTAACATCCAGTTCTTGTTTTATTTATAGTACTTCTCATATTTACAACCCTTGCTTGTGACAGTTACAACCAATGCCTGTGATATTTACAACCAATGATAGTGACTTTAAGATCCAGTTCTTGTTTTATTTATAGTACTTCTCATATTTACAACCCTTGCTTGTGACAGTTACAACCAATGCCTGTGATATTTACAAGCAACTTTGTTCCTTGTTTTCAGGTAAATCAACTCCAACAAATATCAGTGAGGTGGATGTTAATGAGAAGACAGGTGAGAATGGCTTAACACCTGTCGAACAAATAACCACCGCACATACCCTTCCAGGTAATAGCTTGCTTACACCTCATTAATGCTAATGGAGTTGCAATCACACGCTGGTGCAGTAGTTGCAGTAGTTGCAGTAGATGCCTCCCAGGGGCCTTGCATGTTGCAGTGAACGTTAGGAACAGCTTTAGTTTATTAAACTAGGTCAAAATTGGATCAGACCAGATGTCATTCTGACAAGTGTGCAGATAGTGTTGGTACAAATTTCCAAACTTACGTCAAAAATAAATCGGTATATGTCAGGACTCACGTTAAATATATAGAACTTGCACTGGTGCAACCTTAACCTGCAAAATGCTTCTTCATATTTATACCAACTTGCACCAAATGCATGTAGATATTTTCTTGTTCAAAGACCACAGTAACCTGTGCGGGGACTAACAGGATAGGGTGGTCAGGCTCACTGACTTTGTTGATAACATGGTCAATCAGACTGGCAGCGATAATGATCTTTATCAGGCTGTGCAAGATTTACTGCTGACAGACAGCTACTTCAGTTCCAATTCTGTCAACCAAGTCAGCGAACCTGACCACCAAATCCTGTTAGTCGCCTCTGGGTTACTGAAGATCGGATCTTCACGGGTGGTTCCCTAAGAGGAAATCCTGATAACATGGTCAGTCAGGCTGTGCAAGATTTACTGCTGACAGCCTGCTCAGGTCTTGATTATTCACCAAAATTAAAGGCCTGATACCTGATAAGGGTGTCATATTTGACTCTGAATCTTTACGTAAGGCGTTTAATGGGTAAGGGTGTCATATTTGACTTTAAATCTTTACGTAAGACGTTTAATGGGTAAGGTGTCATATTTCATCATAATTCTGCATGTAAAGGGTCACATTTGCAGTGATGCCAACCACTCCGATTTTCAAATACAAAATCCACATTCTGAATTAAAAATCGGTTTTAAAACTCTGATTTTTTAGAAAATACAAATATGTTTATAAATTTAGAATGTTTGAAAGAATTATTTGAGTTAAGAATTATCTGGTTAAGTATGCCCAGAAATTGCATATTTCCAGGCTAAATCTAAAGATTTTCATTTGGGAGGCCCTCAGACCCCCACTGTCAAAAGGGGCCTGAGCTCTCTCTCACGCTCACCCCCAACTCCCACCTTCAGGGCTCGGGAATAGCTTTTAGCAAGGCCTGACTGCTTTCATTTGATTCAGGGTTGGCATCTCTGCATTTGATTATCATTTTGTGCGTTATGGTATATGGTCAATATTAATCAAAAGAGCAAAGCTATTTTTTATGGATTGCAAACTTGTGTGTTAAGAAATTCAGATTTCTGAAACATATTTACAAAGAGACAGGCCAACATTCCACAAAGCAATCGTAGCTCTATGGCGATTGTAACTTTCCTGTTATAACATACACTTACGAATGTCATTGCGATACAATCAATTTGTGGAGCAGCACCCTTGAACAATAAAAGAAAGTTTGTTTTTGTTTCCTTTGGGTGGATTTTAGGATTAATATCAGTCTTAATAGTGTGTGCGAGAATATAGTTTTACCTCCTCTCAGCAATATTCCAGCCATATTCCAGCAATATCACGGTGGGGGACACCGGAAATGGGCTTCACACATTGTACCCATGTGGGGAATCGAACCCGGGTCTTTGGCGTGACAGGTAAAAGTTTAAACCACTAGGCTACCCCACTGTGCCAATCTTAAAAAATATTGGCTTTGGAAGTGAGCGAAGATGTAACAGTACATCAGGGCTCCAGATAATTTTTCAACATGAGGAGTACGTACTCCTTATTTTTTCAATACAGGAGTACAGAAAAAACTTAGAGTACATTTAGAGTAATAAACTTAATAGTACATTTAGAGTAATAAATGGAATTTAATGGCGTATCAGTAGTCTTGTGTTTCGTTTCATATATGCACCACAACATTGCTAGTCTTGTGTAAACAGGTCAATAAACAATAAAACAATACTTTTTCAGATAAATATGTCTGTAAGTGATTCTAAGACCGTACACCATTGCTGTGGTACGTATCTGCTATGCGTTCTAAATTATTTCCTACCGTATTGTGCATATTTTGTATCCGTACATACGCCGATACGGCCCTTATCTGGAGCCCTGGTACATATGTTTACCTTCGCAGAATAAAAGTAGGTCTGCCTGTCTCACAAAAAAGTATATTGCCATTTTGTTCGACTTTATTGCATGTATAAATTTTAAGGCGACAAATGAACAGTAACACAACTGTTCTTATGTGATATATCATTGATCATGCTGTTGGGTGTTACTGAAGATAGTGACATGCCAATTTTATTTACAAATGAGTCATGATTCTAGAGAGCAAGGAAATTGTATCATTGCAATCACGTGGTTTTACCAGACACAAAGTATTTCCTATAATAAGAATAAATGGAAGGTAAATCCCTGTATGACAGCCGATAACTTGCTCTTCCTGTATTGGTCATGGCGTTCCTGCAACCCTTGCTGTGTAATTGAGGTCATATCTTTTTTAGGTAATACAGAACTTAGTTGAAATTCCAATATTGCCTTTAAAAAAGTTCCAACAGCATTAGGCTTTTTGTAACCGAAACGTTTGAGTTTTGCAAGTGTGACATGTATTTATGTAATGCAGGAGCAACCATGAGAAAGATGTCTGTGTTATGGTATTATTACAATATCAAGGGGACATTTATGTCTATCTCTTCTAAATGTCATTCAGGCTGGTGAGGTAGCGTAATTGTTAATGCATTAGCCCATCATGCTAAATACCTGTGTTTAGGTGACAGCGGTACAATGTGTTGCCCATTTCTGGTGTGCCCAGCTGTGATATTGCTGGAAATTAGTGGAATATTGCTAAAAGCGGCAAAAAACCCATATTTTATTAACCATGACAGCTCGGAAACCATGAATTTCCATAAAATCCCTATTTTGGAATGAAGTAATATTTTGTTCATCTTTTGGCTGTGATAAGCACATCATTATAAATCCTAAAGTTTATCAAGTAGAAAGTGATGACATGTTTTCCTTGGCTGGTTTCCTTGGTTGAAGTATTTGTTTGGGGTCATCATGACCTTGATTTCAATAGCAAAGGAAAGCTGACTCAAGGACCAGTTACGTTGCATCAGAATTTCAGATGCACAGATCTGACACTCTTAACCAGGCCTATAACACACACAATGACGAGCGGTGCCGGGGTAGCCTAGTGGTTAAAGCGTCTGCTCGTCATGCTGAAGAACCGTGTTCAATTCCTCACATGGGTACAATGTGTGAAGCCCATTTCTGGTGTCCCCCGCCATGATATTGCTGGAATATTGCTAAAAGCGGCGTAAAACCTCTCTCACTCACTCACTCACTCAGAATGATGATCAAATATGACACCCTTTACCATGACCTTTACATTCAGAATTATGATCAAATCTTACACCATTTCACTTGACTTTTACAGACAGAATTATGATCAATTATGCAGGGATTTACATGGAGTCCTGTATTTGAGGGTCCTTGGGACTC
The DNA here is from genome assembly GCF_003918875.1 of Haliotis rubra. NCBI lineage: Eukaryota > Metazoa > Mollusca > Gastropoda > Lepetellida > Haliotidae > Haliotis > Haliotis rubra. The sequence goes on from NW_025767690.1 coordinate 932,980, forward strand.
ATGCTCTTAATTTTCAGGGGTCCTGGACAACAAAATGGGGGTGCCAGACACTTAAATATTATTAATAATACTGTCATTGTATTGTGTATCATGATCATCACATTGTTACAGTAATTAAATTGCAAATAATACCATAACCCAGCTAGTAGCAAACTCAGTGATAACTTATTGTCACTTGATTTGAATTTTCACAAAAAGTATTTGGATTTTTTCTGAGTCCCTGTGGGCACGCTAATAAATTTTGTTGCGTCCATTGTCAATTTTTATGTGTATAGGACGCAGGAATTCACGTCCTGTAAATCCCTGATTATGACAACGTTAACTATTACCCTTGCATATGGAATTATGATCAAATATCACACCATATCACATGACCTTGACCCCTTTTACCATCACCTTTACATTCAAATACAGTCGAGCACTGTTGTGTCAAACTCTGATAACTCGATATCTCGGTTGTCTCGATATAACTTCTCGGTCCCGGCAAAATCCTTCATAATTTATCATTATTTAAGCTCTTTTAACTCGATACGGATGTCTTGATATCTCGATATAATTTCATGGTCCCAACAAGCAAAATTACCCTTTTAACTTCGATATTTGCAAGATACTCGATATTCACCTACCTTTCATTGGCAAGTATCCTCTGAACTGAGTTTGTTTCCACACGTTTCGGCATGAATCAGAGGGATGCATTAGTGTAAACTAATTAGGGTTAATGGAGTGGAAGGTGTCACTTGTTTGTTATTTAATTAGAATTAATTAAGAAGGAATTAATTAGGTAGTACTCACTGTTATGACTAAATGACGGATTATAGTTTCGAATCAAAACATACTGAGAATCCACTGAGGGTTTTGTGTAATCACGTGACTAGTATGTGATTGTTCTACTTTTGTTTTGTTTTCTTTCATAGTGATATGTCATGATATGCCCTTGTCGGATATCTCGAAGTCCAGATAACTCGATATTTTTTCTTGGTACCATGAATATCGAGACAACGGTGCTCGACTGTATAATATATTTACGATCAAGTATAATACCATTTCCCATGACCTCAACATACAGAATTATGATGATAGAATTTTGACTCTTTTACCCACATGTTTGCATACAGAATTTCTATCAGTTCTTTCAACTTCACCCACCACCTGTACGTACAGAATTGTAATCAGGTATCACACCCATGGCCTTTAATTTTTGTGCATTAGATAAACTTCAGTAGCAGGCTGTCAGCAGTAAATCTTGCACAACCTGATCAATATCGTTATCAGTCTGATTAATAATGTTAGCCGGATTGCCTTTTAGAGGACAGCCTTCTTTCTGTAGTTTGTACTGTCACAGCACAGGTTGAGGAAGGTCAGTCATGTACAGGGTTTTACACACACTTTGAAAAAAGAGAGTCATGGTGACCCACAGTATTTATTTTTGGGAGTCATTTTCAATATTTGGGAGTCGTGAAAATTTTAGCGTAATACTTATGTGTGTATATCAGAGTTTTGCAAAGATTTTATTGTTTTGTGTTGTATTGTCATTTATATGTTAGTTAATAAATAGTATATTTGTCACTGTTCAGTTCAGTCATGAATAACAAACTCCAGTATACTGAACACATAATCAGGCTTGTGATTTATTCACTGTAACATACAGTTATTGACATGATTTGAAAGAAATATTTAAATTAATGAAGACCTCACAAACACTATCATTGTTTGCTATCAAATCGATTTAATTGACTCTGAACTTGCGTCAAGCTTGACTCATACGGTAATATTTTTAGAGTCTTTAACAAAATTGTTGCGTCAAATACGCAGGAATCCTGCGTCATGTAAAACCCTGCATCTATATGAGAGAAATATTCATCATCATAATGTTATACCTCAGGATAGTCAGGATAGTTTCACATTCTTTTCAATGACGCTGTTTTGCACATTTAAAGTTTTGTGTCCTGGTTTTGAAAGGGTGATTTAACTGGGTCTTTTCATTTGTGAATCTGGGGTGTAAGCAGTTTTTGTTTTGGACGTTCACTGTACCACCTGCGGTGGGGTAGCCTAGTGGTTAAGGCGTTCACTCGTCACGCTGAAGACCCGGGTTCGATCCCCCACATGGGTACAATGTGTGAAGCCCATTTCTGGTGTCCCCTGTCGTGATATTGCTGGAATGTTGCTAAAAGTGGCATAAAACTAAACTCACCCACTCACTGTACCACCTTCATGTGACTTTGATTGCAAGGTTTTACCATGACTTACGAAAGTGAGAGTCCAGGGGACCCCAGTAAGTGTTTTGGATCCTTGGTGGTAATGTCCTGTAAAGTATTGAAATGGTGTACTGTATGTTCAGAGAGAGGAATGAATTGGTGATCATGTGGACAGTGATGGGTGAAACAACAGACATAAATAACTACTCTTGATACGCTGTAGGTAAGCTCTCTGAGGGTTTTCTGCGTCCATTCTCTACATTCGTGCATTTGTGAATTGTGTAAAACCTTGGAAGGCAAACTATGGATGTGATTTTCCCAGCTTGAAACAAAACCCTGTGACTGTGGGACAAAATACAATCATGGACAGTTGACTTACACAAGCGTGATGGGTTAATTTCAACATATTATGATTGTGAAACAGACTTACTTTGTGCATTTCATGGAAATCATAGTGCAAATAGTTTGCATCTCATTTCATTTGCTTAAGTAGGCAGTGTTCACGAATAGCGTCTGACCCTCTGACAAATCCGGCAGATTCGCCAACAGTCCGATAGAAATCTACAACCCACCTGCCGGGCAGTGTCTGACTGTATATATCAGAATGACTTTGACTGAAGTGGTTATATGTGACACGTCATGTGACACTTGTTTGCTGTTAATAAATCTTATGTTTGTTAATAATTTCAATGCCAATTATAAGAAATGTTAAATCTGAAATGTGTGTTTAATTTTATTCTGTGGGTCCTGTGAATATTCAATGGGTCAGACAGACATTTGAAACTTACAGGACCCAATGTCCTGTTACTTTGAAACACCATTCATGAACACTGAGTAGGGATTTGTATAGACCTGCAGAGAGGTTGGTGTGGGGGTTCATGTTGGAAGCTGATGAAAAAGATTTAAAGTACAGGACCATGATGTATGAGTGAGTGAGTTTAGTTTCACGCCGCACTCAGCAATATTCCAGCTGTATGGCGGCGGTCTGTAAATAATCAAGTCTGGACCAGACAATCCAGTAATCAACAGCATGAGCATCGATCTGCGCAATGACATGTGTCACCCAAGTCAGCGAGCCTGACCACCCGATCCCATTAGTCGCCTCTTACAACAAGCATGGGTTACCGGTACTGAAGGCTCATTCTAACCCGGACTCACGGGTCCCATAATTTATGGCTGGGAGGTGGGGATGGAGGGTGGGTGTGATAATTTTTTGTTCTGAGGAGGTAGGGGGAGGGTAATCTGTTTTGTACACATGTCCAAGGAGGGGTGTCATTGAATTTGTACATGACTTGGCATGGGGGTGAGGTGCGTGCGTGTGTGCGTGTGTGCTTGCGTGCGTGCGTGCGCGCGTGCGCGTGTGTGTCTTACTGTGTACATACACCAGTGCGGGTGAGTAGACTTAAACAAAAAGTCATAACGGTACATCAGTGTCTGATTGCTGATCCGCATGTTATAATGCTTTATGTGTACAGGCAACAAACTGGAACACAGTATTAGTCATGTATATGGTTTGAAGCAGTGTCTGGTTACAGTCTTCAAAGTCAAACATTCAGCTGTTTTAAACAATCATTTTCTTTGACTGTTACATGTCAGAATGTTTTTGGAAAAGGTTAGTGGTGTAACAATATGGCAGATGAGACTGATGATACAATGTATTAGTGCTGGTTCAATATCACTCACACAATGCAGATCAATAATGGGAACTGAATAATAATCAATAATCAATTGTTATCCTACAAAACTCATGTGGTCAATAGCGGGACACAGTCATGTTCCATTTTTTTCGATTAGTCTCACAAGATCATCAATAATCGCTGATGTAAGCAAGATGTATTGATTGGCTGATTATTGATCAGTTGCTCCAGCACTGCAATTTAGGCCCCCCCCCAAAATGTTCCAATTACACCTCTTTGAAAAATTAGCGTATGTAGGAATTTTTTTTACATGTTTTTAGCAGTAAAGTACAAAGTAATAACACGTTTATGAATGTGTAATTGTTAATTCGGTCAAGCTTGTGGCCATCATGTCAACTTTCTCTGTCAGAATGACCGATGTCCGTCGGTGCGAGGTAAAAACAATGGTATCTGAAAGCTTATTTTATTCAAAATAATCAAAATAGGGTCCGCACCAGAATTCAAGGGTCGGTCGGGTAATTGGAACCACAACATTTTTTTGGCCTTACCGATTCACAACTCCAGTGTGGCAATACGTCCAATTCATTAAATTACAAGTTACGTTCATGTAAAACATGTGCATAATTACAGAACCTGTTCAAGAAACACTTTATGCAGATTCTCTGGTATTTCCTGGTTGGCTGTAAATAGCAGAATGGTCAGTGTGCCCCCAGTGTTATATGTGTTGCTACAATATTGCTGAGTGCGGTGTAAAACTAAACTCACTCACTATACATGTTTGTGTCTCCCCTACAATATCCCATGATTCAACTGCCAAAATGGAGTGAATATGACATTTTGGGGATGCACATTGTATCACAACCTTATTATCAGTATATGTGTCGTATCAAATCTTCATTGTATCATTGCACCACTGGAAAGTATGATAGGCAGAACCAATGCTAGAAGATATGACCAGTCATGCCCGATAAAATTTGGTACAGCCGAATAAATTTGTAATTTCTCTAAAAATACTGTTCCAGTTTGAGTTTAATGTTATGTTATGTTATGTATATAGAGAATACTACACGAGGTCTCATTACATACGAATTATACGAAACGAGTGTCCTTCCTATGGTATCTGACCGGTGGCGAGGTCAGAAAAATATAGGAAGATCCACAGTTCGTATAGTCGTATAATAATGAACCGAGTAATAATATTTTATTTATTACCCGTCTTACATGCATTAAATTGACAAAATAAGCGTAGTTTTGGTATTGTTGTGGTTTCAAACCCGAAACCCGGTTTCATAAAGAGGTTCGCGGAAGAATTTTGTTCTGGCGTACACTTTTGCATGGCGTCACACTGTATTGGCGTCCTTTCGTCTGTCCCCTTGGTAACCGGCGTCCGCGATGCATGTCAGTTGTCTTAGCCTCTCGTACAGCCTCCTTCAGTAAACTACTCCGTAGCACCCGTTTCTTGGTTTGCAACTGCTTCCTTTCGGCTAACATCACTGGTGGAAACATTGCGTTTATGTTTTTCGACAGATATAGCGTCTCAGTTCGACTCACAATTAAACAGCGATACGACAACGTTCGCGATGTTTACATTCCCACAATGCATCTAAGTTGTAGAATGAATGAATTAGCGTGTTTGTTATGAATGAACAAGTAGTTCCGTCATAACGTGACCTAACTGAGAGGTCATCGGTTATCCAATCAAATCGTTAGAATCTCAGGTCAAGTCGTTACGACACAGGTCAACGCGATACAACACTCGTGTGACGTACGACATTAGTATGCAACTACCCATACGTTGACCACGTGGGTAATAAATTATATTATATTATATTATAAATATTATATTATATTATATTATATTATATTATATTATATTATATTATATTATATTATATTATATTATATTATATTATATTATATTATACTATACTATATACTTAACTATACTATACTATATACTATACTATATACTATACTATACTATACTCTATTAAATATATACTTAACTATACTATACTATACTATACACTATACTATACTATACTATACTATACTATATTATATTGTTGTCTACTGTGTATGTTTCTTTATGAATTGTGTTTGTACTTGAAATATATGAATTGTCTCCAATCAATACTGATACAGGATCCCTTGTCCGATGACAAAATGGGGTTGTGTTGCAAAAATGTTGCATTTGATGTCACTGTTGCTGTATTGTCTCAGGGATTTACCTTGAGTCCTGTATTTGAGGGTCCCTGGGACTCATATTCTTAATTTTCAGGGGTCTTGGACTACAAAATGGGTATCCCAGACACTTAAATATTATTATCAATACTATGTTGTAATATTGTTGTAATTCAGTTACTGTTATTGTATTGTGTATCATGATCATCACATTGTTACAGTAATTAAATTGCAAATTTATGATAAAAACCCCGGCTAGTAGCAGTCTCAGTGATAAGTTCATAACGTATTGTTTCTTGATCTATACATATTTAAAAAAAAAGTATTTGAACTTTTTCTGCGTCCACGTGAACGCGCTAATTAATTTCGTTGCGTCCGTTGTCAATATTTATGTGTATAGGATGCAGGAATTCGCGTCCCGTAAATCCCTGTTGTCTACAGTTTCATTTGTGGTGACAGGCTCACTGACTTGGTTGACACATGTCATCATATCCCAATTGCGTAGATCGATGCTCATGCTGTTGATCACTGAATTGTCTGGTCCAGACTTGATTATTTACAGACTGCTGCCATATAGCTGGAATATTACTGAGTGCGACGTTAAACAACCAACCAACCAACATTTGTATTGATGCAGCCTGTGAAGTTGTTTTTGACACATCTGTTAGAAGTGACTACAATAAGTTCTAGCCTGTATGGGGGCGGTGGGGTAGCCTAGTGGTTAAAGCGTTCGCTCGTCACGCCGAAGACCCGGGTTCGATTCCCCACATAGGCAAAATGTGTGAAGCCCATTTCTGGTGTCCCCCGCCGTGATATTGCTGGAATATTGAAAGCGGCGTAAAATCAAACTCACTCACTCACTCATTCACTCTAGCCTTTATGTAATCATGGTAGTTATAACTATAAACACTGGTTTCCGTACTAGTTTTCATGGTGGTTTCCATGACTTCTTTGTTTTTTGCACTTATGTTGTCACTGTGTCATGCTGTGTTTTATATAATGTCAATGTCTGAAGATGTGACTTGAATTTACTGATTACATGACCAAAAACACAATACGAGTGATTGGTTTTAAATTTTCTTCATTGAATGAAGTTATAAAAATTACCCCGAGTATCTTGCTTAGGCCTAAAAAAAAAAAAGCTTGTGGTTCCGATTTCCCGACCGACCCTAAATATTCCCGACGAGCCTAACAATTTTACTCACCACATAATAAATTAAATATATTTTCTGACACATGAGCAGGGTTTCAGATTGTCATCGGCCTTCGGTCATAGTCCGATAACATTTTCAAATGACCGACTACTTTCTTACTAATTAGGACACTCGGGCCGATCGATAATTTCAATGTTATTTTCACATATTGGACCTAATAAATTCTGAACATTATCATTTACGAATTCATCAAAAACTAACCACGAAATCTTGATCATGTTTCCATGGCGTGTATGTATTTATGCATCCATTTTATCACACTAAGCTACCAAATGTACATGTAATGGATTGCGCGATTGGCTGCTATTTTAAGCATTGGACAATCAGAAGCGGGCTTTTCCGACCCCACCAAGCATGTAACAATGTTTCAAAGGAAACCATTAAATAAATTGAATAAACTAATGAATAAAATCAACAATAGCATTCATAAAAGTTGTCAAAGCGTGCATATAAAACTACTATTTCCATCTTTTTGTCGCGATCATGCAATGCGAGTCAAGTCACTGACAAGTGACATCTCAAACTTTCGCCGCCTCAATCTTCACGCTTGGACACGATGTTTAATGCGAAAATATATGCATGAAGCATTTTTGTCACAGGTCATAACCTAGCATGATACGTCCAATAAGTTCCATAATTTACGTATACATAGCGATTTTGTACTTAATATATTCCGAATAGCATTATTTTACCCAAAACTTTTGTCTAAATATAAAGGTTTTCGTTTACGAGGACAGTATCCATGCCGTAATATGATTGGCTGCCTCATGTCACGTGTCTGATTTTGACCAATCACGACTCTTATAGCTGACTGTGGCGAAAAAGTGTCATTAGAAACCAATCTTTATCCAATAAAATCGCTTCTTACAACTGTGAAAATACTCTCAGCAAGGGTATAGTGATATTGTTGATGTTCAGAGCTTTTCGAGCGATACCCCGCCATCAAGCGATTAAGCCTCTCGCATGTTATTCATAATGAAGCTTCAAAAACGGAGGTATTTTCCGTTGTTGTGTCATGTTACCGAGCGGAAAGCCACTGATATCGGGGAAATGGCTGACCATACATATTAAAGAAATCTTTATACTATAAAGATTTCTTAAATAATATGTATGGTAAGCCTATAAAGATTTCTTAAATAATATGTATGGTAAGCCTATTTCCGATATCAGTGGCTTTAATAATTTTCTGATTACGTAAAAATGAAAATATAAAAGAAAAGGGCACGGGGATGTTATGACGTGTCACAAATGGAAAAAAATCGCCATAGTTTTTGCTTCTTTTGTGATATTTCTGGACATTATAAATGCTTGCATTTTCATTAAAAACTCAATTTATTTAAGTTGTAGTTGTATTATTTGAAAAATGTTAGAAAAATAAATTTCATATGTATCAACAGTGGGATTAGATCTTTTAATTTTGCTGTATATCTAGAATCCAAGTTGCAACATTAAATGTCATTAACAATTTAGTTATATGATGGCATTGGGATTTAAAAAATGTCAAAAAGAGCTTTAGGTCAGACACCCACTCAGGACATTTGTCCTACTGATTTTCATAGGCTTCAAAATCACTGCATGAGTAATGTACAAATATTTTGCAAAAAAAACCAAAAACCCTACCTACCTACCCTAGTTCTGAAATGTAGGAAATCGGAACCATAACATTTTTTTTTTTGGCCTTAGTTTTACATTTCCTGCTTTTAAGGAAATATGAATTTATCCCAGTGTAATAATGACTTTTTAGTAGGGTTGACTATTGATATAGATGACAGAGATTGATAAACGTTAACTTAATATCTATGGATTATCGATAAATATCAAAGTAGTAACTTTGAGGAAAAAAAGCCAAAATGTTTGACAGAAAACCTCACTTGTGGTGGTGACATGTTTCTGCTTTAATTTACTAACAAAACAGTGAACATAATTTAGAAGCTGTTCCATAAATATAGACATAAGTTGTCGGGGATTTACAGGGCGTGAATTTGACAATGGACTCAACAAAATTTATCAGAGCGTCCACAGGGACTCAGAAAAAGTCCAAATACTTTTTGTAAAAATTCCAACCAAGAGACAATAAGTTATCACTAAGTTTGCTACTAGCTGGGTTATGGTATCATTTGCAATTTAATTACTGTAACAAAGTGATGATCATGATACGCAATACAGTAACAGATTTAATAATAATATTTAAGTGTCTGGGACCCCCATTTGTTGCCCAGGACCCCTGAAAATTAAGAGTATGAGTCCAAGGGACCCTCAAGTACAGGACTCAAGGTAAATCCCTGAGTTGTTCACAAGGGCACATCCAGGGTACATCAACCCATGGGCCCCTGAGGGACCAGTGAACAACATATTTATCTTATCCAACACCTCAATGTTAATTTTGAACTGTTTGAAGCATGGGTATCGGATCATAATAAGGAATACCAGAGTTAGACAATTAGCCAATACCGAAGACAGACAACAAGAAAACCAAATTTAGAGTTATCTCCCTTCCATCGATTTGCATTCTCAAAACATTGATATTTCCGTACATCATAAGTGACTGAATTATTTGACATAAAGAATAAAAATTACTAACATGAATTCCCCCTGTTCGGCTTTCCCAGCGGGTAACATAGAAAATGTTACTTGTAAGGGGGGTACATTGAAAGTAATAGAAGAAAACATTTGTGTGAGGTAAGATAAAGCTTTGTGTATTTGGGGAGTAAAATAACGCTATATTTTCATCACACTAGTTTTTGAACGATATTATCAGTGACACAATTTCCACAGCTATAATCATTAATAATCCTCCCCGTTTATGATAGTTCCAATTATCAGTCTTTTTAGCCACCCCCATTTTAAAGAAAATCACGCTTTGAACAGAATTATTGTTCTGCAAATTTGTCGGCCAAAGTGTCTTTGGCTATGTTTCAGATCCATTCACAAAAACATGTGGAATTGCTTTTGGCTTATTAAGAAGTGCAATAAAATCCAAGTAGAGCATAAATAGCTTAACCAAATTGGTTATATTATATATTTCTTCTGACTAAATATTGTATTATGAGACCAAGTAGGACAACATTGAAGAAGATTTGCTTATTCTTTATCATGTTTATTTTGAAGATTAAATTAATGGCATCCTTGAGAACATCAAACCTCAAAGAGGCCCCTGCACTTCTAGATCAGAGTTACCTCCCCTTCTGTAGAAAATGAAAATAGGAGAAAATTGAGATTTGGGAAATTTCCTGAATTTCTTTGTGCAGTACTCTCAAAGTACATTGACAGACACTTTATGTTTGTCTCTGTGTGGAAATTCCTCAAAGCTAACGGAAAAGAATTAAGTAACCATGGTAACTGGAAGTGGAAGCAAGGCTACAGACTTTTCATCTTAGCTGGGCTGTAGCTGCAGCTTAGCACTATCAACAGGTCACAAGTCAAGTTACGTGAATGAGGAAATATTTCCATAAATTGCATGTTTTTCCCAGAAGCTGATAATTTCATGATTTTCATGGAAAGTGTATGGACCTCATCAATTCAGAGAATTTTTAGACATGAAATTAATGAGAAAATATTAATATTTATTGTCTTTAATGAAAAAAAAATTCTAGTTTTAGCATGAAAAAGATTTGCTGAGATATGCATCATTTGTATGTTAAAAGCTTAAATTGAGCTTATCAAATCTTGAGAATTTGTGTTAAAACTGGAAAAAACCCATTTAGTAACTGTTTCACAAGGCATTTGTAAGATCAGAATTTTCTTATGAAATCTTGGTAATAGTTCATGGTTATGGAACCTTGAAAAGATTAACTAATATATTTAATTTAACTTTGTACATGTGGTATCTCAATATGAAGCTGAGACTATATATTGGTGTATATAATGGAAATGAAAAATGTTTAGCCCCAAATCTATTACATCAATTACTCTTGCACTTTCTTTGTTCGAACTACAAGTGCAAGTATTGTGTGTGGTGATATCTGATAATCTACCTAAAGCCAATTGTTTAGTGTATAATCAAGGAAATCTTTATAAACTTGACTAAATATGCTGCAGGAATCAATCAATCAATAGTTTTGCTCATGGCGTCGTGACAAGCTCACCAATCAATAATCTCATTAACCTTGAATAACTGATGTACTTTTCTTCCTCTAAGGTCAGGTTTTGTCATACCTGTGCTCACAAAGTGATGACATCATCACTTTCCGTGTATGTGAAATGCATTTTGCCAGCTGTGTAAGCTCGTCGATTATACGCCTGACCATGTGTCATAGCAACAGGATGTGTTATTCCATGGTGATTCTAATGCTGTGATATTGTCACATGTCACCTGAGTGCATATGCTCCGATGTTCGTGGAACAGGTGGATAGTTTCATAGCTGATTTACCACTGGGAAGGAACTGATTGACTTGACATCATAGGATTTGGTAGCATCTGTTTATATCAAGAGGAAATTAATATTAAACCAGTATCGCTATGGCGAGCAAGTCACAACGTCGGCAATATTATGGTAAGTGGGACAATCTCCTTCATAATGATTTCCAGGGGAATAGAATTGATGTTCTCAAAATACAGGGCTTTGGTAATGAAATTGGTATTTTTAGTTGTCCCTTTAAATTTTTTAATTTTTTCATAGTACCAAGTAAATTGCAAGTCAGTTCACAAGGAATAACCAAACTTCATATTTTCCTGTATTCTTTATCATTTTTGTTCCCTATATATCAATAATTTTCATTGTGTGATTATTAGGAGGGCTATGCAGTAGCCTTGTGTTAAATGTGATCCCTCTCACACAGAAGACCCGGGTTCCATTCCCCACATGGGTACTATGTGTGAAGCCCATTTCTGGTGTCCCCCGCCATGACAGGCTTCACACATTATACCCTTGTGGGGAATCAAACTGGGGCTTTCGGCTTGACGAGTGAACGCTTTAACCACCGGGCTACCCCACCGCCCCAGTGTTAAAAAGAGATGTCCCAGCCAACATTTGAAACTTAGTATTGAAGATGTCAGGGTTTAAACAGTCTAGAACCGGTCACTTACTGATGCTGATTTCATACCTCACTAACCAATTTCCATGGCAATCGTGCCATGTGTCGATTCCCAAGTCAAAGCAATAAGCTTGTCAAGAAATCTGTTCATTAAAGAACTGTGTGTGAATCCAAATAAGGCCAAATAAAAAAAATGTTGTAGTTCCGATTACACCTCTTTAAAATTTAGGGAAGGTAGGTAGGAATTTTTTTTTTACATATTTTGTTTCAGAAGGGAAGTTCAAACTAATAACACGTGTATCAACGTGTAATTGTTTATTCAATCAAGTTTGTGGCCATCAAATCGACTTTCTCTATCAGAATGACTGATATCTGTCGGCACCGGGAAAAAACCCAATGGTATCTGAAAGCTTATTTTATTGAGTCCGCTTACAAAAATAGGGTCGGCACCAGAATTCAAGGGTCGGTGGGGTAATCGGAACCACAACATTTTTTTTAAGGCCTAACATGAAAGAATGTAAAATAATCAACTATTCTGTTCTAAAATTAACTAACCTTACAAATCAATCCTCATTCACTACAGGGAAATTAAAATGGCAGTACAAAATAGAGTGGCAGTACAGATGTAATGGCAGTACAAATACTGTGTCGGGATAATGTAAACAGGGATCGTAGCAATAAAGACAGTGGTGATACTATTCACCTAGCAGCAGTGAGTACTGCAATCGAGCTTCCATAATAGGCTTGGGAGGGAATCAATAAATAGCAAAACTTATCTTCATTATAGGATCCTATAATGTATGCCTGTAAAATATATTGAAAATAAAGAAAACAACCAAAAAACCAAACTCATCTTCATATAACTACATTGTTTTCATGGAATACGAGGTCTTATGTCAGTGTGCGAATGTACGCTGGTCCTGTGGTCCTAGGCTTGTAAAAATTCAACAGGACCACCAAATGATAAGTTTTGCAGCGGTCTTGATGGCCTGTGAATTTTGTATTGATAGTCAAATAAGTCTACGAATGTTATTTTGGACCAGTGAAATACAGACAGGATCACTAATTGTCCACTCACTGGTCCTGTGGTCTAGTGGGGAAATTTTGAAAGGTAATTCTTCCCTATTATGTTAGAAGGCGACTAATGGGATCAGGTGGTTCGGCTCACTGACTTGGTTGACACATGTCATTGTATCCCAATTGCATAGATCAATGCTCATGCAGTTCATCACTGGATTATCTGGTCCAGATTTGATTATTTTCAGACTGACGCCATGTAGCTGGAATATTGCTGAGTACAACTAAACTCACTCACCCATTCTTATGTTAGATGCCTGATGCAAGACTGGTGCCCCATTACATGTATTGACAAAAGAGCTTCAGGAACTTTCTCTAACATTCTGGGTCAGACAACACTCCAGGAATATTGCAGGATAGGCCTGGGAATTTCCAGACCAGTCATTACCCAGACTAAATATAGCAACTGGCTCACCGCAGCCCTCTACTGAACAATACCACTCTTTTCTACAATGCCATGTAACACCTGATACTGAAATATATCAGGGCTCCAGATAATTTTTCAAAATCAGGAGTACAGACTCCTTATTTGTTCAATATAGGAGTACTGGAAAACCTTAAGTGTACATTTAGAGTACTGAATGGAATTTAATGGCATATCAGTAATCTTGAGTTTCGTTTCATATATGCACCACAACATTGCTAGTCTAGGTCAATAAACAATAAAACAATACTCTTTCAGATAAATACGTCTGTAAATGATTCTAAGACCTTTCACCATTGCTGCGGTGCGTATCTGATACGTTTTCTAAATTATTTCCTGCCGTATCGTGTATATTTTCTATCCGTACATACGTCGTATCTGGAGCCCTGTATATGTAATATGTATGTCATTTAACAGTCTGAGCAATATTTCCTGACTCACAAATGCATTATTTTCAGTTTCACTTGTACTTATATTGATTTTTCTCATTGACAGACTGCAACTGTGAATTAAGTGTGTTTTATAATTTTATGCTGAGTAATCCTCTAGTGACATTATTATTATGATTCATTCACTTACTTTGGTGAATCGAACCGTATCTCTTCATGAATTCAATTCATTATATTTGTGATCACTACAATCAACTCTTTAGGCCAAATAAAACTAATGTTGTGGTTCCGATTACACCTCTTTAAAATTAAGGGTAGGTAGGTAGGATTTTGCTGTTTGTTTTTAGAGTGAGTGAGAGAGTATGGTTTTACGCTGCTTTTAGCAATATTCCAGCAATATCACGACGGGGGGACACCAGAAATGGGCTTCACACATTGTACCCATGTTGGAAATCGAATCCGGGTCTTTGGTGTGATGAGCCAGTGCTTTAATCATTAGGCTTCCCCACCGCCATCGTTTTTGGAAGTAAAGTACTAACTAATAACATATTTATCAATGTGGAATTGTTTATTCAATCAAGCTTGCGGCCATCATGTCGACTTTCTCTATCAGAATGACCGATGTCTGTCGGTGCCATAAAAAACCCAATAATATCTGAAAGCTTATTTTATTCATTCCGCTTTAAAACACATGGAAGGCACCAGAATTCAAGGTCAATCGGGTAAACGGAACCACAACCAGAGGTTGAATATTTTTCAGAACTCAACAGGTCCAGTAAACTTTCAAAATCCACTTGACCAAATATTAATTTCACTTGACAACAATTAACAATTTGGTTTCTTTTGCTAATCTTTATCAGTTATAAACAACAAAACAGCTAATACATTCTGAACAGTTTTTAGTCAATAAAACACCAATCAATGATCAACTAATAAATGTATCAAATTTACAACTTGATATGGGAAACAAGGGCAATTAACTACATCAAAACATATTATTTCATGGTGAAATTGTTTTATCGAGTTTGCAACACGTTTACATTAATTAAATCTGTCATACCTCATTATGTTGCGGTAGACACCCCACCAGTGGTATCAACACTAGTGGTATCACGCTAGTGTCCACATTTGTCCTTTTCTGAGAAGATTTATGCTGAGAATTAGTTTTTAAGTTTTAGACCAAAAGAACTGGAAAAAGAGTAAGGTGTTTGAAATAGAAGCATTCCTTTGAATTTATGTATTCCATATGTTTTAGTGTCTGTTTTCAGTTGTATGCCTATAGGATTCAGGATTCCGCATCCTGTAAATTATTGTTATGTTTTTTGCAGAGAGAAAGGGTTACCGATTTTGTCAGGTAAGGCCAGACCAATTTTTGTTTCTTGTTTTACGGATCCGTGGTCGTATTTTTTCAAAAATAAGAAGAAAAATTTTAATTAATTTCCCCCGCTCAAAAAATAAAATCCTAATGTTTTTGTTGGACAAAAATGTAAACTTACAAGAAATTTTTTTTTAGATTGTATTTTGCCCCATAGACACTTCATAAGTTGCCAAAAGTAAAATACTTTTAGTATTTAGAAGGAATTTAAATTTGACTGGTGATTTTTTTTTTCCTGCCTGAGGACAAAAATCCGTAAAACAAGAAATAAAATTTGTCTGACCTAATGGTTCTTTTGTTTGTTCCATGAGGTTTACTTTACTCCTTTCCTTGATCCAGCATCCGAAATGAAGAATGGGAAAGTTGCGGAGGGTGCGCGCAAGGAGAGTGGAGACAGCAGTAAGCTGATCGATGGGAAAGAAGAAAACCCTGATGCCGGTAAACAAGTCGGAGTCTTCGAAGTTGTAAGTTTTGTTTAATAATAATAATAATAAATGCATTTGTTTTGCGCTATTTTTGATCTGTTGCAGTTGCTCAAAGCGCAGACAATCTGATTATTATTACCCCGGATAACCTGCCTGTGAGGCGCAGGAAGGTTAATAGTCATATAGAAGATGGGTTAGCCTTGTGGTTAAAGTGTTTGCTCCTCACACTGAAGACCCGGGTTTGATTCCCCATATGGGTACAATGTGTGAATTCCATTTCTGGTGTCCCCAGCCGTGATATTGCTGGAATATTGCTCACTCTGCTTTATTTTCACTGCAGATCAGATGACTAAAAGAGAATATATAAAAATAGCACACACTTCTGCCCCTTTTCTGGATGACTTGCTGCAAACTCTGAAGATATTAGAAATAAAGTTTCCAAAAGTTTGAAATATGAAATTCTGAAGCTGGCACTATAGAACACTGTTGAATGGCCCTGTCCAAACTCAATAGTACAGTATACTCGATAGTGTACAGGCTGTGGTATAGCTACTGTCAAGTAATCCTGTCCAAAGTCAATAGCACAGTATACACGATAGTGTACAGGCTGTGGTATAGCTACTGTCAAGTGATCCTGTCCAAACTCAATAGTACAGTATACTCGATAGTGTACAGGCTGTGGTATAGCTACTGTTGAGTGGACCTGTCCAAAGTCAATAGTACAGTATACACGATAGTGTACAGGCTGTGGTATAGCTACTGTCAAGTGATCCTGTCCAAAGTCAATAGTACAGTATACTCGATAGTGTACAGGCTGTGGTATAGCTACTGTTGAGTGGACCTGTCCAAACTCAATAGTACAGTATACACGATAGTGTACAGGCTGTGGTATAGCTACTGTCAAGTGATCCTGTCCAAAGTCAATAGTACAGTATACTCGATAGTGTACAGGCTGTGGTATAGCTACTGTCAAGTGATCCTGTCCAAACTCAATAGTACAGTATACTCGATAGTGTACAGGCTGTGGTGGTATAGCTACTGTTGAGTGGTCCTGTCCAAAGTCAATAGTACAGTATACACCGATAGTGTACAGGCTGTGGTATAGCTACTGTTGAGTGGTCCTGTCCAAACTCAATAGTACAGAATACTCGATAGTGTACAGGCTGTGGTATAGCTACTGTTGAGTGGACCTGTCCAAACTCAATAGTACAGTATACTCGATAGTGTACAGGCTGTGGTATAGCTACTGTCGAGTGATCCTGTCCAAAGTCAATAGTACAGTATACTCGATAGTGTACAGGCTGTGGTATAGCTACTGTTGAGTGGACCTGTCCAAACTCAATAGTACAGTATACTCGATAGTGTACAGGCTGTGGTATAGCTACTGTTGAGTGGTCCTGTCCAAACTCAACAGTACAGAATACTCGATAATGTACAGGCCGTGGTATAGCTGCTGTTGAGTGGTCCAGCCCAAACTTGATGTATACCATCTGTGGTAGAGTGGGAATATTGCAGTATACTCTAATGTACAGGCCGTGGTATAGCTGCTGTTGAGTGGTCCAGCCCAAACTTGATGTATACCATCTGTGGTAGAGTGGGAATATTGCAGTATGCTAATGTACAGGCCGTGGTATAGCTGCTGTTGAGTGGTCCAGCCCAAACTTGATAGTATACCATCTGTGGTAGAGTGGGAATATTGCAGTATGCTAATGTACAGGCCGTGGTATAGCTGCTGTTGAGTGGTCCAGCCCAAACTTGATGTATACCATCTGTGGTAGAGTGGGAATATTGCAGTATACTCTAATGTACAGGCCGTGGTATAGCTGCTGTTGAGTGGTCCAGCCCAAACTTGATGTATACCATCTGTGGTAGAGTGGGAATATTGCAGTATACTCTAATGTACAGGCCGTGGTATAGCTGCTGTTGAGTGGTCCAGCCCAAACTTGATAGTATACCATCTGTGGTAGAGCGGGAATATTGCTGCAATGCTATCAACATTCATTGTAAACCAATAGTGAGTGCTTTCCGCAATCTGATTGGTTAATTACCCTTGTCGAATACTGTTCGACATACCTGAAAATGATGGCCTAATAACCGCACATTAATACGTTGGCACTAATACAGTACTACTTTCCCTGCATGAATTTGCATAATTGAGGAACATTACCACCTTAAATCCTTTCTCTGGGATTTTGATACAATCTTTGAAGACAACAAATTCTTGGAGAATTATTCAAAAATGATGGTGTATACAATCACATGGCACATTATCATATGTGATCAGATAATAGTAAAGTGATTGAAGAGCCATAAAATAATATCCTTCAATGATGTTTATTCACAAATGAACTGCTCTGCAAATCTCAAGCAATCGTGTATTTAATTTGGTACAATATTCCAAGTTTAAAGATTATTATTCAGCCAAAGAATAAGTTAATGATACTTGTTTCTAGATATTTATCTTCCAAAATACACCAATCCCAGCACTCCGGATGTTTCCACTTCGAAATTCCAGCCTTGACGCTGATCCGGCTCCATCTTGTACACCGAGCGTCCCTCCACAGTCCAGCTTTGCTAAGATTGATGAGAATAGCCTGAGGGAAATAATTGATGGGTCATTATCGAAAGCGTTTAACGTTTTGTAAACAAAGCAAAAGGAAGTTACATGTTAGTTACCTCCCTTTCGCTAGACACACACGGCTTCTTAACACAATTATCAAAGGAATAAAAGCAATATATAGCTATTATTATAGCTTTCAACAAGATTTACATCTGATCTAACACTAAATGATAATAACATGATATACTAAAATAGCAAACAATAAATACTAATCGGTAATAATGAAAAGGTACTAATGCAGTCTAGGAAATCCTACTGACACAAGCCCTAGCATATCAAAACAATTAAAAATATTGAAATCTTACCTTTTGTGTCCGGTTTCATCCTTCAAATCGTACAAATCCCACATGAATCCCAATAATGAATCTTTCTTTCAACATCCGAAATCTGTCGTCGATATCCGAGATTGTGTTTGGTACACCTCACTTCAGTCACAATGCGTTGGCAAGAATTCACTGTCGCAAATGATGAAAACATCTCCAAGAATGCCAAGTTGCCACACACACACAGTGTTACACAAATCACTGCCTTCACGCAACAGCCGTCACTCTGCTATCCCATGCCGGAATCGAGTTTAAAGTTTAAAATCATACTGCACCGAATCCAGCAGTGTACAGGTGTACAGAAGAGGTCGTACTCGGACATTTTGCAGGGGTCTGATCGCCAACGCGTTGATTCTCATGCCGTTGCCACTGTTTCATCATCTTGGCCCTTTTCACACTTGCAAAGTTGTATCCGTGATGGGAATGTTTCAGGGCATACACAATTCTACCATAATAGTCAGCTTCGTTAATCGACAGTAGGCCTAACTTGACACGATCAAATCCTTGTGGTCATCCTTGATTGGCCCAGTCTACGTAAGATTACATGAGGTGGAGAAGGTAGCATAAAATGGAATTCTTTCATTGTCATTGCAGTTCCAGTGGTATTGCAGTAATTATCCCCCGCAACGCGTTTTGCGGGGGGTATTAAAATGGACTCCATCCGTGCGTCCGTCAGTCCGTCCGTCCGTCCGTGCACATTTGTCTTTTCCGGAGCAGAACTCTAAAAACTCAATATTTCTTCACCAAACTTGGCACATACATGGATCTGGTGGTGTACTGGTGCCTTTTGTAGTTTTGGAATTCTGAATTAAATATTTTTGGCGTTTCCATGGCAACAAGTTCGACTTTGACTGAAATTGGTGGTAGTGCTCTTTTCCGGGGCAGAACTCTAAAACCGTTCATTATTTAATCACAAAACTTGGCACATAGAAAGATCTGGTGGTGTACTGGTGCCTTTTGGTAGTTTTGGAATTCTGAATAAAACATTTTTGGCGTTTCCATGGCAACAAGTTCGACTTTGACTGAAATTGTGGTAGTGCTCTTTTCCGGAGCAGAACTCTAAAACCGTTCACTATTTCTTCACCAAACTTGGCACATAGATAGATCTGGTGGTCTTCTGGTGCCTTTTGGTTGTTTTGGAATTCTGAATAAAATATTTTTGGCGTTTCCATGGCAACAAGTTTGACTTAGCCTGAAATTGTGGTAGTGCTCTTTTCCGGAGCTGAACTCTAAAACTGTTCACTATTTCTTCACCAAACTTGGCACATAGATAGATCTGGTGGTGTACTGGTGCCTTTTGGTAGTTTTGGAATTCTGAATAAAATATTTTTGGCGTTTCCATGGCAACAAGTTTGACTTAGACTGAAGTTGGTGGTTGTGCTCTTTTCCGGAGCAGAACTCTAAAACCATTCACTATTTCTTCACCAAACTTGGCACATAGATAGATCTGGTGGTGTACTGGTGCCTTTTGGTAGTTTTGGAATTCTGAATAAAATATTTTTGTCATTTCCATGGCAACAAGTTTGACTTAGACTGAAATTGGTGATAGTGCTCCTTTCTGGAGCAGAACTTTCAAAACCTTTCAATACTCTCCTTCCACTTTTCTATATACACACCTAAATATTTGACATAATCATAACTCATAGACATAATCATGAAGAGTATTTTGCCATTGCGGGGGATATTGATGACTTTGTCTTCTTGTTGAGATTAACATGAAGACGTGTAATATGTTACTCATCAAGTTTAATTTTAAAAATGACTGAATACAACTTGTTTTGTGTATTATATTGACAGTTATTCATTTCGAACATGACGTAACCTATCTCCCCCATTAGATAATAGCGTAACCCTTCTTGTGTCGTTTCTCGTATCTGGGGCGACAGCTAACTTGACCACGAGAGGCTAACCGCATTGCGAGACACGATCGCGCTACATTCAAAGAGCTCCATGGAAAAACGCTTCTCACTACAGATTGGTTTACAATATCGATGCCGTCGGTTTTAAGCTAAATTTGCCTATGTTGAATTCCAATGAATCCTGGAAATTGAACAAATCAAACTATTTATCTTCTAATTCACTGGATGTCATTTCTTTGATTACAGTTTAGGTTTGCTGACTGCATGGATCGGATATTCATGATCTTGGGGTCACTGTCGGCTGCTATACACGGAGTAGCACTTCCAGGCATGATCATAATCTTCGGCGAGATGATCGACATCTTTGTAAACAACGCCCAGATAACCGGCAAGGTGGATTTGATAAAAGACTTCCTCGACTCTGTGAACCTCACAACAGCCATTGTGATAGAGGACCCTACAATATTACTGTAAGGGATATATTCTATCTGAGAGACCTCGCTAACTTACATGTCGTCATATCCTAATTGCGTAGATCAATGCTCATGATGTTGATCACTGTCTGGTCCAGACTCGATTATTTACAGATCGCAGCCATATAGCTGGAATATTGCTGACCGTGGCCTTAAATAACAACCAAACAACTTATTTGAGAGACAGCTGGTTTATGGTTAAACAATTGGCTGAGCAGAGTTACACCACTTGTTGGTGCAAGGATCTGCTGCTTTTTTGTTCTAATCAGTTTGGTTATGAGCCATGGTCAGACGTCACCATATGATGCATATGAGCTATGTAGTGATGAAAAAAGTTCCCCAAACTATTTTTGATCTGGTTTTACTTTAATTCTTTTTTATTTTATTGAGTCATCAGGATGTCGAGAATTTTTGTTTGTTTTGTTGTCCATGAAAACACAAGCCTTTTAGAAACCAGTGATAGTGATAGGAAATTGACTCCAGTGTGATTCACATGTACCAGGATTATCAAAATGATCAGTTCCTGTACACTGTTGTTCTGAAGAACTTAAACTCATATATTTGTGTTTTGTAAAACTACTTCAGCCATTTGGCCTGGTCACTTCGGCCACTTTGAAGAGGTAAGCATGTTTGGCATTTGGGACAACATTTTTCTCTTTTAAGCCTTCGATTTGGCTCTACATTTATTAACAGGTTTCAGGGCCGTATTTGACAATGATACGTGTTCCCTGGAGAAGAACTGACTGTTCTTCACAATTTCATACCTTTACCGACCTGTGAAGATCCGGGTTAGAATTGGTCTTCAGCAAACCATGCTTGTCGTAAGAGGCGACTAACAGTATCGGGTGGTCAGGCTCGCTGACTTGGTTGACACATGTCATTGTATCCCAATTGTGTAGATGTATGTTCATGCTGTTAATCACTGGATTGTCTGGTCCAGACTTGATTATTTACAGACTGCTGCCATATAGCTGGAATATTACTGAGTGTGGCGTTAAACAACCAACCAACCAATACTAATTCATACCTCTACCGAGGCCGTTGGGTAGCTAGTGGTTAAAGCGTTCGCTTGTCACGCTGAAGACCCTGGTTCGAGTCCCCACATGGGTACAATGTTCGAAGCCCATTTCTGGTGTACCCCATCGTGATATTGCTGGAATATTGCTAAAAGCGGTGTAAAGCTAAACTCACTCACTCATACCTCTAATAACTGTTCCAGGAGTAAATGTACGGAGTTGGCAGCTTTCTATGGCAACAACCTGACCTGTACCTCCCTCCAGGGTGATTTAAGTTCAGTGTTCATGGACAAGATGGAGGAATTTTCTCTCTACTATGTCTGTGAGTAGTTTAAGTGTAAGAGACAATTAAAGTTTGTGTTACTGCTTGTGATACCAGTTGGTTATTTGGACCTTCTTCAAGGTCAGTATAGGGACGGTGGGGTAGCCTTGTGGTTAAAGCGTTCACTTGTCAAGCTGAAGGCCCAGGTTCAATTCTCCACATGGGTACAATGTGTGAAGTCCATTCCTGGTGTCCCCTGAAATGTGTAAAACCCGACTCACTCACTCACTTGAGGACAATAATCCGGCCTAAGTTTGTAGCAAATGTCAGTAAGAAATTTGAAGGTTGAACTAAATGAAAACTGCTTCATGCTGTTACAAGTGTAACGTAAGTCTAGGCTTTGTGGAGATGAATTGTTATCACTCATAACAGGATATTTAATTGGGTAGAGGCTTTAATGCTGAGTACCCATGAAGGTCCGGGTTAGAATATTGATCTTCAGTAACCCATGCTTGTCATAAGAGGCGACTAACAGGATCGGGTGTTTAGGCTCGCTGACTTGGTTGACACATGTCATCAGTTCTCAATTGCGCAGATCGATGCTCATGCTGATGACTGGATTGTCTGGTCCAAACTCAATTATTTACAGGCCGCCGCCATATAGCTGGGATATTGCTGAGTTCAGTGTAAAACTAAACTCACTCACTTAATAATCTAAAGGGCAGCTGCCAGTCTGAAATTGTCTTTGATTTAGCACTTGCACACTTGCGAAGGGTCATCTGAAGAGGGAAAAGGCTTCAAACTGACTCAAATATGACGGCTCTTGTATAAGATGAACATGTGTTTCTGTAATGCTATCTTCTTTAGATATTGCTCTGGGGGTCATCGTGTTGGGCTACGGCCAAGTTGCGTTCTGGATGACTGCTGCCGAAAGACAGTCACATCGGATTAGGCTGGCGTTCATCAAGAACATCCTCCGCCAAGACATCAGCTGGTATGATGTGAATGAAGTCGGAGAGCTGAACACCAGATTGTCAGAGTGAGTTTTGTTTTCATCTGGATGTTCCAATTGATGGTGGGGCGGTGGAGTAGCCTACTGGTTAAATATCGCTTGTCACGGCGAAGATCATGGTTTTATTTCCCATATGGGTACAATGTGTGAAGCCCGTTGCTGGAATATTGTTAAAAGCGACGTAAAGCCATACTCATTCACTCACTCACTTTCTCAAGACTAGACTGAGGCAGTGGTTATCCTAAAGTTAACGCGTTTGCTCACCACGTCAAGGACCGGGTTCGATCCCCACATGAGTACAATGTGTGAAGCCTATTTCTGGTGTCCCCGCCATATATTGAGGGAATAGTGTTAAAGGCGGCGTAAAACCATCCTCATTCATTCATTCTACGCGGAAACGCACTATGGACCTTCTAGGTTAGACTCTGGCGGTGGGGTAGCCTAGTGGTTAAAGCGTTCGCTCGTCAAGGCGAAGATCCTGGCTCGATTTACCATATGGGTACAATGTGCGAAGCCCATTTCTGTTGTCCCCCGGTTGTGATATTGTTGGAATATTGCTAAAAGCGATGTAAAAACAATCTTCACTCACTCACTTGATGACTGGATTGTGTGGCCAAGAGTTATTTTTTGTTGGGATATTGCTGGGAAATAGGTGAGTGATCATAATAAAACTAACAAAATGATTGTTATCAAATATGTGGTTGAGGTTTGTTTTGTGTTTACAGTGACATCAACAAGATCCATGATGGCATTGGAGACAAGATGGGTAACTTCCTGCAGTGGTTGGCATGCTGTCTCGCAGGGTTCATTATTGGGTTCTACTATGGCTGGAAACTCACTCTGGTGATCCTTGCGATCAGTCCCGCCTTGGTCGTCTCTGCCGGACTGATGAGCAGGGTGAGTGGACGGACGCGGTTTGACACTTTTACGCACCAGTGAATGCTGTTTCCCTGGCATACGACAGGGCGGTGGGGTAGCCTAGTGGTTCGTGTGTTCGCTCGTCACGCCGAAGACCCAGGTTCCATTCCTCAGATAGGTACAATGTGTGAAGCCCATTTCTGGTGTCCCCTACAGTGATATTGCTCGAATATTGCTAAAAGCGGCGTAAAACTACTCACTCAGTCACTGACATTAAGCATTGTATCCATATTTGGTATAATGTGAAATATTTTCCAGTTTCCTTTCGCCTAGAAGTAGTCACGTCATTGATGAAGACACAGATAGGCTCCCAGTCAGTTCTGAAAATTTACGGTATTACATGGGGAATTACCTTGAAGTGGTTTACCCAAACCAAAACCAGATCCATTTTAGCTGATACAGTTTGATATGTTGAATCAGCCTTTCTCTTGTGTTTGTACAATAGAACTTGAACTCGAAGCTGACGGAATATAATCCAATGGAACACTATTGAAAGTAGTGTTAAACCCATTTCACTCACCTGTGTTGTGGGAGAGTTGAAGGGCAGTGGTTCAGTTCAACAAACTGACCCATAGACGGACAGGTGGATAGACAGACAGACGGATAGTTAGTCAGACAGATGGTTAGAGTGACAAATAAATGGATGCATAGACTGATAGACAGGCAGATGGATGGACAGACAGGTGGATGGACAGCCGGTCTGTCGGACAGGCAGTTAGAGGGACAAATGAATGGATGCATAGACAGATGGACAGACGGACGGATGGATGGACAGGAAGTTAGATGGACAAATGAAAGGATGCATAGACCGATGGACAAACTCACAGATGGATGGATAGAGTCACAGACAGAGGTGAATGGAGAGATGGACGGACGGTCAGTCTGACAGGCAGTTAGAGGGACAAATGGATGGATGTACAGACGGAAGGACAGACTCACAGACAGATATATGGTTGCGCCTCAGTGTATATGCGCAATAACCTTAAGCAGATTGTGAACTCCATCACACCTCCCATGTTTTGTGATACAGCTGATGGCTTCCATGACCAGCAAGGAGTTAGCAGCGTATGCCAAAGCTGGAGCTATAGCAGAGGAGGTCCTTGGTGCCATCAGAACTGTCGTCGCATTCGGTGGACAGGAGAAAGAATGTAACCGGTAAGTCAATCATTATGTAATCAGTCAATCATTAGGTAATCAGTTAATCAAACCGAGTCTTCAGCTGTGGGTTGATACAAATAAGATTCCTTCAGGGACCATGACTTTCATGATTGGTGGTGTTTGTTTATTGCCTCTTTGTTTATTTCATCTTTGTTTATTTCATCTTTGTTTATTGCCTCTTTGTTTATTGCATCTTTGTTTATTGCACAAACAAACAACATCATCAAGAAAACTCTTCAAAACAATCAAACATAAACTTTGAGACATCCAGTGCATGCAAAACCAGTCTCACGTTGGTATCAGTGGAGACATATTCTTTGGCAAATAAGCCAACCATCATTGTGAAATGATACTTATTTCTTCAGGTATTCATCTAATCTACAAGATGCCAAAGCGTTTGGGATTCGGAAGGGCTACACCAACGGGCTGTCGCTGGGTTTGGTATGGCTGGTGATGTTTTCAGCTTACGCTCTCGGGTTCTGGTACGGCACCAAGCTGGTGAGGGAAGAGCCGGAGAACTACCAGGCTGGAAAGATGATCATTGTGAGTACGACAAGCAAGAGTACATGGCCATTTGAAGTTCTTTAGAACAAGGCTTTGTAGGGAAAGCCAGTATAGGTAAAGATGTTTCACAACTGACCAACATGATCATCATTCTTCATGAATGGGGTGGTGGGGTAGCCTAATGGTTAAAGTGTTTGCTCGTCACGCTGAAGACCCGGGTTCGATTCTCCACATGGGAACAATGTGTGAAGTCCATTTGTGGTGTTCCTTGTTGTGTCCGTCCGTCCTTGCACATTTGTCTTTTCCGGAGCAGAAGTCTAAAACTGTTCAATATTTCTTCACCAAACTTGGCACATAGATAGATCTGGTGGTGTACTGGTGTCTTTTGGTAGTTTTGGAATTCTGAATAAAATATTTTGGGCATTTCCATTGCAACAAGTTTGACATAGACTGAAATTGGTGATAGTGCTCCTTTCTGGAGCAGAACTTTAAAAACCTTTCAATACTCTCCTTCCACTTTTCTATATACACACCTAAATATTTGACATACTCATAACTTGTAGACATAATCATGAAGAGTATTTTGCCATTGTGGGGGATATTGATGACTTTGTCTTCTTGTTATATTGCTAAAAGCGGCGTAACTCTAAACTCACTCGCTCATGATATGATGATTGTAAGCTCCTAATGACAAGAATACATGATGATTGTAAGTTCCAAATGACAAGGCTCAGATGATTGTTTTGATTGCAAGTTCTTGAAAGCACTTGGACGTTATTGTAAGTTCCTAATGACTAGGGTACATATGATTGTTCTTCAAGACACTGGTACAAGATGATAGTATGAAGATGGATGTCATCAATGTGGTCTAAGATGCATCAATATTAGAGTTGTGATGATATATCGTAGTATCGATAATCGTGATACTTTTTCTGACAATAGATATATCGATACTTTTTTCTGTATCGTGATATGTATCGTTGAATTAAAATTGTGAATTTTCACCAGAAATTGATGGTCATGTCAAAATTTAAACTGTTTCTTGTTATCAAAATACACTTTTTTAAAGAAAATAACTAAAGATAGCATATCGTGATATGCATCGTATTAAATCGTATCGTTCCATGATATCGTAATAAGTATCATATCGTGAAATTTCTGTATCGTCACACCTCTAATCAATATGTTCTTGCAGGTGTTTTTCTCTGTGTTGATTGGTGCCTTCTCCCTGGGAAATGCAGCTCCAAGTCTACAAGCTCTAGCCACAGCACGAGGAGCGGCATACACAATCTACAAACTCATTGATCTGGTAGGTACAAGGCTTGTCTTAGCTTGTTTATGTAAGGCTTTTTGGACTTATTTATAGTGAGTTGGCTGACAGTGTCTATTCCTGTATTATTTGAATTGAGGAATCCTGTGGTTAAACTTACTGAATTTACTTACTTCCATTTACTTACTTCCTTGCAGGAACCAACCATAGACAGCAGCTCCCCTGCAGGGAAGAAACCACAGTCATTGAGTGGAACAATACGATTCAGCAACGTCCACTTCAACTACCCCTCCCGTCCAGATGTTAAGGTATTTAGTACTCGTGTGGTGTTGCATTGTACTGCCCATCAACCAGAAAAGAGATCGGGTCTTCAGTGAGCCATTCTTGTTGGAAAAATGGTATCGGGTGGTCAGGTTCACTGGCTAGGTTGATGCATGTGATTGTTTCACAACTTGATGCCCACGTTGTCAATCACTGGATTGTCTGGTCCAGACTTGATTATTTACCAGAGGACCAGATAAGCTGCGTATCCGGGGTAAAATACGCATATCAAATTTCCAATTACGCATTTAGAAAGTAATTGTTGCGTACCAATTACGCATTTAAAATGTTAGATACGAAAAAAGTTTAAAACAAATGCGTACGGAATATATTTATAAAAATCGCTTGCGTAATGAAAAAGACATCGATTGCTATCAAGTTGTACTGTTAGTATAGGACAAGTGTTGTACTGTCAGTATAGGATGAGTGATTTTTTATGAAATCATTTCCATTATATTTAACTTGGTTTTGATTAGGTATAAGGCAGAACATACCTGCTTAGTAAACTTACTCAAAGACATAATACTTAGGTGAGTAATATGACTGAAATACACACATATTTGAAAGCAGTGGGTAACGGAAAATGAAATACCCACTCAACATTCATAATACCCACTCCAACAAAATACAGTGGGTATAGTACCCACATGAGCTAAATCTTATCTGGAGCTCTGATTTACCAACCACCTTGGTATGACTGGAGTATTGATGAGTGTGGAGTCACACAACAAGCAAACAACCATCGTCATGAACAATATGATAAGATGTCACAAACTGAGAATATTATATATCTTAACAATAGCCCGTGAAAATCTGTGTTAGAATTGATCTTCAGTAACTCATGCTTGTCGTAAGAGGCGACTAATGGGATCAGGTGGTCAGGCTCGCTGACTGGGTTGACACATGTCATCGGTTCCCAGTTGCGTAGATCGATGGTCATGCTGTTGATCCCTGGATTGTCTGGTCCAAACTTGATTATTTACAGACCGCCGCCATATAGCTGGAATATTGTTGAGTGTGGAGTAAAGCTAAACTCACTCACTCACTCTGAACAGTAGACCCCAGTGAAGCTTCTTATAAGGGATGATTATTCCTTTTGTCTTGAAATGTCAGTGTGTAATTCACAGCACAGCCAAATGAGGGTCTCAACAGATTGTCTGTACATCAAGCAATTTTTGTTTTCACAAAGCTCTTCTAATATGACATTCCTAAAGACATACACCAAAATATGTATAGATGTCATTACATTTGAGGTTTAAGAGAAAACGTTCCAGATTATTGTGATGACAGTACCGCACACTATTTCAGATCCTGAATGGCCTGAATCTGGAGGTTCGTCAAGGCCAGACCGTGGCGCTAGTGGGAGCTAGTGGTTGTGGGAAGAGCACCACTGTCCAGCTTATCCAGAGGTTCTACGACCCATCCAGTGGATCTGTAAGTAAATCTTTAGCTTCAGGGTATTAGGTCACTGAGCAGGGTTGTTTGGCCCGTGAAGATCTGTGTTAGAACTGATCTTCAGCAACCCATGCTTATAATGAGAGGCGGCCAACGGTGAGGGCAACCATATGATATGTTCCCACTTCATATTCACGGGTACCACCCCAGGTTCTAAGCATAATTTATAGGTTTTGTGACCAAATCATGGAAGGCACCACACTTCAATTATATAAGCAGGGCTCAGTTTAAGAGATGTTAACCTACTTGCACCAGGTGCAACCTAAGATAAAAACCTAGTTGCACCTGACAAATTCCAGGTTCACTGCTTTTATTGCAATATGTAATGAAAGAAAAATGCTACTGAATTATTTAGATGTTTTATTTAGAAGTTTACCAACTAAAAACTTGACTTGCACCTGGTGCAAGTTGGACTAATAACTAGGTTGCACTTTGTAATATTTGGTTGCACCAGTGCAAGTAACAAAGCACTAGATCAAGCCCAGATAAGGTTTCACAAGTTTCTTTTTGTAAATGTGTCACTTATCTTGGCTTGATGATAAATTCTATTGTATGATATTGTCATATTTTCGCATTTTTATAAGAGTGATTTATTTTTTTAATAATTTATGGTTTTTATATTCCTACTGAAGAATGACTTGATAGAAGATCATGTGATACCAATATTTCATCATATTTATTCTTTAGAGAAGATTAAAAGAACATCCCCAGTTCCACAACGTGATCATAGCTCTCTCGGTAGCAGACAGTAGACTTACCCATGGCATTGTGAGGGGCAGTGGGGTAGCCTAGTGGTTAAAGCGTTTGCTCGTCACGCCAAAGATGTGGGTTTGGTTCCCCACATGGGTACAATATGTGAAGCCCATTTCTGGTGTTCCCCGTGTGATATTGCTGGAATATTGCTGAAAGTGGTGTAAAACTGAAACTCACTCACTCACTCATGGTGCTGTGGTCACTTTGTGAAACAGGACCCAGGTTGAATAACTGTATTTCTGTAAAGGTACAAAAATATTGGTATCAAGATATCCAGTTTGTTTTCTTCTTTTCATGAGTAACCTTGGATGAACTTTCAGGTCATGCTGGATGGCAATGACATTAAAGATCTCAATATCCGTTGGCTACGTGAACACATTGGCATCGTCAGCCAAGAACCTATCTTGTTCGGCACAACCATCGCTGACAACATCCGCTATGGCCACGAGGGCGTCTCGCAGAGCGAGGTAGAAGCTGCTGCCAAAAATGCCAACGCTCACGACTTTATCATGGGCCTCCCGGAGGTAAGTTGTTGCACAACAAGGTTTTGCAAAAACAGGCGTCGAATATATAACGTGACACAGTCTTGATGGATTTCCTCAGAAAATGTCTGGAGTCTCTGAGCAACATCATATGACACAAGTTAGCTGACATGACAGCATCTGAACTGTTAGATTTTATGTGTTTTGGGTGGTACTGATTAGGACTGCATTGTATTAATAAGGCCACTTGTATAGTGCTGAACTCCATGCAGCAGGGACAACATGATGAACATTACTACCCCAATAACCCAAGGTGCCTGTGAGGTGCTAGAAGGTTAATAGCCATATGACTTATACCACCGGGTACCCATTTTCTGCTGGGTGAACAGAGGCAATTTTGAACAAACTCACTTGCCTAGGGTGAGACAACATGTGGGACAGGACTGAAGTCCTGGAAACTCTCAGGAGTCAAGCTGCCAAACACGGTCACTCATCCAAGGACTCTCCATGCCCAACGTCGCGTAACTTCAACTGAATTTTGACCTGGGGGTCCTTTCACAGAGCAGTCAGGTGATCTTGAGTCACTAAAGTAACCTTGGTGCAATGTTAAAGAATGGGAGTTCAGGTTAACCTTAGTAAAAGTTGCTTTGTGAAAGGAGCCCCAGAGCTCTATGCACACACTAACAGTATATTAGGAAATGGATTTCAAATTGTGGTCACCTGTGAAGATCTTGGTTAGAATTGGTCTTCTAATGGGATTGGGTGGTCAGGCTTGCTGACTTGGTTGACAAATGTCATCGTATCCCAACTGCGTAGATTGATGCTCATGCTGTTGATCACCCTAACTCCGATAATACTGTAATGTGTATTGGAGTACTGATGCTCTATGGGACGGTGGGGTAGCCTTGTGGTTAAAGCGTTCGTTCGTCACGCTGACGACCCAGGTTCGATTCCCAACATGGGTACAATGTGTGAAGCCCATTTCTGGTGTCCCCTGCCGTGATATTGCTGGAATATTGCTAAAAGCGGCGTAAAACCAAACTCACTCACTTGCTCACTGATGCTCTCTATTTCAATATGTGGAAATACAGTGTATGACCAAAGCACAGCTCTAGCATTGATTACTTTATAAAATAAGTTGTGCTTGTACTGTACTTGACTTTTGTTGTGTTTAAATCTGGTGCTGATGCCTCTTCTGTAGCTGTTGGGGCGGTGGGGTAGCCTAGTGGTTAAAGCGTTGGCTCATCACACTGAAGACCTGGGTTCGATTCCTCACATGGGTACAATGTGTGAAGCTCATTTCTGGTGTCACCCACCGTGATATTGCTGGAATATTGCTAAAAGCGGCGTAAAACCAAACTCACTCACTCACTCACTCTGTAGCTGTCAGCCTCCTCTGTTGCAGAAAGGACTTCATTGTTCACATTGATCCATCCAGTGTTTGTTTCTTAGAATGCGTTTGTTTGTTTTGTTTTCAGAGGTACGAAACTATGGTTGGTGATCGCGGAGCCCAGCTGAGTGGAGGTCAGAAACAGAGAGTTGCTATTGCCCGAGCTCTAGTGCGAGATCCCCGTATCCTTCTGTTGGATGAAGCAACGTCGGCCCTCGACACCGAGAGTGAATCTATAGTGCAGGATGCACTGGATCATGTGAGTGATGAGGCTGGCATTTTCTGATACAACAGAAAGAGGTCACCAAATGGATGAGGTGGTCAGACTTGCTGACTTAGCTGACACATGTTATTTTATTCCAGTTGTGTTCATGTTCATGATGTATGCTCAGGGCTCGATTTAAGAGATGTTGACATACTTGCACCAGGTGCAACCTAAGATAAAGACCTAGTTGCACCAGCCAAATTCCAGTTGCAATGTAGTGTGTTCAAAGGTCACAGCTGATCCCTGTTTACATGAGCTGTCATAGCTGAGACGTGTCTATGAATAGCAATGTTTTGGTGCCATAGCTATTCAAAGTTTAGAAGAAAAGTGAGCTGACATATTTGTGTGTATAATGTTTGATTTATTTTTTATTTAATTCTCAGAAATTGACTTGCACCTTGTGCAAGTTATACTCATAACTAGGTTGCATTTTGTAATGTTGGGTTGCACCAGTGCAAGTAACAAAGCACTAAATCGAGGCCAGGATGTTGATCACTGGATTGTCTGGTTCAGACTCGATTATTTACAGAACGTTGCCATATAGCTGGAATATTGCTGAGTGCGGTGTTGGTCAACAATCCAACCAACCAGCTACCAAAGGGGTTTTATATTTCGATTGAGATTTATGTGGAGATAGCATGGTACATTGACATTGACCGCAGCCATATGGCTCGAATATTACTGAGCGCAGTGCTAAACAACTAGCAAACAATGTAAACGTTTGATCGGCATTGCTTAGAATTTTCACAGATGTGACGCAATATTAGGATATTGACTTCTTTATTAAACTGTAATGGCAAAAATCACATCCTATAATACAGTAAAATCTAGTTGTGATTCTGTCTATTTTGTTATTGTTCTTTTGGTCAATGGTTCACTGGATTGTCTGGTCCAGACACGATTATTCACAGACTGGAATATTGCTGAGTGAGGCGTTCAACAAGAAACAACCTGCTGGTCAGTGTTATTGGAAGCACAAGTTTTTCATTGTTTGTTTTGAATCTGTTTTCTGAATGTTTTTAGGCGCGAGAAGGAAGAACAACCATTGTTATCGCTCACCGTCTCTCCACTGTCAGGACAGCGGACATTATCGCTGGGTTTGATGGAGGTGTTATTACCGAGCAGGGCACTCACGACGAACTGATGGCCAAACAAGGCATCTACTACCAGCTTGTTACTAACCAGGTCAGCATTAGAGATTTACTCATTGTTAATATGTTCTGCAGTATAATAGTTCAAAAGTTAGGGTAGATCAGTCATCTTAGTTACATGATTTCACTTGGCAGAGTTCTGTCCCCTTGTCCAGCAGGATCCTATGTTCAGAGTTAGGGTAGCTCAGTCATCTTATATTTCACTTAGTTCTGTCCCAATCCTGCAGTATAATAGCTCCAGAGTTAGGGTAGCTCAGTCATCTTAGTCACACGATTTCACTTGGCAGAGTTCTGTCCCCTTGTCCAGCAGGATCCTGCAGTATAATAGCTCCAGAGTTAGGGTAGCTCAGTCATCTTAGTTACACGATTTCACTTGGCAGAGTTCTGTCCCCTTGTCCAGCAGGATCCTGCAGTATAATAGCTCCAGAGTTAGGGTAGCTCAGTCATCTTAGTCTTGGCAGAGTTCTGTCCCCTTGTCCAGCAGGATCCTGCAGTATAATAGCTCAGAGTTAGGGTAGCTCAGTCATCTTAGTTACATGATTTCACTTGGCAGAGTTCTGTCCCCTTGTCCAGCAGGATTCTGCAATATAATAGCTCCAGAGTTAGGGGATTTCACTTGGCAGAGTTCTGTCCCCTTCTCCAGCAGGATCCTGCAGTATAATAGCTCCAGAGTTAGGGGTAGCTCAGTCATCTTAGTCCTGCAGTATAATAGCTCCAGAGTTAGGGTAGCTCAGATTTCACTTGGCAGAGTTCTGTCCCCTTGTTGTCAGTATAATAGCAGGATCTTAGTTACTGCACTTGGCAGATAATAGCTGCAGAGTTAGGGGTAGCTCAGTCATCTTAGTTACATGATTTCACTTGGCAGAGTTCTGTCCCCTTGTCTAGCAGGATCCTGCAGTATAATAGCTCCAGAGTTAGGGTAGCTCAGTCATCTTAGTTACATGATTTCACTTGGCAGAGTTCTGTCCCCTTCTCCAGCAGGATCCTGCAGTATAATAGCTCCAGAGTTAGGGTAGCTCAGTCATCTTAGTTACATGATTTCACTTGGCAGAGTTCTGTCCCCTTGTCCAGCAGGATCCTGCAATATAATAGCTCCAGAGTTAGGGTAGCTCAGTCATCTTAGTCTCACGATTTCACTTGGCAGAGTTCTGTCCTCTTGTCTAGCAGGATTCTGATGCTTGCAAGATTTGCTTTGATTATGATCCTTGGTTTGTCGACATAGTACAAATTTTTGGTTTCACAACCAAATGACAATGATTAAAAGGTATACAAATTAGCACTAGCCCCTTTTGCAAATGTTTCACAAATGTGTCCTAAGGGCTGTATGAGTTGATATTCCTATCTGAATAAGTCATCAACGTTCAGACTTGAAGACATAAGGGTACTCTTTGTCCCTGAAACTATGCTAATTCAGTCCCTCCTGGATTCCGCAGTTGCAGAATAACTCGCAGAAATTACCTTTTTGATGCAGAAAAACGTCTTGTCCGCAGAAAACGAACTTTGATGCAGAATACCTGCAGAATTTCTCATTTGTCTGCCGTGAAATTTACTTCTTTTGAAAGTTGAATCAAGATTGACTATCAACCGAAGTGAAAAGTAGGGGTAAAGATCAAAAGTGTGATTGATTGCACAAAAATCAACTGAGACATTTGTTATAACGATATTTTCCAAATATCCACAAATAAAGATGATTTATTCATAAGGTAGTCTTTTCTTAAGCAACTTACAGTAATTTTGTTTGTTTTTTACAAGTTTTTACTGCAGATATGTTTGCAGATTTTTGCAAATGGGATGCAGAATTTACTTAAATTTCCCACGGAATTCGTTAAAAGATTTGTGGCGGAATCCAGGAGGGACTGCTAATTATGTAACTGATAGGACTGAAATACTGTTCAGAGTGGGCAATACCAACTGCTCTGAATCCTCATCGGCTGTGGGGTAGCTTAATGGTTAGAGTGTTTGCTCATCTCGTCGAGGACCGGGTTTGAAGTATACAGTGCGTGAAGTCCATTTCGTTCCCCGCTGTGATATCGCTTGAGTATTCCTACAAGCAGCATGAAACCTAATTCACACATTTTGTAAGATGTGCAGATATACGTAAACCTCACATTAAAATGGCCATGGGGTGGCCTAGTGGGTAAAGCATTTGCTCGTCATGCCGAGGACACCATTTCTGGTGTCCCTGCTTTGATACTGCTGGAATATTGTTAAAGGCGGCAAAAACCAAACTCACTCACGCTTTCACTATTACAATGTTCTTTAACACAGTAGGCCACTCTACCCAACTGCTAATGTTCAACTGTCTTTGTTTTCAGACCAAAGAAAGTGTAAGCATTCTGTGTCCTTAAGTACATGTGTTGTTAAATTGGTTACCTGTGAATAATGGCTGTAGAACACAATAAGGGGTTTGGTCCTATTATGTTTGATAATCTGTATATATTATATTAGTATGAAAAGTAAAGACCCTGCATGTTAGACAATAATTCCTTTGAATACCTTACCTCTATTACATCATTGCCATTTACAGAGATGCCAACCGCTATAATTTTATCATAAGTAAGCTACAAATTTTAGCCTCAAACTACATAATGATTGCACTATAAATTCTCGAAATTGGAAGAAAATTGATTAAAATTTGGATATAGAAAAACATATTTCGTCGATTAAATACATTTTCATCAAAAAGAGACAAGAAGAAATGTATTGCTGAATTTGGAAATCTGCTGTTTGGAGGTGTGTGAAATTAAAGTTTTACTCTTGATTAGTGTCATATTCTCTTTAATGATTTTAAGTATTTAGTTGACTACTCATTTTATGGTCAAACTACTAATTTTTATCCTTGAAACTACTATTTCCAACACTTTGGGGTTGGCATCTCTGCATTTATAAGTTCCCCATTTTGGTTTCATCACATCATAAAATTGTTTAGATTTTTAAAACACATCCTCTTATTTGTGATTTTATCAATGATTAGTTTTGAGGTAAACCCTATTCTCAGGAAGAAGTTGTGTCAGATTATACTGTGCTAAAAACTTAAAGGATCGTGAATATTTTGGGATATTTTGGTGTCCTCCCATTACGCAGACAGCCAGTTCGCAGACACCTTAAAACAACAACATTTACGGTTCAGTGAACAGATTATCTACTACCTGATACCTACATATTATAATGGAATATTCCAAATAAAAAACACAGGAACAAACTGAAGCTATATTATTTAATTTGAAAGATGGACGAAAAGATTTGTATTGCTGCAATATAAAAACAGTTTATTTTTATAAACATTTCGGTTTAACCTTCTAGTCTAACGGGAATCGGCATCATCATATTGAAAACATAAGCTTAGCTATTAGAAATTGCGACACTGTTCTATCATATAAATGAAATAAAGACAAATGTGAACCTAAATATTATTCATATTGACTAAAGAAGTTATATGTTTTGCACACAATAATATATATATATATATATATATATATATATATATATATATATGAGACGAGTGCACTTAATTACGATTTATTTAGAATTGATATTTAAAATATGACGCATCATGTTAATGTGGCCATGGATGTGAGAATATTTTTCAATTACTTACTTGAATGTCCATTGTATACTACTCAAAGACATAAACTGTTACAATCTTTAGAATGTATTGTTAAAATTAGAACACTGATTGGTATTAATTGTATCTTACATGGCAATGCAGGTGTCTCATTTACTGCAAATCAGAATGTTTTCAAATATGTACATATCTATATCTCTCCAACAAAACGTTTTCTCAGTTAACTTCTGTTGTACATGTACTACTATTGGAAGGGGGTCTTTTCTATCAATAAACACAATCAAACCTCTCAGTGACAAACCTGTTTTTATATTCGATAGTAATTGATAGTAAAATCAATTTTGAGAAGAGAAATCATTTATCATTTAATCACAACAAAGTTCTATTTACAATCAAACTTCTCAGTAACGAGCCTGTTTCAGACTCACCCTGCTCTACTCACTAGACAGTGGACTGTTCCATTATACCCGTAGGTGTTACCCTAATTAACCTTCTAGATCAGTGTCTGTCAATTGGGTGTCTGTCAAATGGGTGTCTGTCAATTGGGAGATAACCGATATTTTTG
This sequence comes from Haliotis rubra, assembly GCF_003918875.1. Lineage (NCBI taxonomy): Eukaryota > Metazoa > Mollusca > Gastropoda > Lepetellida > Haliotidae > Haliotis > Haliotis rubra. The sequence goes on from NW_025767690.1 coordinate 970,236, forward strand.
GGTAGTGAACACTTAGTGTACAATTTATGTAAAAATATATGTGCAATTTATGAAAATAATCCCCCAAAATAGTCAATCTCCCCAAAATGTTTTGTTAGTTTTGTGTTAGATAATCTGTGACAACGCTCTTTGGTTATCATCATCAATTAATCGATACAAAATATCATTTCTAATGAATTTTTCAGAAGAACAAAAAAAAAAAATCATGTCATAGTGCATAAAAGACGAACTAGAGGTGAAATTCGAATTTGATGTCCCACCTGTGTCTTAGTCTTTAGGAAAACATCTTTCCGGCTGAAAGATAAATTGTCACAGACTTCTGGTTCTATAAATCATTTTGAGCATTTGTTTGGAGAACGCTAGAATTTTGAAAGCAGATTCATGTCAAATAACAGAAGCCTTTTTATTGGCTGTTGATATCAGAGTTATGAGTGAAACAAATCGGTGTTTATTTGGTTATATGTGAGTTTGAATAGGTGACATCACTTCCTGAATGAATTCATATTGTTGATTGGTGCAGGGTTTGTATTCAAATAGAATGGGGAATTAGTACACAGGTACATCAACCGTGACGTTGTCCAAGATGTTCTCTATTATCATGGTTGTTGTATTCATATGCATCACTTCGGCATGTTTCCTTTTTCAACTGTTCTATAATTCCACTTTTAGCTAAGGTCAATTCTGTATTCAGCTTTTGCTACTGTTTAACAATGTTCTGCCTGCATGATTACAGTATCTAGATTTGTTGTGTTATTCAACCTTTTCCTTGCTTATATGTCCTTATTTTCTAATTTATTCATAAAGATTATTTGTGCATAATGAAATGGGGCAGTGGGGTAGCCTAGTGGTTGAAGCGTTCGCTCGTCACGCCGAAGATCCGGGTTTGATCCTTCACATGGGTACAATATGTGAACCCATTTGTGGTGTCCCCTGCCGTGATATTGCTGAAATATTGCTAAAAACGGAGTAAAAATAAACTCACTCATAATGAAATGATCAGTTTTCAATCATCAAATTCTTCGGGGACCGACCAATGTCAAATCATTTTCCACACACGTTTATCAAACATAAAAATTGGGTGTAGCTGTTATCAAGAAATCCCATGTAAATGCTACAGATGAACATTGTTGTGTCACACCCAAAGAACCTGGGAGAAATATTTTAACTGCTGTTGGTCTTTGACTCATTTACAACACAAAAACATTGATCTTTCTACCACAAATTACTGAATGGAATCGTTAAACATTTAATGCATCTTATTTTTGATTCAAGATACTAAATGATGCAACCTTGTACATTTGTGTCAAACAGTATAATTTAGTTACTTTGCCTCAAGTCTGAAGGCTCTAGTCTTGTAAGGAGCAGTGGGGTAGCCTAGTGGTTAAGGTGTTCGCTCGTCACGCTGAAGACCCGGGTTTGATTCCCCACATGGGTACAATGCGTGAAGCCCATTTCTGGTGTCCCCCGGGGTGATATTGCTGGAATATTTCTAAAAGCGGCGTAAAACTAAACTCACTCACTCACTCAAGTCTGAATGCTCTTGTCTAGTAAAGATCTGTTCAGTCCTGCAGCTGTTAAAACTGAAATGTTCTGAAAATTTCATCAGGATCCAAGTTCTGGTTAATGAATTAAGTGTTTGGTCACAATGCAGTGTAAGTTTGAGATGACTGAAAATTTGACCCATCGGATTTGACACATGAGACTTCAGACAAGATGGCGGTACTATACAGTCAGTAGGACACAACATTGTTCTGCTGTATATAAAATGTTGCATGTATCTTGCCAGGTAAACCAGGCTGTCATGGCTGGTTCTTTAACCCAGGGAATACTTTGGCGATGAGATTCAACTGACTTTCTGTTTTTCAAAAAACAAATATTTCACACTGTCCATGTATTTTTACCCATGAATACTGCTCCTGTTTGGAGCATTTCACAATTTTATAAAAAATCCAGAATTGCGTTACCGTGACTTTAAGGTTTTGACTTTTTTGGGTTCCAAAATTTTCTGTATTGCTTAAAACACCCGTTATTTTGTAATTGAATTCAATCTTGTGCAAGTCATTGAAATTTGACTTATTCAGTGTGCATTATGAATATTTTAATTGATTAAACTCTAATATAGCAGTTGAATAATTTAAAGAAATGTGAAATGTTTGTTTTGGGATCAGTTCCATTGTTCATGTTCCCTGGATTTGACCTTCCTGTTTTAAAACTTGCTTACTGCTTCTGTTGAATGTAGTGTTATGGGAACAGTTGCTTCAAGTATTACAATTTCATCCTCTGTAACCTCTTCACATTTTCTCATAGGCATGATTCACTCAAATCAGCCCCATAACAACCCCATATAACAGCAGATGCTGGAGATTGTCAAATAAATTCATCCTATTAATTTCAAGTACAATAAATTAATACATTGACCACCATCATTTTTCGCCTTTCATATCGTTCTTTCAGTTTAACCTGCTCGTAAATTGATAATTCTCTGCTTTACTTTAATATTGATATAACTTTCTTCTGTTAACTTCATCAGTATCATTTTAACATTTTAATATTCATTGGGGAAGGCTTGTAACAAAGCTCCTTGAAATTGACTGTTTTGAGGATTAAAACTGATAATTTCTCTCTTACTTTCAGACCAAGGCAAAGAAACCAGAAGATGGTATGTATTGTCCGTTTTGTCTTTGTCTATATGTATTGTCGGTGTACAAAAGTAAGACTATTAATCTGAAATAAACGCCTCCCTATAAGTCCTTGGATGCTTTCTGATCTTTCTTGTGAAAACAAAATCAGTGGCCACACTGGTTAGCTTAATATATTAGTGAGCTCTAATATATAAACCTTGTTCCCTATCACAAATTAAAAATATTCACTTAAAAAATGAGACCAATTTCTGCAAAGAGTAATATATCTTGTTATTTTGCTCCCCCAACTAGTTTGGAAAAGAGTCTGCAGCATTATTAGTATCAACATGCTAAATAAATATTTATATTGACTCTGATTGAAGTTTGAATGTTTTCTTGAAATAATTTTTATTTTCCTGCACCCAGATTCCTAATTGTATTTGTTAAAAAATATTTGTTTTTTTTTATGCTTCTGAAACATTTCTTGTTTTCTAATCGCATGAATAACTGTATAGTGTCTCCGTTACTTCAAAACAATTTAGTTTAACAAGCCTTCATCTGAGTGTTTATAATGCCTGTGACGAAGCATCATGTTGACGAGTAAGTAAACACTGACATCCAAAAATATACAATCTGACGATGCTATATCATGTTGATAATTTAGGTTTTAAGGTTTTTGTAATTATGTTCAATTTATGTCCCACATTTGTGTTTGTCATGCTTTCTGAAGAGGCTGCAACACCAGGTAAGAATCTTCACAGGTAACGCGATGAGTTGTGAGATTCAGTCAGGCAAAACTTTGTTACACAATTTTATGATTTTCGGTAAACCATTTTTGGTAGAGCCAAATGAACATATGCTTCTCGAAAAGAAATTTTATTTTACAAATTGTTTCATGTTACTGTAGGGGATGGTGGGGTAGTCTAGTGGTTAAAGCATTCGCTCGTCTCGCCGAGAACCCGGGTTCAATTCCTCACATTGGAACAATGTGTGAAGTCCATTTCTGGTGTCCCCCACCGTGATATTGTTGGAATATTGCTAAAAGCAGCGTAAAACTGAACTCACTCACTCACTTACTCATATTATTGTGACAGATGCCCCACAATCAACCACACCCGAAGTATAGACCATGTGATATTAGCTGGCCATAACAACAAGCAGAGATTGATGGGGATCTCTTTTTCCCTTGAATCCACATTTTTGGGTTGAAGATGACGGTTACTGCATGAGTGTTAGATACCATTTATTTTACGAGTTTTTTAGAAATGTATCTAATGAGTGAAAAAAAATGGTATCTAACAGGCCATTCTCTTCCCACAGAGGTTACTCCTGTCATATCTTCCTACATAACCTCTGTTCTAATACGGCCATATTTCCCGGTCCTCGTAAAATCCCCTAGCGGCAAAAGATCGCAACACGAATTATCTCCCTTCTTTCTATCCAATCAGAACACGTGTTACATCGACTTAGATTCAATTTGACTAACACAAGCAAATGCGGGGCCACAAATATCCCCCATCTACCGGGGAATTGTGTTGATGTTACACACAAGACGTTTAATGGCTAGCTTGTCCGTTGTCAACGAGGGCGATGGAGACGCCATTGATACGCCATTACATGACTGAGTTCTGTCTAGAAGAAACGTTTGCGCATCGCGCTCGGGAAGAGGTTCTAGTTTTCCCGAAGCATACGGAAATTACCGAGGCCTTGCGAATGATCACTTTTGAAACAACGTCGCTGATTGCACAACTAAATCGGCTTGTCTCCAATCACGAGCCTTGAACGCTGACACCAAGAAAGGGTCGTATTAGAACAGAGGTTATGTAGGAAGATATGACAGGAGTAACCTCTGTGGGAAGAGAATGCTAACAGGCATGAGAAGTAATCTTTTCCTGGCACATCCTAAAATCACACCATTTTTGCATCAAATGGACATATATTTTCTCAATTTTCGTGATCACAGTGGTGCATTAATACATAACACCATGGTCATTTAGGACATCATACGGCATCCTGCTTACTTGGAATATTTATTCTCTTTCTAAAACCGTAAACTTTTGGTCAACCTGGTCAAAGGATGACAATCTTATCGGTAGAGAAGTCAGGAAAGTGTCTGCCTTATCTGACCTCAGGTCGTCACCATGGAGTAGCCAATCATGGACCTGGAATTCAATCTCACAAGTACGTGTTTGATACCAGTTCCCTCCCATGAGTGAATGAGTGAGTTTGGATTTTAGGCTTGGGACACCAGAATCGGCTTCATACATTGTACCCATGTGGGAATTGAACCCAGGTCTTTGGAGTGATGATTTTCCTTATCCTGACTCATGCTCTTTTTGCTTGTCTTCTTCTTCTTGCGAACATAGTGGAACACTTGTATCTCTCCTAATTGAAGCTCCTTCAATTTAAAATCACTAATTAGTATTCACCACGAGTTACCTCCTTTCCACAAGTGGAGGGAGCGAGAGCGACCCTCTACCCATGTGCCTCACTCTCTCCTTCTTAGCCCAGTGAGCTGGGCGTGAGAGCGCCTGTGTCTCCGACACACTATATCCTTTGAATTATATTTAGTTAGTTACCTCGTATAGACATCTATAGAGGTTTAGCTAGTATCCTTCAGCGATTATATATTGATATTTAGTCGTTTTTCTACAGTTTATTCACGGGGCCGTGTTTGTTTCAGTGGATTACGTTGATGAAAATTCTGTACTATTGCAGATTACGTTTTTATGCTGCTGCTGATCCGCCTTTAATATGATATGCGGTAGCCATGTTTATTATATTCACATTGCAGTTCGCGGTACTAATTTATCAATTCTACCTTTTTATTAATATTTACTGCGTTTGTGCGCACAGCAGATAGGTGGCGTATGCAGAGTCTAGTATGACTGATACACGGAACCCTCGCCAGTCTACTGCTGTTGGCCGACTCCCCTCCCGTGTGGTGTTCGCTAGAGTGGTGGAGAGGTGTGGGGCGTAGTCCGCCATCTCAAAGCATCCTGCTTCCCCAGACATCCCATCGTCGCAGCAGAAGACTAGAGGGTTTTCTACTACATCTCAACAACCGAGACCGTTCCCATCGAGTTTTGGGCCTGTATGATGATCAGCCGGTCATCATACGGATGTACATCAAAGATTGACCGATGTCGGCACAGATCAGCATGCAGCCTGATGTACCAAGCGCAGATATCGATGATGTCGTCCTGAGGGTCCCATCATTACCAACACTCCAGCGCAGGCGTCGCACACCCAGGGCAGCGTCGACCTCTGAGGAAAATCAGCGAAGTCTACTAGGACTTTCTCAGCGAGATTGTTCCAGCCGATGACCTGGACCTCTCGATGATCAGCTGATCATCATCCCGGCGTCACGCCACAAGAAGCGACCGGTGACAGCTACAGCGACATCAGCAGAGATCACCATGCAGCCTGATGCCTCTACACTGATGTCGGACGATTTTCGGTGGACCCCTCCATTAACACACGCCAGATAAAGCACCGGCGACCTGCGTCGCAGACCATCCCAGAAGACATGATCGACAAATTATGAACATCATGGAGGACCAATATCTGCGGTAGCAGGGTCGAAACCAGCGAAGGCTCCAGCGTGAACAACACCCAGAGGCACCCCGTCAGCGTAGCAGCCAGGGCGATGTCACTTCGGCGAAGGAAGTCACGGACCACCTTGGCGAAGGACCTAGATGTACAGCCAGCGAAGGCGAAGGCAGCGGCGGAAAGGACCTAGATGTACAGCAGCCGGCGGCGGAAAGAACCTAGATGTACAGCCGGCGAAGGACTTAGCGAAGGCAGGATAAATCATCACCTTATGCGGTTTCATCCCTAGATGTGGACTCGGACCATCAGACATCGCGGAAGCCAGCCGAAGGTCATATCGTCGTTCCCCGGACGGACGCAGAGGAAGCAGCGAAGGCATCGTGAGACACCTGAATCAGATCATCATCATCTAGAAGGACATCGAGGGACTATACAAGAGCTTAGCGAAACTATCAGCGTTCCCCTCACAAGTCTCGAGAAGATCAACCCATAGACAAGTTGATCATCGATATCAAGTATAAGAACTACAATCGTATATTGGTTCTGTTGAATCCATGGCGAGGCGTATGTTAAGCTGGCCTAAATAGATCTAGAGCGATCAATTAGACACTTATCACCAGACTTAAGTAACCACGACTTACTGAATATGATAAGATGATCCATGCGGCCCTACTTAGGCAAAGCAGCCGATCCACATCCTGTTAAACACAGAGGCTGTTCCGCGAAGCAAAAGCTCATATATATATTTATATATATATATATATACTAATCGGGCTTTGACTTCGACACCTTAGCGATGGTCGCGAAGGCTAAGTAACTCAAGTCTACTTCACCCAGAAGATCTAGAAGGGATGCCGAGAACTTAGCAGCGAAGTCTCGGCGTTCACCGAGGAAGTCTCCTCCAAGGTTTCCATATACTAGCCACTTTCGTCATATATAGCTACTTTCGTCAGTCCGTTCAAGGCGTCGCATAAGTTGATTATCAACTGTATGCCAGATGCGATCTATAAGCCTCTGCGAAGATAATTGCTCAGGCTATTTACAACACAGAGCGTGGCTGTATTATTAGTCAGCGACATTTCATAGATCTTCACAGAAATCAACTATTCATTATAAATTGCTAATATACAATCCCGGACGGCGATCACGATTATCTACATGCGTGACCATTACGCATATCTGCGAACAATTCAATATCGAAATTGAACAGCAGCCTTGTTACAGCGAGTATAACTCTTAATCGTCAAAGTTTCTGAGAAGAAATATGTACAACAAGTTCAGCGTTAATTCTACAATTATGGCGATACATTCATGTATACAGTCTACAAGCTCACAACTTGCAAGTTGTTTATACCCTTATATATAAGGAAGTGAATTATATTCAAAACTGAAATTACTTTCCCGACAACCAGGAAAATAACCTACCCAGCATAAAATTACAGGCGAGATATTTCGGCGGAGGTTTTCAGCGGTTACCATTAACCCTCGAAACCGTGGTCACTTTCGGATAACCGGGAAGCTACGGTGAAGACCGGCGTTTATGCTAATATCAGCGGCGACAAGAATTTATTCAAGGTGGGTTTTTCCGCTACACGGTGACATCACAGCGGGTATTATACAGAATCAAAATGCCTTGTTCTGATTGGACGCGAGGGACAGCGACCTACACAGAGGTCGATCTCTATTCACAGTTCAAGACTTACGTCACAAGTGACAACTATATATCAGTGAGCGAGCAAGCCTCATTACAGTCCAGTTAACCTGAACATTCATGATTAGACTGCCTTTCTTCAAGTTAGAGACCTCCCTGTCAAGTTAAGGCGAGGGATCGGCAGTCAGAAGCGATTTTTTACATAAAGTTCAGCGAGGACAGACACACCTGGTTGTGCACCTACATCGTCAAAGGACTTAGCTTGGCGAATTACCTAGGCGAAGATACAAGTGGATCTAAATCCACAGCGTTTCAGACTACAGCTGAATTTCATCAAGCGACTAACACAACTAGATGGTTAGTAAACCTACTAAACTTCTGTTTGGAGAATAAAGCGGAAATTTCCGCCCAACCTGGGGATATGAATATAGTGCTCCAACACCTCACAAGTGAGGTTTATGAACAACGCCTGGATGACATACTTGGACCCCATGATACGATGATTCTATCAAGATGGCCAGCAAGAGCACTGTAAATTTATCTCCACCAAACCAAACAGGAGGAAAAATGCAACAGATTATTTCCTCTATCATCAACTTCGCAGAGTGAAGTCTCATGTACTATATCTCCATTTGGATCAGAACTGTCATACTCGTGCATATATGCGGATGGACCTATTCCGACCCTCCATGAGCTTAATACTCATGATATTATATAAGCTAACTTCTACAATTGTTCTACACAAATGTGATTGAAATAATGGAGGGTTTATTTCTGGAAATCCGATATGGTGGTTGCAAACCATTATCTGAGAGATATCACCACCGAGGGCGTCTCAGGTATACACCAATTCGATCCCATGGTCCTCGCACAACAGCTGACAGTTCCTCGGAGAAGATAAGTCAATCTAACAGATTTTTACTTATCTTATAACAATACTAAATAGCTTCATGCTATATATAATTTACTTAAGTTCCTTTTATCATCACAGTACTATGATTATTACATCATACAATATATAAGTTAACAACTCTACAGAGTTTGTTATTATATATATTTACCTTAAGTTATTCATATCTTAAGAGTAATACTATGGTTACATGATAAATGCATTAGCTAACAAACTCTACAGAGTTTTTGGCTATTTATACATAGCTTAAGTTAATTAAGCTAACAAACTCTCTGGAGTTTTACTATTATATAGGTAACTTAAGCTAATTATACCTTAAGCATAGTACTATACTCATATTATTAAAATATATTGGCTAACAAACTCTAAGGAGTTTTGCTATTATATAGGTAGCTTAAGCTTATTCATATCTTAAGCTTAGTACTATGTTTATATCATATAAGTAGATTAGCTAACAAACTCTAAAGAGTTTTTGCTATTTGGCTTAAGTATCATCATATTTCTAAGCAATATGGTTATATTATAACATGTATTAGCTAACAAACTCTACAGAGTTTTAGCTATTATATATGTAACTTAAGCTTATTCATATCTTAAAGCAGTACTATGTTTATATCATATAGGTATATTAGCTATCAAAACTCTAAAGAGGGTTTTGCTATTATATATTTAAGCTTAAGTTTCATCATATTTTAAGCTTTATGGTTACATTATAACATGTATTAGCTAACAAACTCTCACGGAGTTCTTGCTATTATATATGTAGCTTAAGTTTTCCTTCATAAGCTCAATACTAGGTTTATATCATAGCTAACAAACTCTAAAGGGTTGTTTTAAGCTATTATACAATTAGCTTAAGTTTTCATCATATCTTAAGCAGTATGTTTACATTATAAAGGTATTAGCTAACAAAACTTCGGCGGAGTTTTTGTTATTATATATATATAGCTTAAGTTTCATCATAACTTAAGCTCAGTACTATGTTTTTAACATAAAAGTATATTAGTTAATAAACTCTAAGGAGTTTATTTTGCTATATACATTTAGCTTAAGTCTAATCTTATCTTAAGCTTAGTACTATGGTTACACTATAAACATATTAGCTAATAAACTCTACAGAGTTTTTGGCTATTATATATGTAGCTTAAGTTAATAATATCTTAAGCACAATACTATACTCATATTGTAAAATATATTAGCTAACAAACTCTCACGGAGTTTTGCTATTATATATGTAGCTTAAGTTCATTATATCTTAAGCACACTACTATACTCATATTGTAAAATATATTAGCTAACAAACTCTCACGGAGTTTTGCTATTATATATGTAGCTTAAGTTAATTATATCTTAAGCACACTACTATACTCATATTGTAAAAATATATTAGCTAACAAAACCCTACAGAGTTTTGCTATATATATGTAGCTTAAGTTAATTATATCTTAAGCTCAGTACTATACTAATATTATAAAAATATATTAGCTAACAAACTCTACAGAGTTTGGCTATTATATATGTAGCTTAAGTTAATTATAGCTTAAGCACAGTACTATACTCATATTATAAAAATATATTAGCTAACAAACTCTACAGAGTTTTGCTATTATATATGTAGCTAAAGCTTATTCATATCTTAAGCTCAGCATTATATCTATATCATATAAGTATATTAACTAACAAACTCTAAAGAGTTTGCTATTATATAATTAGCTTAAGTTTAATCATATCTTAAGCTTAGTACTATGTTATATCTTAAAGTATTTTAGCTAACAAACTCTAAGGAGTTTATACTAGCATATTAACAAGCTTAAGTCTATTAGTCTTAAGCATTGTATTAATGTTATATATACTTTATCATAATAAGTACATGGTAATAACCTTTTATATGGCAGCTGATAAGTTAGCAGCAGGAATTCATCAGTTCAGTGCCTTTATGAAGTTCCCATAGGGTTATTACAATCATCACAGTTCAAATCACTAATTATTAAAATCCAAAGTATTAGATATTCCCACCTCCGTTCCGTAGGATGCTACAAACAAAAGAGCATGAGTCAGGATAAGGAAAAATATGTAATTTTGGAGTAAAATTGATATTTTATACTTATCCTGACTCATGAGGTCAGCCCTCCCATCCTCCCAAATAACACTTTGGATTTCCCTGTAAATTCAAATGTTGGGCTCAGTATATGAGGAGAGAGTGAGGCACATGGGTAGAGGTGAAGCCCTCGTTCAGCTTGTGGAAAGGAGGTAACTTCGTGGTGAATACTAATTAGTGATTTTAAATTGAAGGGAGCTTCAATTAGGGAGATACAAGTGTTCCACTATGTTGCAAGAAGAAGAAGACAAGCAAAAGAGCATGAGTCAGGATAAGTATAAAATATCAATTTTACTCCAAAATTACATTTTACATGTCATGGTATCGCAATTAAGTAGATCGATGCTCATGATGTCAATCACGGGATTGTCTAGCCCAAACCCAAATGTTTACATGACGTCGTATAGCTGGAATACGTTGAGTGTGGTGACCGAAACTATTCCTCGAACTATAGAAGTGAAAGGCCATGACAGATGCTACTGCAACTTAAACAATGAATCAGGTATGCAAACTTCATCTGTGACCGGTTGATCAGAAAGGATCGTGAAAAGATGGAACTCCCATATTTAGGTCAAATCACTGGATAGGTTTTAAACATCAGTAATCAGTGTTCAGACTGTTTCGTTACTGTCTCTCACTTATCAAGTGCCCCTGGACACAATGGAGACTGGACACAACATCCCATGTACGTCGAACCCGTGAAGAATTGATCTTCAGCAACCCATGCTTGTCATAAGAGGCGAATAACAAGATCGGGTGGTCTGACTTGGTTGATACATGTCATCATATCCCAGTTGATCAATGCTCAAGATGTAAATCACTGGATTGTCTAGTCTAGGCTTGATTATTTACAAACCACCGTAATGCTGAGTGCGGCATTAAACAACAACCAACCATGGAAGCGGATTCAACAAGGATGCTGTTTTACTTTTGCAGGTGTACCAGAAATCTATAGAGGAGCAAGACAGGGATGTGAGAATGTATGCCCTCATCCTCCTGGGGCTTGGAGTCCTGAGCTTGATTACAAACTTCGCACAGGTAAACCCACCCACCCACTCACTCACTCACTCACTCACTCACTCACTCACTCACTCACTCACTCACTCACTCACTCACTCACTCACTCACTCACTCACTCACTCACTCACTCACTCACTCACTCACTCACTCACTCACTCACTCACTCACTCACTCACTCACTCACTCACTCACTCAAATTCAAACACTGACATTTCAAAAGCCAGGGTGTGAGAGTGTTGGTGTTTTTAAACTACTTTAGACTGATATTTATCTGATCAAAAATGGGTTTTACAAATATCTGTCTACTAAACAAGTCCAAAAGGTGCCCAGAACAATGATTATTTTCTGGAACTGTTGCAATTTAGATCTGTCAAATCATTATAGACAAACTCTTGGGTCTGGAGACAAGCTAATGCTTTATTTCAAGTTACAGGGTAGCTTAGTGGTTAAAGCAATAGCTTGTCATGCTGAAGACCTCGGTTTGATTCCCCACTTGGGTACAATATGTGAAGCCCATTTCTGGTGTCCACTGCAATGATATTGCTGAAATATTGCTGAAACTAGTACAAGCCGCATGAAACCATACTCACTTACTCCTTAAGTTATAATCATATGTGGGGCGGTGGGGTAGCCTAATGGTTAAAGCGTCGGCTCGTCACGCTGACGACCCGGGTTCGAATCCCCACATGGGCACAATGTGTGAAGTCCATTTGTGGTGTCCCCCGCCGTGATATTGCTGGAATATTGCTAAAAGCGGCGTTAAACCCAACTCACTCACTCACTATAATCATATGTTCCTTCTTTGTTTTGGAAGACACAAGCTCATGCTTTCACATGTCCATAGAACCCGGAGTGTTTGAACCAACTTAAATGTAAGAAATACCCAAAAAGAATTTCAGAATGTTGCTATACCTAATATAGAAACAGTACATTAATCTTAGGTTAAAAATCAGATATTTAAGGGTTTCCATTGATGACAACATAATCAGTGTCTAGGTAATTAAAGAAGTACCATTGGGAATCTATTTGCATTATCACCCCCTGCCTTGAAGTGGGAGAGGGATATTGATTTGAGCTCCGTTCGTCCATTGTCTCTGACACGTGAAGGTCCGGGTTAGAATTGATCTTCAGTAACCCATGCTTGTCGTAAGAGGCGACTTACGGGATCAGGGGGTCAGACTCGCTGACTTGGTTGACACATGTCATGGGTTCCCAATTGCGTAGATCGATGCTCATGCTGTTGATCACCGGATTGTCTGGTCCAAACTTGATTATTTACAGACCGCCGCCGTATAGCTGGCATATTGCTGAGTGCGGCGTAAAACTAAATTCACTCACTCACTCACTGTCCATCATCTGAGATGATGGGGACAGACTTTCTCAAAAACTGTCATAGATAGGGAAACCAGATTTTCTCGGAAACCGTTATAGACAGGGAAACCAAACTTGGTATGTGTTTTCAGGACATGAATGCCTTGATGGAGTTAGAAAACAGAAACTGTGTTACAGCTTGTTACAGAGTTGTGGCCCTTGTCACGCATTTCTTGACTTAGTACATGATAACCCCAATGGGACAGATTTTCTCGGAAACCGTTATAGATAGGGAAACCAAATGTGGTATTTGTTTTCAGGAAATGAATGTTGTGGTGAAGTTGAAATACAGGAACCAAATAGGAACAGAACACTGTGGAGGGGGATACTGATGACCATGTCTTCTTGTTTTCAGTCCGCTTTCTTTGGCATTTCCGGTGAGAACATGACGGTGAGAGTTCGGAGGAATGTCTTCAAATCCATGCTGAGACAGGTGAGTATGGACCAACTCATGAAGGCAATCACTCATCAGTCTATTTCCAACTTTTCATTACATCATTGAACATATTAATAAAAGTATATCCATCATTGCCATGAATGGATAAATTCATTAAATTTTATAGCTTAAGTGAACACAGTATAAGGTTTTGTGAGTTATTTGTGAGCCTACCCTATGTTGCTAAATTGGTACTGAATGTAGTAATAGTCTGCTTTTGAGCAAACAAATTTGGAATTATAGTTTTATTTGTAACTTTCATACTAGAGCTGTGTATCGTGGCTAAGTGGCGAGACGATATATCCTGATACCAGTTTAATGAGGCGAGACAATATATCCTGATACCAGTTTAATGAGGCGAGACAATATATCCTGATACCAGTTTAATGAGGCGAGACAATATATCCTGATACCAGTTTAATGAGGCGAGACAATATATCATGAAAGTATTGGCAAGGGGCCTGAGATGATTATCATCACGACGATACATATCCCGATACTTTACAATTGCTAAAAACAGAACAGATATGGTAGATAAAATGACTGAAACTTTATTTGTTATACAGCAGAACTTGTGTTACATTCACATACACTGAAATAGCTGTTGGTCTAATAAAATTTCAGCATTTTATGCTCATGAAAGTACAGTCGAACAAAGAGATTTACCTGAGTCCTGTAATTGAGGTTCCCTGGGACTCATATTCTTAATTTTCAGGCGTCCTGGACTACAAAATGGGGTTCCCAGACACTTTAATATAATTATCAATACTATGTTGTAATATTGTTGTAATTCAGTTACTGCTATTGTATTGTATCATGATCATCACATAATTAAATTGCAAATAATACCATAACCCAGCTAGTAGCAAACTCAGTGACAACTTATTGTTACTTGATTTGAATTTTTACAAAAGTTTTGGGACTTATTCTGCATCCCTGTGGATGTGCTAATAAATTTTGTTGCGTCCATTGTCAATTTTTATGTGTATAGGACGCAGGAATTCGCGCCCCGTAAATCCCTGCGAACATATTCAGTATACCTTTATCTAATATAAATGAATTTGAAACTGAAGTTTCCCTTGAAAAGTTGTGTTCTACACCAATGCTTGCACAAAAAATTCAATGTAATTTATATCAGAATTCAAAATCACTGAAAACAACTCTTAAGTCTGCTTTCTAAATTTATCTTATCTTTGGTCTCCTTTTGAACAAAGCTAAGACATCGTTCATAGTTATTAATAAATGGTGTTATTTGTCAAACAACGAAAACGTATTTCAATTACTAAAAGACAAGAATTGTACAGTTCACCATAATGCACTCAGTCGCTTACATTTGATCTGTTAGGCTTTGTAACTGTTTTTTTAGTTTTCTTAGTAAATTACCTAAGAAGTATCGGGATATATTGTCTATTGTGGTGATACATCAATGTACCATGAACCCTCACGATATAAATATCCTGATATATTGCCTAAATGTGATATATATCGATGCACTTGTATCGTGTAGTTGACGATGCAAACATCGATACCATCGATGAAGTGTTACACCACTATTTCAAACAGAGTTGTCGTTTGTGAAATAATTTTATGTACCACAATATGATACTATTGTGTAGCTATGCCACAATACATCGATGCATTGATACTTTTTCTAAGATGATGTACAATTATAGATACATTCAAAACTGTATAGATATTTATAAAATATGAAATATTAATGTTCAAACTGTAACTAAATTTACACAATAATGCTTCAAAAATAGGTATCATGATACGTATCAAATCGTGACATGGGTATCATGATACGTATTGATTCATGAAACTTATCTAACGTCACATCCCTACTATTGTGTTTGGTGAAGTAAAGTCTTGGTGTAAAATGGAAAGTCATCGAATTCTAGTTCTGTTACAGTACAAGACAAAGTGAAGTTTGAGCGCAATTTACTAGGACTGCCAGTATTCGTTTACTCTCTGTTTAAGTACCAGATAAAACTGTTGTACATTGATGCCTTGTAGGAAATCTCCTGGTTTGATGATCACAAGAATAACTTGGGAGCCTTGACTACCAGACTAGCCACAGATGCTTCACAAGTACAGGGGGTAGGTTGATGTACCTCTTAATGTATTGGTACCTGTGTATAGTCTGCTGATCGTAGGTTCCAATCTCACGTTTGCCCTGATTTTGACCCCTAGCACCTGTGTATGATGGACTAATCGTAGGTTCCGATCTCACGTTTGCCCTGATTTTTACCCTTGGTACCTGTGTATGATCGCCTACTCGTAGGTTCCGATCTCATGTTTGCCCTAATTTTGACCCTTAATACCTGTGTATGATCGCCTACTCGTAGGTTCCGATCTCACGTTTGCCCTGATTTTGACCCCTAGTACCTGTATATGATAGGCTAATTGTAGGTTCCGATCTCACCTTTGCCTTGCTTTTGACCCTTGGTACCTGTGTATAGTCTGCTGATCTTTGGTTCCGATCTCACCTTTGCCCTGATTTTGACCCTTGGTACCTGTGTATGATTGCCTACTCGTAGGTTACGATCTCTCGATTGCCCTGATTTTGACCCTTAGCACCTTTGTATGATCGCCTACTCGTAGGTTCCGATCTCTCGATTGCCCTGATTTTGACCCTTAGCACCTGTGTATGATTGCCTACTCGTAGGTTCAGATCTCACGATTGCCCTGATTTTGACCCTTAGTACCTGTGTATGATAGGCAAATCGTAGGTTCCGATCTCACGTTTCCCCTGATTTTGACCCTTAGTACCTGTGTATGATAGGCAAATCGTAGGTTCCGATCTCACGTTTGCCCTGATATTGACACTAAGACCCATGTATGGTCTGCAGATCGTAGGTTCCGATCTCCCATCTCACTATAGATGGAATATTGCTGAGTGTGATGTTAAACAACAGCCAACCAAACTTAGGGTATCTCATCCTGGTGGGAGAGGAATAATACAAGAGATGACAGAAACACCATGTGACCCCAATGGTAGCCTTCTGTAGGCTTCTGTGTACACCATGTTCCAATATGTGCACGATTTTCAATGTAATCAGGACCCGGGTTAGAATTGATCTTCAGTAACCCATGCTTGTTGTTAGAGGCGACTAACGGGATCAGGTGGTCAGGCTTGCTGACTTGGTTTACACATGTCATCGTATCCCAATAGTGTAGATCGATGCTCATGCTGTTGATCACTGGATTGTCTGGTCCAGACTCGATTATTTACAGACCACCACCATATAGCTGGAATATTGCTGAGTGTGGCGTAAAACTAAACTCACTCACTCACTCAATGTAATCAGTTGTTGTACATACCCCTAACTAAGACTTAAAACTTATATGGCAGTGTGTATACTACAGACTATTTTACAGAAAACAGCAGTGAACAAGGAAATAAAATAGCCCTGCAACTAGTTTTAGATTCATTGACATTTGAAGATTTTTAGTTTTCATTTTCCGCAATCTGTGAAACAAATATTTAACTTGCTGTCTGTGGTTATAATAAAGCCCTTTGTCAATTTCTAACTGCAAAGGATTATTATCATGGTATAACTGTCTTCAACTTCAGCCCAGCCAATAGTCCGAGTCCATTCTTGTAACACTTCTACTGGTTTAGTAAGATGATATTAACTAACCATTAACTAATACTAAAATCAACAGGAAATAATGCCAAGGTACAAGTTCGGAATAAAGAGTTTGGGCACAGACCAGAACAGCTCTTTAACCATTATTTGAATACACTGTAACTATGGTTACAAGAAACTGAAAAGAACCACTAATACTAGTTTGTTCTGCCCACAGGTTGTAATACACATTTTGACTCAAATATGCAAATGAAAAAAAACCAACAGGTTTTTATAGCCGTCAGTTCATCATAGCATGTTCATTAGAAACGATTGAGTGAATAATCAGTCAATCAATCGATTGGTCTCGCGTAAGTGATCATCGATGACAGGGCTTGCAATTCACCCAAATTCCCAAACAAGACCACAGGACCAGTAACTTTTAAAAATCCTGTCAACATTTTACTAGACCCGGCCCAGTGGAATAGCGTGAATGTCGAGCCCTGGATGGGCTCCAGAGACTAACTGATATTCATAAAAAATTAAACATCAAATTCAACTTTAACAAGTATGTTTCTTATTGTTATGTTTGTCAAATAAGGAAATAAAGAAACTGATGTCGGTTTGCTGACCTGTAAAACTGTAATGTAAACAACATACTCGCGTGCATGTCAACAGGAAGTGTCCTCGATCGTCTTGATCGTAGTATTAATCAGTGCTTGTTTCGTTTGTGCAATGCTATGATTGTGGCCTGTTATTGACCTGTAAAGATCTGAGTGAGAATTGGTCTTCAGTAACCCTGCTTGTCATAAGGGGCGACTAACAGGATCGGGTGGTCAGACTTGCTGACTTGGTCATCGTATCCCAATTATATAGTTCGAGGGGCGGTGGGGTAGCCTAATGGTTAAAGCGTTGGCTCGTCACGCCGAAGACCCGGGTTCGAATCCCCACATGGGTACAATGTGTGAAGCCCATTTCTGGTGTCCCCCGCCGTGATGTTGCTGGAATATTGCTAAAAGTGGCGTAAAACCAAACTCAGTCAGTCAGACATAGTTCCATGCTTATGCTATTGATCACTGTATTGTCTGGTCCAGACTCGATTATTTACAGACCAAGGCCATAAAGCTGTGATAGTGCTGAGTGCGGCGTAAAACTAAACTCACTTACTGTTTTTTCACAAATGAACTTGGTGGTGAGTTTTTGTTTACAATTGATTACTGATCGATTACTGAGTTATTATGATCAATTTGAATAAAGTGAGCGATAACCAGCACTATAAACGTAATTTACTGTATGTATTTAATATCCGCTGATTTCTGCTGCAGGCTACAGGTGTCCGACTGGGTATGGTCGTCATGAACTTGGCTAACATGGGCAGCGCTGTTGTCATCGCCTTCATCTTCAGCTGGCAGCTTACCCTGGTCATCCTGGCCTTTGTACCTTTCATCATGGCATCTGGCTTCATCGAGATGAAGGTACTGGCTGGAGTTGCCGGCAAGAACAAAGAAGCTCTAGAGGATGCTGGGAAGGTGAGACCATGTTTTGTAATGCATCAAATTATATGAGAGCAGTCTGCCACTTTAGCCACAACCCGAAGCTTTTAAGAAGAAAATTGTTCTAGCATGCTCTTCTAATCGCCTGCAGTGATATTACTAAAATATTGCTAAAATCGGTTTAAAAATAAACTCTGTTCTTTGTGTGGCATTTTAGAAGTAGGGAAGGACACTATTTACAAACTTTATGGATAACAACTCTTTTAGTTTGTGAGTGCAGTGTGTCGGTAAACATTCAAGCTGGGTTGATAATGGTTCGGGGCCGTGGGGTAGCCTAATGGTTAAAGCGTTGGCTCGTCACGGCGAAGACCCGGGTTCGAATCCCCACATGGGTACAATGTGTGAAGCCCATTTTCTGGTGTCCCCCGCCGTGATGTTGCTGGAATATTGCTCAAAGTGGCGTAAAACCAAACTCAGTCAGTCAGTCAGTGATAATGGTTCAAGAATCTGTATCCAAACATCGCACTCACCAAAGTTGTTATCCATAAAGTTTGTCAACATTATTCAACTAAACTCAGGCTAATCTATTGGACTGAACCCTGCTGAAGGTGATGCTTACGGCCATGTTCAGCCTCTTACTCTGAAAAGGACTGGGTACGGACTGATAGGCTGTTTGTGTTGTCGATTGGACTAGTAGCTGACTTGGCTAGTAATTCTTTGTATCCACTGACTAGTACTGCACGGTATTACAGATATATCACAATACGCTATTCAAACAATACATATTGCACCATTTTTTCTGAGAAACAGTATATTGGGTAAAGAACATATATGAAGCAGGTATGAAAACTCCCTAAAATTTCAGCCAGACCACAGGGCTGGTTAGATGTAAAACTTGCCAGCCCTGACCAAAACTTACCTGCCCACAAAATGTCTTTATATACATGTTTAAGTTTTAACCCGACCGTCAGGCAGGTGAATTTGATACAGTTTATTTGCCAATACACAGCCCTACCACTGACACAGTCCCTTTAAAGATCTAGCATAGAATTGTCCTTAGACCAATGCTTATTGTAAGAGGCAACTTATCTATAGGATTGGTTAATGGTTGATGCTTGTCACCTTATTCCAGTTGCACAAATTGGTGCTCATGATGTCGATCAGTAGTCAAGACGGAAATTTCCAGATTGCAATCATACTGCTAAAAGTGGCGTCATAATAGAGATTATTACACAAGCAAGTGTGTCGTACGACTTATAAGAAACGAGTGTGAAGATCGAGGGCAATACATAATTTTACATGAGCCTCGTATAAGTCGTGTGGAAGACTTGCGATGTGTAATAATTTCTTTGTTATCCATTTTATTATTGTGACGGCTCTCTTCATTGACGTCACATTCCATTGTTTAATGACGTCGCAGACGACAAAATACAGAAACAATGGTTGCACAGCAAAACTGATATGTGCGCATTTGATATTTTTATGACACTCGTTATGTTCCACCATATGAATAATAAATAACTGTGTAACATTTCCTGATAATGTTTCCTTGTACAGGTGGCCATTGAAGGTATCGAGAACATCCGCACGGTTGCATCTCTGAGTCGTGAACCCACGTTCTACAAATTGTATGAGGAGAAGCTGATGACCCCATATAACGCTGCCCTCCGGAAGGCTCACTTGGTTGGAATATCCTTTGGGGTGTCCCAAGCTATTGTCTTCTTCGAACATGCAGCAGCCTTTTACTTCCGTGCCTACCTCATTAAAATTGGAGAAGCAGATTATGTAGATGTCTTCAAGTAAGTCCTGTTTGTCTTTTACTCATGAAGATCCGGGTTAGAATTGGTCTTCAGTAACCCATGCTTGATACACGTGAAGATCCGGGTTAGAATTGCTCTTCAGTAACCCATGCTTGTCGGAAGAGGCGACTAACGGGATTGGGTGGTCAGCCTTGGTTGACACATCTTTTCGTACCCCAATTGCGAAGATAGATGCTCATGCTGTTGATCACTGGACCGTCTGCTTCAGTCTTGATTATTTACAGACCACCGTCATATAGCTGGAATATTGCTGAGTGTGGCGTTAAACAACAAACCAAACAACCTTTTTGTCTTCCAGTGGCCTGGGTAGCCTAGTGGTAAATCATTCCTGATGCTGGTGTCGTGTTAAGTCTGGTGGGTCCATGTCATGGCCAAGGAATCCCAGTCAGGCTTCTTGGATCACTTGGTTTCAAGGCGCGGTGGGGTAGCCTAGTGGTTAAAGCGTTCGCTCATCACGCCGAAGACCCAGTTTCAATTCCCCACATGGGTACAATGTGTGAAGCCCATTTCTGGTGTTCCCCTTGCTGGAATATTGTTAACTTGTTCCCCCCAACAATTCCCATGAATAATTATTGCTATATGCTGCATCAGCAAAATTAGAGCTGTTCGTGGCTCCCACCAATAAGGAGACCCTATGTTGTTAAAAAATGTCCAAATACAATTGTCAATATGGCTACCACAATAAATGTAACTTGCTCATAAATAAGCCTTGCCACCAAATATGATATTCCTAATAATGAAATCGTTCAGATGATTGTTTCCACTTGCATATGATTTCTCACAGAATCCTTCTCATATTTCCTGCAGAGTATTTGGTGCTATTGTATTTGGTGCCATGGCTATTGGACAAGCCAGTGCCTTCGCCCCAGATGCTGCCAAGGCAACTGTGTCTGCTCAGAGGATTATATTCCTGCTTAACAGTGAACCCACCATCAACAGCGAGTCCACAGCTGGAGAGAAGCTTGGGGTAAGTTGTAGGCAGTTGTCTCTAGGTTGTTAGCTAGGCAGGATGTGTGTTACAGTTTGAATCCTAGATTTGTCCAGTAATGAATCTTGATCCATAACTCTGTTGCTGCTTTCAACAAACTGGTATAAAATTTAAAACTTTGTGTTGATGATGTTACTTTCTCTGTGTTTGCAGATTTGACTTGAGTCATTGAGTCTTTACTTCAATTTCGGGGTGGTGGGGTAGCCCAATTGTTAAAGCGTTCGCTCGTCACGCCGAAGACTTGGGTTCGATTCCCCACATGTGTACAATGTGTGAAGCCCCTTTCTGGTGTCCCCAGCCGTGATATTGCTGGAATATTGCTAAAAGCAGCTTAAAACCCAACTCACTCACTCATTACTTCAATTTCAGGACAACTATTCAAGTAAGGTCAGTTTGACTGACGTGAGGTTCCGCTACCCTACCCGCCCAGACGTGACAG
The DNA here is from genome assembly GCF_003918875.1 of Haliotis rubra. Classification (NCBI taxonomy): domain Eukaryota; kingdom Metazoa; phylum Mollusca; class Gastropoda; order Lepetellida; family Haliotidae; genus Haliotis; species Haliotis rubra. The sequence continues at coordinate 992,207 of NW_025767690.1, forward strand.
TTCTGCAAGGTCTGACGGTGGACATCGAACCTGGTCAAACCCTGGCCTTCGTAGGCAGCAGCGGATGTGGCAAGAGTACCTCTGTGCAGCTAATTGAGCGCTTCTACGATCCTGAATCCGGTGTCGTGGTGAGTATAGTGGAGACCCATGTCAGTCTGGTACATCTCACTGAGCCTTTCTTCGATCCTCAATCAGGTGTTGCAGTAAACACAGTCGGGGGTCCATGTCATAAACATGGGAGGGTGGGGAGTACAGCTCACTGAGCACTTCCACAATCCTGAGGCTGGTGTCGTGGTAAGTCTAGTTGGCTCATATCATGGCTATGGGAATCCCAGTGTGGAGATGTTCTTGAATCACTGGGGGTGGTAGGGTAGCCTAGTGGTTAAAGCGTTCGTTCATCACACTGAAGCCCAGGTTCTGTTCCCAACATGGGTACCGTGTGTGAAGCCCATTTTATGTTTCCCCCGCCTTGATATTGCTGGAATATTGCTAATAGCGACGTAGAACTAAATACTCACTCACTCTTGGATCACTTGATTTAGGAGACCCAGGTATCTAAGGTATGTAGTGGGGATTGTGAATCTGAAAGTAAATAGACTGTCACATTGTCATATATAGTTATCAAGCGATGCTTGTCGTTACAGTCAATTCACAGAATGTATTTTCCAGACAACTGACTTGCCATAGTATCATATGGATCGATGCTTATGCTTTCAGTCTCTGGTTTCCAGGTCCAGATTTGATATATGAGTTCTTGGTGAAGTGTCTGGAATACTTCTTTGCCCAATCTGGAGTCAATTAGCAGAAGTGTTGAGGGATGATTTGTAAATTAGCAGACGGCAAGGGCGGCCATCTTGAATTTGCACAGGCTTTACCTAGGGACCTCCTGTCTTCTCATGGTTACTGAATATATATTGGACAGTATTGTTTTGAAGTGAGAAGGGAGGGTTATGTAAGAAAATATGCTCATTGGAGGGATTTTGTTTGATAGCATGGTAACTGGGAGTGAGTGTGACATTGACACACTCACTTTACTCCTTGTATGCAGAGGTACTTGTTGTTAGGATTGCCTCCAACTTTCTCATGGCATCTGATGTCTGTGTTTCAGAGCCTGGACAGGTATGACATCAAGAAACTGAATCTCCAGTGGCTAAGATCTCAGATTGGAATTGTGTCTCAAGAACCAATTCTCTTTGACTCAAGCATCGCGGAAAATATAGCATATGGTGATAACTCAAGGGAGGTAACCATGGCAGAAATCATTGAAGCTGCGAGAGCCGCCAACATCCACTCCTTCATCAGCTCACTGCCAGCGGTCAGTTGGATTTATCACATTATGAATTCTGTTTTTGAGCCTCAGGAGATTATTTTTCTTTTCTTTCTGGTGGGGTAGCCTAATGGCTAAAGTGTCCAGTCATCACGCTGAAGACCCAAGTTGATTCCAAACATGGGTACAATGTGTGAAGTCCATTTCTGGTTTCCCCCGCTGTGATATTGCTGGAATATTGCTAAAAGTGATGTAAAACTTTAAACTCATTTACTCCCTGAAAATTGACTTGTTTCCTTTCATTGTGTCAATTCAGTTCTTTGGGGATTATGGAGCAGAAATGATTAGCTCAATATACAGGGGTGCATCTCAGGGGAGATATATAGGATACACACATTTCTGTCATTACTTCTGCAAATTAAAAAGTCAGTGTGCCAAATTTCGCCAATATGAAGTTGGTGCACTTTGTTGACCGAGTGCATGTTAGAATTTAAGCAGTATGGACAACACTTTAGTAACTACCATGTCGGTCATATACTGTGACTTGTATCATTAACAAGAACATCACTAATCATTGTGATATCCTAAGGTATCTATGGTCAAAGTCAAACATTCTGATTTCTTTTTGGAATTCTGAGTGAGCATGATCACGTGACTGCCTTTTTCTGGAGTTGATGATACTGGTCGTAGCTCCTGCTATCAATCACCGTCTACAGGGCTCCAGATAAAGGCCATATCGGCGTATGTACGGATAAAATATATGCACGATACGGTTGGAAATAATTTAGAAAACGTAGCGGATACGCACCACAGCAATGGTGTACGGTGTTAGATTCTTTTACAGACGTATTTATCTGCAAAAGTATTGTTTTATTGTTTATTGACCTGTTTACACAAGAGTAGCAATGTTGTGGTGCATATTTGAAACGAAACACAAGCTTACTGATACTCCATTAAATTCCATTCAGTATTCTAAATGTACTCTTAAGTTTTTCCAGTACTCCTATATTGAAAAAATAAGGAGTACGTACTCCTGATGTTGAAAAATCATCTGGAGCCCTGCGTTTACAAATAGTGTCAAAATGTTTACAGTAAATTAAGGCCTTAAGGGAACGTAACTCCAATATTTGAACACACGCTTACATTTGTCGTAGCTTTAAGTTACTTTCTTGAATGGGGCCCAGAGCCAAGAGAATCTTCATTTGTGATACATTTGTGTTTTGCCAATGTCTCTAATGCCTCTCCTGCTGACGTGATGTGAGATTTGTGCCTCATGTTGACAGGGCTATGACACCAATGTCGGAGATAAGGGAGCTCAGCTGAGTGGGGGACAGAAACAGAGGGTGGCCATCGCCCGTGCTTTAGTCCGGAACCCCAAGATCCTGCTGCTGGATGAGGCTACATCTGCCCTGGACACTGAGAGTGAAAAGGTAAGAATCGTACTCTTGTGTTCATTCACGGGATCAAATTGTGGGTTTATATTGTTATGCAAGGACAAACGCCTATTTTTGTCTCAGGGCTCCAGATAAGGGCCGTATTGGCGTATGTACGGATACAAAATATGCACAATACGGTAGGACATAATTTAGCAAACTTAGCAGATACGCACCACAGCAATGGTGTACAGTCTTAGAATCATTTACAGACGTATTTATCTGAAATTTTTTGTTTTATTGTTTATTGACCTGTTTACACAAGAGTAGTGATGTTGTGGTGCATATATGAAACGAAACAATCGATTACTGATGCTCCATTAAATTCCATTCAATACTCTAAGTGTACTCTTACGGTTTTCCAGTACTCCTGTATTGAAAAATAAGGAGTACGTACTCCTGATGTTGAAAAATTATCTGGAGCCCTGTTTGTCTACACTGGGTGTTCACAGTTAGAACTGGTCAACGGTACCCTGGTCGTAAGATGTTAGAAAAAGGATCAGGTGGTCTGACTCTCTAACCTTTTACACCGTTAATGTGGATTGTTGATTACAGAATTGATATCACTGCACATTTATCAACGGAAGTCAATTACTAAACTATCAATAGTCACACATACTATCGATGCATCGATAGTTTTTCGTTTCTGCCATCAATAAATTGCTAGCGGAGAGTCAACAATTGAATCCATCGATAGTTCAATGCATTGTTACAGCCCTAATTATCATGATACTATTCAAAGCAGTATTCAACTCTACAATCCTTCACTTTAATACCCCATGATTCCTTCTTCTCAAAAACTGTTGGTTCCATTCTTGGTTTGCCCCAAATATGTTTCTAGATTTGTCAGCACCATATGAGAAAAGTGGTAAACATCCAGCATTTTTCCTCCAGTATTAAGCTGTAATGTAACAATAATACTTCTAATACCAGCGACACGTGAAGATCTGGGTTAGAACTGGTCTTCAGTAACCCATGCTAGTTGTAAGAGGCGACTAACAGGATCAGTCAGTCAGGCTCGCTGACTTGTCATCGTAACCCACTTGCGTAGATTGATGCTCATGCTGTTGATCACTGGATTGTCTGGACCAGACTTGATTATTTACAGACTGCAGCCATACAGTTGGAATATTGCAAAGTGTGGGGTAAAACTAAACTCACTCACTCTAAAACCAGCATTTAACCCAGCTCATTGTTTTGCTCAAGCTGTTAATGGTGTCACACATCTGTTACAGGTTGTGCAGGAAGCCTTGGACAAGGCTCGGGAGGGTCGTACCAGCATTGTGATAGCACACAGACTATCAACAATACAGAACGCAGACAAGATCGCCGTCATCCGACACGGCAAGGTGGCCGAGCTGGGTCGTCACAATGACCTAATGGCCAAACAAGGCTTTTACTACAAACTGAACATGGCCCAAATTAAACAGAAGTAGACATTATACCAAACATATCCATGATGGCTTTGTACACAGCAGCCAGTATAAACTTGAACAAAACTCTCCTGGATGACGTCTGCTCAGGAAGGGGAGGTAACTGCTGTTGAAGATGGAGCTGAGTGTTTTTGGGAGTGTGTGTGAGAGGTCTGCCTTGCAATGGTGTGCCATATTGCCTCCGTGAGTGCTTTTGTCAAGCCATTGTTTCTGTTATCCATCCTCCAGTACCAAGGAGGAAATATGTTTTCTCATATATTCAGTTAGCATTTGAACCTAAAGATCATGTCGTTGGTGAATTGAAACATGATATTTTCTGGATTGTGATATGTTGTAAAATGAAGAACATTCAACTCAAGGATCACTAACTTGAAGCTGATGTCTTCTTCTGTAATATCAGGATCTAGCAGAGATGACAGTAAATTTCAAGCATGTGTCATGGTTGTAAAATTCTGGTATACAAATATACTGGACAAAATAAGTTAGGGATATTGGTAGTTTTATGATTGATACTTTAACATAATTTCAGAATTTATATCTATCCCTAACTATTGTTGTCCAGTATATAATTTTCCATCTTTAATAGAATATTGTGGAATTGTTTGTTGTCTGCGACCAAAGGTTCATGTTCTTGGTGGCGTGACTTACATGTCTTTGTTTAAGTAAGGATGTTACAACCAGTTAAACTCTGATGTCGCTTTGAGGAACATGGCTTAAGTGTTTTAAGGGATGAGATGTTTGTAATATACAATTTGACCATTTTTTCAGGATATATTTATCAATGATCAGGTGACAACTAATATATCAGCACTTTCACCATTTAATCAAGTGCAAACAATGAGTTCATTTTGACTAAGCATGTTTTCAAGAGAACCAGTAGAATCACGTGACAATCTTATCTATGCATTTAGCCTTATGTTCTGATCACTGAAAGGAAAGATTGGAAAGTCTAGTGTTGGTTTTATATGAGTGCACATTGTACTTCGTCAAACACCAAGCTTCCTTTGCCACTAGAAGACCTTGATTTGGTGAGGATAGCTTTATTAAAGATGACGTCCTTGCATTTTGAGCGTGGTCACTAAGTCACTATTTTCAGCATTTATGATTTTATCAGAAGTGATAAACTCTGATGTTGATCCTGATAATCAGTTTCAAAAAGGTCTTTTTGACAGGATATTTTCATGAAGATGTATATGTTTGAGTTACATTCATTAGACTTCACAGCAGAAATATGATACTGTGGAGGTGTCATGGTGAACCAAAATTGTAAATCCTGATTCAAAAGGTCAGAGAAAATTATTCAAAATGGCTGCTGCTCAAGATCATTTCAACATTTTTGGTTTTGTTTGTCAAGTTTTGTACATAAATTAATCACTTAACCCTCCTTTAGCCGAACAAGCTATGGGTATTTCAGAATTATTATCAGGTAGCCGTTTTGCACATTGATTTGTTTATTGTTATTGAGTGTAGTTTGTCTCATGTTTTGAGCAAATGAAATTTTGACAATGCTTATAGTGTCATTCTGGAGCACATTTCCTCAAGTACTTGTTCAAAATTATTTACAAACCTGATACAAAGCCATTGTGAAAATCTTTCAAATATATTTAGTATATCAACAGTAATTGTTGTTTCCTCCCTGACCTTTTGAAGTGTTAAAGTTTTGACCATGCCCTGATTCTTTTTGTTTCGTTTGAAAAAGGTATTGTACCATATTGGAAAATCTTAAGGGATGAACATTTTTGTATGTCAACTTCTGTAATATGAAGGACACACGGTTTTGGAGTGTCTTCTTATCCCTTCATGTAACATGGACTTAAACAAATCTTCATAATGTATTAAATTTTCTCACCTGTTAAGTGTTTTATGCTGTTTCTATTTTGTACTTAATATTATGTGAATTTATTTAAGCATAATTTGGTTATTGCATAATCACATGTAATGCATTTGTCCCTCAGCCTGCTGGGACCACAATAAATACAGTATTTGTTCTCCACAAAAACTGGTTTATTTCAGTGGCATAATGCAGATGTTGCTAAGAAGAGTTATGTCCCTTTAGTACCAGGATCTGCTGATACAAAAACCAGTTTCACCCAGACCATATTTTCACATCGTCAGCAATGTGTCTTGCTGATTAGCTTCACAACCTGTTTGAGTCAGCTGAAAGTGAATACTTTATCTGTTAACAATACAGAGTTGTGTCCCTTGTCAAGCCAAGCATCACCGATATTGTAATGTCTACTATCTCTATAACAGGAGCCTAGTGGTTAAAACGTTTGCTCGTCATTCTCAAGACCCTGGTTCAATTCCCCACATGGGTAGAGTGTGTGAAGCCCATTCCTGGTGTCCCCTGCCGGTATATTGCTGGAATATTGCTAAAAGCGGCGTAAAACTAAACTCACTCACTCACTCCAACAATATTTAACAATTCTTTTCAGTGTTGTTGTGTAGACATCTCTGTATGGAGATTATTTTACAACTGTTGATGAGCTGCAGTGGGACCTGATTGGAATGTTATTTTATGACAGTATGAATGACAATCAGTCTGTGTCGTGAAAAAATGAACGTACCTTGCAACAATACAAGTTTGGATGAGCGGAAGGCAAAATTGTTCTTTAATTTAGACACCTGATACATACATAAGATATTTTCCTATACTTGAGTAATGGGCGCAAATGTATTTTGTCATGTCTAAAAAAATTATCACATTGTACTGTATATACCTTTGACAATCTTTGAGTACTGTTAATCAGTCTGCAGTGGCCAATTGGTTACGTGTATGATTCCTTACGTAACCACGGTGATATGCCATGTCCTGATATATCAATAAATGTATATAGTATTCACATATCATGCTTTTTGTTAAAATAAACATAATTTATGTGAAATATAATTAATAAATGCAACTATTGCATTGGTTACTAAATACCTCCTTGTGCATTGTATGTATCTAACATGTGTTGGCCAGTTGAGTAGATCGATGCTCATGCTGTTGATCACTGGATTGTCTGGTCCATGCTTGATTATTTAGAGACACTGCCATATAGCTGTAATATTGCTGAGTGCAGCATTAAACAACAAACGGACTAATATGTGTTGCTTAGTGTGACAAAATTTAAAGTCTAGGATGAGAATCAAAATGTGTCTTGGGAATAATTATATTGCAGAATTGTTTATAGTTCATGAAGAGTCCAGGGAATTTCGTCTGTCCTTTCACCTGTCCGTCCGAAGACATTGTCGTTCAACTAATAAACTGAAAACTATTTTGTTGTAAATTTTAATAATGTTATTTCAATGTTTTTAAGAATTCCAGCAATTTAATCCTTTGAGCTTAATATTTTGCATTCGAAATAATAACTTGACAACTATTGGTTAAGTTCTTTTGACCTTTTGGGACCACCTTCGTAGTTTGTAGGAGCGATGAAGTGCAAATTTTGATTATGATATTTTAACTTTTTTCAAGAATAGCAGCAATATAAAAATTGGAACAAAGAAGTTTGTTCAACCAATAACGGGAAAACTATTGGTTGGATTCTTTTCAAGTATGGGGACCATTTTCTGTGTGTGAGCGAGACGTGCAGTGCAGTGCAAAGTTATATGTTGATATATTTAATTGATTGAAGATTATCACAAAATACCTCTTAATCTCAGGGAAAACATCCCAGGAATTTGTTCAACCTATAACTTACAATCATTTAATGGATGTTTTTTCAGATTTGGGTAATCACTTCTTAGTTTATTGGAAGGGTGTACTGCAAAGTTTGATACAAATCTTGTGTTTTTGTCAGGAATATATTGTAAATTGTTGTTCAGCTGAAGTTTGGAGTCAAGGTCAGAGGTATTAGTGAGCCTGGCTCACAGGATAAAAAATATGTGTTTGATTTAGAAAATGCTTTTTGGGCAGATTTACCTTGATCAAATTTGTTTTATGGTCAAGAAACTGGAAGTGAACAAAATACATTGATCTGGACTCAACTCTTATTATGCTTGTACAGGTGGTTTTTTCTTCATTCCTTTGTTTTCTGATCTGCCGATCTTTAATTTCATAAATGTTGAATGTGATTAAACATCATGAGACCATCATTGTTTTATCCCACCAAGACAAAATATATTTTACCCCAAAACTCTTTTTTGCACCACTTAAAGTCCTGTTGGCAATATCTCAGCCATTTTTGTTTATTTGAACAAATCCACCATATGTTATAGTAGGAAATTCAGAACAGTATCATAAGAAGTAACATATCACTGATGACTTTAAAACATGATGACCGTAAATCGTTCCATCACTGATTTACTTTCAAACATGATGATCTTAAATCGATGCATCACTGATTTACTTTCAAACATGATGACCCAAAATCGATCCATCACTGATTTACTTTAACACATGATGACCGTAAATTGACCCATCACTGATTTTCTAAAACATGATCATAGTAAATCGACTCATTGCTGATTTACTTAAAACACGATGACCGTAAATTGATATTTACTTTTCTATTGAGTAATTTACAGTATGCTTAGAAGTGAGTATCAAATTACGACAAGTCACCTTATACTGCACCTTCCCCAGAAGTCACTGTGTCAGCAGATTAGTGAGATTTAGCACATTTTGGCTCTAGAGGTAGAGCCAGAGTCTCGATCATGCACAGAAAGTCTGGAACTGTTGACCTTTAGTTTCATTCACTTTGTTCTGAAAGTCAACGATCTCTTGTTAATGTCATGAAGCACATATACAAGTCTTTGAATTTTACCTTGAGTGTTCAAGGTAGTGATCATGAATTGTTTGGCAAATTGGAAGTAGTTCTGAGCAATGACAGAATAACTATTATAGGATATTTATATAGGGCACATATCCAGGCAACTAGTGCATGTTTTCCCTCGATCATTGGATATCAATCTCAATGGCACATCATATTATAAATCTCAACTCCCTGGGGAGTATACAACTCTTGCAGCCACTAGGTGCACCGAGTTACTGTGGTTTTCTCCTCCTAACGAGGTACCCATTCACAGCTGGGTGGACTAGGACATATAGTCACAGTACTTTGTCCAAGTTTACTGCACGTTGCTGTACCCACAACTAGGTGTTTGCACGTATTCATGCTGCCACCATCTGGTCATATACCAACGGATTCGTGGGTTCTTTTTAAGTGCACAGGGTTGTGTACTGTAGACTAGGGTTGTGACAACACCCGGTCACAGGTGGGCTCGATCCCGGCACCTCAACCTCGCTGGATCACTAGCCTGGTACCCTAGCCAGCTCGCACCCCCTGACTATAGTTGTATGGAAGATATGAGTGCGCTCTAAATCCTTTGCAACATGACTCCTTCGTACAGCAATACATGTTCTGTCATTGCGTCACTGTAGCATTATGAAAGAATCAGGTTTTCTTTTGCTTCTTTCCAATAGTGATATAGAAAAGTGTTGGATAGAACACAGGTATACAGTTTCATCAGTTACTCAGCATCAAAGACCTCTGTAAAATCTGTGACTGATGTGTTGTTTTGTGTCCACTTGCAATAGTTTTTGTTGAAGAAGCAAGAGTTGTTGCATTTTTAAAACATATTTAAGTGAGATTATGTGCAGAAGAATCTCAGACATTGTTTCTCAATGATGCCGTACCTGGATACAGATGTGTTCTTATGTCCAGAATATGTTTGCCAGTGATGACGTGATGGCGTATCTGGGAACACATGTGTTCTCATGTACAGATATGTTTGCCGATGATGACTTATCTGGAAACACATGTGTTCTCTTGTACAGATATGTCTGCAGGTGAAGACGATCTGGATACAGATGTGTTCTCATGTCCAGAATATGTTTGCCGGTAATGACGATCTGGGAACACATGTGTTCTCATGTCAAGAATATGTTTGCCGGTGATGACGATCTGGGAACACATGTGTTCTCTTGTCCAGAATATATTTGCCAGTGATGACGATCTGGATACAGATGTGTTCTCATGTGCTGATGTTTGCTAGTGATGACGTATCTGGATACAGATGTGTTCTCATGTGCTGATGTTTGCTAGTGATGACGATCTGGATACAGATGTGTTCTCATGTGCTGATGTTTGCTAGTGATGACGATCTGGATACAGATGTGTTCTCATGTGCTGATGTTTGCTAGTGATGACGATCTGGATACAGATGTGTTCTCATGTGCTGATGATGCTAGTGATTGCTACTAGTGAGTGATGTTTGCGTATCTGGATACAGATGTGTTCTCATGTGCTGATGTTTGCTAGTGATGACGATCTGGATACAGATGTGTTCTCATGTGCTGATGTTTGCTAGTGATGACGTATCTGGATACAGATGTGTTCTCATGTGCTGATATGTTTGCCGATGATGGCATATCTGGGCACAGATAGTTCTCATGTGCCGATGTTTGCCAGTGATGACATCTGTTTTGGGTACAGATATTGTCATGCATATCTAACAATACTTATGAGCAAATCAGAGCAGACTTCTAGAATGTTTGTTTGAAGTTAAGATGCTTTTTTGACACTGCAGGTTTTACAGGAGATGTATATTTACTATTGACAATTTTTTATGTCAACCCAGAAACATGTATTGATAATCTTGTCAAATATGTAACATTAAACCTGCCAGGGTGTATGAACTAATTTTTCACTTATCATTTCTTTTATGATAATGGTAAGGTTAACCCACAGTCTGAAATCCATTTTGTTGACAATGGGTTTAGTTTTTGTTTGTGCTAGAATATTGCTAAAACCATCTAAACGACGATTACTTATGTTTTAACATAAATGTCTTTTGTCATGAGGAATGCTCAATTTGAAATAGTGACATAGATTTTGTTTCATATTTTTTTCTCTTTGTAACTTATTCCTCAGTGACCTTGTTCACATTCGTTTGTTGACCTTGATTTGCACAAATAAAACATATTTGTTGAATAAGGTTCTAAGTCATTGTCCACATGTAGAAGTATGCATTTATCTTTAATCACAATGTTGCTTCTCGGAACAATATTTTTGTAATTTTTGTACAATGATCCTTGGACAATTCTGAAGTGTTGATTTCACAAAAATAAATGACAGGTGTTGTTTTGTCAATTATTTACATTGTTATTTGTTTAAACAAATAAAATATATCTGTATATATCGACCAATCTCTTGTTCTGTGTTCACGAGGGCACTCTGGTTGTAACTGGCAGATTACCTTGACAAGGATACTGTTGGCAAGTAATTTATGTGTTCAGGATAGAGTTTGAGGTTATGGTTCAAACCCAGTACTCATGAACAGATTATTCTTGTTGCCTTGGACAGGCTCCACGGTTTAGTGGTTAAAGAGTCCGCCCGGAGAGCTCAAAGTCGTGGGTTCGATCTGAAATCTAGACTTGCCACATTTTCTAGGGCTTTATTGGATGTATTTACTTCAGGGTCTGTACGACAGACTAGGCATCTCATTGAGCTAGCACTATAAAACCAGCTCAAGTCTGGGCTAGTACAAGCAACCACACATACACACACATGCAGATCTTCATATGAGTGAATGGGCAGGGGTGGCCTAGTGGTTAAAGCGTTGGCTCGTCACGACGAAGACCCGGGTTCGAATCCCCACAAGGGTACAATGTGTGAAGCCCATTTCTGGTGTTCCCCGCCGTGATGTTGCTGGAATGTTGCTAAAAGCTGCTGTAAAACCAAACTCAGTCAGTCATATGAGCGAAATATTCTCAAGTGTTTCACCTCTTTTTGCCTTGTCCAGGGCCCCGTTTCACAAAGCTCTCGTAGGCCTAAGATCTCGTAACTGTTCTCGAAGGATACCTTCTATATTGTAACATTGACTTACGATAGATAGTCGTGTCGCTACGAGAGATTTGTGAAACAGGGCGTTTTGTTGTTTAGCAACAAACAGCGCTATTCCAGCCATATGGCAGCGGTCTGTAATAATCGAATCTGGACCAGACAATCCAGAGATCAGCAGTATGAGCATCTCTTACCCTTGTCCTGGGGTGGCATTAATTGAAGAATCAGCATGGGTGTTTGTTCACACTATCGATCACTGGATTATCTTGAGCATTCAAAGTCCACAGTGGTATGGCTGGAATATACAGAGTGTGGCATTAACACACAACCTATTGTTCAGTCAGTACAGCTAGTTTCACCTGCTTCAGTCCAGCAGACTTAACAATGAAGGGCAGGGCTGAGAGGTTTATTTGTTTGTTTGTTTGTTTGTTTGTTGTTAAACACAGCACTCAGTAATATCCCAGCTGTATGGCGGTGGTCTATAAATAATCGAGTCTGGACCGGACAAAGCATTGATCAATAACATGAGCATCGATACACACAATTGGGACACGATGACATGTGTCAACCGAGTCAACGAGCCTGAGCACTCGATCCGTTAGTTACGACAAGCATGTGTTACTGAAGACTTATTCTAACCCTGATCTTCACGGATCACAGCAGGGCTGAAACAAAGAGTGTGTTTGCAGTCCTGTGAGAGGATATGCTAGCCATTGCAGGAAGTTACCACCATGAACCGACATCATGTTAGGGTAGATTACAGCGGTCGCTTTTCAAGATGACCAGGGTTTGATTCCCTACATGGGTTCCCCCACTCACTCCCCTTCCATGGCCATGGCCAAACGCAACAAATGACACGTGGCTGCTCTTCTTGGTGAGGTGAGGTGAAATTGGGTTTAACGTCGTACTTGAGAATATTTCACTTATATGATGACGTGCATGCGTGTGTATGTGTATGTGCGGCTTCTTATACTAGCCCAGACTTAAGCTGGTTTTATAGTGCTAGCCCACTGAGATACCATGCCGCAGTGAAGCATGAATATCCCACTCAGACACAGTATACTGACTCCGAGCCGACCAGCCCTTGTTGTACCCATTAATGCCGAGCGCCAGGCAGGGACCAACAAGTACCATATTTTAACGTCTTTTGGTATGACGCCGTCGGGGATAGAGCCCGCGACGTTCCGCTCTCCGGGCGGACGCTCTAACCACTACACCACGGAGGCGGTCCTGCTCCTCTTGTCTTATACTCTTAGGACACCGGGCGGGGCGGTGGGGTAGCCTAACGGTTACAGCGTCTGCTCGTCACGTTGAAGATCCGGTTTCGATTCCCCATATGGGTACAATGTGTGAAGACCATTTCTGGTGTCCCCCGCCATGTTATTGCTGGAATATTATGGCGTGGAACCACACTCACTCACTTAGAACACCCGTGTTATTGTATGTGTCTCTCGTCTCCAATCGCAACGAGCAAGAGTGCGGGCGTTCCAAAAAGAAATTCAGAAAATAATAATAATTTCATTAATTTCATTAACGTCTTTTATGAAAATTTAAAATTCAGGTCACTTAGAATTAGTTTTAAAATTGATTTATGATTAGACCAAATTGCTTGGCACCGAACGCCCGCTCTCTTAAAACAATACCATCTTGAGCCCGTCATAGAAAATGCTTGTGTTAAATGATTTATTGTGTAACATAAATTATGAAAATTTAAAAATTTAAATCACTTGGTAATATTTTAAAATTAATTTATGATTTAGATAAAGTTGCTCTGTGCTCTTAAAACAGAACGGTCGTTGATCTTGTCACGGAAGCTGCTTGCGATAACTGATTAGAAGCATTCGTAAAATCAGTAGTCCGTTCCTCGCCTAAAGCGGCGTAAAACCCAACTCACTCACTCAAAAGCTGTTGATAAGAAGCAAGAATACATTTCTTATTATAACTTAACAAGTTAGACTTTCTTAAAAAGTAATAGCAACACGACGTTGTGGGTTAATATTGAAAAGGTGCTCATATGTCACCCGTCTGATGTTTGTTTATGTTCCTAGGGTATTCCGGGTTCACGTCCCTGTAACGATACTTCTAAATGGGTCGGATGGTCAGACTCAGTGGCCTGGTTGACATCGTACCTGTCATCGTACCCCAACGGCGTGAGACTTTGATCACGCTATCAATCCCTGGTCGAACAAACAAATATGTACAGTACAACATTGTCTAAAGACCTATTGACTGGATAACCGAGGGCATGATCACACATACTTGTATGCGGGTGTCATTAAAATTCACGTCCTGGTGTCGCATGATAACATGTTGCTGCAATAATGATAAATATAGTGTAAAACATCACTCACTCACACACGCACGCACGCACGCACGCACGCACGCACTCACTCACACACTCACCCAAGTCGAGTGTTTTATACATGTTTAACCATGAAGTAAAACCAAGTTCTATGGATAGTCAACTTCTTTATCGCAATGAGTGCGACGTTTCGGTGTAGGTACTAAGACCGTTATCATTCAAGTCAGTCACTTGCTTGATAACGGTGTTAGTACCTACACAACTTCTGAAATGCCTCTCAAAGAAATGTTTGACCATGTTTAAGGACATCAATATGTTGACATTCAATATTTTTTGAAAATGAATTTATTGATAAATGAAAAGGCATGACCTACAGCATATTTATAAAAAAACACCTAAAACGAGTCACAATGATGAGAAATGATGAATCGCGAGTTAGTTTGTTCTTTTCAACACCTGCATGTTCTGAACCCACCGCATTTGAGCACTTAAACGTTACGGAAATAAAACACCCCTTACTGTATCGGTTAGGTTGAACTAACTTCAAGATTGTTAGCGACTTAATGATAACTAGGAGGTGATGTGTCCCTAATAATTAAACGAGAAAGTGTCTTTTACCAAAGCTGGTTCGCAACAGATTGACACGCCGAACAAAAAATAGAGTAAAACCCACAAAACATGGAACATGAAAACATACAGAATACTTACGAAATGTATTTTGCAGCCGTGAAAAAATGTACCTCTCAAATGTAGTAGAAGAATCCTCGATTTTTTCTCACTTGACTTCAGTAAATATGTCACGAGTCACGACTGGTGTCTATTGCAACACATTTCCTTTAAATTGCTGATATTTTGAGTCAGTTGTTTGATAGGCATTTCTTAGAAGGTAACGGATTCATGTTAAATAACCAACTACCATCTATTGCAGTTAACTACGGTTATGTCGAACTCAAAGGGAACACAAACGTTATTTCGTTATAACCGTACTTCGTTATACGCTTTTCAAATAAAACATACCTTGAGTGGTCGGTGTCCAACTTGCTCCAACCAAATATGATCATAATCTGACGTGATCACGTTACAAGTGTATTGTGAGTGAGTATGGTTTTACGCCGCTCTTAAATATCCTAGCAATATCCGTGGACACCAGAAATAGGCATCACACATTGTGGGGAATCGAACCCGGGTCTTCTTCGTGACGAGTGTAGAGAAAAACACTAAGTATTGTAGTGTGGAAAGGACATCAACAAAAAACGGCGTTCAAGGTTAAAACGATATACGTGATTTATCGCTATTGTCGTAGTGCTTTTAGAAATGGTCCAGAAATATCACGGCGGGGACACCAGAAACAGGTCTCACACATTGTACACATGTGGGGAATCGAACCCGGGTCTTCCTCATGACGAGCGAACGCTTTAACCACTAGGCCACACCATGGCCACCTACCCTGTTGTGTAGAGAACAATCCAAAACAAAGCATTATTGTGTACAAAGGACATCAACAAATAAAAAATACCGTTCAAGGTAAAAACAATATACATGATTTATTGCCATTGTCATAGGGGAACCACAGGGGGTGAATAACATCCACGAAGCTGACAAAGGTCAACGAACAATAAATGGTCCATGCTTTTGTGAATAAAGACAATATTCTTCGAGACATGTATAAATAGTGTTAGCTGTTCCGTTAGATCAACAGTTTCTTCCGCTAAGGTTACTCGCTCATCATGACTTTCTCGCAGATCCTTCTAGTGTTTGGTTGCCTCGTTGCTACGTTTTCAGACGCTCAGCAAGGTAAGAACTTGAGACAGAAACAGCATTTGTTACAGTTTTCTTGAATAAGTTAAGCTGCTTTGACAATATGGCAAGATGACAATGCGTCGTAGAGTATATAGTTTGAATATTGGTTTCGGGCTTGGGTCTTTAAAGGTTGGCTCAGCGCGAATCTATGGTATGGTTCCACACTCGTAACAGAAAAAAAGCATTTTTTTAAAAAAAACCCCGAAACTTCTCGCCATGCCGATCATTGTTATGATTTTAATTTTCGAGTTGTCTTCTATCAGTCCATATTTCCCCCACACTGGTAGCAGAAAGTTATTTTTTAAAATCGACGTTTTTTAAAATTTCACGTACTTTAAATAATTTTTTAATATGTTTTTCAATTTGAGTTTTTTTGAGTAACTTCCAGTAAAGTTTTATCGTTATTTAATGATTATTGAACAATGGAAATTTCGGTAAAATATGTGGAATAACGAATCAACCAGAAATATCGAAATTTTGAATTTTTGAAAAAAGCTTAAAATAACAAGAAAATATTCGTAGTAACTGAAAAACCCTGAAAATTCTGGAAACAAGAAACATAATTAATAACGAGAAATTGTGTTTTGGAAATATATATTTTTGAGATTTAAAGCGGTACTTTCAGGCTTTCACAATAATCAACAGCTGACAGTGCTTGGTTGTTTCATATATCTGTCAAAACTAACTACTGCTTATTGACACAAATTACATGTATAGTTACGTGTTGGTTCATAAGTTGAAACTGAAAAGTTAACCGGGGATCAAGTCTATAAAAACCCTTGAAGTTCCGGGTTGGAATTGATCTTCAGTAGCCCATGCTTGTCGTAAAAGCCAACTAATGGGATCGGGTGGTCAGGCTCGCTGACTTGGTTGACACATGTCATCGTATCCCAATAGTGTAGATCGATGCTCATGCTGTTGATCACTGGATTGTCTGGTCCAGACTCGATTATTTACAGACTACCGCCATATAGCTGGAATATTGCTGAGTGAGGCGTAAAACTAAACTCACTCACTCATTCATCAGTCTGAAACTAGGCGTGAAGCCAACAACATAAAACTGATGTAATAAACAATTTCCATCAACAATTTCAAATATCAACTAAAATTTTTCACATTGATACACATCAGTACAAATGCATCAATATGGCGGTACGAAATAGGCTGTGAAAATACAAATTGTATATTTTGAATAAATTGTACTCTTGCAGTGGTTCCTGATCAGGCCTTGCTTGCTGTGTATGGAGACCCGTACGGTACGCCGTACTATTGACTATTTATTTATAAGTTGAATCTTTCACCTCTGAATGATTTTCAGGAATCATGGTATGGTGTTTGAGTTTACTTTGAAGAGTAAACAAAACAAAAGTGCCTCAGGTTCATAGCTTGGATTATTTTTGAGTGATTCGAGCCAACTAAAAACGGATCCTTACCCGGCCAAGGGACGCAACTCGCCACTGCGAATTCCCTAATTAGGTTTGGTGGTCCTATGTGTAAAGATATAGATATATCCCAAGAAAATTTTAATATCATGACATATACCTGAACCAAAATCCAAAATCCAAAATATAAAATCCAGATTCACAATTCACAATGTTAGTGTTCAACGTGCGACAATTGAGCCTCGACGTGTTTACACTGTTAAACATGAAACCGTTTTTTCCTCAAACTTACGTGGTCAAAACATCAACACAAGTTTTACGCATTGTAGACACGCGTCCACACGTACCGATCATACCAAGTTGGGTACGTTTTGAATTAGCGATGGGCACATTTCAGAATATAATAACGTGCCTTGAGTTCACATCTATGGCAACCCAAAGCACCGCTACATAACATATCCACTTATCAGGTGACATCGCTTCGGTGTGAAGGGGTACCAAAGGGTATAATATGAGTGAGTGCTGTTAGCAATATTCCAGCAAAATCACAGCGGAGGACACCAGAACTTGGGAATTCAACCCGGGTCTTCGGCGTGACGAACGTACGCTTTAACCACTAGGCTACCTAACCGCCTCTGGTATACACTAAACGCCAAAGCATATTTCTCGTACTTGTGTATCATATCATGTTTTCTAGGCTCTCTTCATACCCTATAGAATCATTCTACATGTGACATGGATGCAAATACTGCTTGAATATTGCTGCGTTTTGGCGATTGATATTGCTATGTGGAAACAGAAAATGGAAAAATGTTACTTTGCAAGCAACGTTGTTAACAAAGATCATTGTAGAAGTTCCTAAATAATTTTTCACAATATCAAAGACACGTTTTACTTGTTTTTACTAAGCAAATCAAGCAGAAAATGTTTTAATAGACTGAAATCATAGGAATGATTATTTTACAATTTACACACTCTACAACAGTTGTTTCTTGTTTTAATAGTTGAAAAATGGTGACTTTAAATGGTTTACAGACCGCCGCCATAAAGCTGAAATATTGCTGAATGAGGCATTAAACAACAAACCAAACTAAACATGTCCGGGCTAAATAATGCTGACATACAGAGACACTCATACACGTGGGCTAAATAATGCTGACATACAGAGACACTCACACACGTGGGCTAAATAATGCTGACATACAGACACTCATACACGTGGGCTAAATAATGCTGACATACAGAGACACTCACACACGTGGGCTAAATAATGCTGACATACAGAGACACTCATACACGTGGGCTAAATAATGCTGACATACAGACACTCATACACGTGGGCTAAATAATGCTGACATACAGAGACACTCATACACGTGGGCTAAATAATGCTGACACACAGAGACACTCATACACGTGGGCTAAATAATGCTGACATACAGAGACACTCACACACGTGGGCTAAATAATGCTGACATACAGACACTCATACACGTGGGCTAAATAATGCTGACATACAGAGACACTCACACACGTGGGCTAAATAATGCTGACATACAGAGACACTCATACACGTGGGCTAAATAATGCTGACATACAGAGACACTCATACACGTGGGCTAAATAATGCTGACATACAGAGACACTCATACACGTGGGCTAAATAAGGCTGACATACAGAGACGCTCATACACGTGGGCTAAATAATGCTGACATACAGAGACACTCACACACGTGGGCTAAATAATGCTGACATACAGAGACACTCACACGTGGGCTAAATAATGCTGAGATACAGACACTCATACACGTGGGCTAAATAATGCTGACATACAGAGACACCTCACACGTGGACTAAATAATGCTGACATACAGAGACACTCATACACGTGGGCTAAATAATGCTGACATACAGACACTCATACACGTGGGCTAAATAATGCTGACATACAGAGACACTCATACACGTGGGCTAAATAATGCTGACATACAGAGACACTCATACACGTGGGCTAAATAATGCTGACATACAGAGACACTCACACACGTGGGCTAAATAAGGCTGACATACAGACACTCATACACGTGGGCTAAATAATGCTGACATACAGAGACACTCATACACGTGGGCTAAATAATGCTGACATACAGAGACACTCATACACGTGGGCTAAATAATGCTGACATACAGAGACACTCATACACGTGGGCTAAATAATGCTGACATACAGAGACACTCATACACGTGGGCTAAATAATGCTGACATACAGAGACACTCATACACGTGGGCTAAATAATGCTGACATACAGAGACACTCATACACGTGGGCTAAATAATGCTGACATACAGAGACTCTCATACACGTGGGCTAAATAATGCTGACATACAGAGACTCATACACGTGGGCTAAATAATGCTGACATACAGAGACACTCACACACGTGGGCTAAATAATGCTGACATACAGAGACACTCATACACGTGGGCTAAATAATGCTGACATACAGACACTCATACACGTGGGCTAAATAATGCTGACATACAGACACTCATACACGTGGGCTAAATAATGCTGACATACAGAGACACTCATACACGTGGGCTAAATAATGCTGACATACAGAGACGCTCATACACGTGGGCTAAATAATGCTGACATACAGAGACACTCCTTACACGTGGGCTAAATAATGCTGACATACAGACACTCATCATACGTGGGCTAAATAATGCTGACATACAGACACTCATACATCGTGGGCTAAATAATGCTGACATACAGAGACACATACACGTGGGCTAAATAATGCTGACATACAGAGACACTCATACACGTGGGCTAAATAATGCTGACATACAGAGACACTCATACACGTGGGCTAAATAATGCTGACATACAGAACACTCATACACGTGGGCTAAATAATGCTGACATACAGACACTCATACGTGGGCTAAATAATGCTGACATACAGAGACACTCACACGTGGGCTAAATAATGCTGACATACAGAGACACTCCATACACGTGGGCTAAATAATGCTGACATACAGACACTCATACACGTGGGCTAAATAATGCTGACATACAGGCACTCATACACGTGGGCTAAATAATGCTGACATACAGAGACACTCACACTCATACACGTGGGCTAAATAATGCTGACATACAGACACTCATACACGTGGGCTAAATAATGCTGACATACAGAGACACTCATACACGTGGGCTAAATAATGCTGACATACAGAACACTCATACACGTGGGCTAAATAATGCTGACATACAGAGACACTCCATACACGTGGGCTAAATAATGCTGACATACAGAGACACTCACACACGTGGGCTAAATAATGCTGACATACAGACATCATACACGTGGGCTAAATAATGCTGACATACAGAGACACTCATACACGTGGGCTAAATAATGCTGACATACAGAGACACTCATACACGTGGGCTAAATAATGCTGACATACAGAGACACTCATACACGTGGGCTAAATAATGCTGACATACAGAGACACTCATACACGTGGGCTAAATAATGCTGACATACAGAGACACTCATACACGTGGGCTAAATAATGCTGACATACAGACACTCATACACGTGGGCTAAATAATGCTGACATACAGAGACACTCATACACGTGGGCTAAATAATGCTGACATACAGGCTCAAATAATGCTGACATACAGAGACACTCATACACGTGGGCTAAATAAGGCTGACATACAGAGACACTCATACACGTGGGCTAAATAATGCTGACATACAGAGACACTCACACGTGGGCTAAATAATGCTGACATACAGACACTCATACACGTACACAGCCATGAACTCAGAGGTTTCAGAGTTGTAACCTAACACTATCTGAGTGAGTGAAAGAGTTTAGTTTTACGCCGTTTTTAGCAATATTCCAGCAAAATCACGGCGGGGGTCACCTGAAATGGGCGTCACACATTGTACCCATGCGGGGAATCGAACCATGGTCTTTGGCGTGATGAATGAAAGAGCTTTAACTATTAGGCTATCCCACCGTCCCTATGGTTACACAAGTATGTTTATGATAGATAAACAATCATTGTTTTTTGTTCTCATTAATAAAGAAAAAAATACGTTTGTGAGGACCATATCCTCAACAAACACATTAACATTCACCTTGCGAGAGATGCAGAACTCGTTTTACATTTCATTTAGATTTAATTAACTTATTTGAGGCAGGTTTTGTTTTATATCACAAGGTGCCTGTATTTTTGTTATTGTTTTTAGTCTAATTATTGTGTGTATCTAGGTTCCCTCTCCCTACCGCCAGTGCTGGGGCCGTGGGGTAGCCTAGTGGTTAAAGCGTTCGCTTGTCACGCCAAACACCTGAGTTCGATACCCCACATGTGTGAAGCCCATTTCTGGTGTCCCCCGCAGTGATGCTGCTGGAGTATTGCAAACAGCGGCATAAAACCATACTCACTCACTCACTAACAGCGTAAATGGTGGTCACACCCAGACACACCTAGTTAATCAAGTTGATACACCTCCCCTGTTTTAAATCGTCTCACATAAAACCATACCCACACACTAATTGATGCATGTATCTACAGTAGTTGGCCATAAGTGAGTCATTATTAGTGAAATTTCCATAGACTTACATGTTAATTAACTGTTGCAAGAATAATTTTCATAAAATGAGTAGAAGTCATTATATACTCATGCCAATAATGGTTGTGCACCCCCTCCCACACCCCACCCTCCACCCCACCCCCACTCCAATTAAAAAATTGAAGGGTGTGACAACCATTATTGGCATGAGTATATTTCGATAAATTATTTTGCAAAAAGCTTGAAAATCATCTTCAGCTACATGTACATAATTTTCTTTCATCTTTCTGTTGATTAGTTATCGAATGACACCTGATTAAGCACCATATATAAGTACAACTTTTAATCTATCCTATAGACAGCCATGTTAAACCTAATTGGTATGTCTAATATATTTTGTTTAAATAGTTGCAGTTTTCTTAATAATCATCGGATAATTGAATGGAAATTATGTGTATGTAGCTGAGATGATTTATTTCCCAGCTGGTAGATGAGTATTGGAAGCAATTCGACCGAAACTACATTTATGAAAATTATTCTCGCAAGAGTTAATTAACATGCAGGTCTTTGGGAATTTCACTAATGATGACTCACTTATGGACAACTACTGTACACTCTCTTGTCTTGCTTCTGACTTAGTAATACGTCACACATCCGCCATCAAATATACAGTGCACAAAGGATAGCTGATTTGCATCCCCCGTGATTAATTGAACATGAGTCGTATACTGACCAGATACATCGTGTAAATTAGTTATAAGGATTACCTGAGTCATTCATATTGATAACATTATAAAACAGTGACCAGGTTAACCGACTTTAGATTTAGTATAATGCTATTTGTACACACGGCCCTCGGGGCATGTTACTTAACACAGTGACAGTTGACGCACTGACGTACTGAGACGAAACCAGTATTACATTGGCTAGCAATCGGCGCTTCAACCTATGCATCGGTTTTCTTGAAAGAGTGAGTGAGTTTAGTTTTACGCCGCTTGTCGTAATATTCTAGCAGGGGGCGGAGGACACCAGAAATGGGTTTCACACATTGTGCCCATGTGGGGAATCGAAACCGAGTCAGCGGCGTGACAAGCGAACGCTTTAACCACTAGGCTACCCCGCAGCAGAAAGAGCTACACGAAAGATATCCATTTTCACTATTTTTTCAGAATATCCTAAATTTGTTTAGCTAAATTCATAATTCTTATCAATTCAATAAGGTTTGTGATTTAATAATAACGAAATAAAAAAAAGATATGGATCATGAATATTTAGGGGGATTTCTTTAATGTAGTTCATGACAAATAATAGCACTAAAGTTATCAAAGATCTGTAACATGTTTCGTTTATCATAATTTTTATTTCACTTCCTAAAAGGCATTGCGACCGTCCTCCCTGTACAAGTGCCCCTAAATCAGGGTTCCGACACGATATTACAATCCTGGGCCTAGATTTTCGAAGCTCTCTTAGCGCAAAGATAGTGTAGCAGCTTTAAGTGTGCATCTTGATAAAGGTGACAACACGGCTACGGGTGTGATTCGATTTATTCGACGACTGGGTTTAGTTCATTGTTTTACACCCTGAAATACACAATAACAATGATGAGGATAATAAACATTATCCGAGCATAATTCATTTGCCTTCAAACAAAAGTATGGACAACACCGTAATACGTACGTCATATGCATCATTAATAAAGACGGTAAATATAGAATTACTGCATTGTGTTATATTAGTGGCCTTGCAACACAGTCAAGCATCTGACTACACAATGCTGACAAGTAAGATACAACAACCTGAATTACAGTTGTCCAGATATGTAGTAGTAAATATAGAATATATGAAATATACACACATCTTACTGTGTGTAAAACGTCATCAATAGATAATGGTATATATTTACGTGATGAAAATATACAAACATACCAGAAGTATGGCCTCTAGGTGTAGGTCACACTACAGTTTTCCACAACTACATGGTCACGGCTACAGTGGCACCGAAAATACCTACAAATGTGGAAATAATTCAAAACTAACTTCCCTACACAACATCCTTACACACGTAAATATTATCATCAAATCAGAATTACTGTAAGCACATATTTACAGATCTGGCATAGCACACAGTAAAATACCAAACATCCTAATACTATTATATATACACATACATACACAACACATGCATGATAAAAGCTTCATAAACTTATTAATCAAAATACTCATTCAAATACCTGCCTATCCAGGAGATTTTGCCATTTACTAAACCTCTCACAAATGTACAAATTACCTTATTTAGGATACATAACATAATGTTTATATAACCTTATTTATGAAAGATATACACATATATGTTTATGTATTTAATTAAACAAACATACCCTGACAGTAGTAGGGTAACTGAAACGAGTCAACTTGCTGCAGTCTGTTGGTGACTTGTCTGTCCAGTGACTAAGGTGCAAGTGAGGGTTAAAAAGCATGCAAGCTAAGAACAATAGGGTCAGCCACTCAACCAGAACATTTGCCCTGGTTTAAACAAAAGGAAGTGATAGGTAAGTGACTGACCCAAGCATATCCAAGTTAAAATATGTAAGGTTTAGTATCACCTCTTAATTAAAATCCTTCACACCCGTAATGCTAACTAATATCAATAGCAACTAACTAATAACTTAAACTAATAACTAATACTAATGCTAATACTAATACTATATTCACTATATACTAATAACTAGTACTAATACTAACGCAAATACTAATGTCACTATTAATACTAATACTAATTACAGTGGTGTACAGTGTATGGTTTATTTGACAGTAACACAAATATATGTGACTGCCACAATAGTCGTAAGTTAATGTTAATGAATGGCACTTACGACTATCTTAGCGCTAAGAGAGCTTCGAAAATCTAGTCCCTGGGCCCCGTTCCTCAAAGCGATCGTAACCCTAAGATGATCGTAACTCCTATACTTTAACATAGACTTACGACAGTCTTAGCTCTACGATCGCTTTGTGGAACGAGGCCCTGGAGCTAGATTTTCGAAGCTCTCTTAGCGCTGGGAGTCGCAAGTGCCATACCTTAACATTAACTTACGACTATCTTAGCGCTAAGAGAGTTTCGAAAATCTAAGCCCTGGGACTATATTTTCGAAGCTCTCTTAGCGCTAAGATAGTCGTAAGTGCCATACATTTACATTAACTTACGACTATCTTAACCCTAAGAGAGCATCGAAAATCTAGGCCCTGGTTTGTACAAGCGCGTGTTGTAACGTAACTTGTAACGATGACTGGTCATTGTACAGCGCCAGTTGATCTTGCGGTCATTTTGTACAGTTACATAAATAACATCACATGCCTGACCTGTATCGCTTGTTAATATATAATCTCACCCGATCAATTGGACTGATTGACGCCACCGACCATTATAGCAAGAACCAAGCCATCCTCCACTTATTGTAGGGCGGTGGGGTAGCCCTGCGGTTAAAGCGTTCGATCGTCACGTGGAGGCCCGGGTTCGATTCCCCACATGAGTACAATATGTGAAGCCCATTTCTGGTGTCCCCCGCCGTGATATTGCTGGAATATTGCTAAAAGCGGCGTAAAACCCAACTCACTCACTCACTCACTCACTCACACATTTCTTGTATTATTATTTGTACATTGAAACTCCGTACACCCGGATTGTTAACTCAGTTAAAGTTTTGACAAGTATTCTCAAAAATGTTAGCTCCGAGGAAAATCATGTTATTATAGTAAACCCCTTTAATCCAAACGACACTGTTTCCCGCGAACTCATTAGGATTAACCTGAACCCGGATTAACCAGAATGGCTACAGCTAGATGTAATCTACATGTAATCTATATCATGTTTTAACATATAACTTAGTGCTAAATAACGCCTCCGTTGTATGTGTATCTACAAAGATTATACAATACTTTCACCCGTGAAGGTCCGGGTTAGAATGAACCTTCAGTAACCCTTGCTTGTCGTAAGAGGCGACTAACGGGATCGGGTGGTCAGGCTCGCTGACTTGGTTGACATGTGTCATCTGTTCCCAATTGCGCAGATCGATGCTCATGCTGTTGATCACTGGATTGTCTGGTCCAGACTCCATTATTTACAGACCGCCGCCATATAGCTGGAATATTACTGAGTGCGGCGTAAAACTAAACTCACTCACTCACTCATATATATTACTTTAGCACTTAATAATGACTCCGTGCCTCTGTGCTATCCGTAGCGACTAAGTGGGTTAGATTACTGACTATTTCGGTGATTCCAATTAGGTCGCCGACCCTGAGAGTGTGGGTTCCAATCTTTACGCGACTCAGCCTAACAAAATTACTAGAATCTGTAATTTACTGAGAAAGTGTAATCCCAAATATAACGCATGTTGCCGTATTATTAAATATTATGCCCTAACGTATTTTAGCTCTTAATAATGCTTCTGTAGGATATTCAATCACGGTTATTGATGTCAAAGGTAGCTGGGCAATGTTTCATGTGATACTGTTATATCGCGAAGCGCTTGGCTGTCTGGTTTCTCATGTACAAGCGCCTCCAAAACTTCCAATAATCTATTTTCTCTCATCTCGTATGCTGTGTGTCATTTGTGAAGCCCATTTCTGCTGTCCCCCGCCGTGATATTGCTGGAAAATTGCGAAAAGCGGCGTTAAACTTCACTCACTGTCTGTCATTGTGTTATTCCAGGACGTTGAACACGGTAAATGTCATTCATTGCTTTATAATATCAGGCCAGCACTATAATATTATATAGTATACCCTAATATACTTTGTTTTAGAAGGAGCAGAAGGAATACAAGAAAATAAATAGCAGAAGAACTAACGTGTTAAAGCATAGAAAATGTATGCGATTTGTTTTTTTGTTTTTGTAAACAATAAATCATAGACTTAATAAATAGGAGTAGATTTTGAATATTTTAACTAATCGTTAATTTGTAATTTGACGAGTTATCGGCTTTGGATTGCATGTCGTCAGTTTCGGATATTTTTGAGTGAGCGAGTTGGGTTTTACGCCTCTTCATGCAATATTCCAGCAATATCACCTGCACGGCGGGGACACCAGAAATGGGCTTCACACATTGTCCCCTCGTGGGGAATGGAACGCTGTAACCACTCGGCTACCCTACGCCCTGTCATATATCAGAAGACGCTGTATCCATAAGACCGAAGAGGCGGTGTACATCTACATGAAAATATTGTAGGTTCCGGTGTTTTTTGTACTGATACCATTTGTATATGCGAGGGCGATCAAAAAGTATGTAGAATCACCGAGAAAACGATACAAATGCAGTTATTTTTATGTTTTATTTTTCTATATATTATCTGTCAAGCTCAAGCAATTTGTTTTTGCTATGTTCCAGTCTCACGATCCCCATTTTGTTTGACCTTTTATCTTGGTACCCTAAAAAAACCCCGCAAATTATACAATAAATGCATCAAAAACTTCAGGACACAAAATATGCAAGAAATATTTTCTGTGTTTGAGATTGATAGAAGTCCCCTAGAATCACACTTATATATTAAAGTTAATAAAAAGAAATTTGAAATTACAACCGCTTTTTAAAGTGACTCCCCACTTCATGTTGACTGAAAGAGCTTGTTTTGGGGACACTACCCATCCCCCTTTCAGATGACGTAATCATAGGACATAGCTTATTCTAATGTTTTCACTTATGCATACATGATGCCAAGGGTTCAAACTAAATACTGAATGGTCACACAAGTGTCAGCTCACAATATATTGTAAACTGCCAGCTTGAATATCTGGACACAATATTTTTGAAAGATTAAAAAGGGGTGTCCTTAAAAACTAGCCCCCGACTAAATATAAATCAGGCAATCTAAATTTTTGACTGTTGATCATGACGGGAAGTCATCCAATACTATACTTAACATATTTTATATGACATTATTTGAGGGCATACCATTATCCAAGAGGTACCAAAAGACAACTCGTTTTCATTTTCTGCAATTTTGTTAGAAATATTATACCCCAATGTGTTGTGATGACAAATATGTGGTTAACCACATTACCCACACATGTGAAATTTTGGATATGGCTTTGCTAACGATTCCTTCAAAATAAATGGAAGCTTTTCAAACATTGGACATCGAGAATATAGTTAGGCTACGTACTTTTGACCGACCCTCGTATACTGATATAACTGACATCTACCATCCATTAGGTTCAATACAGATGTACAGCTTTCATTTTCAGTTCTTTCACGGGTCTTTTTAGTCACTACTAACATTGTGGATTACGTAGATCCTGTACCGTTGTCAGACCAATAAGATTGTAGGATTCCAAACTGTCAGGGTGTTTAACCTTTGTTGTGTAGCCTCAGGGTAAATGCGTACGTTCGTCACGGACAAGACCAGTCGTGATATCTCCGGTCGTATTGACGGAACACTCATGAAGGCGGATAGCCTATAGTTCAACAGCCCCGAAGGCCATACATTATAAATACAGTATTGCATTCAGATGTCTGCAACATTTCAAACAATTTCTACCATGTATAGATGTAATAAAAAAATCGTTTCACAGATGAAGTGAGTGAGTATGGTTCTACGCCGCTTTTAGCAATATTCCAGCAACATCACGGCGGGGGACACCAGAAATGGGCTTCACATATTGTACTCATGTGGGGAATCGAACCCGGGCCTTCACGTGACGATCGAACACTTTCACAGCAGGGCTACCCCACCGCCCTACAATAAATGAAGGATGGATTGGTATTTGCTATAATGGCCGGTGGCCTCAATCAACTAGTTCAACTGATCGGGTGAGATTATATATTCACAAGCGATACAGGTCAGGCAAGTGCTGTTATTTAACCATTAGGCAACCCTACTCCACTCCACAGATAGGGTGACAGATACAGTTTGAAAGCAAATAAGAATTAATTAGCCAGATTCAACAACGTATGGAAACAATCCCAATTCATTAAAGTAACAAATGACATTAGTTACGAATTGTTACGATGCTTTAAATGTATACATTAATTCCGTAAATCTATAAATCATGTACATACAAGTAACA
Source organism: Haliotis rubra (assembly GCF_003918875.1). Taxonomy (NCBI): domain Eukaryota; kingdom Metazoa; phylum Mollusca; class Gastropoda; order Lepetellida; family Haliotidae; genus Haliotis; species Haliotis rubra. The sequence continues at coordinate 1,021,272 of NW_025767690.1, forward strand.
TTTTCAACATCGCCAAATCCACATCGAGAGCAGTAAGTACATAGTCTTTCTTCATCACTTCCACATCTAACACATCTTAATCTGGATAATGCCTGCTCCAATGTTTTGACTCTATTATTAAATAATGCCCCATGTTTTAAAGAGATTTGTACGTGGAATGTGATGTGAATCTCATGTTGTTATATGTATGCATTTGGCGTAGCTGGTAGTCATCACTGGTGAAGCGCTACTGTATTTCTGATAAACAGCCAAACAAATTTATTAAACCTTACTTTTACAAAAGACCAAACTCTGTTAAATTTTGTGAATTGTTTTAAAACAACTACGAAAACTTTGTATTCTTTGTAACACTGTCATATTCAGGTACAGGTCACTGGGAAAGTGAACACTCCTGTTACCAATATATATATACATTGTATAATCATTGTGATCTTCATATGTCATTGTCTTACCTGTTACCAAAATGTATATAATCATTGTGATCTTCATATGCCGTTGTCTTACCTGTTACCAAAATGTATATAATCATTGTGATCTTCATATGCCGTTGTCTTACCTGTTACCAAAATGTATATAATCATTGTGATCTTCATATGCCGTTGTCTTACCTGTATATCATTGTGATCAAAAAAATGTATATACCTGTTACCAAAATGTATATAATCATTGTGATCTTCATGTTGCCAAAATGTATAATAATCATTTGATCTTCATATGCTATTGTCTTACCTGTTACCAAAATGTATAATAATCATTGTGATCTTCATATGCTATTGTCTTACCTGTTGCCAAAATGTATAATAATCATTGTGATCTTCATATGCCGTTGTCTTACCTGTTACCAAAATGTATATAATCATTGTGATCTTCATATGCCATTGTCTTACCTGTTACCAAAATGTATATGCCGTTGTCTTACCTGTTACCAAAATGTATATAATCATTGTGATCTTCATATGCCATTGTCTTACCTGTTACCAAAATGTATATAATCATTGTGATCTTCATATGCCGTTCTCTTACGGCCCGAAAAGTAATAAAGTTCTGTTATGTCCTATAACTAATCTGCATAAACCATGAATAGCCGAATCCGTATTCAGCTTTATGGTGGTAAAACAGTGCTCCGTATTCAGCTTTATGATGGTAAAACAGTGCTCCGTGTTTAAAACAGATTTGCACGTGGGACATGATGTCAATTTGTGGTTGTTGTTATATCTATTTGTCATTCCTGAGAGTTATTACAGGCGATGCGCATCTACATTTCTGATATATAGGCGGTCTCATTACCAAATCCTGCATAAACTATGTTTAGCCGAATCCGTATTTCAATATCTGTTTGACATATGCTATCAACGATGTTCGGTCTACATAGTCAAGTCTACATATGATTAAGCAGGTTTCCGTTGGAAGTCTGTTGTTATCCCTCAAGAGATGTTTAGACCAGTAGATAACATTCCAGCTTGACAACGGTACAAGAATCTGTATCGAAACGTCGCGATCTCGTAATAAAGACGTTGGTATCCATAACGTTTGTCTGTATATCACATGACACATTTAACATCATTCCAAACAAAAGTAGTCTTTCTGTCATAGTGTCATCGAAGAGCCGCCTTACATGCAGTTTTGGTAGATACATTGTTTTAAAATGTTATCATTGTTTTTCTTTGTTATCAAATGAGAGAGAGAGAGAGAGAGAGAGAGAGAGAGAGAGAGAGAGAGAGAGAGAGAGAGAGAGAGATATAGAGAGAGAGAGAGGAGAGACATGTATCTATACTAAGGAAAAAGGCAAATGAAACCATATTCCCACGATCTCAAACTTATTGTCCGCTTACATCTGCACTAAATTTGTCAATCACATTTTTATCATACTCGACAAAACAATGAAAACACGATTTAATTTTGCTTTATCAAAAACTAGGTGGAATTTGTTTGCTTGGATGAATTTGAGGCAGTATAAGTGCCCAGTCCAGGAAATCTTATAATTGTAACTTTCCATTACGTTCTCCACATGTCAAAACTAACCATTCCTAACAAAAGGATATAGTAACACCATCATGTCAACTCAAGATACTGTGTTTGTGCCGACACTGGGCTTCCAGTCTCAAGATGATCGACAACCTCATTACATCCGTTGCATAATCTCCATTTCGAATTTACATTTTGATGCAAAATCGTATTTGTCACATTAACTGGTTCTAAGCAGCAATCAGAAAGCCTTCTGTTTCACTTTTCAGGCCAGACGAATTATATCCAAGCGAAGCACTCTGCAGCGCTGCTCTTCTCAACATACTACACCAAACTTGGTGCCGAGGTCGTTCAGAGAGCCTTCCTTGAGAATCTAAATCTGTGCCGATTCAACAAAATGTCTGACAGTCACGTTACAATCTTCATTTCGAATTTATATATTGGTCCAAAATCACATTTTGACACATTTCGAGTCCTAAGCAGCAGAAAGAAAGCATATTGTTTCACTTTTCAGGCCAGACGAATTTATCCAAGCGAAGCAGGCAACGCACTGCACATAAACTTGGTACTGCGATTTTTCAGAGATACTTCCCTTCTCTTAGTCTCTGCCGGTTCGATATGGTTTTTCGCTTGGTTGACACTCATTTCTGTACCGTCTAGCAGTTCAGAACCATCAACAAAATGGACATTGACATTGAGACTGTCCAACATCCTTGGCTCGTTTACAAAAACTGTGGAATGCCATGAATTTTGACATGCTTCGCATGAAAACCATCAGACAAATGAAGATGCAAAGGTGAACAATCTTCATCATCTTTATCATGAGTATAAATTTCCCTGCATGAACCTAATGTAGAGCAAATTTCACATTCATACCAATATGCATGGTTCTGACGTCTTGACTTCATCATACTCCCCTCTCCTCACTTATGCCGTTGATCACCGGATTGTCTGGTCCAGACTCGATTATTTACAGACCGCCACCATATAGCTGGAATATTGCTGAGTGCGGCGTTAAACAACAAGTCAACCAACCCTCTTCTCACAGATTCGACATTGATTTTGATTTACTTCGAACCTATTTCCTTTATGTTTATCAAGCTGATAAATTACCGCCTGAAATATAATAGAATTGCTGAGTTATGAGTGTTTGGACACGATACATGGCTGTCTGAGTGACAGATCCACGTCAGTAGGGCTTGGATTATGCAATATGTTTCAGGCGATGTATCACCGACTCTCACTATTGCCGTGTACTGTCATGACCGCTAAGACTGTCTAATTAATAATAGGGTCATCTGAACTTGTTTGTAAGGGTCAGAGTCTATATACTGCGTCAAGGAATTCAAATAAGATTAATCAGAGGTAGAATAATAGTTAAATATAACGCGGAGGGTCAGTTGACGCCAGTTGCTGGGTTGGCGTGGCCACAACAATGACCAGAGAAGACGCTGGCTGGACAATTGGCTTAATTATTGGAGTTGTGGTGATTGCACAAGGTAAGACCTCTGTGTTGTTATTTCTTCTGGATTGAAATACTTATCTGCGTGGAAGTTTATTTAATATTTATCTGGAATGATTTGTAATGCAACCTCGTTAGTGTGGACCTCGTGTATCAGGTTTTTGAAAGGCATTTAGAAGTTTGATGAACATGAATACATGACACGTTTTATGGAAAACAACTTCTTATTTATTCTTTACACGACGTTTCAGAGCTAATTCTTGCTCCTCCATCAGGTGAATGAGCACCACTCAGCAGCGCTGCTCTTCTCAACATATTACACCTAAACTTGGTGCCGAAGTCGTTCAGAGAGCCTCCCTTGAGAATCTAAATCTGTGCCGATTCAACCAGATGTTTCATAGCCTCGTTAAAATCTCCCTTTCGAATTTATATCTTGGTACAAAATCACATTTTGACACATTTCGAGTCCTAAGCAGCAATAAGAAAGCCTTTTGTTTCACTTTTGTGATCATTCACCTGATGAAGGAGCAAGAATTAGCTCTGAAACGTCGTGTAAAGAATAAATACGAAGTTGTTATCTATGAAACGTGTCATGTATTCTCGTGGATCAGGACATTTCTCTTTCCGAACGAACTTGCTTGGAATGTTTACATGAATGTAGCGAGTTGATCAGGATTTATTTATTGTATGGTTTTGCGCCGCTTTTAGCAATATTACAACAATACCATGCCAGGGACATGGGCTTTATGCACTGAATCCCGGATCGAGCGAACACTTTCACCACTTGGCTACCCCATCGTACCTGATTAGGGTTGTGTTCAAGGGTTTTACACTTATATAGTGATATATGAGTTTGTATATATAGCTGCTTTCGCTTGCCCGGACTAACGCCTGTTTGAAAGTGCTTGCCTACTGAGATACAACGCCGCAGTTCAACATGGACATGGGGCGGTAGGGTAGTCCAGTGGTTAAAGCGTTCGCTCGTCACGCCGTAGGCCTGGGTTCGATTTCCCACATGGGTACAATGTGACATTTCTGGTGCCCCCCGTCATGATATTGCTGGAGTATTGGTAAAAGCGGCGTAAGTGAGTGAGTGAGTTTAGTTTTACGCCGCTTCAAGCAATATTCCAGCAATATCAAGACGGGGGACACCAGTAATATGGGCTTTACACATTGTACCCATTTGGAGACTCGAACCCGGGTCTTCGGCGTGACGAGTGAACGGTTTAACCACAAGGCTACCCCACGGCCCTTAAAGCGGCCTAAGACTAAACTCACTTACTAACTCAACGCGGACACAATACTGATTCTGAGCCGACCCGTAATACTAACACCAGGAGTGAGTGAGTATGGTTTTACGCCGCTTTTAGCAATAGCTAACACAAGGCAGGGCAACAACAAGGTGTTTTGTATGACGTCATCGAACCACTTGCTCGCCGCTTGACAGGCAAATGCTTTGTCCACATGACCAGGGATGCATGTGGTTGTGACGGGTGCCATAGTGGGGCAGGATTCTCTCACCTTTTCGCGAACACCTGGTGTCATCACTATTTAAATGGGACCCATGAAGATCAGGGTTAGAATATTCTTCAGTAACCCTTGCTTGTCGTAAGAGACGACTAACGGGGTCGGGTGGTCAGGCTCGCTGACTTGGTTGACAGATGTCATCGGTTCCCAATTTCGCAGATCGATGATGATGCTGTTGATCCCTGGATTGTCTGGTCCAGACTCCATTATTTACAGACCGCCACCATATAGTTGGAATATTTTCAAAACTCACTCACTCACTCACTTTTTAAATGGCAATATTCCAGCAATATCGGGGCAACTGACAACAACAATAGGCTTCACACATTGTACATGTCTAATGTTTTGTCAGTCAGTGCCCAGTTTCTTGCATCTACTTTTCAACGCCCATTGGTATTTTACGTCCAATAGAATTCTTTTGTAGCCGGGTTCGATTCCCCACATGGCTACAACACGGGAAGCCCATTTCTGGTGTCCCCCGCCATGACATTGCTGGAATATTGATAAAAGCGGCGTAAAACTAAACACACTCACTCACTGTTCTTTCCAGCGTCAGCACAGTGTACATCCGGGGTATGCGCCAACGGTGTCTGCAAGTGGTGGTACACAGGCGTCGGTGAGTAACGTCTCAAAGTCAAAGATCGAGTGTGACGTTGGCTACATTATCAGAACGTCCTCTACGGGAATCAGTCGTTAACAGGCTTTTTGTGTGCGTCGGTCAGAGTAACTTCAAATATTCCATAGTTTCAAAGTCAAAGATCTTTATTTTAGGATATCACACACGTGCATGTGTGTTTGTGGAAGCGCCATCATCACTTTGTGAAATTGACGTGAGAACTACGACTATCGTAAATCTATGTTAGAATGTGAAGCAATATCTTAGAGATTCGACTGAAGCGAGTCTGGGTCAGAATCTGGGAGTTATTGATCACCCAACGCATTCTTAGAGATTCGACTGAAGCGAGTCTCTCAACAGAATCTGGCAGTTACGATCACCCAACGCTGTCTTAGAGATTCGACTGAAGCGAGTCTGGGGCTTTTGAATCTGGGAGTTACGATCACCCAAAATATCTCTTTAGAGATAATGACTGAAGCGAGTCATTTACGGTTTAGAATCTGGGAGTTACGATCACCCAACGCTCTCTTTAGAGATTCGACTGAAGCGAGTCTGGGTCAGAATCTGGCAGTTACGATCACCCAACGCTCTCTTAGGGATTCGACTGAAGCGAGTCTGGGTCAGAATCTGGGAGTTACGATCACCCAACGCTCTCTTTAGAGATTCGACTGAAGCGAGTCTGGGTCAGAATCTGGGAGTTACGATCACCCAACGCTCTCTTAGAGATTCGACTGAAGCGAGTCTGGGTCAGAATCTGGGAGTTACGATCACCCAACGCTCTCTTTAGAGATTCGACTGAAGCGAGTCTGGGTCAGAATCTGGGAGTTACGATCACCCAACGCTCTCTTAGAGATTCGACTGAAGCGAGTCTGGGTCAGAATCTGGGAGTTACGATCACCCAACGCTCTCTTAGAGATTCGACTGAAGCGAGTCTGGGTCAGAATCTGGGAGTTACGATCACCCAACGCTCTCTTAGAGATTCGACTGAAGCGAGTCTGGGTCAGAATCTGGGAGTTACGATCACCCAACGCTCTCTTAGAGATTCGACTGAAGCGAGTCTGGGTCAGAATCTGGGAGTTACGATCACCCAACGCTGTCTTAGAGATTCGACTGAAGCGAGTCTGTGTCAGAATCTGTTAGTTACGATCACCTTAACGCTATCTTAGAGATTAGTGGTGTGACGATTCATCGATACGCATCGATGCATCGATCCATGGGCCGCCGATACAGTGAATCGATACAAAGTTTTACATTGTCGTATATCCCGATACGATACTTCAAATGGGCCACGATACATCAATACTTTACTTTGAATATTGCCGAATCGCGATATCTGTCAAGAAAGGCTTACTTTTGGTTGATGTTTATAAAATATGCAGACTTATTTTCCCTTCACAAGTTTCTCCTATACGTTTGGCTCAAAAGCGGACAGATGAATTGCAATCTAACTCGAAAACTAATAACCATAAAATACTCAATGAAACACTGATCATAATGAAAACGTCAGACCTACTCTGTGAGGTTTTTGCAGAATTTATGTCCTAAAAATAAAAAAGTTGTTTAACAAACTATCATTAAAATATTTACACAGTTCACTATTTGTTACGAGGAGGAGTGCAGAGAAAGGGACAGCCAGGCACAGTAAATTGCACTGATGGTACTCTGATATGGTGACCTCCCCTGAGAACTCCCATATATATGCAGATATTGTTCCTGTACGCTTGCATTGATGAGGATTATCAAAGATTTAGTAGGGTAGCCCAGTGATTAAACTTCAGAGTTTTTAAACGATATAAACGTTTCAGGGGTAGGGGGCTAGCCCAGTGATTAAACCGTTCGTTCCTCACGCCAAACACCCGGGTTCAATTCACCACATGGGTACAATGTGAAGCCCATTTCTGGTGTCCCCCTCCGCGATATTGCTGGGATATTGCTAAAAGCGGCGTAAAACTAAACTCACTCTCTCACTCACATTTCCTGTTGCAGACTACGACGAATGCAGGGTGAACACAGTATGTCCAGATGGTTGGTGTATCAACTACGACGGGTCGTACGAGTGTAAATGTAACTATGGATTCAAACAAACGCCTGACAGAAAAGGGTGTACATGTAAGTATTGCTGACGTATATATATATATATACCTGTTTCATATCAATGTTGGTATTTTATTTGAATTAAGGAATCATTGATACTGTTTGCTAAAGTACTCACGGAAATTGAAATAAAATGATTGTTGGCGTTTATTTGTTTTAACTTCATTAAAATTGGTAGTTTTAACAAAAATTATAACAGCTATGTTTTCCCCAATTAAGCCTTTTAATTTGATCCTCTAAAAATCATTGAAAATACAATTTTTTACAGGTTAAAATAACAAAAATGTGCATATTGTCAACAAACTTAGAAATATGTTACAACTTACGTAACAACAATCAACAATAGATGGTAACAACGGTTACTACCTGCAGAACTGTTTAGACGGGAATATTTGCACGTGCGCGATTGACAATAAAGGCTATGAATGAACTCGTAAAAGTAGCAAACGTTCAACAAGACTACAGGCATGAAACATGTACTGAGAAAATCCCTAAATCAATTATTTTGCATGGTAATTAGGATAAAAGAAAAAAGGATGAATGGTATATGACGTTTTTCATAAAATATATTATGTACGCGAACCTATGGAGCGTACATCTCATTTGCATCAGCTTGCATCAGAAACGTACATTTTGACTTTGATGAAATATCAGGGGGTATGACTCTATTCTGCTCTCCTGTCAACTGATCTATTTTCGATGATTTTACAAAAAGTGTTAAAAACAAAAGTTAAGCGATTTGCAAATGTCCCAAGCTCATTAGATTACAGTCACTGAGTAACAGAATGAAACATATTTCTATGTAATCCTACAAATGTATGCTAAACACCTAAATTTGATATTTCACATTGTATGATATGCAAAAAACGATAGTCATAGAATATTTAACAATGAAACTATAGTTGTGTTCAAAACTACGAAACGAAAAAATGCATTTTATTTCTATTTCCGTGAGTACTTTAGTTTTACGTGTACTGACTGTGAAAGAAAGTATACAGGAATGTTTGATGGTGGAGTAGAATGAAACAAACGAGAAATCTTTACCTGTGTTGATGTGTTTGAAACTATAAGTTGTTTTTAAGGTCTTAAGCTTGCAATGTTCCGGAAACTGTTTCGAAAACGTTTGCTGATTTTTTTGTTTAATCCAACGTTTAAATAAAAAACTTTTACCCGGCAGTTTATATCTTTATACGTGTAGATATGTCTCCAAACGGGACTTGTATTTGAGTAGCATGAAGAGGACCATACACATACATACTGTATGTTTAAACACGTTACACACAAAGGCAGTCCAAACTGGAGAACTGTCTACACACATATATAGTGAGTGATTGAGTGAGTGAAGTTTTACGTCGCACTCAGCAATATTCCGACTATATGGGGGCGGTCTGTAAATAATCGAATCTGGACCAGACAATCCAGGGATCAACAGCATGAACATTGATCAACGCAATTGGGATACGATGACATGTGCCAACCAAGTCGGCGAGCCTGACCACCCAATCCCGTTAGTCGCCTCTTTCAATTCTAACCCTGATCTTCACGGGTAACACACACACAAACACAGACACTCACACACACACAGACACAGAAACAACACACACACGCACGCACGCACAAAGACAGACACAGACACACACAAAGACACACACATACATACACACACGCAAACGCACACGCACACGCACACATACGGACATTCTCTCTCACATACACACACACTTACATACATACACTCACTCACACACAAATACACGCAATCACGCACTCACATACACACACACACTACCAATTCCCAGATATGTACCATTGTACCAATTTTCTCACTATATTTGTTTAATTTGCAGATGACACCAACGTTCCATTCACGAACACCCATGGATTCAGGGATTTCTTGAGGTCGATTGGATACAAGAATCCAGATATGTACTTGGCACCACCTGTGATACTCCAACAACATACGCAAGCTCCAGACATCCATGCCCCACAAAACCATGCATACCCTCAGCCATATGACGTCCACCAGAATACAAACCAGTACATACTACCACCAAACACAAACCAGTACCAGCAACCAAATCCCATCCAATACGACCCACAGCGAAATACAAACCAATACAATCCAGGGACCTTCCCAAGCCATCGTAGTCCTCAAACATCTACAACGACGCCAATGCCAGTGGACGTGGAGCCTACGGAGGCTCCCCCAATTCCTCCCGAGACACACGTACCGACCCAAAACACACAAAGTTCTTTAGAAAATCAAAGAATCGATCAAAACCTGCAGATGATGTGGGAAGACCCTTACGGACCCCAGAGACCTGCATTCTTGGACCAAACCCCTGCTGAACTGAATACTCCTAAAAGTCAACCTCCACCTTCAAACCAAATTTACCATCCGTCAGCACCGACAGCGGAATATTATGGTCTTCCGCCATTTCCAAGTCACGTTCCTTCATATGGAAACCAAGCTGTCAATTTTCAAACATCTCAAAATCAAGGTTCTTGGGTCGAAGCTCTTGGCCCTCAAAGACCAGCCTTCCTGGATCAACCAATAACACAACCACCTCATCAGGTCAACGACCCTTCTGGTCAGTTTCATCAACAGGTTCCTCAAATGAGAGTCGAACAAGGTCTAGTTCCAAATGATGCAATGGGTTACCCTGTCTCTGTCCCAGACCAACATCACGTCATCTGGAACTCAGTTCCTCCGCAACAATTTCCAGTTATGAACGGTCCTACCCCTAACACAGATACTCCATCTAACCCTAATCCTAATGCTCAGCCGCTGTCAAGCATGTCTCTCTCACCCGAGTACAACCAGCCTCCAAATAACTCTCCATTACCGTATTCGTATACATACCCGCCTGTTGACGTCAATAACGCATCTCCACCTCGAAATCTCAAAGTGGACCTTCATTCAATCCCATTGGCTACACCTGAGGTACCGATCATATCGCAGCATGTGAACCAGTACCAGGTGCCATTTGCAGATCCCAGTATGCACCTAAATCCATATCAGTATCCTGAAAACAGGTTTGGTCCAGGTTACCATGAATGGCAACAACCTTACCCCTCGTACCCTTCGTATGACCCATACAAGCAAGGTCAATATGTTGATGCCGTGCCAGATAGTTCTAACAGTCTACAGACTGGCAGCCAGGCATTGCCAAATGCAGGAATTGCTTCACCAGAGACTTCGAGACCAGGTGAAACCCCAGCAACTGAACTTCCAACAACAACGTTTTCTCCAGCAAGCGAAGCCATCACGACGACAGCAGTAAATGACGTGCCTACGGTGCTCCTAAACACAACACGGGCTGCTGTAGATCGATACACCCCGTCTACTACAACACTCGTTCCGGACTCATCCACTACAACAACAACATCTGCCCCTGATACTGCTACTACGACAGTTGCCACAACTCCAACAACTACTACATCGGCCCCTTCCACCACAACAGTTCTTACCACCTCCACCGCTACTACATCTACGACTACCACAGCAACAACTACGCCAGTAGAACTTGGTCCATCTACCTGGGTTAAACAGACAGGCCAGAATCTTAAAATAAGTCTCGGTGTTAATTTGTCCGGTACCCCTTCACAGGGTGTTCCAACAGCATCACCAGCGGCCTCCTTTGCGATACAAGCTGAAGGTGTTCCAAGTGACATTGCCCCGGTAACTAATGCTCCTTCAGCAGAGGCAACGACAGTCACATCAACGGCAGAAGTCACAACCGTACGCTCTGTATCACCTCCAACGTCAACCAAAACCCCTGCGTACACACGGACTACAAGACAACCGACAATTGTTTCAGTGGTGCCAGTAAGTAATGACAGATTTGACATTACAAATTCGCAAGTCACCAATATCCCAGTAAGACCACAATCGCCAAATATTATCCCTAAACAGTATATTATAAAGATTCCACCAAAGGACAGTATAAGTCAGCAACCAAGGCCAAATTATCTTCCTAGTCAGCAACCAAAACCAAATTATCTTCCTAGTCAGCAACCAAGACCAAATTCCCCCCCAAGACAGCAACCAAGACCAAATTCCTCCCCAAGACAGCAACCAATACCAAATTACCTTCCAAGTCAGCAACCAAGTCAAACATCCCCTCTAAATCAGCAACCAAGACCATATTCCCCTCCAAGACAGCAACCAAGACCAAACTATCCTGCAAGAAGACCCAGCGCATATGACACAAAGTCAACTCAACGTGCCCCTCAGACACAAGTTATTCGTCAAGTCAAAACCCGAACGTGCAATACCCAATCAGGACACAGAACCAACCTCAGAGGAAAACCATTCCTCTTCAGCTGTACCCGACACCCAAACAATACCCGGTCACAACTCGGAAACAGTACGTGCTCAACGTCCAGAACCGACCTGGTCAACTGACAAGGCAATACCCACCGATAGAACAGCACACCATATCAAGACCCCCGGTCCCTGCTCCTGTACAACAGATGGGGCAGCGGACTCTCAATGCGCCTCAAAACCAACCACAATACCAAACGAAACAGCATTCCACAATAGCACGCCTTCCTGTACATCACAACTGGCAACACCCACTCATCTTGCGTCAGAGTGAACCAAATTACCCATATGGTGCACATGCATCGCCCCAGTACCCGTCAAGGTTGGGGACCTGGACAAACACGGTTGACAGACAAATGTACAATGTGCGTCCTTCGGGATCTTCTGTACAACCTCCTCAACGTCTATTCCTGACTCGCCCCACCACTTCAACCCATAGCAGCTGGATAAACGCTGGGACCTCGGAACAAGGGAATTCGTACGACGCATTTTCAAATAATGACGTCATGATGACGCTTCTAATTTCACAATTGTTAAATTAAGATTCTTAAAACGAAACGGGAACAATAATTTAAGCTTTCGATCCGTCGACGAGCTTTAACTCTTGTCGACGTGGAAATGATGACAAAATAGGTATTTGTCTCTCTGACATGTCAGCATCTACCACCAAGACAACAGATTGCCCAGCTCAACGCGATGCTCGATTAACGTTACATTCCTTTAATGCAGTTTATTATAATTTAAGCCCTCTTTACTCTCGTTCGTAACAAAATACATATAATAAGAACAATTGTCCATTCAGAACATTCTGGTGTTTATCAACCATGATGGTTCTGAAACATTAACAATTACTTTGAAACAAACTGTAAAATACTTAAAGAACCCAATTATTTAACATATGTTATATTTGGGATTACAGTAATTATTCAACTCATTTCATGTCCATATATGTTCCCTCCTTATTTATTGCTAGTTTACCATTTCATTCCACAATGGCGTTGCTTGATATACAACACGTTTCATCGTTCACAGAATAAATACGGTCAGGTTATGGAATTATTTCTTTTTTTGTTTGTCAAATACAAAACGTCGGTGCCCGAGAATAACCACTCTCACTTATAAACCGAAACAGAGAGTTATGCGAATGAAGCACTGAAATTCAGTATTGACACCCGAAGTCTGACGTACAATTCTCAACACAGATAGGCGTAAACATGGTCAACATGAATGCTTGATACAGTGAAGAGGGTGTCACCTGGTCCAGTTGAGCAGGACATGCGTACCCTTTTTTTACAGATGGTGTCATCACTATCGGTAATAGTTTGTCAGCTATTGTACTGGTGCTAGGTGTTTCGCCAAAGAAATACAGGTCTGACACAGGCAACACTCTGAGCAGTAAGTTGATTCGCTTTGACAGTGATCGTGTGATGGCGTGGTCTTACTCCACTAACTCATTGCTACCTGTGAAGATCCGGGTTAGAATTGATCTTCAGTAACCCATGCTTGTCGTAAGAGGCGACTAACGAGATCGGGTGGTCAGGCTCGCTGATTTGGTTGACACATGTCATCGTATCCCAATTGTGTAGATGGATGCTGATGCTGTTGATCATTGGAATGTCTGGTTCAGACTGGATTATTTACAGACTGCCGTCACATAGCTGAAATATTGCTGAGTGCGGCGTTAAACAAAAATCACTCAAACAAACAAAACAAACATTACTGATTGTCTGTGATCCATGGATACATTGTATTACTATATCTTTGCTAAAGACCTTAAATACTAAGACAGATCACAATAATGGCATACGATTGTAATAGCCTTGAATGTGTACTGACGGAGTTACCACGATGGCACATGTTTATGGAATACTGTAAGGGACATTCTCGTGATCTCGCATTCTCGCGATCTCGACCTTTGGAAACAAGCTAAAAATGCCAAAAACACGAGAATGCGAGATCGCGAGATTTTGGCCAAATCTCGCGTTCTCGCGATATCGCATTCTCGCACTTTTGGCATTTTTAGCTTGTTTCCAAAGGTCGAGATTGCGAGATCGCGAGAATGTCCCTTACAGTATTCCATACATGCTAGGGTGTGAGGTCTGTCTATTCAACACCAGCGACAAACTGACACCCCTGTGAACACAGAGGTAGTCTGGTTGATATAATGACCAGGTCCTCGTGACAACCTTTAAGTTCCATGGCCTAGATAATAAGTTAATGTTAATGTTTGGCACTTACGACTTTCTTAGCGCTAAGAGAGCTTCGAAAATCTAGGCCCAGATCCAGTCTATTTGTCCCAGTGCGACGAGCTACTCTCTGTGTAGTAAAAAAAAATTTCAGAGGTGAAGGGTTTAAAAGTGGGACAGCCAATCATGAATATGTCAAGGTTTCTACCTTGATAACCAATGCTTACTGATCTACCCTACACTCAAATGGACTGACCCAATGAGAATAAGTTAACAAAAGAGAAAATCTTTGATGATGTTACTTCTCTTACAACTACTTACATTTGTTCCATTATTGTAGGTACATCAATAAAGATGAATGCTTTATAAGTATGAAATTAATACAATATATAATAGCAGTTACTACTTTATCTGAAATATACAAATGGCATTATTTTATTATTAATAATTACAACATATTGAAATAAAACATTTAAATGTTAAAACATAATCAGTATATAGAGTATTACACTCGACTACACGATCACAATGTTTACGAAGGTGCTTCGCTGTACACAAAAGCATGGTGGATATACATACAAAGTTCTCAAATATAATTGGTGTTATCAGTCTTTATTAACATACTGAATTTACATAATATGTAGGATGATATTTTGGCAGATATTCCTTAAATCGGCGTATTCAGGAATTTTCAAAGGGGGGTTGGGGAGGGTTTCCGCCAATGTAAAACATTAACTTCAGTGTCGTGTCCGATCCGCCAATGGCCTAATGGTTCTCGCCGAAGACAAGGGTTCGAATCCCCATATGGGTACAGTGTGTGAAGCCTATTGCTGGTGTCCCCAGCTGTGCTATTGCTGGAATGTTGCTAAATGCGGTGTTAAACTAAACTCACTCACTCCAACAATATTTAAACCATATCCTCTCACTTAGGTCAGTGTAGTACGGACACATCAACAAAATGTGGTACGCATCTTCAGTTAAATTTAATGTACAAAATATATGCATGTGTCACATACCAAAAAGGTTAATACAAGGTTTGTGGTCACAACTTTCATTTTGACAGGCGAAAAACTTTCAAATCAAACTTTCAAGTCCAACTTTTTAAGTCACCCCTGCCTCTGAGAGTGTCACACATGTCATCAGTTCCCAATTGCGCAGATCGATGCGCATGCTGTTGATCACTGGATTGTCTGGTCCAGAATCGATTATATACGGACTGCCGCCATAGCTGGAATATTGCTGAGTGCGGCGTAAAACTAAACTCACTCACTCTGAGAGTGTCAGTGATTACCCCCACATGTTTAAATCACTTGTTACCATTTCATATTTCTTGTGTCTGGGGTATTAAATCTACGATTGGATTACAGATTTAAGTCTGATTTGGTGAATGTTTTACATGTTGTGTCATATGGGCAGGCAGCGCAGATACACACTATGGGGAACTTGCTACTTGAGGGTGGCACGACCAGATGGTTATTACAACCGGGTCCATTCTATTTCCGCGAGGGTGAAATAAGGTGATGTCTACCACCAACGCAACCCGTGAAGATCCGAAATTTGAACTGATTTTCAGCAACCCATGGATCACGTTAGAGGCGACTAACGGGATCGGGTGGTCAGGCTCGCTGACTGGGCTGACACATGACATCCCAATTGCATAGATCGGTGTTCATGATGTTGATCACTGGATTGTCTGGTCCAGACTCGATTATTTACAAACCGCCGCCATACAGCTGGAATATTGCTAAGTGCGGCGTAAAACTAAACTCCCTCATTCATTCCAGACTTGAATATTTACAGACCGCCGTCATGTAGAGCACTGCGTAAACAAACAAGCAAGCAAACAAACAAACAAACTACCCACCCATCCAACCAACCAAGAACCGTCATGTAGAGCGCTGCGTAAACAAGCAAGCAAACAAACACAACAAACAAACAAACAAACAAACAAACAAACGGGCGCCTTCGGCGTGACGAGTGAACGCTTTAACCACTAGGCTACCCAGATGGTGATTTGATCGGGTATAAAGGTTTGGTGTTATCGCCTCTCCGCGGCATAAATTATTGCATGTGGATCACCGGACTGACCAGTCTTGAGTATTTCTGGTGAGGCGTTATAGAGTGAGTGAGTGAGTGAGTTGAGTTGAGTTGAGTTGAGTTTTACGCCACACTCAGCAATATTCCAGCTATATGGTGGCGGTCTGTAAATAATCGAGCCTGGACCAGACAATCCAGTGATCAACATCATGAGCATCGATCTGCGCAATTGGGGACCGATGACTTGTGTCAACCAAGTCAGCGAACCTGACCACCCGATTCCGTTAGTCGCCTCTTACGACAAGCATGGGTTACTGAAGATCAATATTCTAACCCGGCCCTCCGCGAGTAGAGGCGTTATAGACAAAATGAATAAAAGTTATTTGAAGATGCTATTATGTACTGCTGGGGCAAGGAGAGTAAAACTGTAAACTATTTCCAGATACAGCTATTGCGGCGAGCAGATCACAGTCATTTCACCGCCTATAATATACATAGTCGCTTAGGTATAGGAGGATTGAATGATAATTTCTGAGCGTCACAGAAAAATTACGCAATAACTAAACTCCATTTTTAATCGAACGATATTGTCATAGCAACGGTGTAAAACAGCTTGGACATCCAAGATAATGTTGGCATAAATCTTTTAATGCAAATGGTTCTGTGAGAGAGTGAGGGAAATATACCATTACAAGCCATTCCAATGAGTGCATGAAACGTAATCCCATTATAGAATAGCAACTGTTACCTGTATTACATGTTCGCATATTATCTGATGCCGTTCAGCAGGCTTATCACACTTACAAATAATAGGTCGGTGAGTTAGTCTAGTGGTTCGGTTCAAAAGCAATATTCCAGCAATATCACAGCAGGGGACACCAGGAATGGGCTTCACACATTGTGCCAATGTGGGGAATCGAACCCGGGTCTTCGGCGTGACGAGCAAACGCTTTAATAATATAAACACGGGTTCGATTCCTCACATGGGTACAATGTGTGAAGCCCATTTCTGGTGTCCCCCGCTGTGATATTGCTGGAATATTGCTAAAAGCGGAGTAAAGCCATACTCACTCACTTTGCATCTTACAATTAACAATTGGGTTGAGAGGGATCTATACTAACCCTTAAGAACCTGCTGGGCCTAGATTTTCGAAGCTCTCTTAGCGCTAAGATAGTCGTAAGTGCCATACATTAACATTAACTTACGACTATCTTAGCGCTAAGAGAGCTTCGAAAATCTAGGCCCAGGGCCCCGTTTCACAAAGCGATCGTAGCGCTAAGGTGATCGTAACTCCCATCGTAACTTTGCCATAGACTTACAACAGTCGCTTTGTGAAACGGGGCCCTACTGTCTTAACGACGTTTGAATGAACATCCAGTCTGATAATGACCCGTGAAGATCCAGGTTAGAATTTGTCTTCAACAACCCATGCTTGTCGTAAGAGGCGACAAACGGGGTCGGATGGCCAGGCTCGCTGACTTGGTTGACACATGTCATCCTAACCTAAGTACGTAGATCGATGCTCATGAAGTCAATCTCTGGATTGTCTGGTCAGATATGGATGGACAAAATCTGACTGACTGACTGAGTTTAGTTTTACGCCGCTTTTAGCAATATTCCAGCAATATCACGGCGGGGGACACCAGAAATGGGCTTCACACATTGTGCCCATGTGGGGAATCGAACCCGGATCCTCGGCGTGACGAGCCAACGCTTTAACCACTAGGCTACCCCACCGCCCCGACAAAATCTGAATGCAGCGTTAAACTTCAAACAAACCCACAAATACGATGCTGGTATATTATTTGTAAAACCAGTTAGCCGTTTCATTGTTGTTTGATCAAAGCTTCAACATGAAGGGCCTCAGAAGAAATATCAAAAGGTTGTAGGACTGCCCAGCGTGTGAAATAGCCACTGCCCAGATAGCATTCGGACGTTGGCCCAAAGTTGGCAATGTTGGCAAAACCATTGCCAACGATGAGCCAACGTCTGAATGCTATCTGAATGGCCCGATAGCCCGTGGCTAGTAAAAATCCAGTCGGACCACTAAATCTCCACAGTCACATTTTCACGGGGTCATTTTGTAAATATATCACTCTCTCACAAGTTATAATACACCTTTCAATCATGCAAGATTATGGCCTGATAACAATGTTCAATATTAGCAACTTAATGATGAAACCGTGTCATGTCGACAATATCTTATTCTCATCTGTCTTTGTAATCTTTTACTTAGCTTCTGCATAGCTTCCAATTTCGGGCTAGTAACTTTCAGGCATAGCTAGCCCGACTGGCTAGCAAATTTGGAAACTATTTCGCACACTGGTTCAACTGCCCTGACCTGCTGTGGGTGAAACTGCTTGTAAAGATGACAGTTTGGATCGTGCTTCATTTCTGAATTTCTCATGAAAGTGTTAGATTATATTCTATATATAACATATGTAACATTTGTGATTACACTTACTTACAAATTCTAGTACTTTTGGAGTTGAGTCCCATGCGGGATTCGAACCCACACCCTCAGAAGCCACTTTGAATCTCGTCCCAAAAGTGTTCTATTGGACCTAACTCCGGACTGAGTGCAGGCTATTGTAGGGTTTGGATGCCATGTTGTCTAAGGAAGTCCACTGTTGCTCTGGCAGTGTGGGCACGAGCGTTGTCTATCTGGAAGATGTTATTTATGTGACGTCAAAATTTTGCATTTGGTTTTGAAAGGTGACGTTTCTTTTACGGTTCAGTATACAGTGTACTATATTACATTTGAGTAAGTGAATCGGGCTTCACACATGGTACCCATTTGGGGAATCGAGCCCGGGTCTTCAGCGTGACGTGAGAATTCTTAATCAACTGGGCTACACTACCGCCCCATATTACGTTTGAATTTGTATCATCACTCTGCTTTGTACTGCCACTGAAATACCATTGTAGTGATTGATATAACTTTGTAAAGATTTGAATGAAATTTGTGAAATTTTGTAAACAGTTGTTAATTATATCACATTGCTTTGTTGTTTGTGGTTCGATCTTTGTCGGTTTTGTTGTTTGTTGGTTCGATCTTTGTCGGTTTTGTTGTTTGTTGGTTCGATCTTTGTCGGTTTTGTTGTTTGTTGGTTCGATCTTTGTCGGTTTTGTTGTTTGTTGGTTCGATCTTTGTCGGTTTTGTTGTTTGTTGTCTGTTGGTTTCGTTGTTTTGTTATTATTTTGTTGTTTTTGGGTAGTGCTCTTTTACTGATTGATTTCTGCATAGCATTTCCCGTCAACGTCGGAAGCGACATGTAGCAACATGTATTTTCAAATAACTCGTGTTACATTACGTATGCGCATACTGCAATCTGCATCTCCATTTGCATGAAGCGCATATTTAGTAGCAGTGCTGATCCCATACAGTGTGTGCCATCAGTACAGTGAAGACAGAAGCAAGCGGAGAGGGGTGAGTAGGTGGTTCTTATCATGGCACACAAATGGCCTTGTAATTGTGTCTGTGTAATTACGATAGTTTTGTTCCAATAGACGATAGCTTGCTATGTGGCAGTATTATTCCTTATGTAACAATGTTCCAAGTGTGATACATTGCACATGTGATGTTCAGTGAGGGACAGCATTGTGCTATATAAACTAGGCACATAAAGAAACTGTGCATACAAAAATTTAAAATCTAAATTTATCAAACCTGTGTAGACTTCTAAGGATTTAAACTCAGAGATTAGTGACATGTATCCAACATGCATGCACGTGCCACGTTCCGTGACGTCAGTGGGTTCGTCCTTGAGACGTGCAATACGTTGTTGCACGTGCACTCAGGGAAAGAGAAACAGAGCAAATGAATGCCACACAATACTGTCACATTAGAAAGCTCAACCCCTGCCCTTGCGATCGTTCAAAAAACATGTGGTGCCGAAATAATGTCCGCAGACACTTGTTTTGGTGGAGAAAGGTTGTTTTTACAGATGGGTCCAGGTTTAACATTTCCCATAGTGATGGACGTCAACGTGCCTATAGACGCGTGGGAGAACGTTATGCACAGGCCTGTGTCTTGGAGAGGAATCGCTTTGGTGGTGGTTCCGTGATGATTTGGGGTAGAATAACAACACGCCAAAGAACTCCTTTGGTGATTGTTCAGGGCAACTTAACCTGATGTGGGCTACAGGGATCAGATTCTTCAACCTGTGGCAATTCTTTTCTGCAACGTCATGGCCCTGGGTTAACATTCCAACAGGACAATGCCCACACTCAAACGGCAAGGGTTGCTATGGATTTCTTGCAACACCACAACGTTGACTTACTGCCTTGGCCTGCAAATTACCGGATCTCTCCCCGATAGAGCATGTTTGGGACGAGATGGATCGACGTCTACGTCTTCGTCATCCGCCAGATAACGTCCTTGACTTTGCAACAGAACTTGAGCTAGCAGACGACAATTTCAGTGATCCTCAGTATGTATGATTTAGAGAAGAGGAAGTTGGTTTTAGAATATTATAACAAGGACATCAGATCAGCTAAAGTGATTTCAAGTAGAACAGGCATCCCTTTGTCCACTGTTTATCGTGTGTGAAAAATATTGCAAATGGATATGGCATTGAGCACCAGGGAGTGGCAGGTGGGCCCAGAAAATTGACTGTCGGTGACAGGAGGCGGCTTGGTATTCTTGTTTCTAAAAACAAACGAAGGAGTTTAGAAAACTTAAGGCTGGATATGATTGATAGAGGAACTGTGACTGTCTGTAAGGAGACAATTAGAACTGAGCTGCATGCAGTGGGATGGCAGAAAAGTCGAGGAATTCCATCACCGATCATGAAACCTGAACAAAAGGAGCGAAGGTTGAACAGATGCTTACAGCATAGTTATTTTAAGTGAAACAATTTGATTTTCTCAGAATAAAAGTTCTGTGTGGCTGCTTCCTCATACACTGAAATTCTGGACCAAACACACTGAAAAACCTTTGTATCAGCGCCCAAAGTACAGTCCGAAATTTAACGTGTGGCGTGGCATATCTGTGTTAGGGGCAACGCCCCTCTGTGTATTTGAAGAGAATATGAACAGTGAGCGGTACACAGATATTCTCGAGGGACATTTACTTCCATCTGCTCACGTGTTCTATGGAAATGTTTGGATTTTCCAGCAGGACAACGACCCAAAACATCGTTCAAAGCATTCACAGGCCTGGTTTCGGACCCAAAATATGACATTATTAGATTGGCCAAGCTATGGCCCTGAACTTAATCCAATAGAAAATGTTTGGGGACTTATGAAGGAAAGTGTCAATAAGAAAAATCTGACAAATATTGCTGAAATGAAAGAAGAGGTGGTCCGATATTGGGACAGCATGGACCACGACTTCCAACTTTTTTGATCAGTAGTATGCCCCGCATCATTGAAGTCTGCATTGCTGCCCATGGTGACTTGACAAAATACTAACTGTTAACCTGTCTTTGAATCTGGAGTTATGTTCTGCTAATATTCACATTTAATACGTGAGTAATGAGTGAAAAATAATTTAATAAATTATCCAGTATCCTCAATTTCATTTCATTTAACGCTTAGAATTTCTTCTCAATAATTATGGCAGGATGTGTTGCTTTTGTGTGTTGGTTAACGCCGTACACAGCAATATTCCAGCTATTTGGCGGCGGTCTGAAGATAATAGCGATCAACAGTGATCAACAGCGATCAACAGTGATCAACAACGATCAACAGCGATCAACAGCGATCAACAGCGATCAACAGTGATCAACAGTGATCAACAGCGATCAACAGCGATCAACAGTGATCAACAGCGATCAACAGTGATCAACAGTGATCAACAGCGATCAACAGCGATCAACAGTGATCAACAGTGATCAACAGCGATCAACAGCGATCAACAGTGATCAACAGTGATCAACAGCAGGAGAATCAGTCTACGTAATTAGATACGATGTCACCCTATCCTGTCAGTCGCATCTTACCTGCAGCATAGGTTACTGAAGACCAAGATCTCCTTGGGGTCATTATTGCAGGAAAATAAGACCGAGAGTTACTGTATACGTGTAAATAAACTGTAAAATAATACTTGAAGGTGCCCACCATTCGTTTATTTTGCTATGGTTAAACTGTCATAGCCGTAGGTAATATAATAGAGTCGAGTTGTTCTTAGCTGTTTGTGAGTAACATAATTCAGTCTGACTAGAGGCACCAGAGTTGCCTGTTGAACATTCATCTCATGAATACACTATTGCAAATATAGTGTGATTTAACATATTTTGCATGCATCATGACTAGTTGCTTTTGTGCTCGGTACTTGGTATCGAAAGGTTAGTGCAGGTGTACCGCAATGCCATCCAGAATAAAAAGAGCATGGGATACCTGTGTTTGCTTGTTTGGGATCTATATTTGTTGGTTTTATTTTATTTGTTCAGGATTTTTGTTGCAGTTGTTAATATAGCTCAACACTGCAGCTGTAGAATTGGGGCCGTAACTACTCACATCAGGCAAGGCAATCCTGTGATTGGGTTAGGGTATGACGTCAAGTAATCAATCACATGGACTTCATGGATTCGTTAATTAGTCGCGTCGGGCAAGACTGATATCTGTGATTGATATCATGAGCAACCGATCAGGATACTACGACAAGCAGTCAACAACTTCGACTTAATGGATTCGTAAAGTAACTGCGTCTGAGCAAGAAAATTCGGTGACTGATAATATGAACACTTGTAGGGTATGACAAGCAATCAACCACTTGGACTTAATGGAGTCGTTAAGCAAGCGCGTCTGAGCACGATAATCCTGTGATTGACAGTATGAGCACTGTTCAGGGTACATGTCAAGCAATCACCCATTAGAACGCCAGCGACCATGGAGCTGGCGTGTCATCGTGTCACGATGGCGTCAACCGTGGCATATTAAATCCACCACGTGTCTCAAACGTGTCTGGGTTTTGAATTTAAGGAAACCCATTAAACAAAACGCTATAAAGTACTTATATTTAGTTAAAAACTCGACTAAACATAATTTAAGTCAAGCGACGTCAGTCATAAAATACATTTTCGTTTAAATGCAATTATTACAAAAGCAATAACACCTGGCAGTTTTCTATCAGATATTAGAGTCCTCCAGTTAGGAGTTCAAGCACGTGTCGTGTCATTCAGACCCAAATGAGTTTCTGCTGACACAATATTGTATTATCATGACAATAAGGCCGTGGCTTGTTTTAAACTTAAGTTGATTCCTCAAACATATTCACCCTAAAACGTGATGCACATTACCTAGGCGTAAACTATGATCTGCATACAACAATGCACTCATTTGTATACGAGGCGTGTTGTATATATTGGCAGTGTTGTTGGTTCTCCGGGGTATGTAAGGATCAGTTGCTAGAAACAAGCAGAGAGAAAGGTGAGTAGGTGTTGTGTATTATGGCACACACATACGAAGATTTGTAATTGTGTAATAACGATAGGTTAGCTACAGTGGACTGTAACTTGCTGGGGGTGACTATTGAGGAGGAAACAACTATTGCGATAGCGATAGTCTATTGCGGCTAAACTATTGCAATAGCTTTTCTCTCCTTGAATTGTCTCATTTTTTAAGTCATTTCCCAAATGAATGTATACTTTATATGAAACAAAACAAGTTGAAGTAGTTTCAGTCTCTTTTGATAACAGACAAGAAACTATAAACCCAGATTAACAGTTAAAACATAAACTCAATGAAGCTGCAAGTCTGCACCCAAACATCCTGTATTTTGCGCTGCGCATTTATCAACGGAAGACAATAAGTACACTAGCGATAGTCACACATACTATCCATGCCTCGATAGGTTTTCGTTTCTACCAACGATTAATTGCTATCGGAGACTCAACAAATGCAATCCATCGATAATTCGATGCATCGTTACAATGTGGCTTGCTATGTGGCAGTATTATTCCTTGTGTAACAAGGTTCCAAGTGTAATGCATTGTACATTGTATTTAGCGAGGGACAGTATTGTGCTCTGTGCTCTGAGACTTGTGCTTCCCAGTGTGCGAAATAGTTTCCAAATTCTGTTGGCCAGTCGGGCTAGCTATGCCTGAAAGTTATCAGTCCACAAAATAATTCACAAATTTGAATGTAGAAACTAAATAAAAGATTACAAAAAATAGATGAGAATAAGATATTGTCGGCATGACACGGATTTCTTCATTAAGCTGCTAATATGATGAACATTTTTATCAGGCCATATTCTTGCATGGTTTAAAAGTGTATTATAACTTAAAAAGTCGGAGAGAGTGATATATTTGCAAAATGATCCCATGAAACTTCACTAGCCAGTCGGGCCAGTGACTGGAGATTTATAGGCTCGATTGGATTTTTACTAGCCACGGACCGCAGCCAATCAAAACAGAAGACGAAGCGAATGGCTTTCTTTTGTTCCTTGTGTTATTGTGTTAATTATTTGTTGACGATTGGCTCGCCCTTGCATGTGTTTGTGAACGCATAGACAGCGGAATCCGCTTTTGTTGTTGTCCCTTTAATTCAAAAGCGTTAATTACTTGGTGATTGAACTGCCTTTGCACGTGTGTGTGACAGGTGCCACCCATGAGGTGGGATGTGCTCATAGTTTCGCGAACGCATAGACACATGCTGAGTATGTTGCCCGAAGTGTTGTTTTGTCGCTTTAATATAGAGTGAGTGAGTGAGTGAGTGAATATTGTTTTACGCCGCTTTCAGCAATATTCAAGCAATATCACGGTGGGGGTACATCAGAAATGGGCTTCACACATTGTAGCCAAGTGGGGAATCGAACCCAGGTCTTTGGCGTGAGGAGCGAACGCTTTACCTACTAGCCTACCCCTAACCAACAGAACCTATAGTGTGAATCTGCCGAACACAGTCATCCATCCAGGGACTCTCGAGACCAGCGCTGCTTGAATAATAATAATAATAATAATAATAATAATAGTGGATATTTGTAAAGCGCCAGTGTCCACCCACTCATGCATGCTCATGGCGCATTAAAACTATTTACAGAAGAAGGGCAAAATGTCAATTATAAGCTTTAGTAAAAAGGAATGTCTTTAGGGCCTTCTTAAAAGAGTCCAGGTTTGATTTGGAGCGGCAGAGAGTTCCATAAGAGAGGCGCGACATGTTGAAAACTCCTCTTCCAAAAGAGGTGAGCCGAGCTTGGGGTACTTTGAGGAGCTGCTTATCCTGGGAACGTAGAGTTCTGGAAGGCACATACTGGGTTAGGAGAGATGAGAGATATGTAGGGGCAAGGTTGTTGAGACACTTACAGACTGTACACAGAACACAGGCTTGAACACAGCAAACCTTAGCGTAACGAGCGACCACTTTAACCACTAGGCTACCCCACCGTCCCTTTAATATAGAAACATGCACTATGTGAATATATGTGTGAAATGTCTCCATCTACCTCTTCATATTTCAGCCATGGCACACGAACGCTGGCGTCATCACCTCGACTATCTCATCACCATACTCGGATCAAGCATCGCATCCGGTGTCTTTATCAAGTTTCCGTATTTCTGTATGCGAAATGGGGGAGGTAAATCGCCTTAATAATTCGTTTTGAAATTAATTTCGTCTGTGAGTATTCTCAAGTTATGTAAACGTGAGTGAGTTAGTTAGTTGGGTTGTGCGTCGCTTTTAGCAATATTCCAGCAATATCACGGCGGTGGACACCAGAAATGGGTTCCACACACTGTACCCATGAGGGGAATCTAACCCGAGTATTTAAAAATGAAAAACACGAAATGGTTATTCTGTAACAAATTTAACAGGGGTCTTACAGGGCGTTTTGTACCTTCAGTTTGCTGCGCCTCGGTTCTGTTGTCAACCTTGTAACGTATATTATGCTTCTGGCATATATACACATGGAACTTACACATGGAACATACACAATAAGGCAACCCTTAATATATTTCATCATAGTGATCTAGCTATCAGTTATGATGATATAGGAATTAGGGTTGCGTATTGCCAAAATTTTCGTATTGCGATATTTTGTGATATGTTGTTGGCGTACTGCAATATGCATTGCAATAAATTGTGAAAGTGTCACACATGGTTTAAGGTAATGAAATTACTGTTTCCTTTCTTTTGAAAGAATGCCACTGGCCACTGGCGAAACTCAGATGTGATGTACAAGAGATCAATTGAAAATGTTTCCAAATTGAAGAATTTGCTTCAAAGTTTACAACTCGATAAAAAACGTCTGCAGCGGCGTCCGCCATTTTGGTTTGTTAATCCCTACAAAGAGTGCCGGCACCAACGTATTTTGTTTTATTAATATGGTTTAAAAGTCACGCAAATGCAGTTATATGGCCAATGAACATAATATCTATTAATGTATAATAATATAAAAGAAATACAAATGTTATTAGTATTTTTGACTACATCACGAAAATTACCGATCATGGTCACAGAAATTGCCGATCGTATCGGGAGAACCGGTTCGCGAAAAATGTACCGCAATATATCGTATTGTGATGTTCGAATTGCAATATAACGGTTAACCGGTATTTTCACCCACCCCTATTATGACTGGGGCCATTGTTTAGTAGCACATTTGAGGTAATGAAAAACAATGTTACAGTTTGAAAGGCTTTGAGAAGCATGCTACCAACTCATGTCATGAAAAGCACTACCTCTGCCTGGCCGTTAACATGGCGAGGAGAAGATTTTCATTTGGATTGCGATGGCAGATAGTGGGTATGCATGCAGCTGTCATGTCATTCACGGCCATCATCCGTCAGCTTGGTTACTGCCACTCTGTCATCAGTAGACTTAACCGGAAACACCAACAAACAGACGCTGTCAAGGATCGACCAAGACCAGGTCAACCCAGGAAGACCACTCCAGCGGAAGATGGCAGTCTTGTTTCTCTACATGAGGCGTGGACCCTTCACCACGAGCACTCTTTCGCGTGAGTGAGTATGGTATACACCGCTTTTAGCAATATTCCAGCAACATCACGGCGGAGGACACCAGAAATGGGCTTTACACATTATACCCATATGGGGAATCAAACCCGGGTCTTCAGTGTGACGAGCGGACGCTTTAACAATAAGACTACCCCACCGCCCCGTTTGAAACAGCTCTGGGAGCCCAACAGACCGTCTCATGTACATCAAAGGCAACGGCTACAGTGGTGTTTTGCTCGTTGGCGCTGGAATATTCGGACCTGGAGACAGATGCAATTGCCAGACAAAATCAGGATCCTGCTTTATGTTACGGATGGTCGTCCGAGAGTTCAGAGACGTATTACCGATGCTAGTAGGGGAACATTCATCCAACTGATCCCTTTTGCGGAGGCTCAGTTATGGTGTGGGGATGGATCTCCCATGACTGTAAGTTGACACTGGTTACTGTACAGGTAGACATTGATGGACATCACGGACATTCTTGATGAAGTTGTTGTGCCACAGTTTGATAGCCATCCATTTTCTTCCCGCACCATATTCATGGACGACAACGCTAGGCCACATCGTTTCCTTGCTGTGGGAAAATTCTTGCGGACTAAAGCTGCTGAGACTCTCCCTGGCCTGCAAGGAGCCCTGATCTGAACCCCATCAAACACATCTCGGACATTCTTGGTCGTCGTTTGCAGGCAAGGGACCCTCATGCACAACATGTTTGTGAATTGGAGGCGACATTGCATGAGGAGAGGCAATTGCCTCGGAGACGTATCTATATCGAGGACGTATATAAACTCTGTCAAAAAAGAAACGCAACCCCTGTATTTTAGAGATTTTGATCTGAAGTTTTAGGACGACACGGCATTTTTATTATTTAAGACAGAAGTCTGAAATTTGGCAGAATAATAACCCAGATGGGCATGTTTAAAATTGTCATTTCAAAAGTCATCTCACAGACACCAGTTTGTCACCAGGGGGGCGTCTTTCTCAGTATCTCGTATGAGCACCACGCGCTGCAATCACTGCACGGCATCTCCTTGGACAAGAACGGATAAGACGCCGGATTCTTTCCTGGGGAATGGCTCTCCACTCCTCCTGCAGTGCAACGGCGAGCTGTTGCAGCGTCTGTGGCGGCGGCTGACGTTGACGTACGCGTCGATCCAGAGTATCCCACAGGTGTTCAATAGGGTTGAGGTCTGGTGATTTAGAAGGCCATGGCAAGACATTGACGTTGGAATTCTGCAGAAAGTTCATTGTTGCACGTGCAGTATGAGGCCGGGCGTTGTCCCGTTGAAAATCTGTGTCTGTTGGTCAATAATCGGGAGAAGGTGAAGCTCTAACACGTGGTTGATGTAACGTTGGGCTGTCAGGTTCCCTGGAACGATCACCAAGTCTGATTTCTGGTTGTATGAGATGGTTCCCCAAACCATGACGCTTTCTCCGCCAAATCTGTCCACCTGTCGGACGCAGATGGGCGCAAAACGTTTATGACGTCTCCTATACAGACGCTGTCTTCCGTCGTGACGTTGCAAAAGAAAACGTGATTCATCAGAAAACCAGATTCGCCTCCAGTTTTGTAAAGTCCGTATCCTTACGTTGTTGCACCACCTGAGTCGTCGGCGTCGATGTAGGGGCGTAGTACAGGTCCAACAACTGGTCTACAGGCACGTAAACCCGCTTCTTTCAGGCGGTTCCTAATCGTTTGAGCTGACACTCTCCTCAAACCTGGTATTTGTGTGGCAGTCACGGTTGGTAGGGCATGCCGATTACGCAGGTGATGGACCCGGATGTACCGATCTTGAAGGGGGGTCGTGATTCTTGGCCTTCCACTTCTCGGGCGATCGTTGGTCAAATTGAAGTTGTTGTAGCGGCTCCAAAGTCGGGATATCGTTGTTTTGTGAACATTTAGGTGCCGTGCAACAGTTCCAAAACTTTCTCCGGCTTTGAACACGACCAATGGCGATATTTCGGTCGGCAGCACTCAATCGTGGCATTTTAACACAGCTTTTCGGCGACAAATGAATGAATATAATACGAAAGCACATGGGCTTTTATACACCCCTACATTAACTGCCATTTTCATGATTTGCATGTGTTTTTTTTGTGCGAAGTCACCATGAGGGTCATTTCATGCGTTGTGACGGAATAAGCAATAAAATACACTTATGCGTACAAATGCAGTTGTTTGGATGGTAATCTTCATTAATTACGTGTATAATTTCAATACATTCGAATAAAATTTAGTTTGGAAGCAATAACTTCATTCAAACGAATTTTTCATATCTGAGGACAGGGGTTGCGTTTCTTTTTTGACAGAGTTTATTACTATTGATTCCATGAATTCTGTATATTAACCTGGACATAACAAAAAGGACTTAAGTATAACTAAGTAACTTAAACCTTAGTACTTCCGGTGAACCTTTTCGAATGGTCTCATGGTTGTCGGTTGACAGAAAGGAACCGATAAGCCAGCTATTCCGACTGTCAACAGTTGTGACAGACAATCAGGGTTGTACACTAAGTAACTTAAGTATAACAGTATAATTATATTATCTATAGACATATATTAACATAAATTAACAGTACATATATATATTAGCCCGTGCTCTGAATGTTTTATCCATCCTTAGTCCTACCCATCCTTATACAAATCGACTGCTGAGAAGGGTAATAGGTCATGTTGTTAAATATACACTTGGTACTCGTACAATTATCACTGAAAGATTCAATATTCCTTATGGAAAGAGGGTCAGTAATTTTAAATTCACAGAATTGACTTGGAGAACTTGGCAGGAACAAGAAACAATGTTTTAATACTCGAGATAACCTTCCGTGTTTTGAAATGTGGGGTATAAAGTATCTCAGATAAATATTATTTTTATTTCGAATCGAGCCTTTATATTCTTTCTGTATGCATCGTTGTGTAGGCTATCTATAGATTGGTGTTTTTTCTGTTTGATATCGGATGGATTTTGATACCTTATTTTGATCAAAACTAAGATTTTTCAGTGTCATGGTAGAAGGGATGGTACCTTGAATAAACAATGACAGAATATGTTCGTTCATGGTCTAACTGTATGATTATTGTATGATTGATATTCAGGAGCTTACATAATTGTGTTCACCATCTTCACCATCCTTGCCGCCATTCCGTGTGTATTCCTGGAAATGGTCATTGGCCAGTTTTCTCAAGGAGGCCTTATCAAAGTCTGGAACCTTTGTCCTCCATTCAAAGGTAGGCTGGTATTTGAATTGTTACAGTGTTCTACCTCGATAGCCAGGAATAAATTCTGTGATGATATTGGTAAATGGCCAGTCTCTCAACAGTGAATTAACACAGTGAGTGATTAGGTTCGTTCGGTACCACATTGAAAACTTCAGTTGCATGAGTTACCACTCATGAAGACGAACATGCTTGGTTGTTGTTGTTTTACGCCGCACTCAGCAATATTCCAGCGAAATGACGGCTGTCTGTAAATAGTCAAATATTGACCAGACAATCCAGTGATCAACAGCATGAGCAAGGACCTACGCAATTGGGAGCCGATGACATGTGTCAACCAAGTCAGCAAGCCTGACCACTCGATCCCGTTAGTCGCCTTTTACGACAAGCATGGGTTACTGAAGACCAATTCTAACCCGGGCCTTCACGGGTTATACAAACAGGGCCTTGGGAAGCCTAGACACATACATAACAAGGCCGAATGCGAGATTCTGGCACCCGTACTGCCTGGTTCCAGGGGTCTGTCTGGCACCCACGGAACAAATTCCCAGTTTCCAAGATAACCATTGACAAATACCATGACACATGCAATTCAGAAGAAGTTACAGAACAACTGAATTGTTTCTCTGAATATTCATGTTTTATAATATAGAGGCATGAATTGAAGTATACTGCTAAAAAACACCGATTTTCATCTCTGACTCTTGTCAATCTTCCGATTTGGGATATTCTTTAACTTCTTCTGGCATAGATTATATAGAAGCGACAAAACCCTATCCATATTCATAAGAAATCTCTGCCACAAGCAGAGTCGATTGTACAATTGTGACCATATCATGAGTATATATTTGTTTCAGCAGTATAACAGCTGTACGATGTTGTCTGTAAACAAATCGAGTCTGAACCAGACAATCCAGGGATTGTCACCATGTCATACGATAACAGAGCATGTGTTAATAAATCACTATGAAATAGTGGTGATACCAGGTGTTTAAAATGAATTCCTGTGTTTTATTTTACAAGGTATTGGAATTGGCATAGTAATATCAACCTGGCTCTATAACTGTTACTACAACGTGATCTTCTCCTGGTTCCTGTTCTACATGTTCAAGTCGTTCTCCTCCATCCTTCCCTGGTCAAACTGTGACAACTCCTGGAACACTCCAGCATGTGTATCTGGCGACACCGTCGTCGGTCTGACGTACACCAACGTCACTAACGTCACTGAAAACGCTATAAGTGGAGGTACTCCGAACTTCACTAACATCACTGTTCCTGGAATGACTGCTGCAGAAGAGTTTTGGAGGTTAGACTGAAATCGACCTTGACCTTTTATAAACATAAAGTAAAATTTTGATTTCAGAGACCAGCAAAGTGCGTGTTTAGAATTAAAGTATCACAACAATGACGGAAATGACAAAAACGGAAGATAAGACACCGATGTATAATGAGTGTCGGTTGACTGAAAATGATTTTTGTGTTTCAACAGCATATATGTTTGTTCATACTTAAAGTATGATTGTTTGTTTGTTTGTTGCTAAATGCCACATTTGTCAGTATTCCAGCTGTATGTTTGGTTGGTTGTTATTGTTGGTTTGTTTCACGCCGTACGGATCTTCACAGGTCCCAACTGTATGACGACGGCATGGAAATAGCTGAATCTGGACCAGATATTCCCGTGATTACTTTTGTGAGGAATTATCCAGGCCGTCAGTTTTGACTGTTGGCACCAGTATCACAGACAGGTGTTAATACATAGCATGTTCAGACTCGGTTGACACATGCCATTGCATCCCAGTTCATACGTTGATGCCCATGCTGTTGATCACTGGATTGTCTGGTCCAGACTCGATTATTTACAGACCGACGTCAATATAGCTGTAATATTTTGCTGAGTGCAGGCGTTAAACAAACAAACAAACAAACAAACAGACAAACAAACACATGGCAAACAGTTTTTGTTCTGGTATTTGATACATTTTGAATTTCAATTCAATTTTGAATGAAACTGTTTAGGACTTCCATTGTGCTGTCCTCAATCCCCTTTTAAATTTCAAATTTATTTAATGATGTAGTCTTTCCACACTTTCAGATTCCACGTTTTGGAAATCACTGATGGTCTGGATTACCTTGGTGGTATAAGATGGCCTCTTGCGGGGTGCCTGGCCTGTACGTACGTCATCGTATACCTGTGCGTGTTTAAAGGGATTAACGTGTCAGGAAAGGTATGGTATACTTACAAACATAGCGTATATACTCTATTGAATATTAAACAAACTCTGTGGATCACAACTTCCTTTATTTCCTGCTTGACACCGGTACAGGAATCTGTGTCGAAACGTCGCACTCACGAAATAAAAGAAGTTGTTCAATAATGTACTTCCTAACTTCTAAAATGACGCTCAAAGACTTTAAGGAGTATATACTCAAGTGAAGATCGTTTACGTCTCAGTCAATGTGAACCTACTGATATTGTCATGGTTTGTTTAGATCGTCTATATCAGGAACAATGTGAACCTACTGATATTGTCATGGTCTGTTTAGATCGTTTACGTCACGAACAATGTCAACCTACTGTTTAGATCGTCTACGTCACGAACAATGTCAACCTACTGATATTGTCATGGTCTGTTTAGATCGTTTACGTCACGAACAATGTCAATCTACTGATATTGTCATGGTCTGTTTAGATCGTCTACGTCACGAACAATGTCAACCTACTGATATTGTCATGGTCTGTTTAGATCGTCTACGTCACGAACAATGTCAACCTACTGATATTGTCATGGTCTGTTTAGATCCTTTACGTCACGAACAATGTCAACCTACTGACATTGTCATGGTTTGTTTAGATCGATAACGTCACGAACAATGTCAACCTACTGATATTGTCATGGTCTGTTTAGATCGTCTACGTCACGAACAATGTCAACCTACTGATATTGTCATGGTCTGTTAAGATCGTCTACGTCACGAACAATGTCAACTTACTGATATTGTCATGATCTGTTTAGATCGTCTACGTCACCGTGGGCATCCCCTACATCCTGGTGACGGTCTTCCTCATCCGGGGATGTCTACTTCCGGGCGCAATGGACGGGATTTACTTCTACATATACCCACAATTTGAAAAACTTCAAGACCCCAATGTACGGACATTACGTTTATCAACAAGTAGACATTAGTAGATACGATTTATTTATGACATTATTGCCTCTAAAATGATATCATTGAAATGTTTTGCTGATATATTCATATTATTTGTAAACATGACTTTGTGGTTCTTGTCCATTTGCTAAAGAACATACAAATACAAGAATTTGTACCAATAACGAATATCAACAACGTGTTAAGTAGATACCCATTACATTTTTCTTTTGCCACAAATGTGGAAAGAGCATATTAGTTCTTCGTAGGAATGTGTACCCGTAACAGACATCAAGGACACATTAGGTACATGCCCATTACATATTTTTTCTTTTGACACAGGTATGGACATACGCGTTTGGTTTTTTTATAAGAATTTTGTACCTGTTTTGCTGATAGTAATATTATATGTAAACATGATTTTTGTGGTTCTTATCCATTTGCTTAGTGACATACAATTAGAATTTGTACCAATAACGACTATCAACAACATGTTAATTACGTGCCCATTACATTTTTCTTTTGCCACAAATATGGATAGAGGCTCGTAGCTTGTCATAAGAATTTGTACCTGTAACGAACATTAAAGACACGATAGGTACATGCCCATTACATTTTTCTATTGCCACAAATATGGATAGTGGCTCGTAGTTTGTCATAAGAATTTGTACCTGTAACGAACATTAAAGACACGATAGGTACATGCCCATTACATTTTTCTATTGCCACAAATATGGATAGAGGCTCGTAGCTTGTCATAAGAATTTGTACCTGTAACGAACATTAAAGACACGATAGGTACATGCCCATTACATTTTTCTTTTGCCACAAATATGGATAGAGGCTCGTAGTTTGTCATAAGAATTTGTACCTGTAACGAACATTAAAGACACGATAGGTACATGCCCATTACATTTTTCTATTGCCACAAATATGGATAGAGGCTCGAAGCTTGTCATAAAAATTTGTACCTGTAACGAACATTGAAGACACGATAGGTACATGCCCATTACATTTTTCTTTTGCCACAAATATGGATAGAGGCTCGTAGCTTGTCATAAGAATTTGTACCTGTAACGAACATTAAAGACACGATAGGTACATGCCCATTACATTTTTCTTTTGCCACAAATATGGATAGAGGCTCGAAGCTTGTCATAAGAATTTGTACCTGTAACGAACATTGAAGACACGATAGGTACATGCCCATTACATTTTTCTTTTGCCACAAATATGGATAGAGGCTCGAAGCTTGTCATAAGAATTTGTACCTGTAACGAACATTAAAGACACGATAGGTACATGCCCATTACATTTTTCTTTTGCCACAAATATGGATAGAGGCTCGTAGTTTGTCATAAGAATTTGTACCTGTAACGAACATTAAAGACACACGATAGGTACATGCCCATTACATTTTCTATTGCCACAAATATGGATAGAGGCTCGTAGCTTGTCATAAGAATTTGTAACGAACCTGTAACGAACATTAAAGACACGATAGGTACATGCCCATTACATTTTTCTTTTGCCACAAATATGGATAGAGGCTCTTGTCAGAAGAATTTGGACCTAGAGCGAGTTTGTCATGAAGACAAGGGAATTTACATTTTTTTTCTTTACCTGTAACGAACATTAAAGACACGATAGGTACATGCCCATTACAAATATTTTCTAGTTTGCCACAACATTAAAGACACGATGGTACATAGAGGCTCTATTAGCCACAAATATTGTCATAAGAATTTGTACCTGTAACGAACATTAAAGACACGATAGGTACATGCCCATTACATTTTTCTTTGCCACAAATATGGATAGAGGCTCGTAGCTTGTCATAAGAATTTGTACCTGTAACGAACATTAAAGACACGATAGGTACATTCTTTGCCACAAATACATGCCCATTACATTTTCTGTAACGAACATTGCCACAAATATGGATAGAGGCTCGTAGCTTGTCATAAGAATTTGTACCTGTAACGAACATTAAAGACACGATAGGTACATGCCCATTACATTTTTCTATTGCCACAAATATGGATAGAGGCTCGTAGCTTGTCATAAGAATTTGTACCTGTAACGAACATTAAAGACACGATAGGTACATGCCCAGGTACATTTTTCTTTTGCCACAAATATGGATAGAGGCTCGTATTTTGTCATAAGAATTTGTACCTGTAACGAACATTAAAGACACGATAGGTACATGCCCATTACATTTTTCTTTGCCACAAATATGGATAGAGGCTCGTAGTTTGTCATAAGAATTTGTACCTGTAACGAACATTAAAGACACGATAGGTACATGCCCATTACATTTTTCTTTTGCCACAAATATGGATAGAGGCTCGTAGCTTGTAATAAGAATTTGTACCTGTAACGAACATTAAAGACACGATAGGTACATGCCCATTACATTTTTCTTTTGCCACAAATATGGATAGAGGCTCGTAGCTTGTCATAAGAATTTGTACCTGTAACGAACATTAAAGACACGATAGGTACATGCCCATTACATATTTCTGTAACGAACAACAAGAACACTAAAGTGTTTCTTTTGCGACAGATATGGATAGAGGCCTGTAGATTCTCACTGTTCTCGATGGGTATTGCAATGGGATATATCATTACGTTGTCTGGCCACAACAAATCTAATAACAACTGTTTCAGGTAACCATTTAAACACCTTGTCACTCATTCTAATTCGTAACAATTTTGAGAAGTCTTAAGTAGGTCTTAGCAGTTTACTGCTCATTGAATGGCCGTTATGTCTATTCTGGCCCCAGAAGAGGCACAACAATTCGTGGTTGAAAGTTGCAACCAATGTACTGAAAGAATCCTTTGATCGAGTTTTCGAAACCCAGATGAGTCCAAATATGTTTCTTGGGTGGTCAGCTCTCGGCCCCTTATGTATTGTCAGGGTGCCCCAGAACAGGTACTGATCATTGCTCACAGTGTTAACCATTTGATATTAACCAGAGGCATTGATAACAGTTACTGTTGAATAAATTATGCATGTCACATAACACACAGTGACTCATGATTATATGCCTTTCTATAACCCGACTTAATAATATAACATATTTTCTTCAAACAGGGACGCCATCGTCGTATGTTTTGTGGATTTGTTTTCTACAATTTTCGTCGGATTTTCCTTCTTTGCAATCGTTGGCCACGTTGCCTTCAAAAGTGGAGTAACTGTTGAAGCATTCGAATCATCAGGTTTGTAGAAGCCTTAGGTTTCACATCAATGGAAATACGTATGTAACGTAATTGTAAAAAGGGTTTGGAAGTGTTTTAATTGTGCTTGCGAGATGCTGCACCATGTTTGTGGAAAGACGCGTTTTGGGGGTCAGACTCGCTGACTTGGTAACACATGTCATCGTATCCCAACTGCGTAGATCGATGCTCATGCTGATGATCACTACAACATCTGGTCCTGACTCGATTATGTACAGACCGCCGCCATATAGCTGGAATATTGATGTGTGCTGGGTTAGCCTAGCGGTTAAAGTGTTCGCTCGTCACGCAAAGACCCAGGTTCGATTCCCCATATGGGTACAGTGTGTGAGGCCCATTTCTGGTCTCCCCCGCCGTGATATTGCTGGAATAATGCTAAAACCGGCGTGAAAATCATACTCACTCACTCTATTGCTTAGGTCCTGTACCACAGTGACGCACACGAAGCTCAATATTGAGCTTACCTTGAACAAGTGACTTTTGTTCGTTGTCACGAAAGATCTCGAGTGAGCCCAGCAATCCCTACTAGAGATTGAGAGTTAGGATAGCGTTTAGCATGTTTATTATTATTTATTCCAAATACTAAGAATAATTTCATCACGCAACATAACAATTAATCATATCTGTGTTTATATCTAGGATTCAACCTTGGATTTATCGTCTTCCCCGAAATCCTGACTTACCTCCCCTTGCCGCAGCTGTGGTCTGTATTGACCTTTGTGATGTTGATGGCACTGGAAATTGATTCAATGGTACCAACCGTAATCTCAAACTATAACTTATAAAAATAATACAACTATTCACAGTGGTGTTCCACCCGTGAAGATCCGGGATAGAATTGATCTTCTGTAACCCATGCTTGTCGTTAGGCGACTAACAGTATCGGGTGGTCTGGCTCGCTGACATGGTTGACACATGTCATCGTATCCCAGTTGCGTATATCGATGCTCATGCTGTTGATCACTTGATTGTCTGGTCCAGACTCGATTATTTACAGACCGACGCCATATAGCTAGAATATTGCTGAGTACGGCGTTAAACAACAAACCAACCAGCCAAACCAACTTCCTGTATCTAAGATTTCTGTCTTGGGTGTAAATAATAACACTGTACAACCGTTATCGATTGAACTCTGTTCGAGCGTCTATTTTGTGAGAAAGGTAAGCATGCACAGGATAAATAGTTTCGATTGAATGACGATATTATTTCTAGATTCAAGATTCAAGATTCTTTATTTCGGTATTATTGGCCAAATGGCCTATTGTATAATTACAATAACAATTTTAATCACTTAGTCAATTGATTTACAGGAATTATGTATGAGGAAAACATGTTTCAAGTACAAGGCAACATATTCAATGGTGTTTATATTTGTTGAGTTCAAAATTGATATCAAAATTTGCTTACTTCTAGGTTGTACATTACTAATATATAGCCATGGTAGAAATGTCTCCCGAATATGAGTATATTTTGGGCAAAAAAAGAATACATGGTACTCATCTTCAATTTTAAGTCATTCACAACTTTTACATACTATATCCACAATATTGCCGTCGCATGATTTTAATCTGCGATATCCATTAATCTTTAAAACATATAATGAAATTCTGAATTTACATAAACTTTTTCTTAAAGATTTAACATTTATGTTTTACGGGCAGTACTCAGGTTGTAACACTGATTTATTACATGCATAAAATGACAGATATTTGCATGAAGAAATATTATTATGCCAATCCTATGCACATATATCAAATAAGCGTTGTTGTAGATTATGTATAAATAGTTTTTCATTCCCAACAAATTGGCAAAAATATACGAATGAAAAACCACAATCAAACAATAAAGAGCGAATTTGCGAGACCCAGTTATGCTTACCACTTTCATCAATTGACTTAAGCATTAAATAGCACTGATATAGATACCTAGATGTATGTAAACAATTATCCAATATTTAACAGCTCGTATTTTACTAGTTACAAACATATTACAACGACCGGTTTCTCCAAGCACAGCCTTATTTGAAGCATATTTACCAATCGAGAGAACACGTTTAAAGTAAGTAGTTTGAACTGTTTCAGTGTTACTATGGTATTCTAATACCCATACCTCAGCTCCATATATATTGGGCTATTTTTGTGTCAAATATATTACATGCAGTTTTGAAAGACATGTATGAAGTTTTTCTAAACAGACTGAAAATAGAATGTAATGCTTTCCTTGCTGGAGATGCTAATACTTTACAAGCCATAGACCAGTTCAATCTAGATGACAACATTATACCTAAGTATTTATAATAAGTAACTGACTTCAACTGAGAACCCCCATTGTACCAGTTTTCATTACGTTTCAATACACCGCAATTTTGAAATACAATAATATTTGTCTTTTTCAAATTGACATGAAGTCCCCAGTTGTTACAGAAGTTATACAACACATCAAGTTGCTGTTGGAGACCAAGAACTGTATAGGAGAACATATTGACATCATCTGCAAACAATAACATCATAATGTCGTCGATATCTTGAGTAACAAATATACCATGTTTACATGGCCTAAATACAGCTGTAATAAGTTCATTAATAAAAAATATAAACAGAAGCGGACTTAAAATGCACCCTTGTCTGACTCACGATGATGTCATAAAACAATCTGTTCTCATACCGTCAGGCTTCAAACAAGCTTTCACAGATGAATACAAACTGACAAGAATATTATACATTTTATCGTTGCAACCCTTCTTTAACAAAATATAAAGTAGTTTTTTGTCCGTTCAGCAAAATCAAACGCTTTCTGGAAATCTATAAAGGCGTAGTAGAGTCTTCCTTTAACTCGAGATAGGTACTTTGTTACTATATCCTGTAGAGTAAATACATTGTCAGTAGTTGTGTAATTACTCCTAAATTCAGTTTGTGCCTCCAAAAGTAGTTCATTTATGTCCACCCATTTGCGCAAGCGATTATCTATGACAGCAGTGAAGAGTTTTCCAGTGACATTAAGATGCGTAATTCCCCGTTAGTTATTAGGGTCGGCCAAGGCTCTTGAATATAGGCAATATCATACCAATGTATTTCTAGGTGCCTACAGTGGATATACTGATGGAAGCGTTTGGGGATATTTTCCCCACAATAGCCAGGAGACGTCGGCTAGTTATTGCTGGGATTCTGTTGAGCAATTTCCTCATGGGCATCATGCTTATCACACAGGTACACTCAGGACTTGACAAAGATATTCATATGATCTCCTTGGTTTAACGGTGTTGAGTCACCCACGTATGTACATAGTAACACAAACGACACATTTCAGATACTCCTGCACAGTTACTACTATACCATAAGTATGTGTCTGTTGATCAAAACTGTATTACACTCACGTACGTTATTCATGGTAATTCAATCAGTACTTTTACTGCCATCATGCACATGTTCTGTCCATGGTGTGTCTGTTTTTATGAAAAATGAACATGTATATTTAATTGCACGTTGCTGTATATCTTAAATGTCATACATGTTATATTTGGGATTACACTTTCTCGGTAAACTACACATCCACTATTGATAGTGAGACGACACACAGAATGTTTCTTGAAGCATCTTAGACTTCAATACTTCAGGGTGGCATCTACGTACTGACGCTGTTTGACTGGTATGCCTACTTCCCCTCTCTTGCTCTCTACGCCACGTTGGAGTGCGTTGTGGTTGGCTGGTTTTATGGTAAGTCATTTATTTAATTGTTTTTATCGCTGCTTCGATTCCTCCATATTTCAATAAGGTTCGCGAACCTGCATTTTCACCCCGTTTCCTCAATTATATTCTCGTTATTTCAATTATTTTTTTCTGAATCTAAAAATATGTTTACGAAAATATCGAGTATATTCCTGCAATTTTCATTATTTTCCGGAACTGTGGAGTTAAAACTGTTAAACCAACGAGAAAATACTTGAATTATTTGTAAGGCTCAATCAAATTTGTTGCAAGGCATAGTTATATTTTGTGAAGTTTCCGGTTTAGATTTGGTCCCCGGTAACCAGACCGCCTCCGTGGTGTAGTGGTTAGAGCGTCCGCCCGGAATGCGGAAGGTCGCGGGTTCGATCCCCGACCGCGTCATACCAAAAGACGTTGAAATATGGTACTTGTTGCTACCTGCCTGGTGCTCGGCATTAATGGGTACAACAAGGACTGGTCGGCTCGGAGTCAGTATAATGTGTCTGAGTCGGATATTCATGCTTCACTGCGGCATGGTATCTCAGTGGGCTAGCACTATAAAACCAGCTCCAGTCTGGGTTAGTACAAGCTGCCACACATACACATACACACATTCATGCACTTCGTCATATGAACGAAATATTCTCAAGCACGACGTTAAACCCAATTCCACCACCACCACCACCCCGGTAACCAATAGTTGTCGTGCGAGACAGCGTAGTAGACAAGATTACCGGGCTCGCTGACCCCGATGTTGGTTTATCTTGTAGGGACGTGGTTGTTTGTGTTAAACAAACAAACATGTTGTCATTTAATACAGGGTGTATGCGGTAATGTTATTTCATGTCAGTGTCTTCTCTCTCGTTTTAATGCAGGCATACAGAGACTTAAAGGTAACATCAGCGTCATGTGGGGGAAAAGTGCTCCAAGGATCATCATGATTGCAATCCGATTCATCTGCCCTGTGTTGCTGATGGTGAGCTTAATACACAGATCCGCGAGGATGCTTGTTAACTGTCACTCCAAACGGGACATTATTTAACTGATCCTTGAAGAGTGTGAGTGAGTTTAGTTTTAAGCCACACTCAGCAATATTCCAGCTATATGGCGGCGGTTTGTAAATAAGACAATCCAGTGATCAACAGCATGAGCATCGATCTACACAACTGGAATATGATGACATGTATCAACCAAGTTGTGGGCCACAGGTTCCACCACAAACAAACTATCAATGTTTTCCTACTGATCGTCTTCTGCTATTCCCTGTATTCGTACCTTCCTCCTAAGTACGGGTAATATATCTATCCTGCTTGGGCCACAGGTTCCACCACAAACTATCAATGGTCTTTCTATTCCTACAGATCGTCCTGCTTGGGCCACAGGTTCCACTACAAACTATCAATGGTCTTTCTATCCCTACAGATCTTCCTGCCTGGGCTACAGGTTCCACCACAAACTATCAATGGTCTTTCTATTCTACAGATGGGCCACAGGTTCCACTACAGATCTCTATCCTACAGATCTTCCTTGGGCCACAGGGTTCTATCACTATTCCTACTGATCTTCCTGCTCGGACCACAGGTTCCACTACACAAAAACTATCAATGGTCTTCAATCCCTACAGATCGTCCTGCCTGGGCTACAGGGTTCCACCACAGATCTTTCTATTCCCTGTCCTTGTTCCACCACAAACTATCAATGGTCTTTCTATTCCAGATCTTCCTGTTGGGCCACCCACAAACTATCAATGGTCTTTCTATCCCTACAGATCGTCCTGCCTGGGCTACAGGTTCCACCACAAACTATCAATGGTCTTTCTATCCCTACAGATCTTCCTGCTTGGGCCACAGGTTCCACCACAAACTATCAATGGTCTTTCTATCCCTACAGATCTTCCTGCTGGGCTACAGGTTCCACCACAAACTATCAATGGTCTTTCTATTCCTACAGATCGTCCTGCTTGGTTCCACCTACAAACTATCAATGGTCTTTCTATTCCTACAGATCTTTCCTGCTTGGGCCATAGGTTCCACCACAAACTATCAATGGTCTTTCTATTCCTACAGATCGTCCTGCTTTGGTCTTTCAATTCCTACAGATCTTCCTGTT
The DNA here is from genome assembly GCF_003918875.1 of Haliotis rubra. Classification (NCBI taxonomy): domain Eukaryota; kingdom Metazoa; phylum Mollusca; class Gastropoda; order Lepetellida; family Haliotidae; genus Haliotis; species Haliotis rubra. The sequence continues at coordinate 1,063,808 of NW_025767690.1, forward strand.
TTGGGCTACAGGTTCCACCACAAACTATCAATGGTCTTTCTATTCCTACAGATCGTCCTGCTTGGGCCACAGGTTCCACCACAAACTATCAATGGTCTTTCTATTCCTACAGATCTTTTCCTGTTTGGGCCACAGGTTCCACCACAAACTATCAATGGTCTTTTCTATTCCTACAGATCGTCCTGCCTGGGCTACAGGTTCCACCACAAACTATCAATGGTCTTTCTATTCCTACAGATCTTCCTGCTTGGGCCACAGGTTCCACCACAAACTATCAATGGTCTTTCAATCCCTACAGATCGTCCTGCTTGGGCCACAGGTTCCACCACAAACTATCAATGGTCTTTCAATCCCTACAGATCGTCCTGCTTGGGCCACAGGTTCCACCACAAACTATCAATCCCTACAGATCTTCCTGCTTGGGCCACAGGTTCCACCACAAACTATCAATGGTCTTTCTATTCCTACAGATCTTCCTGCTTGGACCATAGGTTCCACCACAAACTATCAATGGTCTTTCTATTCCTACAGATCGTCCTGCTTGGGCCACAGGTTCCACCACAAACTATCAATGGTCTTTCAATCCCTACAGATCTTCCTGTTTGGGCCACAGGTTCCACCACAAACTATCAATGGTCTTTCTATTCCTACAGATCGTCCTGCCTGGGCTACAGGTTCCACCACAAACTATCAATGGTCTTTCTATTCCTACAGATCTTCCTGCCTGGGCTACAGGTTCCACCACAAACTATCAATGGTCTTTCAATCCCTACAGATCGTCCTGCTTGGGCTACAGGTTCCACCACAAACTGTCAATGGTCTTTCTATCCCTACAGATCGTCCTGCTTTGGCCACAGGTTCCACCACAAACTATCAATGGTCTTTCAATCCCTACAGATCGTCCTGCTTGGGCCACAGGTTCCACCACAAACTATCAATGGTCTTTCAATCCCTACAGATCTTCCTGCTTGGGCCACAGGTTCCACCACAAACTATCAATGGTCTTTCTATTACAGATCGTCTTCTGCTATTCGCTTTATTCGTACCGGCCTCCTAAGTACGGAGACTACATCTACCCTGCTTGGGCCACAGGTCTGGGATGGGCGATATCAAGTGCATCAATCCTTCCATTCCCGGTGGTGTTTCTTTGGACTGTATACCAGACTCCAGGAAGTACACTAAAAGAGGTAAGCTAAAGTACCCGTTCTCTGTTTTATCAAACCGATACCACAATTAAAACACAATTTTAAATTTGATGTATACATGTATGTCCATTACACTACTGTCGAACCGAAGTTAATCGTGCCGCTTGGGTAACGTAAATATTAATATTTCACAACCACATTTTCTCGATGGTTTGGAATTAATTGTCTATTTTTCAAAAAGAAGATCGAGTTTTAGCTGTCACTTCGATTATAGTTTGATAAGTTCAAAAACTCTATTTTAAATTTTTGTGTGTGTGTTCCATTATTTTGTAACAAATTTCAGTTTAAAAATGCGCTAACTAGCTAACATATAGCACCAGCAGACTATCGAGAGACAGGGACATTGGAGTACTGTGCAAATATATACGGAAAACTGAGCTTTTGCTTCCATCCTTTTTCGGGAATGATCGGTTAGCCTAGTGGTTAAAGCGTCCGCTCGTCACACCGATGACCCGGGTTCGATTCCCCACATGCGTACAATGTGTGAAGCCTATTTCTGGTGTTCTGAACCCAGAAAGGCCGTGTTTTTTCCCAGCACTTTTAGGATACTTGGTTGATGCTTGGATATTCTCCCAAACATTCATCTCTTGTGACTTCATTGTAATTTGACCTGATTGTACGACAACTACATGCATGTTCTTGTAAATAAATAATCATAATATTTTAATCAAAGTAAATGCTTTCAGAAATTGCGCACGTCACTGACGCCAAACAGACAATGGCACCTTCAGTCTGCAGAGGACTCCCCAGGTGACGTCGCGCTGGAGATCTGCACAAAATTCCACGATGAGAACGACGACGAAAACGTTGAGGACAGGGGGCAAAAAGACCCAAAAAGGGGGCTTTTGTCCGTGGATGCAGACAATGCTGAGACTGAAAGTTGAAGATATTGACGTTCAGTCAAACTTCAGATATGCAGTCATGCATATAGGCTGAATACTACCGACAGGTACTTCGTGTTATGCATAATATTCGAGACACCGGCATTCGACTCATCGGAATTTGACTGTATTCGATCTCATGATGTACGGTGAAAATATGTGAAAATGTTGTCAATTGTTTTGTATATTTATACCGTTACGTCTAGGAATTAATCACTGTCTGATCACTGTTGAAACAATGAGGGAACCACATACTGCCATGCCTGATATATGCAACTGTTTTTCATGTTAAATCATGTATTATAACCGTCATCCTCTGTGTGCGCAGGATTGATAAATGTTTTTTGACGCTAACGTTAACATAGTTCTAGCGATCTAAACTTACCTCCCCTTGATAAATGCGACCAGTCAAATGTCGAGATAAGGAAAAAGGAAATGGGGAAGGGAGGTAACTCATATTGCCTTAAATCCAAAGTCATCCATTCGTGACCCACTCGTGTTCCGTACTCGACGTGTAACAGTTTCCTAACCGTTACATACGTGAGGTTATGCTTTAACAGGGGCGTTGGGATAGCACAGTGGTTAAAGCGTTCGTTCGTCACACCGAAGACCCGGGTTCGATTACCCACATGGTTACAATGTGTGAAGCCCATTTCTGGTGTCTCCCGTCGTGATATTGCTGGAATATTGCTAAAAGCGACATTAAACTAAACTCGCTCACTCACTCACTATGTTTTCAACACTACTGGCTCTGTCACAAGAACAGTGTGTTTCCATCAATCATACCTTGTCCGTATAACGAACACTGACGATTACTGTAGACCTGTATGTGTGAGGTCAGCCTATCCCGGGGGTGAGGTCAGGCCGCTCATGTCACCCGGTAAACACTTTGAAGTGCGAGGGACAAGATTGACAATCATTCATGCCATAGTCAAAAGTATTGCCTTATTTGCCCTTGGGCACTTTTCTTATCACCCTCTTGGAAATGCATCTGTTCATAGATATATAGAAACACAACCATTTAAAACGTTTGTCTATTTCCCCTCTTGAAACTTGTACGTGTTCATATATATATAGAAACACAACCGTTTAAAACGTTTGTTTTTTCACCCTCTTGAAACTTGTATGTGTTCACAGACAGAAACACAAACGTTTAACGTGTTTGTTTTTTCACACTCTTGAAACTTGTATGTGTTCATAGACAGAAAACACAAACGTTTAAACTGTTTGTTTTTTCACCCTCTTGACAAATGCATCTGTTCATAGACAGAATCACAAACGTTTAAAATGGTTGTTTTTTCACCCTCTTGATAAATGCATCTGTTCATAGACAGAAACACAAACGTTTAAACTGTTTGTTTTTTCACCCTCTTGACAAATGCATCTGTTCATAGACGGAAACACAAACGTTTAAAATGGTTGTTTTTTCACCCTCTTGATAAACGCATCTGTTCATAGACAGAAACACAAAATTTAAACACAAACGTTTAAACATACAAACGTTTAAACAACTCATTTCATGTAATAGTGTTTAGATCCTACTGTTTAGAATTTAGTTTATAAACGTATTTCAGCTTCATTTCAATCTATATGAAATACTGGAGGTGGCCACTCTTAATATTATACGATCGTTGAATCATAGGTTTCGTTTTCAGACGGTAGTGCTCTTTCGGGCTAAAACGCACAGACATTGCAAACTCTTGAATGATGGCTTGTGTTCAGGATAAAGTTACCTTTCATAAGTTATTGACATGTTTCACAATAATTCATGCGATAATCTTGACAACAGTGGATGCTCTAAAGTGTCCGAAAACCTACAACACGAGGATATGTTATAATTGATCAGTATGTGTATATCATGGATGCAAATTAGTTTAAGACTCAGTTTGTTTCGTAAACTGGAATAAAGAAACGCTGCACTCTACATATACTATTGTATCATATTAAAAATACCATTTGTAGTTCAAGGTACGTGGTATGGCAAAACCTGCATCGATTTCTGTCACATTATATTCGAAAATTGATCAGACTTGTATAACGTCAATAGAATCTACTTTTGCGCTGCAGAGAATTGCTTAATCCATTTCCTCTATCGTAAATAGTGCATTTTATTTTATTATGTATACCGTTTTCAAGATTTCTCTTCCATATAAGTATAACATATTTCGTCTGAGAACTACCCAGACTTCTCAGTGAGTGAGTTTAGTTTTACGCCGCACTGAACAATATTCCAGCTATATGGCGGCGGTCTGTAATAATCGAGTCTGGACGAGACAATCCAGTGATCAGCAGCATGAGCATCGATCTACACATCTGGGATACGATGACATGTGTCAACCAAGTCAGCGAGCCTGACCACCCGATCCCGTTAGTCGCATTTTACGACAAGCATGGGTTACTGAAGATCAATTCTAACCCGGATCTTCACGGGTTCAGACTACTCAGGATGCTTGACTAAGGTGTTTATATACTTGCAAATAAAAAAGCGACTAGCACATATCGATTACACACTGGAACAGACTTTGGTGCACCAGACGAAATACGGGAGAAACATTTTAGAAGGGACCGTTTAAACACGTTAGCACCCGTTTCTCACAAAATGTGCATGTCAATGATTCAGTAAAGATTTGAGGACCGTGTTAGGACGTGATATTTCGTTTGTTGTATTTTTCAGCATTAGTGAAGTATCCTTTGTGATTATTTCCAACCACATTTTGAAAACCCATATCAATATATCACAATAGGTTACAGGAATGCACCCAGTTCAGTGCCTGATCCTTGCATCGCTGGATTCTCATCCTTTTCTTTTTTATCCAACCAATGAAGTTCAGCTTTTTCAGCTTTTGCTCTGAATCTTGATCGAGCAAAGCACCGACATATTTCTATTACCATTCCGAACCAGGTACTGTCGTCAACAAACTCATCAAGTGAGTGTAACCTGCTGTCACTCCCTTAGTAAATTGTAGCTGTATAAATATCTACCCAGAATTCGGCGCAGATAAGTAAGAAATATGGAGAAATAGGATCTCCTTGGTCCAGTCAAACATCAGTATATCAAAAACACACCACGAGGGATGCATCTGTGCGTTGTGAGGCAGGCAGCATCCATGGCAGTTCTAAAAAGAATATTTTGAATGAAGATGGATATTAATATTGATCATAACGAGCAACAATTAAGATTTAAAAAGTTAAGGATACACAACTTAACATAACTAAATGTTCCTCTGAATACGGGTTGGAATCCAACTGAGACGTCCCGAAGGAAGTATTCAAGGGACGAACAGCTTTTCGCTTTACGTCAAATCAGATATTGATATTTTCCTGAATGTTTTAGCACTAATGTTTAAAAAAAAGCTCTCCCCTTCAGGATTTCCTCAGGAAAACCATGTTTTAAATGTTCTCACATTATCGGAAACGTTGTCTCCATCTGCTCATATCCAAATAGATTTGGTACTGTTCTACAGTATGGAAAGGTTTTTCTCTTTTTATATCTATGGACTATGTTTGATAAGTTCTAAGCTTGTATGATGGAAGTGATTGGTCAATATTTTTCTGTAAGTTTGTTTGTTGCTGTCTGATGAGTTGCTTGTGTTTGGGCTCTGTACATTATGTACATCTAATGGCAACGTTAATACACATTACGCGAATCCGCTTCACTGCAAGGAGCTTGAAAAGCAGAGATAAGAGAGTAATAAAATGTCTAGTGCAATGACCGTGCATCAAAGCGTAGGGCGGTGGGGTAGCCTAGTGGTTAAAGCGTTGGCTCGTCACGCCGAAGACCCGGGTTCGAATCCCCACATGGGTACAATGTGTGAAGCCCATTTCTGGTGTCCCCCGCCGTGATGTTGCTGGAATATTGCTAAAAGCGGCGTAAAACCAAACTCAGTCAGTCAGTCAGTCAGTCAAAGCGTAAATTTCATCGCCGCGGCTCATATTGAAATTTATGAAAACATCATTGATCAATAAAATACACAGATATGTAATATTTAAGTTAAGGTAATAATAAAATGAGTTGTTAGTTCGTACATTGGTTATGATTAATATAACGTCTACCCACCCCGTTTTCTTTTACATCAGATGACAACCATGATGACATGTTGACTTTGGATAAAGTAAAAGCAAAATTATTTTGCTTACCATATTTGTGATTTTTTGGCTTAGACTTTTGGGTTGACCCCGCCCGCTGAAGGAGTAAATGGTCCGAATGGATCTTTCTAAATCCTGGATCCACACCTGTACAGCTTGGACCGAATCCAATAAATTATCTTCACACTTCTTCATTATTATCATATCTGACAAGCATTCGACATTCCAGTGATAAATCCACGCTTACACTGGCCACAACCTTGACCTTGCGAACTTGTCAGATATTTATAGCATGTAGGGTAGTCCTTGTCAGCTTTTCAGAGCAAAGTGAGACCCCGTTAATCAAAACTGCCCTCCTCCCAGTGAATTGTCCGGTTAAAAGAAGCAAGCAGTCAGCCGGCCACCCGATATATTCCGTCTTACGTTTGCGGTGTTCCGATGGCAGTTTTTGGCCTAGTAACGTTTTTGTAACATTTGTAATTTGAACATCAAATACAAATTTCAAGATTATACTTTACATTTGCCCGGCAGATTAAAATCCTTGTCGGAACCGCCACATTTTGCGACTAATTGGAGTGAGAGAGTCTATTTTTTCGCCGCACTCAGCAATATTCCAGATATATGGCGGCGGTCTGTAAACAATCGAGTCTGGACCAGACAATCAACTGATCAACAGCATGAGCATCGATCTACGCAATTGGGAACCGATGACATGTGTCAACCAAGTCAGCGAGCCTGACCATCCCATCCCGGCGACTAACTGGACATGAGATGGGTAGGCAGCATGTCATAGACAGTTACTCACAATATAATCACTGGATTATGTGGTCCCGATATGTCTTGCGTTCCGCCGTTTTACAGTAAACTATATTCAGTGAGTGAGTGAATGATTTTACGCCTATTTTAGCAATATTCCAGCAATGTCACGGCGGGGGACACCAGCAATTGGCTTCACATATTGTACCCATGTAGGGAATCGAACCCGGGTCTTCGGCGTGACGAGCGAACGCTTTAACCACTAGGCTACCATCCCGTCCCAAACTACATTCAGAATGAACGCGCTTAAAACGAACGGTCGGATATAAGGAGCTGTTGTTTGTCTCGACCAGTTGGTGCATGGACCAATTTCAGACGAAATGCGGAGAACGAAATTCGGTTATAAGGAACTGGTCCTTTCGAGTTCGGTATAACCGAAGTTTATTGTATAACAGGAAGGAAGTGCGATTTGGTGTGTGACGAATATTAAGTTAAATGTCAAACTGTGTCAGTCACAAATGACACACACAAGGCCGTTGTCAGTCAACGATATCCCTGGTGACCCACTGTGAGTACTTTACGTCAAAATGGCGCCCATCCTTCGCGTAAATAGAGGAGTTGTCAGCTCGTATATTTTTTTCAATATCTAAATTGCTTTGAAGATGTAAAGAAATAAGAATTCGATGTTTAATTACTGTGCTGAACTTAATCATGAACTCAATAAAAATTAAAAGACATATTTATAGCACCTCCTTTAGCCATAAATACATCGAAAATCAGTAGGATTTCACAAGCTGAGAAGATCTCAAGCCGTGGACAGAGCGTCATCAGAAGAAACAGCATCATGAAATTCTCACTCGTGTTTGTCGTCCTGCTGGTCGTCTTTACATCATATACATCTGCTCAAGGTAATTCGTTATCAAGAACTTCAGCTAATACTGACTGAGTTTGGTTTTACGCCGCTTTTAGCAATATTCCAGCAACATCACGGCGGGGGACACCAGAAATGGGCGTCACACATTGTACCCATGTGGGGATTCGAATCCGGGTCTTCGGCGTGACGAGCCAACGCTTTGACCACCAGGCTACCCCACCGCCCCCTCAGCTAATAATGATTTCATATTTTAGATGCTTTTCATATGTCTTCCTTCTGCCTGAATAATGCTTGCGATGAAACCACGTTACTTGGAGGGCAACGTTTCCGGTGAAATCTTTCTGGCGAATGTCACCCGTGAAGGTCCGGGTTAGAATGAACCTTCAGTAAACCATGCTCGTCGTAGGAGGCGACTAACGGGATCGGGTGGTCAGGCTCGCTGGCTTGGTTGACATATGTCATCGGTTCCCAATTGCGCAGATCGATGCTCATGTTGTTGATCACTGGATTGTCTGGTACAGACCGCCGCCATATTGCTGGAATATTGCTGAGTGCGGCGTAAAACTAAACTCACTCACTCTGGCGAATGTCCTGTTAACGAATCATGGACATTTTGTCATAGCGATTAGTTTTAAATCCGTTTACACTGATCGATGCTCATGATGACTTTCACTCGATTGTTTGCTCCAAACCGTTTGAAGATAACTGTCACCTAGCATGAATAGAACATATTTAAAATGTGTTTATGAAAAAAACCCTATTTGATTGCAAGATATAATGTGTGGTTGGATCATATATTCGCTGAACCCTTTAAACAGAAATTGCATGTCTTTAAACACAAACCGGTATTTTTATGAACATATCATGCCTGTACCAGAATATCTATTAGTCAGCTTGATGTATTTACAGAATGTATATGTCCTTTTTCCAGGTCTGAGTCGGCTCACGGCTCTGTTTGCTCTTGGAGGAGGAGGGAGTGGTGGCTTAGGGGGAACTGGCGGGCAGACCAGCGCATTAGGAGGTCTCTTCGGGAATACACGTAAATCTTTAATGATATACTATGAAAATATCAAACCCATATCAAAATGACAAACCCATTAAAATCCAGGAATCGAGTTTATCGTAAGCGGCGGCTTTCGGGATCGGGTAGTCAGGCTCGGTTGATACATGTAGATTGTGTGGATCGATGCTCATGATGTTGATCACCGGATTGTCTAGTCCAGACTCGATTATTTACAGACCGCCGTCATATTGCTGGAATATTGCTGAGTGCGGCGCTAAACAACAAACGAAAAACCAATTATTACGTTGCCGGAGTAAACAATGTGAATTACTACTTATATTCGTTCCTATTACTTTAGGGGCGGTGGGGTAGCCTAGTGGTTAAAGCGTTCGCTTGTCACGCCAAAAACCCGGGTTCGATTCCCCACATGGCTATAATCTTTGTAACCCATTTCTGATGTCCCTCGCCGTGATATTGCTGGAAAATTGCTAAAAGCGGCGTAAGACCTAACTCACTCACTCTTATGACTTTAAATCCTTTCTACATGCACACACACACAGAAATGAGTAATTATGTATTAGAAAATACACACCATGAGCCATCGATTGTTTTACTGTTTATAACAAAACCTACAAAGGTAATGCATCAAAATCATGTCTGTATCAGATATCAAATTTTGTTTTCAAATGTTAAAAGTTTCGTACGTCTCTCGCAATTGAGTTTTTATTTATAGTAGGTAATTATAGTAGCTTATTACTAATTTCTGTCAAAACATTACAAATTATGCTTTAACCAAACTGAAATACTTTATTTATAAGAAAGTTATCGTAAGCAGTATTTATTACTAGTTATTGTCTTAAAATATGATTTTGCAAAACTGAAATAGATATTCCTTGTTTGATCGCGTGATCATTGTCATTATACTAAACTGAAGAGCAAAAGAAACTAAGCCAGGCAGTTGATTTTATCATATGTTCTTTTTTTCAAGTTGAACATATCTTGCGTTATCGATGATATATCTGTAAAATGAATTGCACTTTTGCTTAGTCAGCATTCGAAGCACACTGTATTTTCTAATACAATTTGATATGTAAAATTAACGGAATTACAACAAAAATGTCTTCGCGTAATATACATCTGCTGATCTTATTCATATATCTTTGAAAATCAGTAAATTTCCCTTTTTTACCACATATTTACAACGTTTCACACATGTTAGGTGCTGCGTGATTGCAAATTCATTTCATGAGCCTTTTTAATTAATGATTATTAAAGCGCACAATCTGATTATTATTACCTCGGGTAACCCACCGGGTACCCATTTTCTGCTTAACCAATATACATTTTCGCCAAATTACTCAGCCAACCATAACTATTTATAAATGGTTGCATGAGTGAGTAATTGCTATAATACGTAATTAAGTTTGATGTCATTCCGTTAGAATGTTCAGTAACATACAAAAACATGTACTCGGTATACTTTCTTTTCACCGCGTATTATCATTTATAATAGTTAATGCGTTGGAAGGACAAGAGCTCCTTGAGCATTTTTCGTCGATGCTTCTTTCATACGTACCATAAACTTTAATCGAATTGTTTTTAATATTTCATAAGAAAATATTCAGGTATACGTGAAAGTAGGGCTGTGTATTGCCACAAATTTCGGATTGCGATATATTGCGATACACTCTTCTGTATTGCGATACGTATTGCAATATATTGTGAAAGAACAGATATTGAGATCTGTCTACTTGGTAATATTGTTTTACCTTCAAATTGAATCACAGTATGTGTGAGAAACCATTGTGCATTGTATAGCTTCTTTCAAAGTGAAAAAAGGGAAATCCAGAAAATTCCTCTGTTTATATTTTTATTTTAAAACAGCAGAGATCGACACTCACTTAAAATTTAAACTGGCCCTCCGGGCTAGAGAATTTTGTATGTCACTAGTCCTTTCCCAAAAATACTAACCCTACGCTTTACTATGAAAAAACAACTTTCAACAAGTCTTTCTTTTAATTAACTGCTGTCCAATGGAAAGTTAACGCAGATAAATGTATGATTTCTCATTTCATATACTAGTATATGACAAATTCAACTGAAACTAGCTTACACCATGTCCTCCATCGACCCACCCATACTAGTTATATACTTTAACTTCTTTAAACAGCAAAGGATGTTGAATTTCAAATAGTTTAAAGAGTTAAAGAATTTACTGTACACATCTGTATTACTCAAGAAGAATTTAATTGAAGTCACAATCATGTGACATGATCTTGAAGTGCACATTCTAATCAAAACGATGATTTATGCACCTTTGTCTTTGAATAAAAGTAGAATTAACATTTCCTATTTCATGAATGACGTTTGGTTCATATTCACACAAAGAAATGATTTAACAAAACACTCACGATGGGCAAAAATCACTCTGTGTCAGGTAAAGTACACTTTCTTTAGACTGAATAGAATAATGAAAAAAATGAAACATGAGAAACAGAGACTTATAATAAGATAAAAGCCTTCGTTTATCAAGGAAAATATCAGCTCCTGAAGCATTATTGCTATGTCATACATCATTTAATTTTTTTAGGTCTAATCCAACTGTTCATAAATACCAAAGGTATGTTTATCATAATATTCAAATAATACAACTTCAACTTAGATAAATTTATTTCTAATAGTAATACAAATTTACACACTTAAAATGTCCATATAAACCACGAAGGTGACGTAAACTCATCTATTTTAATCCATTTGTAAGATGCCATAATATCATCTTACCTATTTCCTTTATATTTTCAATTTTACGTAATCAGAAAATTATTATATAAAGATTAATTAAATAATATGTATGGACGCGTATTTCCCGATAACCGTGGCTTTTCGCCCAGTAACTGAACACAACATTGGGAAATATTACCTGAATATATCTTTTTCCTCACCATTAAAGTTAAGGGGGTATACGGGCGGAAGTCTTATGTGCGGTGTTGAATGGGTTTAAATTGAACAAGTAAATCTTTGGCGGTTTACCGGTACGTCATAAACGTATCGCGATACGTAATTGTTACACTTTCGTATTGCGGTTTACCGTTATACCGGTAATACTTTGCAGCCCTACGTTAAAGTATGTACAAAACACAGTACCGATGATAACATAATGTTTACTCTTTCTCTTTATTGACAGCTATCGGAAATCAGCTGCTGCGGTGTCGAGTACTGAGCCGGATCTTTCCACTAGAAGCTTAACAGATTCTCGAACCGAATACAACGAACTGAACACATTGGACACATGATAGATGGAATTGATTTTTTATTTTTTTAACACATTATATACTTTATAAATAAACTTAGAAGTTTAGTTTGTTTTATTCATTTCGCTTGAAAAGAATACATCTGTTCTCTTTGAGACGAGCAAACATATATCCTCATAGCATGAAACACCACACTTATACTTATACTGGACTTGTGAATTATTGTCATATCGGTATTACACCTAAAGAAAGGGTTCGTGGTGTTAAACGCTGCAGTAACAGCAAGGCTGTGATAGGTTTATGGTTTATCGATTTTTATGGACAAAAAATGATGGGTGAAACAAAGAACCACGTGCATGACACTATACAACTCCTACATGTGTAGATTCCTCCATCGACTGTTCTTAATAACGTGCATGCAAAGTTCAGCGCAAGCTCTGCTGTACACTCTGACGCAATACAAAGCAAGAGAGGTGTTGTCAAGTTTGAGATACGAAGGACAGCAACGCCGGTGTGAGTGAAAGTGTACCAGCCACAGGCTGGACGGATGTCGGGTTCAGTGACACGCATTCTTTATCTCCAGGTAACGTGTTCGTTGTATTCGGGAGTACATTATTACAAGAAAACAACTGGAAATACTGTTATGTTAACAAATTGTACACTCTTAAATTTTATTTTTTTTAATAAAATATAAAAAAATAAATAAGAAAGAAACGCATAAGCCAATTTTAATAGAATTTATTGCGTTAGATTTGCGTTAGCAGTCATTTCATGTAATTTCAATGGTTAATTCACACGCCAGACAGAGAGTTCGCGAACACAACAGAAGCTTTATATTAGTGTTTCCACAGGAGTCCACAAGATGGCTTTGTATGACCACCATTGGCAGCAATTGTAAGCTGTTTACAATCACACAAAGATGACGTTTTGGAAAGAAATAGTATGTTCAGAAATAGTATAGTTTTTTCCGGCAGCTACATGAGTGAAATATTCTCAAAACCGCTATGCGTTTCTTTTCTTGAAGAGTATATATGTCATAAATCTACATACTGATGCTGTATATGACTGAGGCATTATAATAAAAACATTTCCAAGAGGACAAGAAATATCTGCTAAAAGAAGCGTTGTATAATTCCAATTGCCACCTGTGTTTGTGAATCACTGTCAGGTGGGTGAGATGGGGTTTAGCGTCGTACTTAAGAATATTTCGCTTATATGACGACGTGCATGCGTTTGTACGTGTGGCAGCGTGTACTAGCCCAGACTGTAATATTTTCAAGTCATTCATATTTTCATGCGAGCATATGAAAGAATGAGTGAGTTACTTTGGTGTAAGGCCACGTTGACCATGTCACAACATGATGCTGGTCGCATCACTGGGATTCCTGGTTGAACTGGACCCCCCCTCTCTCTCTCTCTCTATCCCTCTCTCTCTCTTTCTCCTCTCTGTTTCTCTTTCTTACTCTCCCTCTCTCTTTCTCTCCCTCTCCCTTTCTCTCTCTCCCTCTCTCACACACTCTCCCCTCTCTCCTGCCTCTCCCTCTCTCTTTCTCCCCTCTCTCTTTCAATCTCTCCTCTCTCTCTCTCCCTCTCTCTCTGTCACACACACACGCACACACACAAACAAACACACAGACACACAGAGACCCTAAAACACCATTTCAACTGAACTTCGTGTCAGCTGAAAAACACAGTGTAGGTCTCCGATGCTACCACGGAAATAAGGTTGTGGTGCCACAAACCAAACCCAAGATCACGATCTGAGTGTTTAAGATGACATGTGCTGGGTCAATGACAGGTAAGGGACAGGAATTTCAAGGACACTGACCGTTTGCTGGTGCTTCACAGAATGATTTACCTTTGTGGCACATTTGTCGTTTAAGAAGACAAGCAAAATCTTGATTAAATCCCTTTCTGACGCTTGTTATTGTCCGCAATATACTCTTCGAACAATAGACACTGTCCGGGTGGCCTGACATTAGAAACCCTATCCCTGATTACTAATTGTAGTTTTATTGGGTTTGTGTGGTTCTATACGATTGAAAATTTGAATTATCTTTTTGTGATATATGTTTTATAGCTGGAGAGTTGTATTTTTCAAATCTTACGCAAAAAGTGTATAACTTCTATTCACCAACAGTGAGCGAGTTGAGTGAGTTGTTTTTTACGCCGCTTTTAGCAATAATCCAGCAATTTCATGGCGGGGGACACCATAAATGGGCTTCACACAATCGCCCATGTGGGGAATCGAACCCGGGTCATTGGCGTGACCACTCGTAGGATGAGATAGTCATATGACTGTTAACCTCCTAGCGCCACAACTTGGGCTGTAGTGTACACTGATGCTTGAACTGGGTTGATAATGTTAGCGCCCTTTGCGTACACCTTGTGTATCGAAGTTAGCGCAATATAAGTACACACATTATATATTACTGTATCAGACAGTGGATAAAGGAGAATAAACAAAAGAAATATCATCAATACAATAGACAAATTGATTTAGCATGAAATACAAGCACTGCCTGCAGCAAATACAAAAGCCACATTTGTAACGGGGATGGCTCTTTCACAACGACACAACTCCGTTGAGGCTGCAAGTTCCTTGTTTATTACTGTAGTTTGTATAAATAATACAAGTCTGGAAACAATGTATATGAATAAACAAAATATCATCAAAATATCTATTCCATCACATTCATTTCATTGCACATTGTTAAGATAATTAACAATTACAGTACTACCACTGAACATATAAAAGGAGCTCAAACAAATGGACATCACACAATTATTAGTTCAGTTACATATTGAGATCCTTAGGAATTATGGAACACATTTGGCATCTTCAAAACAACAATGAAACATCAACGTGTCTTACCATCTATGGGACAATTTGTTTCAAACTGGCCACATGTTGTGAGGCACCAACAAGGACCTTAAATATGTATGTTTAATTAGTATGGAAATGCTAATTCTCACCAGTAAAGTAAACGTACAATCTGTTTGGACTCAAACATTAATCTTAATCAATTGTAAGTGAAATTATTGACACCAACAATTTCTAACCATAGGTCAAAATATACCTCCACCAAATGCATAAATTCAGCTACAATAAATACTGAATTAACCTTTCAACAATTTAACATATTTTTGTATTTGTTACACAGTTGTATTTGTTACACATTTGTTTTGTACTTGTTACACATTATTCACCAGTTTCATTTCAAGACAAATTGATTTCGACTGAACTGCAAGCACTGCCGGCAGCACATACAAGTGCCATCTTATTATGAGCATTAATTCTGTTTGGGTTAGACATAATCTCTACACAAGGAGTAAGAACGATTTGGTAGAAGACAGAACATCTTAAACATCAGCTGCGGTCATGACCAAACTCGTTTTAGTTTAAATGTATCGAGATGAGATGCAAGTATTGCCTGCAAAAGAAGACGATTAATATGAACCGTTGTTGATCACAAACACATTTAAAAGATATACAATGAAGTGAAGTATTATTGTGAGTGTTGATTTGATTTAAACATTCTACATTCATATAAAGTAAAACAGATTTGGTACAGGTTAAAGCAGCTGAACGTGTCCTCTTGGGTCATGTGGGTTCAACTGAAGACACTACACACTTGTGAGATACATATAGTCTACTTGTCCTCAATGGTGGTCACCAAAGGACAACGTTTGGCGTCTTTGAAAGTTGAACTCTTCACACAACAAACGCCAATAAAACAACATTCTCTTTGTCTCATAAATATGTGCACTCGTAAAGAGATTATCACGTTGTCATCGTGACATTGACATACACCATAAAGGGCGTTCGCCCCCAAAAAACTCCACTAAAGACGTTGTCAATGTGACCTTGCGATACACTGTGAGGGCCATAAGCATACAGAACTCCAATGGACTGGATGTTGGGGTGGGATCTCTATAAATACGAAGGAACGCTGCTTCTTAGCATCAACCCATCCTGACTTTCACACAGAACAGTCGTGTTACCAACTCTCTTGCTTCAACCATGAATTCTTCAGTTTTGATTGTTGTCCTTGTCGCCGTCTTTGTGGCAACAGCGTCAGCTCAAGGTAAATACACATTAGTGTTTAAAGTTGTATTGTTTATAACTGAACTGAATAGAGAGTATGTTCTGCAGTCTGAAAACTAGAATCTTTCTCTCTTTTCACTGGGTATGGATATTCTTTAATGATAGCCTTCTTTTCTCAACCTCTGATGAGAACGAAACCATACATATTCGTATGAATGATACCCACGCTAATACCAATACTGACAACTTTTGTTTTCTACACTGTCGACAAACAAATTCAAATTTGATTTTTACTGAGTTGTCAATGTATTCATTTCATAAATGGTTATATCTAAATATATTTTGTGTCTTCGATCTATGTAGATGACTGGTAAAGTGGTAACGAAAGTAGGATTTGATCACCCTCACTCATCGTACATTACATGTCTGTAATGTTCATGATTCCTGGAACATTTGAACATAATTGCTATTACACTTTGTGAGGAAAGTACAGATTCTCGCACTTCCAGGATTTGAACCCACACTTAGCCAGAAACCTAACCAACAGCACACCCAATCAGTCTTAATCAGAAGAGTACAACATTTCCAACCGACATCTTTGGGATTCCAATACTTAGCATTCATGCTGTGATTCATGTGAATTTCAAGACAGTGTTAAACCATGAGTTGAGTTTTGTCCAATACGTGGCATGCATACTGTGATGTATCTGCATTTCAAAGCAATGTTAAACCATACCACTCAATCATTACATTAACTCTCACCTCTGTTACAGGACTTGCACAACTCCTGGCCCTGAGTGGAGCTTTTGGTGGCACAGGCAGCACAGGCAGCACAGGTACCACAGGTGGCACAAGCGGACTGTTTGGCAGCAGTTCAGGTAACTATTAGGGCTCTTTCTGAAAACATTATAGCGATTCCCAAAGACAGGAGGAACTAAAGTACATGCCAGTGGTATGTCCTCAGCATGACACCTTAACAAAACAACAATGTGTATAAAGCATGCATTTTTGTTACAAATCGGATGATACTCATTGCTTGTTATATTTTATAAAGCAACGCATGGAATGAACATATGGTGACTACCTCTAAATACAGCAATTAAGGTAATGCAGGATAGAATGGTATCGATCGACGTGATGTATTAATGAAGATAACAGAGGTTTAACACGCGGTCTTTATGCTCATATATTGAGAACTAGGAAATCATCACCAGTGCCATAAACCTATAATCAATAGCAAATGCTAGGTCATGTCTTGTTGGTCAAAATACGAGAGAAAGCAATCGTCAAAAGTATGAAATATCTCATGACATGGAACACCTGAAAAACATGTACATCGAATTCTACTTTTATACTGCAATATCTGTGTGTTTCTTTCTAACGTTTCTTACTCCAGTCAGTGCAAAGATCTCTGTATTTGTATGGCGGTGCTGTATCTATTTCTAACCATACAACCTACATACACAACAACCACTTTCTATATGTATGGGTGAGGCAGGATATGCTAACGTTTCGTGCATGACCACCTGTTATCATCAAAATCTGATAGTTATTCATAAGCACATCTTCATCGAAATTGTCGTCGAAATGATACATTCGACTCTGCTCATGTGTGCTTTAGGTGCCAGTGTTAAGCACATTAGGAAACGAATGACTATTACTATCGAGATGATTTTTAACTGGGTGGTTGTATCATGGTTACAACCACAATCCCGCAATATTCGAATATCCTACTTCTGTACTGAATACATGTACCGAAGAGTGTCTTGGTCATATCGATACTCCTTTTCGGTATAGGTTTCTACCTATATTTACACACACGACATGGATGACTTGGTCCATATGGGTGCTGTAATGAGTGAGTTTATTTTTACGCCGCACTCAGCAATATGTCAGCTATATGGCGGGTGTTGTAATGAACAGGTGCAGTTTATCATAGCAAGTGTTTTGCCTAAATATGTGCTTTATATGTGTTTTCTTTCAACAAGCTGTCATTATAAGGCTGTTCGGAAATGGTACTATTTATTTTATCACATCCTCTTGCATTTGACAGGTCTCAGCCAACAGCTGTATCAATGCCGAATCCTGACCCGATTGCTCCAGATAGAACTGTGAAGTAGTTCCTAAAAGTTCTGGAAATGGTTAAATGACAATGATTTAACACGGGTTGCCGAAATTGTAAAATTGTATAAAATATTTACCAATAAACAAAGTATTCGTTAATACCTGCTGTGTTTACTCGTCATTCTTGCACTACTTGTTTGGGTGGGTACTGAGCAGGCTATGTCTTCTATGCAGGTAGACTAATTTAGCAGGAAAGGCTCAACTGGCCATGTCCTTATTTAATGTTTGTCGTGGCAAAATATGCAAGTAATGTTCCTTACGCCATGTTGTTTAAAGAAACAACACACATTCTGTTCATGGTGACAGGTCTTGACAAGACAAGACAAACACATTCAGGTCCTTATGAGAGGTTTGATTTGACAAAATATATATATTAACTAACAGTGCGGCATAAATGTAAACTGGAAACCGATGGATTTTGTGACTTTGATGTATATATTTCGCAAGGCTTGGTTAAAGCGTTGTCTCGTCACGCCGAAGACCCGGGTTTTGTCTTCTAAAGAGGTATTCAGTTAATGTATACGTCTGCGTGTAATATACATGTGATGATGTAAGGAAAAATGTTTGATTACAAACACACACACACACACACACACATGTAAAAATTAGTGATTTCGACTTGGTATCGTTTCTTTTGCCCGTTAGTTTATGACGATATGAACCACACATAAAATGAATAAAACAACATGATAACAAGAGACGATGACTGACGTGTGCAACTCCTTTATATGGAAGATTAGGACCTTTATGTAAACCAAAGGAGCAGAACACAGATATGACGCCTGCATCCCGTGGATCCTTCGGTCAGACTCGGTGACTTTGGTTGATGTCATCCCATTGTGTATCAAGATGGCAATGGCTGTATTATCTTGTACAACCTTGATAAATCATATGGAATGATTACGTCATAAAACAAATAAAAATAAGGCAGTGAATCAGTGAAAGTGAACGACCTTTCCAATTTCAGGATCACCCTTGAAAATTCAGGCAAGAATTGGTTTTCAGGGACATACGCTTGTTGAAATATGTGGCTAACGCGATCGGTCACAATTGCTGACATGGTCGATAAGTCATCGTTTTCTAATTGAGTAGACTGACTCTCATGATGTCAATCACTTGATTGTCTGGTTCAGACTAGATGTTTCTACAGCCTGACGTCATATAGCTCGAATACTGCTGAGAACAGCGTTAAACAACACACAAGCAACGATCTTTCAAACCCTCGATCACACATATTTCTGAAATAAATCTGGAGCATGGCACGCTTTTTTTCTAACACCTGCAATTTCAATATGGAAATACCAGCTAACACAATATGACATGGAAGGCATCGCGGATTAAGAGGAAGGCAAAGGAAAGCATCGTGGATTAAGAGGGAGAACAAAGGGAAGCATCAAGGATTAAGAATGATTCAGTACTGGTTCATTGAATCCCTACCTGTTTGGGACGCACCTCCGTCATGATCAGACATGTCAAGGTTTGTGTCCGGTCAGTTGAGGACACTCACAAGACCATGATGACCCGACCGTGACCTGCATGCCATCTATAGTAAGAGTACAACACGTTCGTGGTGACATCTTGTTTCAAGAAGGTTTTAGTAGGCAAAATATTTTCTCGTTGACGTTTCCGGTCAGGTTTGAAGAAGAACAGCAACAAATATATACAGTATACTGAGTCAAAAAAGAAACTTCACAAAATGTAATTTGAAAAATATCTTTCGACTCTAGAAAAACGTTAGCAAACCACTCAAACCCATCCATTCGTCGTGCAAATGACGTTAGTGCCAAATCAGGTTTTGCACGTGCAGTCTATCACGTGATCTTCACAACGAAGTTTTCTTTATATGCACGTGTTTGCATTGGCCTCAAGAATTGAAAAAACACTTTGAAACCACAGTTCTAACAGTACTTGAAATGCCACGATTGTCAAATGTGCAACGTGAACGTGCCGTTGGCATGTTGCAAGCGGGAAGATCAGTTATGGACGTCGCAAGAGCAACGGGATGCAGCCGTCGTACTGTGTATGACTTGCGAGGTCGTCTACAACAAACTGGCACCACTTCTGATCGCCCAAGGTCGGGTCGTCCACGTGTGATGTCACGAGCAGAACACCGTCAAATCCTCCTACGTCACCTACGTGACAGATTTCTGCCGGCTACACGAACCAGGGCTGAGATGTTTAGAGGTTGACTGTCCTCACAGACCATTCGAAATCGGTTGCGGGCTGCCAATCTCCATTCTCGACGTCCATATTGTGGGCCAATATTGACGCCGTTTCATCAACGTCAACGTCTGCTGTGGGCCCAACGTCACCTCCGATGGACCCAGACAGATTGGTATCGAGTCGTCTTTAGCGATGAATCCAGGTTTACCCTCAGATTCGCGGACGGCAGGCATAGAGTCTGGAGACGACGTCGTGAACGGTATGCCCAATGTTGTGTACAGGAAGTCGACAGATTCGGGGGCGGAAGTTGCATGTTGTGGGGTGCTTTCTGTGGGAACAACCGTTCCCGACTTCTGGTCATCCGTGGAAACCTCACAGCTGCTGCTTACCGCGACCAGGTGCTCACCCCTGAACTCGTTCCTTTCATGGCGGCTCATGGCCCAGGTCTACAGTTCCAGCATGATAATGCTCGGCCACATACCGCGATGTTGACACGACATTTCCTTCAAAACGCTGGAATCAACGTCATGGACTGGCCATCGAGGTCCCCTGACCTTAATCCAATAGAGCACGTTTGGGATGCACTTGGGAGAAGACTTCGTGGTCTTAGGAACCAACCTCAGAATTTGCAGGAACTTGGTCTTGCAAGAGCAATGGCGCAGAATCCCCAATCACGTGTTCACAAGCATCAGGCAGTCGATGAGGAGACGGTGTTTGGCAGTGGTGAATGCGCGGGGCGGCCATACACGATATTGAACTGAGAAATTTCACATTTTTATTCTTGTGACTTGACATTCTGTATACCCATGTTTTGGAACGGCGGTGTAGCCTAATGGAACTGATTATGGCACTGTCAGTGTATCGAGTACATCACACAGATCTCAGCAATGAAATAATAACAATTTAACCATCTTACCATCTCTTGTTCTTTTATAGTGCCCTGAAGAAAGAATGTGAAGTTTCTTTTTTGACTCAGTATATTATGAAAGGATTACACAAATACAGCCGTGTGTTAGTTATGATAAACGTGTTATTGTGAACTTCAGTGACGGTATCTCGACATACTTATTCCTACAGTTTGACCGAAGCATGAAAGCTGATACGAGCATGTCACGAATCTATACGTGACACGTGCATGATTTGACCAACATGGAATATACACATAACCGTACATATAGATAATGAATTGCATTTTGGACTTGTTAGCTTAAGAGATACTTAATCCGGGTTTTTTGTCTTTGCCTGTCACGGCATATTGTACTGACAATGTAATAGCTGGCATTAATATTTCATAATTATATATATGATTGGCGATTGTTGTTTGTTGTTTACCGTGACTTTCTGCAATATTCAAGTTATATGACGGCGGGCTGTAGTGAGTGAGTGAGTGAGTGAGTGATTGATTGATTGAGTGAGTGAGTGAGTTACTATTTAAAGTCACATCGGCAGTATTTCAGCCATATCTTGACTAAGAAAGTTGTAAAGTTATAAATGAATAAAAATAAAGTTATTAAACTAACCTGTCTGCAAAGGACAGTAAAACAACTAGATTATTACAGAAATAATAAAATTAAAACTAGTAATCAAATCTAAAATATTTTAACTATAAATGACAAATAAATACAATATACAGGCTATAACGACTGAAGGTAGATCACCATCCTAGGGCCCGGCGGGTTGTAAAATGTCATGTCTGAACAAGACTATCAAGAGACTGAAATCATGAGCATCAATCTACGTAATTAGAAATCGATGACATACATTGACCAAATCAGCGATTCCGACCACCCGATACCGTTAGCCGCCTCAAAGGGCAAGCGTGCGTTCCTGAAAGCCAAACTAACGCGGATTTTCAAGGGTGGTTTTGAAAGAAGAAAGGCTGTTCAGTTTCACAGATTTTCCATATTGTTCTATCGAGGTTGCACAAGACATCTTTACACAGAATGATATTCGATGACATCGAGGTTGCACAAGACATCTTTACGCAGAATGATATCCTTTGACATCAGCCAAATCACCAAGCCTGACGCCGAAGGCCCGGGTCCGATTTTATGGATAGAACAGAATGCTGTCACGCCGAATTTCAAGGTTCCCCGCCGTGATGTTGGGGAACATTGCTGAAGCCCGGCGTGGTGTCCCCCTCCGTCTCACTAAAACGGCGTAAAACCAAACTCTCACTCACTCACTCACTCACAGAATGCTGGCTATCTAAACTGTCAAGTTAAAAACATATACACCCATGTGTGACCGCTGCTAAAATGATACTAACTACGATGGTTAATCTGTGGTGATGAATCTGATGCCGGCATCCTATGTGAGTTATGGACTTCACGCTTTCCAAATGTCTTATTCTACCTTAAATTGGTATTACACACGTCAGTAATCGTCTCTAGATGTTATTGGTTTGTGGTAGTCGTTCTTATTTAAGCAATCATCGGATTTAAATTATACTGAACAGCCTAAGAAACGCAACGGTAACGTGACAAAAAGCCAGACTTGCGTTTCTTTTGCTGTTCAGTATATTTTGGGCATCGGTCTTTCATCCGTTCGTTTCCCTACATTTTACGTGTGTGTATGTGCGTGTATGTGTGTGTGTTTAACTCAAACAATGTTACTTACTTCATAATCTATAACTACAAACGTCTATAGCACAAATACTTTGGAAGTAAACATACCTCTTAAGCAGACGAAGCGAGCCTTGCAAAATATATGTCAGTCACAAAACTCTGATCTCATTCTCTGTAAAATTTATGTTGTATTATAAGTTTATGTCTATATTCTGTCTACATCTGGCCTAGGTGAACCGAATGTGTCTATTTTGTCAAAAAACATATTAGAGAACAGAATGTGTTACTTTCTTAAAACAAATATGGCGTATAGGTCCTGGTCAGTTTAGCCTTTCCTGCTAAACTAGTCTACCTGTATAGAAGGCATAGCCTGCTCAGAACCAATGCAAACATGTAATGCAATTATTAAAGAACAATGAGAAAACAACAAGTATTAATGAATTCTTTGTTTATTGGTAAATATTTGTTGTTTTTTTGCAACCCTTGTTAAATCATTGTCATCTAACCATCTCCAGAACTGTCAGGAACAACTTCACAGTTCTATCTGGAGCAATCGGGTCAGGATTCGGCATTGATAAAGCTGCTGGCTGAGACCTGTCAAATGCAAGAGGGTGACGATAGGTTAAACAGCATAATTTGACAGCAACCATATAATGACTGGGCACTACATGCCTGCGATGATAATGATGATGATAGCTAGAAATATATATAGCACCGACACATGAAATCTTTCTATTTTTATGAATCATATCCTATATTTAGCGAATTTAAAAGGGTATGAAGTAGCATACAAATATTGAAATTTAAAAGTATAATTCGATGTTTAACACGTTTTGCAGCTGGCCCGTGTCATCAGCTATTTGATAGTACCATTTCGATTTATCTGTCTAATCCTTTGACCAACGAGACATGACCTAACATCTGCTATGTTAGACATTTCTCGAGATGAAGTTAGTAACACTGGTGATGATTTCAATGTTCCCGATATATGGAAGTAATGGGAATTAATGGGAAACTAATATTATCAACAAGAAAATGATTCGATGTTAGAGATGACCAGACCATTCTTTACTGCATTACTTTAATTGCTTTTTAGAGGCAATCATCAAGCGCTCATCCCAAGCGCTGTTTTATAAAATATCATGCGATTTGTAACAAAAAAATGCATGTTTTATACACATGGTTGGTTTTGCTAAAATGGCGTGTTGAGCAAGGAAATGCCACTGGCATGAACATTAGATTTTCCTTTCTTTGCAAATAGATTCATTGTGTTGATTAAGGGCCCTAATAATTACCTGAACTGCTGCCAAACAGTCCGCTAGTGCCACCTGTGGTACCTGTGGTACCTGTGCCACCAAAACCTCCACTCAGGGCCAGGAGTTGTGCAAGTCCTGTAAGAGAGGTGAGAGTTAATGTACTGAGTGTGTGGTATGGTTTAACATTGCTTTGAAATTCACATGCATCACAGCATGCATGCTAAGTATTGGACAAAAGCGATGTTAGTTAGAGTTCCTCTGATCAAGACTGATTTTGTGTGCTGTTGGTTAGGTTCCTGGCTTTACCGACAAAGTTTAATCCAAAATTGTTCCAAATGTCACATGAACACAATAAGGATGCTCGTGTCAAGGCAAAGGGTCATGGCCGGAGATATGAGCACAGCCATTGCAGTTGAATGACATAATACCACTCTGCCGTCACACTAATCTACGTTAAACAGGAACTAAACGAATGGGACAGTACCAGTGAGACCATGAGTGAGTGAGCGGGTTTGAATGTGTGACTGAGTGAATTAACGTCGTATCAGCAGTATCGGGAATCAATACAGACATATGATGTACGGTGAGTCACTGTACGTGTGATTAAATCCTCCTTTCATTAAAACTTTACAAGTCATTTTCAATAAAAGAAGAAATTTATGAGCTTAGCATTGTGTAACGGATACATTGATAACTCAGTAAAAACTATTTGAATAAAAATAATGTTTATCGACATTGTAAAAAACCAAGGTTGCAAGTGTTTTCTGCAACACTCTCTCCCTAAGTGTTATTTTATAGAAATGACGTTGATCTTGAATGCATTGACGTAACGCTGGTATATTTTGGCGTTATGATGAAATGGATGTCAAAAGACTCACTGACATTGCCCCTGCCTGTTGTCTAAATCGAAGATTGTCCTATGAATGTTGAGCGGCGGTGGGGTAGCCTAGTGGTTAAAGCGTTGGCTCGTCATACCGATCCCAACATGGGTACAATGTGTGAACCCCATTCCTGCTGGGTGTCAATATAAATATTAATCGCCGTGAAATTGTTGCATTAGAGTGGGCATCATTGTGAAATTGTAAGGTTTCATTTTCAATCAAGGTTGAGAAAAATGGTAACGCATGATTAAAGAATATCTATATAAGGACAACAATCAAAACTGAAGAGTTCATGGAAAGATTCTAGTTTTCAGAGTGCAGAACATACTCTCTATTCAAGTTATAAACAATACAACTTTAAACACTAATGTGTATTTACCTTGAGCTGACGCTGTTGCCACAAAGACGGCGACAAGGACAACAATCAAAACTGAAGAATTCATGGTTGAAGAAAGAGAGTTGGTAACACAACCGTTCTGTGTGAATGTCAGGATGGGTTAATGCAAAGAAGCAGTTTTCCTTCATATTTATAGAGATTCCACCCCAACATCCAATCCTTTGGAGTTCTTTATGCTGATGGCCCTCACAGTGTATCACAGTGCTGATGGCCCCGCAAGGTCACAGTGACAAAGTGGGGTTGAACGGCCTTACGGTGTATGTCAATGTCACAATGACAACGTGTTAATCTCTTTACGATTGCACATGTTTATGAGACGAAAGAGAATGTTGTTTTATTGGCGTGTGTTGTGTGAAGAGATCAACAAACCGTCAAACATTGTCCTAAGGTGACCCCACCATTAAGGATGTATCTTGCAAGTTTGAACATGGTGCCTGTCGTTGAACCAACATGACCCAAGAGGACACTTTCATTTGTTATTACTTGTACCGAATATGTCTTACTCTGTGCGAATATAGCTCAGAGTACAGGTTAAATAAAATCAAATCAACACTCAAAATGATATTTCACTTCAAGTAATATCTTTTTACATGCCTCTGCAGGCAGGCAATACATGTATCTCATAGCGGGAAATTTCATCATCGTCATCTTTGTTGTTTTCAAATGACCCATTATACATACAAATATGTACAGAAAGACATGCATATGCACGTTACAATTGTTGTAGATGAATCTTTAAAATGTTATATAAGTATTTACCTGACATAAAGTATTTGTATCATTTGAATTCAGTACATTTTTTAAATTATTCGGACGTATGTTACATTGTAAAGAGACAGTTAATTCCATACGGAGACTAATATATAATAGACACTGATAAAATATTTGTTTCTCGTCTTCTAATACATTACATAGGGGCATTTAGCATCATCATTTCAGCATTACAAAAACATTTCTAACGTTTCGTACTCTTAAACGATTAAAATTTGTTCTAAATATATTCATGGAAACGAATAAGGGAACACATGAAAGTACAAGTGTTCCTTTATTTATTTCCAGAATTTCACCCATAGTGCAATACATACCTTGTGAAGAAACCTGGAAAAGAATAAGCGAACAACTGTACTTTCATGTGTTCCCTTATTCTTTTCCATGAGTATATATAGAAGTAATGACCTTCTGAATTTTTGGTTCTTCACAGCATAAATATACAACTCTAAATACAGTTTTAATGGATGAATAAAAGCACAAAGATTTCTTTTCTAATAATTCAGAAAGCCTGTTTTAATTCGCACAGTCGATGACTCTTTGAGTAAACATTTTTATAAATTTCATATATTATACAGAAACAATTTTGGCCATGAGTGCAACTGATTTCTATGATGTTATAACACCATGATGTGAATTATTGCCAAAGTCAAAATGTAGTGTGTGTGCGTGTGCGTTTGCGTGTGAGTGTGCGTGTGTGTGTGAGAGAGATACAGAGAGGGGTTGTCTAATCTCCACAAATCCAATGAGTGAGTGAGTTTAGTTTTACGCCACTTTTAGCAATATTACAGCAATATCACGGCGGGTGACAACCGAAATGGGCTTGACACATTGTACCCATGTGGCAAATCGAACCCATTTCTTTGGCGTGACGAGCGAACGCTCTAAAGACTAGGCTATCCCACCGTCCCCAAAATCCAATGACTGAGGCGGTTATTTCTAAATTTCACAATGTGACTTGGAAGGCTAAGGGAAGCATTAATTTTTCTCACTAACAGCTGGAATTTCAAATGTACAGGCAAGCTAGTAAATCTCCATTACAACAAGACATTGGAGGGCAAAGTGAGGCATCATGGATTAAGAATGGTTCAGTAATGGTTCTCCGAATCCCTACACGTATCTGTGTGTGACACACCTCCATCATGATGGACATGTCAAGGTCTGTGTCCGGTCAGTTGAGGACACTCACAAGACCATGATGACCCAGCCCTGAACTGCATAGTGAGAATACTACATATTCTTGGTGACATCCTCAAGAAGGTTTGAGTCGGCAGAGTATTTTCTCGTTTAGTTCAGGATCCGGTTTGGAAGAAGATTTCCTCGTCAATGGTCGTAGGTCAGACAGATATTGGTGTCGTAGATGTAACGCAATGACGTTTTAAAGAATTTCTGAATTAAAACAAACTATAGACCTCCCCAATAGTATGTATTTTGCATAAGATTGCATTTTTTTTCTCTTACATGTACAAGAGCAGACAGGCAAAATATACATCTTTGAACAAGTATTGACCACACAATGAATACAGCTATACATTTGGCGTCAAAACAAACAATGTGTGTGAATATCCGGAATGCTTAAGTACTTACTCACTAATAGGTACAAAAACATGCACAAAACACATAAGCACAGACAAATCACGGTGACAATAGAAAGGCTACTGATGAACTTTCACCGGAATCAAACTTACTTTCAATAGTCAATGCCAAAGACTGCTTCATATCAGTGTTTACCCAAACCTATGCTGCAGGTACATGGACCTGTCTATGCTGCAGGTGCATGGACCTGTCTATGCTGCAGGTACATGGACCTGTCTATGCTGCAGGTGCATGGACCTGTCTATGCTGCAGGTTCATGGACCTGTCTATGCTGCAGGTGCATGGATCCTGCAGGTGCATGGTCCTGTCTATGCTCTATGCTGCAGGTGCTATGGCAGGTGCATGGACCTGTCTATGCTGCAGGTCCATGGACATGTTTCAAGCATGAGAAACTGCAAAACCTACACGAAATGTTATAAAAGTTATTGTCTGTCATACAATGTGTATATAATTTATTAACTAGAAATGAACACTGAAGATTTGGTGCAATTTAATTCTGCCATGATGATAACATTTTAACCACTCACATACATCGGGTGAATGAATCTGATGGAGCAAGAACTAGCTCTGAAACGTTGTTATAAAGAATAAAAAGAAGTTGTTATACATAAAACGTGTCATGTTTTCATTTTCATCAAGCTTCTAAATGCCTTTCAATAATTTCATCCGCACATACATGGGTGTTAATTGCTTTACTCAAAGTAGGATAAAGTTTAGGTTGTTTATTTGCAAATAAAATCATTCTCATAAACCGTCAGTACAGGCATATGTTGCCGGGCAAAAGTAAATATACACCCATCTTTGATGGTGATGAAAATAGAACAAACAAGAAATGGTTATTAGGAGGTAATGAGTTTTGGACCGTACGTTTATATTGTATCGTGACTGTTTTCAGCTCCAATAGTGTGTACAGCAATGCCTGAAACTCATCCCCAAATCGTTTTCATATATAATATCAAATTTTCCGTTATGACATGCAAGTATTGCCTGCAGGGAATACGATGACCTTATGGTTCACTTATGCATTAAAAACATGTATATGCCTTGAATTGAATTATTCTTTTGAGTGTTGTATTGATTTGATTTAAACACGTTCTATTCAGCCAAAGTATGGCAGACTTAGTACACGCTATAGCAACTAACGTGTCCTCTTTGGTCATGTGAGTTCAACATTCGGCACCATGACATACACATGATCTACTTGTCCTTAATGATGGGGTCGCCTAAGGACAACGACTGACGTCTCGGTAAGATGAACTCTTCACACATCAAGGCATCTTTCTCTTTGTCTAAAAATCATGTGCCATCACAAACAGATTATCACTAAAGACGTAGTCACTGTGACCTTGCGATACACTGTGAGGGCCATCAGCATAAAAATCTCCAAAGGACTGGGTGTTGGGGTGGGATCTCTATAAATATGAAGGAAAGCTGCTTCTTAGCATCAACCATCCTGACTTTCACACAGAACAGTCGTGTTACCAACCCTCTTGCTTCAGCCATGAATTCTTCAGTTTTGATTGTTGTCCTTATCGCCGTCTTTGTGGCAACAGCGTCAGCTCAAGGTAAATACACATTCGTATTTCAGTTGGTATTGTTTATAAGTGAATTAAATAGACAGTGAACTCTGCAATCTGAAAACTGAAATCTTCCACGAATCGTTTCGCATGAAATTATTTTGATACGTGACTTTTTCTATATCCCAAATGTGAATGAAAACCTAGCAATCGGTTTAGCACAATGACAAAGACAATATTTTGAAAAAAATATTTAATTTGATATTTCATTTGATATAAATATTTAGATTTTTCGGGTTCATAAATCAGTGAGGTTTACGACATACATTTTATCATCCAAAACTGTGTTCCACAGGAGATATCGCTTGTGTGAGATCAAACGATATCTCCTAGGAGATATCGTTTTGACAGTAGATTTTGTACAATGCCCTGACAATGCTATGACGTCATGTACTTGATGACGTCACAATGCTATGACATCGCTGCACTGCAAGTCTAATGGCAGTATCATGTTCAGAGATGTACATTTTTCATTGAAAATTAATGAAGAGTGATTTTTAATGATAAGTAGAATCTCACCCTCGTGTCTACTGATACCAAATATATCAACACTCATTGATAAAGTAAAAATATCCTTCGGCAAGCCTCGGATATTTGTAACTTTATCAACTCGTGTTGATATAATTGATATCAGAAGACACTTGGGTGAGATTCTCTATGTATCACGACACGAATGTATTCCACGTCACTAGGTTCAAGGTTATATCAATGTTATATCTGGTAGAGGTCACTGTGTGAAAGGGAGATACAGAAACGTACAACGTGTGTATTCTGCAATGATTGAATTGTCATTGCATTCAATGCATAACCTTTATGTCATTTTCACTGCACATGTTAAATCATTGTGACTCATCGTACATTACATACATGTCATGATCACGAGGCTTGATGTGGCAGAGACACTGCTGATGTGACTGTAACATTTAATTCACTCGCTCATATTCACGAAAATGTCATTAGCCCTGTTGTAATGGCTTCTGTTTCTGTACGAGCGTTACAGGCAATTGTTCCAAGTAGTTCATGTTTAAGATATTTTTGCTGGTGGCATAGTGGACACAGACCCTTCAAGTGCCAGGTTCAAACCTTCGATTAGGATCCATGGTCTGTCATCAGACTACAGATATTGTAAATTTATTCAGACATCGCTTTGAGTTTGTCCCCATGCGGAGCATGAATACTGTACTTAATCTAAATGACCCGTGAAGATCCGGGTTAGAATTGATCTTCAGTAACCCATTCTTGTCGTAAGAGGCGACTAACGCGGGATCGGGTGGTCATACTCGCTGACTTAGTTGACACATGTCATCGGTTCCCACTTACGCAGATCGATGCTCATGCTGTTGATCACTTGATTGTCTGGTCCAGACTCGATTATTTACAGACCGCCGCCATACAGCTGGAATATTGCTGAGTGCGGCGTAAAACTAAACTCACTCATTCACTTAATCTACATTTCAAAGCAATGTTAAACTATATCACTCACTGAGTACATTAAAGATTCCATCTGTTACAGGACTTGCACAACTCCTGGCCCTGAGTGGAGGTTTTGGTAGCACAGGTAGCACAGGTACCACAGGTGGCACTAGCGGACTGTTTGGCAGCAGTTCAGGTAATTATTAATAATGTATTTTCATATTTCAAGAACTTGGAAATATCCACCAATAACATTAACTTTATATCGCAACATGTCTAAGATAGAGCACCGACACCTGCTGTCACGTCACGCCACGTCACACTACGTGACGTCATACCACGTCACTGAAAGAACGAGATAAAGCAACTGAAGTATCAAACAACTGTGGCATTTTGGCCTGTAACATGTTAAATGTTACATAGTTTCTACAATCCAATGTGTGTGTGCTGCTTCACATTGTGAAATAAAGCCAAAAGGAAATAATATTTTTAAATTGGCAATGATACGTTTATAAATGATACTTTTCAACTTATCGTCCTCCTCTTGCATTTGACAGGTCTCAGCCAGCAGCTGTACCAATGCCGAATCCTGACCCGACTGCTCCAGATAGAGCTGTGAAGCTGTAAATGCTTAAATGGCAGCTGTTAACATAGATAGTCAAAAGGAAATATTTATTAATAAACAAACTATTCGTTAACCACCAGTGTGTTTTCTTCTCATTATCTGATACGGGGACAACAGGTTAGAATTGGCCCTGTCCAACACATGCCTGAGTCGACTTAATGTACATTGACTAGTTTTATGAAGGAGGAAGGGTTGACTGATGCGTGTCTTTCACGTCTACCTCTTTGTAGAAACCCACAAGAATGGATATGTGCCTGACAGCGTATGCGTGATGCCAGCTGTACGTGTTACATTTACACTTAGAGAAAGTTGAACTCGTGAGCATCCGGGTTACAACTGGTCTTCAGCAACCCATGCTTGTAAGAGACGACTAACAGAATCGGGTGGCCAGGCTCGCTGACTTGGTTGACACATGTCATCGTATCCTAGTTGAGTAGATCAATGCTTATGATGTTGATCACTGGATTGACTGGTCCAGACTCGATTATTGACAGACCGCCGCCATATAGATGGTATACTGCTGAGTGCGGCGTTAAACAACAACCAACCAGCCAACAGTTGACCAGTATAATCTTCACCTTCGCCGGTAACGTTCACGCTGGTCCACGGACAGTATATCGTTTCCCTGAAACGGCTGAAATAGTTGTTCCATGATTCCTTGATAATCAGATATGACCATGATTGCCTATACTGCAATAGTGAATCACCTCGAAGCGTGGAATCAGCTGATCGTTCATTTCAGGCCATGTTTTGTCGTTTTGTTGACGTTTTGGAATGTAAGTAATTCAAGTCTTGTACTAGATGTCTAGATATTACACTGTTAAACCTGGAGTGTATTTTCATATTATACGTACTCATACTCTTTCATTTTATGACTGATGAGGCTATAGGCATGGAATTCAGTGGTTAGCTGTTGCGAAATGTGAAGGTCTTGTGTTCAACGTGTGGATTTCGTACATACTGGGATTCTTCACAACACACATATTCAGCAGGTATATAACAGAAAGTTGAATAACAAGTGTTCAGGATACTGTATAATAGACAATCATAGACGAATTATGTCAATCATTATCTACCTATTATACAATTTCAACACCGTGGAAATCACTGACATGAGTTTATTGTGTATGGTATATAAAAGGATTGTATGGATGAATAGTGGAGATCCGTTGAACAACTTTACAATGACTGCATTTCATTTATGATAAATTGAGGATATATATTTAAAATTTAGAATAGAGTGAGTGAGTTTAGTTTTACGCCGCACTCAGCAAATATTTCAGCTATATGGCGGCGGTCTGTAAATAATTGAGTCTGGACCAGACAATCCAGTGATCAACAGCATGAGCAGCGATCTGCGCAATGGGGAACCGATGACATGTGTCAACCAAGTCAGCGAGCCTGACCACCGATCCCGTTAGTCGCCCCTTACGACAAGCATGGGTTACTGAAGGCACATTCTAACCCGGACCTTCACGGGTCATTTAGAATAGAAGAAAAGGCTATACTAATCTAAATACATATTCAAGGTTACTTACCAACTTCAGGATTTCATCATATAAATCAACAACAATATATTTCATATTTTATTTCAAAATCTATAATGACACTGTTCAGTGTTGTGAACATCAAATAGTTTATATTTTACTGACCATCACTTGCAGTGTATGCATGCAATTTGCCTTCACAATGATAAGATCAGTATAATTGGCTGGACAAAACCCAAATTTATTTTTAGACTATGTATGTTTCTTTGCTGCAAACTCATTTTTCAAATTCTCACTCAAACAAATCTGTAATGTCAATCTTTTCTCCGTCTTTACATGAATAGATATCTGCATTGTACAATGTTGTAATTTTATTTGATATTTCTACACGCATGTGTACTTACACATTTCAAGACAGTGCTCGACCTTTTAGCAGTCATTATACATATTATTTGTTGAACGTGAAATTGTAAATATATGTATAAAACACACCTGCATAGCATGACTATGGGATTAAATTCGAATTTATGTCATCATAACAATATTGGATCTTAAAACAAATTCCCTGACATATCAATTCCAAAACGGACATAATCCTACAGCTGTGTTTGAGTACTGTTGAATGAAACCGCAATATAAAGCTGTAGAGGTGGTTTGTAAGGGAAAATATAATGCCAATTACATGTTATCCTAACAAAACAATACACATGTTTTTTATGTATCATACACACCCAATGGTGTAGTCAGTATGATATATTCTTTGTTGAGACAGACCTGTGTAAATTTATTATTTATTCTAAGACGTTTAGTTCAGTTTCAGCAAAGGTTGACAGTCCGTTTGATATCATTTGAGACCGATGAATTGCTCACTAACACAAAATCTAATAAATGCAACAAAACCAATTTTTGCATAGTCACATGAAATCGACAGACCAACTCTGTTGCTAATTACCTGGCTGTTCTACCAGCAAGTGGTCCACCTTCGTAAAACATAGCGAAAAGTGGCAACAAAATAATGATCGTTTTTTATTTTATACAACTTTTTATTCAGGTGTCCAAAATTATGAGACAAATCATCAGAGTTGGTCTGTCGATTCCATGTGACTGTGCAAACTTTGGTTTTGTTACAATTATAAGATTCGTTCTATGTTGCTGGTTCAAAGGGGACTCTTAAACCTTTTGTCAAGGCAAATCATTAACCGTAACACTTGATGACACCAGGTGTTCACCGAAAGGTGACCGGTTCCTCACAACATGATAATGTGACAAATGGTCGAAATGTCAATGTGACCAGTGTGACACTTTTTTGCTTGCTTTCGACACCCCACTCAGATTTTTGGCTCCAAGCCGACTGACCAGCAACGAAAGCTGTATTGAAAACCAAAAACTGTTTTATTTCGAAATAGCATCTAATTACATTAATTACATTAATCAATCCCGCTGGGTTTCTGGTTGAGGAGAAAGCCCCGAGGACAGTTCTTGCCTAGTAAGACTGAATTTAGTTTAATGCTGCTTTTCAGCAATATTCCAGCAATATCACGACGGGGGACAACAGAAATGGGCTTCACGCATTGTACCTATGTGGGGGATCGAACCCGGGCGTGACGAGCGAACGCTCTAACCACAAGGCTACCCCACCACCCCTTGCCACATAAGAATAATTGAGTGAGTGAGTTTAGTTGTATGTCTCTTTTTGGGAAAAACAACAGACTGTGGGAAGGTAACAGTGATAATTTATTACATCACGTCATTCATACACTGAAGGCAAAGTGTTAAATGTATGTTTTTGCAGAAGATTTAGTATGTACAAGAACAAAACATTTAAAAAATATAAGATATGCTTTATACAAAGGTTCACAGGATGGAGGGAGTATTGCAGCCCTTACTGACGACACATTCATAAAGGTGAGTGAGTGAGTTTAGTTTTACGCCGCACTCGGCAATATTCGAGCTGTATTCGAGCTGTATGCAAATAATACAGTGATCAACAGCATGAACATCGATCAACGCAACTGGGATACGGTGACATGTGTCAACCAAGTCAGTGAGCCTGACCACCAGATCTCGTTAGTCACCTCTTACGACAAGCATGGGTTGTTGAAGACCAATTCTAACCCGGATCTTCAGGGGTGCTGTGCGATAAGTATAAGGTTTTACATAAAAGGAACCGCTTAACAGTGAATTCCTTTGTTGTGGATATTATGTGACGTCACAGCGATAGGCACCAGACACACAAACCATCTCCTCGATACAATTTATATCCAGTATCTTATGTTCAAATTTATACGAAATGATAAAATTGCACACACGCCCTACTCACATCATACACTTGTGTTCGGTTTTGGCAACCCGTTCGGTCGCTTTCATTATTGCACGAGGCTCCTGAAATTGTAAACTCCCACACACGTCCATCCACCCGTATGGCAAGCCGTTTTCACATATATTAAAAATACGCATGTCTTAAATTGTTTTAAAGATGTCTTGAATGTATATAGAGATATCTTGAATTTAAGTAAAGATATCTCGTATTTAGATAATTATTGATATCTGTATTGAAATTCATGATATCGTGAAAAAAAGTAAGGATATAACGAAGCATAATAATGATATGTTGGAAAGAATAATATTGCTGATATCTTGAAATGAATTGGAGATATCTTTAATTGGATTGGAGATGTCTTGAAATGAATTAAAGATACTGTGAACAGATATTTTTTGCCGTTCGTTCCTGTTACTTGTATTATAGATATCAATAATAGATTTAAGGATATCTTCAAAATTAGTATTGATATCTTTAATTTGATGTTAGATGGCAGTAATGGCCAGAATTGAAGATATTTCTAATTGAATTGAAGATATCTCTAATTGAGTGACACATATCTGTAATGTGTTTGTGGATATGAATAAATTATTTCAGGATATCTTGAATTGAACGGAAGATATCTTGAATTAATTTCTAATACAATTATGTACACTATGATCGTAATTATCTTTAAAGGTATCTTTCATTTCTTAATAAATGTGAAATCGGTGTGCCATACACCAACACTAGAAGAACCCTCCAATATCTTCCAGTACCCTAGCTTTCACAGCCATTCCGCATCCGCTGGACAAAATGTGTAATTTGTAATTTAAGCCTTGAGAAGTGAATACAAATATGACATTTCAGGAATGAGTGCTATTAGCCAAATATGCAATGGCAGTATGAACAATTTTATATTTGGCAACTTTGCTAAGGGATATTAAAAGACTCCAATTTACACCTGCTTATCTCAAAAAGGTGCACATGAGCATGGTATGAACAATGTTTATATGTGGATGACTTTGTAGAAGAGATATTAAAAGCTCCAATTTACACCTGCATATGTGAAATAAGAATCAAATGAACATGATATGAACAATGTTTATAAGTGAATGTCTTTATGAAGTGATATTAACAGGCTCCAATTTACACCTGCATATCTCAAAGCAGAATCACATGGACATAATATGAACAATGTTTATATGTGGATGACATTGCGAAGTGATATTTAAAGGCTCCAGTATGGATTTACAAAACAGCTGCACATGAATAGGATTTTCAAACGTCTCTGCCTGTAATCTTCATGTCCAGTGAACTGTCCAGTCGGAAATAGACGTCCACATCTTCATCCCCGATGCTGTCGACGTCGACGGCGATATCCGTCCGTGTAGTTGACTCACTGGGTGGAGTGAAGCCATAGCTCTCGTATTGCAGCCAGGGGGACGTGCTGCTCACACCTCCGTTGTCCATGTTGATACGCTGAAGTTGCATATTGATGAAGTTTGTTGACGTGTCAGTTGGAACCTCGCTAGGAGCAGCCATATCTTCGAGGTGAGCTGTGGCATAGGCCGTATTATAGGTGACAGCACTCTTTACTTCATCATCATGGTCATATCCTTCGTTGGCATAAACAGGTCTTTGTTTCCAAGAAACAGAGTCCTCTACTTCATCTTCATGTTGGGAGCCGTAAGCTGAATCTTGTCGTTGGAACCTTTTACAAAACCAATCTGGATCCGATGTCTCGAAGTGTTTGGCTTTGGTTACAGCTTCTAAGACGTTGCGGCCTCCTGTTGTGGCTTGTAGGTTGTCCATACCTTCAATCTGTCTCCTGTTCATGGCATTGACCTCATGGATGTGGCACATCAGCTCCTTAAAGTGTTTAGGCAATTTGTACTGAAGACCTGGGCTTATCTCCTTTAGGACGAAATCCTCATTGGTGTACTCAAAGTATACCAGAATGGTCTTCTTGAAGAAGCCAGGTTCTGCTGATTTGGCCATTACATGGGTCATTGCAGGGGAGAAGGTGTCACCTTCAGGGCCTTCGTCGTCGGCCCTGTAGGTGGTGCTGGTGCTCCTGGTATCGAACAGATTGTACGCCGCCTCCGAGCTGATGAGGATCACGTAGTCCGACTGGTCGATATGGGTCATGATCCATTGGTAGACGCCCGTTGTCTGGATGGTGCCGCGGAACCACGGCAGGAAGAACACCTCGCACTTGCAGTGGTCTTTCAGGTAGATGGCCAGATTGGTGATCACATTAATGTGATCTTTGTGATCTTCGGCATACAACAAGTATACCTTCTTCACGGGATGAGCTGGAAGACATGGACGTGAGTGAATGGGTGAGTGAGTGAGTGAATGAGTGAGTAGTGAGTAGACTACCCGACCGCCCTTGGATTAATCGACTGAGAGATACATATATAGAGAGTAGGCTGCCTATTGAATTAACTGCTCTAAAATGAATTAAGAACAGTGTATGCCGTTTAACCTTACTGATTGTATGTAAAAGTCATCGAGATATGTTTCCGCGTTTTTTCGTCTGTTTTGCTGTTTCGTAATAGTTTAATGTGCATCAAAAGGAATTATACTCTGTCAGAATATGAATACGTTTTAATACATAGATAAATTGACAACCAGATTGGATACACAAGGGTTAGAATTGGTCTTAAGCACCGGTATCGGGTGATTTGGTTGACATATGTCATCGTATCCCATTTGTGTATATCGATGCGCATGTTGCTCATCACTGGATTGTCTGGTCCCGATTATTTCCAGACCACCGCCATATAACTGGAATTTAGCTGAATGCGGGGTTAAACAACAAACAAACAAACAAACAAACAAACAAACAGGCTACGGAGCGATATATAACATGTTACCACTCCACAGGAGGACCCCTAAAACATATGGATGTCCCCAGACGGAAGCCAACGCCCTACAGAACAGTCACCAGCCAACTCACTCATTCACTCAGTGTCTTATTCAGTAACGTTTCAAGCATACCATGAGAGTGGTTTTGTTGATTGAGATAGTTCTGGCCGGGCTTCGTGTTGACCTCAAAATTGTTTCCGGCTGAAAATATACAAAATAATTAAATAGCAAACAAATAGTATTCTACTCGACATCTATTCCTTTACATGGAATAAAAACAGTAAGGCCCAGCTTCTACGATAATGAATTGTGATACATGAATGTGTGTGAATGAATCTTTTTCATTGATGTGTGCAGTAACGAAGTTCCTACATATGGCTAGGGATAGTCGCCCACAGTCCTCGCAACTTTAAAGAGTGAGTGAGTGAGTGAGTTTAGTTTTGACGCCGCTTTGCCAACATTCCAGAAATATCCCGGCGGGGGGACATGTATATGTGTGTGTGTGTGTGTGTGTGTGTGTGTGTGTGTGTGTGTGTGTGTGTGTGTGTGTGTGTGTGTGTGTGTGTGTGTGTGTGTGTGTGTGTGTGTGAGTGTGTGTGTGTGAGTGAGTGAGAGAGAGAGAGAATTGACCGGAAGAGATGCATGTCGGAAGAGATGACTAACGGCATCGGGTGGTCAGGCTCCCGCGTAGATCGATGTTCATGATGTTGATCACTGGTATAGACTCGACTATTTACAGACCGCTGCCATATAGATGGAACATTGCTTAGTGCGGCGTAACAAACAAACAAAACCACCGAGTATATCGTTTAGTCGGTCCGGGTCCATTGGACCCATTCTGCAATACATCTGCATACCTGAACGATGTTTTCTCCAGAGCAGGACCACCACCAGAGATACACACACAATGCCGACCAGGCCTCCAGCAAGCGCTGCAACAACCGTGATCACATCCTCTGACGTCAGAAAATCTGCAGCTGCAGCTGAAACATTTGGTCCGGGATCATAATTAGAGAGGTTTCTGACAGGCCGAAGCGAAGCAACTCTCACCACTGCAAATGGAGATGCAGCAGGCGACGTAGACAACCCAGTTATCTCCCTTTTCCGCTTGAAATAATACATTCAATATTCAGTGTTAGCAACGTGTTGCTTTAGACATGTCAGAAAAACTCAATACATCTCCAAACACTTTAGAGTTTTCTCCCTTTGCGCTGGGAATACGTTTTCAGTAATAATGAATTTCATTTCAAATGCTTTCAATAAAATATCATATGGACGTTTTCGGTTTATCTTATACTGACCAGCAATTCAAGAACTCAAAATAATTGTGTTAAAGTATGAAATCCAAACTCCAAAAAAGTATAATTTTCATGAATTCTGAGTTGCGTTTTTATTGCTGGTCGGTATATATACAAGGCCCCAATCTCAGATCCTATCTACACCTTACTTGATGGAGACACAGAATGACTGTCTTGGGTGCCTGTTGTTGTGCCCGTTGTCCCCGTGGGCGCTGTTGGCGATGCTCCTGGATTGTAAAGATACGGAACTTTAGGACAGCTAATAAAATTTACAATGTCATTATCATCAAATGTTATAGTCCCCTCTCTTCCCTAAACCTACATGGATCATGGATCATGGATCATGGATCATTCAAATCTGACAAGCATATTAGATTTCTTCAACTCCAAAATGAAATAGAACGAGTATTTCCGAATGCAAATGATTGAGGCACACGATCTATTGTTATTAATGTTTAATACGCACCGAAACTTCTGAACTGTGCTTTTAACGTTCTGTGATTGAAGAGTTAACAGACGCAACTATTATATGTACCTTAATCGTGTCTTGTAAATATATTGTTGGTTGTATATGTTAGAGGGCTGGGCCTATATCATAGCAGAGGATCATTCAATGCTGTTTAAAGCGGCAGCGAAAACCGACAGTATCGTAGCTTTGATTGGCATTGTGACTAGACAATAGGCAGTAGGCAGTAGGAAGATATGGAGTGCTGTACACTACAGTTCTAGCAGATTAAGCATTTTAAAAATATTGTGTTTAACTTATTTTGAGCAGTATATATTGAATTAGTGGTCGGGCTCCAGTCTTGGCTGATAGTGCTACATCGTATCTGGGTAGCTGGAATCTTTGCTCGTGACTAAACAATTTAACAAGTCATGATCCGGGTTAGAATCGGTCTTCAGTAACCCATGCTTGTCGGGTGGTCAGTCTCTCTGACTTGGTTGACACATGTCATAGTATCCCAGTTGTGGAGATCGATGGCCATGCTGTTGATCACTGGATTGTCTGGTCCAGACTCGACTATTGACAGACCGCCGTCATATAGCTGGAATATTGCTGAGTGGGGCGTTAACCAACACATAAACAGACAAATGAAACAAGTCTCCATGGAAACGCTGTAGGGTAAAAACCATTCACTTCGTCTTCGCCTGATCAAACGTAACAGGTTCTGACCTGTTTGTCCTTGAAATGGATATTTACAGGCCGCTCTAGCAACCCTGAAAAGCTGCCGACTGCGGCTCAAAACTCAATTCACCCACTAAAACACACTAGCAGCCTTAGATAGACCAGGCGTATCATGCTGTGGATTGTTTGTCATTTACAGGCCGATCTGGCAGGGTCCAAATGGTGCCAAAGCGGTCTAAACTACCATTCACTCGCTCACGTAAATAAATACCCATACTCAACCTTACCTGGCTCAGTCGTACGAGGCATTGTTGTTGAGCTTTCGTCTTGTGACCCGCCTTAAAAGGAAGACAGCTTGATCAGTCAACAGCAATCCACTGTACTATACATTGGCCACAGGTAACTCATGTTGAACGCGACTCTGATTGACAGTTAAGTCATATAGTCACATGGACACCTAATGACAAATTCCTACTTGCTTGCTGAGTGAGTCAGTGAGTTTGGTCTTATACCGTTTTTAGCAGAATTCCAGCAATATCACGGCGGCGGGCACCAGAAATAGGTTTCACACATTGTACCCATGTGGTGAATCGAACCCGGGTTTGTGGCGTGACGAGCGAACGCTTTAACCACTACGCTACCTCAGAGGATACTCAGGGTGCTATAAAGCCAATTATCTTGGGACAAATGCCAGATTCGAATTCACGACCATCCTGTCGTGGCTCAAACTAAAGCAGTGGTCGACTTGTGTCCTTAATAACTTAGAACAAATAATTGATTTATGTTCCAAAATTAAATGGTGAGATGAAATAATAACACATAAAAGTTCTCAAAGTGATGTTGAAATGTAATAGTACTGTTACAATTAACGAATTACAATTACATTAAATCACATAATCACACACAATCCCAATTAAAACGAAGATAAACAAGTTATGTAAATAAAAAATAGTTAACGAAAGCAGGGTACACACGGCATGATTGATATGACGAGGAATATGAAAATATGAAATGGTACTGAAACGAACAATATGAAATAACATTCAACAGAAATCTGACGGAAATCACCAGTGATACGAGGATACATGCCCAAGGTGGGAGATTACAAAAGTTGGAACAGGTGCTTCATTTACGGACAGGGATTAATAGAACTGTGATATGTTGGCATGTGAGTATCAGATACAGTCAGATCCCGGGCGGTTCCCGCTAAAAACAAATTTCTAAATTGGCGAATCATCTCTGGACTGTTATTAATATACAGATATCCAAAATAGTCACCTGGATATAAGGGTTTCCAGCTTAACGGGGTCCAAATTAATGAGTTTGACTAATGATGATGATGATGATGAAGATGATGATGATGGGTGAAATGAAAACACGGAAAATACGAAACAGAAACAAATAAACACAGAAATATGAAACAAGACACAACAAAAATACACAGTAGATATAAGTAGGAAATTACTATGAAATCCTAGAATGAACATTGTCGCGGTTAATTAACCAAGGACATTTTGGCCATTTGTTGTATTGACTGTACGCTATGTCGCATTGTCGCATTGTCGCACTTCGAATATTAATAATATTTTTCTATTCATCCAAATGAAGATAATGCGGCATGGCAACACTTTTCAAGGTCAAAATATGTCGCATTGTCCCGTTGTCGCACGTTTTAAGGCTATTTTACACATCTTAGATGGGGCCACAACGCGACAATGTCCCTTCCAGGATTCCATAAATTACACATGGGGTATTTTGACGACTCCTTAAAAATGTCATGACACAGAGATGTGGGGTGGCAGACATTTTGTGCCCCTGTTGTTAACGTGTCATCACCCTGGTTGAGCGGCGTAAAACTAAACTCACTCATTATTCCCTAGTTGAAACATGTCATTGTATCCCTGTTGCGTTTATTGATGTCCACTCCGCAATACTCCAGCTATATGGCGGCGGTCTGTCAATAATTGAGTCTAGAGCAGACAATCCAGTCATCAACAGCATGAGCATCGATCTACGCAATTGGGATACGATAACATGTGTCAACCATGTCAGCGAGCCTGACCACCCGATCCCGTTAGTCGGCTCTTACGACAAGCGTAGGTTACTGAAGATCAATTCTAACCCGGATCTTCACGGGGCAGATCTCTAAAGGACAAACCAAAGGCAGTGAACTAAGTTTGATAAAACTCAAAACAATGACCCAAACGATATTCTATGAATGGCATTGTGGCAAGTGGTTAAGTGTAACTTATTTTTCGGATTACACTTTCCAATCCCGGATTCGAACCCCTATTTTCAGAGTCAGACAGCTAAACGGTAGCACGGTCAGTGATGTAATCCATTCAGCCACCGCGGCTTCTACAAAATGGAAACCCGTGAAGGTCCGGGTTAGAATGAACCTTCAGTAACCCATGCTTGTCGTTAGAGGCGACTAACCTGATCGGGGGTCAGGCTCGCTGGCTTGGTTGACACATGTCATCGGTTCCCAATTGAACAGATCGATGCTCATGCTGTTGATCACTGGATTGTCTGGTCTGACCTATATGGTCTGGTCCGCCATTTAGCTGGAATATTGCTGAGTGCGGAGTAAAACTCACTCACTCACTCTACAACATGGAGTCAGACAACTAGTAGTCTAGATCATCACGGCCGAAAGCAATGCCATTTACAACAATACACTTCCTTAAATAACCAGAACGAAAAAAGGTATTCTCGTCAGCTGAAACTACCAAAGCAGATCCTGAAATGTATTCTACAGCATCAAAAACGAAAATAAAAAATCGCGCCAAAAGACCCCATTTCCACCGAAAGACCTGAGGATATCGCACCACATGTCACGTCAAAACGATTTTAGCAAACTTTGACCAACCATTCAAATGAGTGAGTGAGCGAGTGAGTTTAGTTTTATTCCGCTTTCAACAATGTTCTAGCAATATCACGGCTAGGGACACCAGAAACGGACTTCACACATTGTCCCATGCGGGGAATCCAATCACGATCTTCGGCGTGACCAGTAAATTCCTTTACTACTAGGCTACACCCGCCGCCCCACCAATCAACTGACCAGCTAGACAGTAGCCAGTCGGAAAGAAGCTTTCTCGAACTTTGCAGAGCAACACTCAAGCTGCTGACATGCATTCCTGCCTACTTTTAAAAACAGGCTTCCCAATTTGAAAAATTGAACAAAAGGACATTCTGGAATGTTTCATAGATAGTCTCTTCCGTTTCGACCGCCTCCGTGGTGTAGTGGTTAGAGCGTCCGCCCGGAGGTGAGGTGAGGTGAAATTGGGTTTAACGTCGTGCTTGAGAATATTTCGCTTATATGACGACGTGCATGCCTGTGTATGTGTATGTGCGGCTGCTTGTACTAGCCCAGACTGAGGCTGGTTTTATAGTGCTAGCCCACTGAGATACCATGCCGCAGTGAAGCATGAATACCCAGGATATCTCAGACACA
The DNA here is from genome assembly GCF_003918875.1 of Haliotis rubra. Lineage (NCBI taxonomy): Eukaryota > Metazoa > Mollusca > Gastropoda > Lepetellida > Haliotidae > Haliotis > Haliotis rubra. The sequence goes on from NW_025767690.1 coordinate 1,107,820, forward strand.
GTATACTGCCTGGCGCTCGGCATTAATGGGTACAACGAGTCGACCAGTCCTTGTTGTACCCATTAATGCTTCACTGCGGCATGGTATCTCAGTGGGCTAGCAATATAAAACCAGCTTCAGTCTGAGCTAGTACAAGCAGCCGCACATACACATACACAGGCATGCACGTCGTCATATGAGCGAAATATTCTCAAGCACGACGTTAAACCCAATTTCACCTCACCTCACCTGACCTCAAATGTTAATCCTTTTGAAGTGATAGATGACGATTTGGATGCTATCAGTCAGTTAGAAGGTAACCGTGCTTCGGAATGCACGAGGGTCGAAATATCACGGCAGGTGATACCAGAAATTGGTTCACACACTGTACCTATGTGGGGAATCGAACTCGGGACTTCGGCGTGACGAGCGAACGCTTTAACCACTGGGCTACCCTCACCGCCCCCAAACATCACAGGTGATAACCTACCTCGCACGGCAATGTCCCCTGTTACGGTAAGGATGCATCTTACACACGAGCGAACAATGCTGGATGTCTTCTCGTAACACAGACAGCGATTGGGATCGTTCCAGTAGGGGTCATCAGGCTCCATCTAGAAGATTGAGATTGAGATTGAGATTGAGATTGAGAGTGAGAGTGAGATTGAGAGTGAGAGTGAGAGTGAGAGTGAGATTGAGATTGAGATTGAGATTGAGAGTGAGAGTGAGAGTGAGAGTGAGTGAGTGAGTGAGTGAGTTTAATTTTACGCCGCTTTTAGCTATCTATCTATCTATCTATCTATCTATTTATCTATCTATCTATCTATCTATCTTGGCTACCTGCCGCCGTAAAACCATACTCACTTACTCTAAAACTTAAAGTCTACAGAATTATGACCCTTCGAAAACCGATCGATAATGATCGTCTACGAATCAGACAATCATGGTGAAATACTTAGCATCCCGTACTGCGCCATTATATATATATAAGGGAAACGTTTTAAGAATGCTATCAGTGGAATCTGTCAAATCAGGACTCTGTGTAATCCGGTTTTCTCCATAATACGAGTGACCGCTTTACAATCCGGACAAATGAGTCGGTCCCATGCCAGTCCATAATAGACAGATTCCACTGTAACTGTGTTATGACATTTACTTCTATTTGGCAACTTAAAACCCTAATGGTAATATATACTGACCGAAAAAAATAAGGGATCACTTGAAAGGACAGGTGTTCCTTTATTTTGTTTCCAAGGTTTCTTCACAAGCTTTGTATCTCATAGCATGATTTATTATTCTCATCCTGATGTATTGCACTCCAAAGCATTTCGTGTCGGGGGTCATCTCAAATTTTTATATATGTATTTTAAAATCTTTAATCCTCGCAAAGACACGAGGGCCTGTGCACTAGAGTTGAAAAGTCAAACTGCACACTCTCGAGCTCATTAAATAGAATGTCATTTGCCTGTCTTATGGGCCGAAGGCCTCTTTACTGAATAAAAACAGTCTGTCTGTCTATTGGTGTAAGGTAAACATCAACTTACCCTAATCCGGTATACGTCCACCACAGTCACAGTGAACGTTATGGTGATCGAGGTAGCATTAGCTGCAGGTTTGTCATAGGTCTGAAAAAAAAGAAAATTTAAGTCATTTCTCGTGTTAAAATTTCATAGTAATGAGCTATGGCAACTGGCCACCATCGAGCTTTCTTGCGGACATGACTTAAAAAAGGAGAGGGTGGGTGAGGTTAGTTTTATGCCGCTTTAAGCAATACTCCAGCAATATGACTGCAGGGGACACCAGAAATGGTCTTCACACAATGTACCCAATGGAGAATCGAATCCGGGTCTTTGGCGAACGAGCGAACGCTTTGACCACTAGGATACCCCGCCGCCCGCCCGGGGTCAGATTGCTAGCCTCAAGAATCGCATTGTAAGTGACTTATTAGGATGAAGATTGGATGGGGCGGAATAATACGAAATAGGGAGGGATTGAATGGGATGGGATGGGATTAGGAGATGACAATTGGATTGTATCTAACTGTCTGGGATATATTCGGGGGTAATCAGGAAATAGTCACAAAAAGGTTGGACAGTCTCTTGGTGAAGGTCCTGAAAAACACCTCCCTGGAGAGGCGTATGTGAAAATGTACATTTTACGATGCAATATAAAATGATTTTCATTCAATCTCTTGGTAATGGTTGGAATTTTCGGCATGTAAGTAATTGTGGTGTTTTTGTTTTGCAACCATAACGTTTGTAACTTGCAAGTCACAAGCAAAACACTTTCCAAAATATTTACGTTGTGTTGTGGAAAATGACCCCAAATCACCAGGCGTGTACTTTCTTTTGAACGTCAGTATATAAAATATATTTTAATAATAAACTTTGACACCCTCCCCTTTCTTCACATCCTCGTAATAAATGACTGTCTGCTTACATGTATTCTTTTTATTATCTGCCCTTAGTGGCCATTGACCTTACCACATAAATAATAAACTACACTTAGATCATGTTTAAACCATCGGTGTAAACTTAAGTAATACACATCTGTGTTTAGATCTGGAAGGGTTATTCAACAAGTCTGCTCAAAAGGAAACTAAAAACTAAAAAAAATATACTTTAAGTAATTAAGGCTTAAAGCGCATGGTCACTGACTTACCTTGCCCTGGCAAGTGGACGCCTGGAAGATGGAAATTTCGCATCTTTCGAGGAAATTAAAGGTATCTCTTTCTCCCATCAGGGTAAAGATGTAATTTGTGAAGTTGAATTCCTTGGGGGCCAGGCTGAAACGGGCTGTAATTGCTGCTGGGACTGAGGGGTAGATGTTTGTGTATGACACAGCGGCTGTCCACCATCCCGGTGAATTGACATCTGTAACAGAACAAGCAACCATACACTAACGCTTATAATCTCTAAAATGCATACTACATTCGACAGAAACAAATAATGTCATTTACACTGAAAAGGGGGTGGTGAGGTAGCCTAGTAGTTAAAGCATTCGATCGTCACGCCGAGTACCCGGGTTCGATTCCTCACATCGGTACAATATGTGAATCTCATTTCTGGTGTCCCCCGCCTTGAATGTTGCTGGAATATTGCTTAAAACGGGACAAACTAAAACCCATTAGCTCACTTGAAGCTGAAAAGGAGCCCAAGTGAGATAGAACCTGAGAAAATTTTAACTTGCTTCCTTTGCAACTTTCGTATTGCAGTAAGGAAAATAATGGCATTGAGGGAGCGTGAGAAAGACTGCCATAACCTACAAACCGAATATGAGTCTCATTAACCTATTCAGACAATGACCTACTTCTCAGCCGATCTGAATGTTTTCATGTGAAAGTGAAACTAGACATCACAAACAACTATGGTTACACTGAATTCCAATTCCTTGTTTCCTAAGAAACTGGTATTTACCAATGAATTTTAATTATGAACTTTAATAACATCGTATTTCTATATTTTATGGCGCGGTGTAGGCAGCATGACCTTAACGAAGACGTCACAGAGGGCCCCTGTTTGATGAGGTCATAACATTATTCACAATGCATCTGGCTCACTGGTTACACCTGTTATCGTTTGTTTGCGCTTATTCAATGTAGTTCTTTAACGTACAATGCAATTGATATAATATTAATTTCGTACCAGACCGCCAACCTTTTCTAGCGACAGAGCCTCGTTTTGAGATTTCCACGATTTCCAGGTTTCTGTTTGTCAGAGCTCGCTGTACGACAGAGCACGCTGCACGACGTGTTTGCAAGGATTAGAAGGGTCGTAGTGTTGCAATATACGAGTGCTTAGATGTATCAAATAATACGGATAAATATTTATATATCCAGCTAAATGAATTGATCTAAAAATTCTGGACTGGTTATTGTACTAAGTTGCGCAATAGGACGGAACCCAGTCAACAGGAAACGCGACTGTTGTGTAATCAATGTTTGGACATTTAACGAACGTACGTACACGTACAGTCGTAGTGCCACCATCACTTTGTGGGACGAGGACCAGGGTCCCCATCCACAAAACGTTCGTAGCACTGCTACTTCTATGATAAATAATAGAGTTACGACAGGTAGTAACGTTACGAATGCTTTGTTGATAGGAACCAAGTGCCTAAATGGAGCCACGTATTACAAAGAGACCTCAGAGTTTTGATGATCGTAACCTCAATGGTTTAACATTGACTTACGACAGTGGAAGATAGAAGATCACTTGGTGAAACTCGCTGCATTGCAGGGCAGGACGTATTTGAGTGTATATACAGTTCGACAGTCGTAGCGTAGACGTCAAGTAGCATGGGGACAATTGAGCTTCGTTTAACCATGCGACCAAAGCACTTTTATGCTGTCGTCACCCAATTTCGTAGATCGATGCTAATGAGGTTGACCACCGGATTGTCTGGTCCAGATTCGAATATTTACAAACCGCCGATATATGGCTGGAATATTGCTGAGTGCGGCGTTAACTCAAACAAACAAACAAACAAACAAACAAACAGTCTGATTACCTGGGGACTGGAGCTTGAAGAACTGGCTTTGCCACTTTGATGCAGATGCAATGGGCAGGGTGTACAGCATCAGATGATAAAGATGGTTGATACCGCCTTCGAAACCGAGCATCTTCTTCCTGAACGTCAGCTGAAATTGAAATTTGCTTTCAGTTAGTTTAATGTTGTAGTCCGAAAATAATTTTGCTGTAAGTCAGAAATCTTTTAATCAAACTTTAAACAATAAATATGTTATAAAATATTAAAAACAACAGCAATCAAAACTGTCTCACGATGACTTTTAACAGCAGACAATACGTTTTTTCAACAGCTTGAAGCATAAATATTTCTTGGACAGTGTATTGTTGTTGTGTTTTTCACAAAATCGCTTAGCGAAATAAAATGTATCCATATTTTGTAAAATTAGCCTCCCCATGATTGTCCCCTTGAGTGGAGTCAAGGCCAAAACAGATCCAAGCACATTCTCATTAGTTCCCTTTCCATGGTTGCATTCTCTCACTTTTCCATATTTAGCTTTTTACCAAAGGTCGAGATCACGAGATTGTCACTCATAGTATTTCATATATTCATGATTACCTTATAGTCCTCCGAAGAAAAAATGTTCTGGGAGAAGTCAAACACCCGACAAACTGGCATCGGATATCCTGCAATGACCCTCTGAATCTTCACATAGAACCCCTTCAGATTCTTGAATCCGGAAGCTACAAAACCAATGAATAACATAATAGAGGATAGTATTTTTAGAATCCAATGAAACTATTATAACAGGATATATACGACACCAAACTTTCACACAGATTTCATTTAGCTAACAAACGTAGCTATTGCAAGCTTTAACTTCAAAGGAGAAAAAAACTTTAAAGGCGTATGTATTTATTAAATATAATATGTACCCACTAGAGAATAATAGTTCTCGATTTTGGTGTGATGTGTGTGGTTGGGTCTGTGTGTACGTATGGGGCTGAGGTGGTGAGTGGGTGAGTTGGTTGAGTGGGTGGCTGGGTTAGTGAGTGAGTGGGTAAGTGAGTGAGGGTGGAACCCCAAGTGATGAAGCAAGGATAGAGCTTATTAGCCATAATTAAAATATAACTGAAGATGGTCACACGCTACGTTGAAGCATACCTGTTGCCGGCGGTGTCCAAGTGATCACCACTTGAGAGTAGCTAATTCCAAGTGTCTCGTTTCGGTAAAGAGCCCCTTCAACCTCCAAAGTCTGCGGTGGTCCCATGAAGTCTCCTCCTACGTTCGGGGGCAGATCACTGTCGTTACAGCCTTGAAAAACAACGTCAGTTTCGGTTATATCGAAGTCGTTATAACGAATAGCCGATTATCTCGAACCGAGTTTATGTCTACATCATGCTTGACGTTGATATGTGATATCACCACATATTTACCGTTAATCATCCACAACTTGCATGCCATAGACAAATGACACTACTTATTATTCACTGTGGAGATCTAAAAGACGCTTACCGATGAAATGTTAAAAACCCTATATAGCCCCTGTGATTATCCAACATATGCTTGACGTTAATATGTGATATCCCTGTATAGTCACTGCCAGTATCCAACATATGCACGACGTTAATATGTGATATCTCTGTATAGTCACTGTCAGAATCCAACATATGCATGACGTTAATATGTGATATCACGTTATAGTCACTGTCAGTATCCAACAGATGCATGACGTTAATATGTGATATCTCTGTATAGTCACTGTCAGTATCCAACAGATGCATGACGTTAATATGTGACATCTCTGTATAGTCACTGTCAGTATCCAACAGATGCATGACGTTAATATGTGACATCTCTGTATAGTCACTGTCAGTATCCAACAGATGCATGACGTTAATATGTGATATCTCTGTATAGTCAGTATCAATTGTCGTTAATATTCATCTGTATAGTCACTGTCAGTATCCAACAGATGCATGACGTTAATATGTGACATCTCTGTATGTTCACTGTCAATATCCAACAGATGCATGACGTTAATATGTGACATCTCTGCAATGCAACACAGTGGAGTTTAAGGTGCCAGTTCAAGTACTTTGATAGAGTTGCCCCCACCCCAACCTTTATATATGTTCACATTTCTATTGGCATAATATGCTGCAGTAAATACACAGATACACACACATACACACATATACTCACACACATACACACATATACTCACACACATACACACATATACTCACACACACACACATATACTCACACACATACACACATATACTCACACACATACACACATATACTCACACACATACACACATATACTCACACACATACACACATATACTCACACACATACACACATATACTCACACACATACACACATATACTCACACACACACACACATATACTCACACACATACACACATATACTCACACACATACACACATATACTCACACACATACACACATATACTGATACACATATACTCACACACATACACACATATACTCACACATATACACACATATACTCACACACATACACACATATACTCACACACATACACACATATACTCACACACATACACACATATACTCACACACATACGCACATATACTCACACACATACACACATATACTCATAAATAAACAAACATATTCTCACACACATATACACATATACTCACACACATATACTCATATACTCATAGACACATATACTCACACACATACACACATATACTCATAATAAACACACATATTCTCACACACATATACTCATAGACACAAACATATATACTCACACACATACACTCATAAATAAACACACACATATGTCACACACACACACACACACACACATATATATATATATATATATATATATATATATATATATACACACATATATACATATCCGCATAAATATAATATATAAGATGTTTTGTTTTGAAAATGCAATTAAAATGTTACTGCTAAGAGAATCTCTCGTCTCTCGCCCCCTTGCCCACAACCCATTCCACTGACATATTATCATTCTCTATATTTAACCAGTATGGCAGCGTAATGGTACGGAGATACCAAACAATCTTCATGGCCAGAGTTGCGTACAGCCTTCCTACGTCACTATTCCACATCCTCCACTTGCCTCCTCACTCGACAGACTGCTCAGCTAGATCATTATCGTAGGGATGGACATTTTTACAATCCATTCAGCTCAAATAAGAATGATGACCCTAACACAAAGAACCTCATAATCCGTATTGTCTTATCACATATCCACCAGTTTAATGATATATATCGCATCGCATCGTGTACAGCTTGTATAGACAAACTATTGAGAAGGATACAAAACGCAGCTTCTACTGAACTTTCTACTCCACCTACTTCCAAGACTCTAAATAACATTAACTTAGCACGCCCCATTAAGATACCTTGTGGATAGTGGAAAGAGAGCAGGTTGCATTGGCCCTTCTCATTTCTGATAAATCACACACACTCATTGGTTCTGCCCAATAAGTAGGTCAAAATGGTGGAATGCTTTGTGTGTCAGATGACTTAGTCTTGTACCATACCAAACTCAGACTTCGTAGTGGAAGACCTTCAAGGCATTCTGCTTGGTCTTGACTTCCTACAGCAACACACTGCTTCAGTACAACAACTTCTGCTTCTGTCCTGGTTTAGTTGAAGCACCTGGGCCCCAGCACAGATAGTCTATTGTTCAGATGTCCAAACATATCACTATTCGCCCAAGGTCAGAACTTTGTTTTGAATTAGACATGCCAATTAACACCCCATAGACTAACTTAGTACACTGCAGCCACTTATAACTTAAACCAGAAGTCATCAGGTCATGGGTATTCATGGTGTAGTGAGATATGTCGACTCAGGTCCCTTACATATTACTCAACCGTACCAGCTTTACATTCACCTTACCAGCAAATGCACCTGTTGCTATGTTTGAGTCACCTGAACCACACTTTGGCCTGAGCCCCCTTCAGTATACACCCGTGAAGATCCGGGCTAGAATTGATCTTCAGTAACCCGTGTTTGTCGTAAGAGGCAACTGACTTGATCGGGTGGTCAGGCTCGCCGACTTGGTTGACATGTCATCGTATCCTAATTGCGTAGATCAATGTTCATGCTGTCGATCATTGGATTGTCTGGTCCAGATTCGATTATTTACTGACCGCCCCATATAACTGGAATATTGCTGACTGCGGCGTGAAACTAAACTCACTCACTCACTATATATGTGTGTACATAGTTCTCCAGTTTGGACTGCCTTTGTGTGTAACGTGTTTAAAACATACAATATCTATGTGTATGGTCCTCTTCATGCTACTCAAATACAAGTCCCGCTTGGAGACGTATAAAGATATAAACTGCCGGGTTAAAGTTTTCTATTTAAACGTTGGATTTTAAAAAAAATCAACAAACGTTTTCGAAACACTTTCCGGAACATTGCATGCTTAAGACCTTAAAAACAACTTATAGTTTCAAACACATCAACACAGGTAAAGATTTCTCGTTTGTTTCATTCTACTTCACCATCAAACATTCCTGTATACTTTCTTTCACAGTCAGTACACGTAAAACTAGAAGTACTCACGGAAATAGAAATAAAATGTTTTTTCGTTTCGTAGTTTTGAACACAACTATAGTTTCATTGTAAAATATTCTATGACTATCGTTTTTTGCATATCATACAATGTGAAATATCAAATTTAGGTGTTTAGCATACATTTGTAGGATTACATAGAAATATGTTTCATTCTGTTACTCAGTGACTGTAATCTCATGAGCTTGGGACATTTGCAAATCGCTTAACACTATAAGTCTGTGAGAACAGTAACCCCACTTGACCTAGGAAACCGAATTGATACCTTCCGTGACAAGGGCGCTGGCTTAGATAACTGTGTCAATGACAATGCTCCCAACAAGTCCCCTTCAACACCACAAGGCCACAAAGCCCTTGCCAAGCTCGAATCCATTCCCCAAAATATCAGTTGGGACAGGATGATATTCCACTCGCGGTACTTCAAGGGAAATGGAATACCCAAACCAAATCCAACCTGTCATTGACAAAGTTGAGGAGTGAGTTATTGAATGAGTTTACTTTTACGCCGCACTCAGCAATATTCCAGCAATATTCCGTCTGTCTGTAAACACTCGAGTCTGGACCTTTCAAAGTATGCAATCAGTGAAGAGTCTACCAAAACGAAAGTCCTGTAGCTGAGTTAGTTAGATAGGACTCTCATTTCCGTAAACACTTTCAGTGTTCGTACACAGTAGTGACATTGGAACATCCGTGATTATTCAGGGACATCCCATTCGAAATATTCAACATATCAGCCTTAAGAGCCACTTTGATTGAATCTGAAGCTATACAGAGGGGCAAAAGAAACTTTCTCACTTCAAAATGATATTGCAACAACTTAAAACACAAGTTCAAACTAAATAAATGCAAAACACAACGTCCAAACACAACAATGGTCTTTATGTTGAAAGTGTGGGTAATGGCACGAGATTAATCCAGGCATCAATAATGAAATGACAATGGCTGAAATCAAAATTTCAAATTTTTGAAATAAACTTAAAGAAAGGAGTAAATACTCAAAGCAACGAGAAATTAATCGAAACAATGAAACATTTACTGAAGCAATTGATTGCAACGACTGTATTTTTATGCAATTGGTGTCTTGTCAGCCTGAAAATGCTTGAATATATATTTTCATTCTACTCACATGGACGACATATGTTTGTCTTAGCTTCGAATTTATGTTTGTCTTAGCTTCGAAGTGGGGCACCTAAACGCCATACTAGTTTAGATCACAGATTCAAACTATCCCATCAGCTAGCACTCTCATTTCCGTAAACACTTTCAGGACACACCTTCAGTGTTCGTACACATCCGTAACTATTCAAGGACATCTTATTCGACATATTTAACATATCAACCTTAAAAGTCACTTCGATTGAATTTGAAGCTATACAGAGGGGCAAACAAATTTACCACTTCAAAATGAAACTGCAAAAAACTTAAAAACACAAGTTCAAACTAAATCAATAGAAAGCACAACGTCCAAACACAACAATGCCTTATATAGAAAGTGATACACTTCCAACATACGTTTTCTTGTAAACAAATATGCGAATATATACAAGGGAAACCAAACTACAATTGCAATCAAGGTATATGAATGATACGGACGGCATGTGAGACACTCAAACTGATAGAAATCACCACTGAAATGCGACGACTAAGACTCGAACAGCGCGACCTGGCCCTGGGTGTGATACAGATGGAAGCCACCAATGCCTATACTGCTGGAACGTTTGGCTGCTCTTGTATTGCTGTGACCTGGTGCAGCGTTACAGGCAGTCCGGGCAGACATCAGACAGACCACGAACAGGCAGACCAAGAGAAACTAAAAGGCCACAAACTGACAAAACCAGAGAACGTAAAGGCCACGAACTGGCAGACCAAGAGAAACTAAAAGGCCACGAACTGGCATAACCAAGAGAAACCAAAAGGCCACGAACTGGCAAAACCAGACAATGTACAGGCCACGAACTGGCAGACCAAGAGCAACTAAAAGGCAACGAACTGGCAAAACCCACAGAACGTACAGGCCACGAACTGGCAGACCAAGAGAACGTACAGGCCACGAACTGGTAGACCAAGAGCAACTAAAAAGCCACGAACTGGCAATACCAGAGAATGTACAGGCCACGAACTGGCAGACCAAGAGAAGGCCACGAACTGGCAAAACCAGAGGCTACGAAGTGGAAGACCAAGAGAACGTACAGGCCACGAACTGGCAGACCAAGAGAACGTACAGACCACGAACTGGCAAACCCAGAGAACGTACAGGCCACGAACTGGCAGACCAAGAGAACGTACAGGCCACGAACTGGCAGACCAAGAGAACGTACAGGCCACGAACTGGCAAACCCAGAGAACGTACAGGTCACGAACTGGCAGACCAAGAGAACGTACAGGCCACAAACTGACAAACCCAGAGAACGTACAGGCCACGAACTGGCAGACCAAGAGAACGTAGAGGCCACGAACTGGTAGACCAAGAGAACGTACAGGCAACGAACTGGCAGACCAAGAGCAACTAAAAGGCCATGAACTGGCAACCCAGGGAACGTACAGGCCACGAACTGGCAGACCAAGAGAAAGTAAAAAGCCACGAACTGGCAAACTCAGAGAACGTACAGCCCACGAACTAGCAAACCCAGAGATCGTACAGGCCACGAAATGGGACACCAAGAGAAAGTAAAAAGCCACGAACTGGCAAACTCAGAGAACGTACAGGCCACGAACTGGCAAACCAAGAGAACGCAAAGGCCGCGAACTGGCAGACCAAGAGAAACTAAAAGGCCACGAACTGGCATAACCCAGAGAACGTACAGGCAACGAACTGGCAGACCAAGAGAAACTAAAAGGCCACGAACTGGCAACCCAGAGAACGTACAGGCCAGGAACTGGCAGACCAAGAGATAGTAAAAAGCTACGAACTGGCAAACTCAGAGAACGTACAGGCCACGAACTGGCAGACCAAGAGAACGTACAGGCCACGAACTGGTAGACCATGAGAAACTAAAAAGACACGAACTATGAGACCAATAAAACCTAAAAGGTCAGGAACAAGGAATACCAAGAGAAACTAAAAGGCCACAAACTGGTAGACCAAGAGAAACTAAAAGGCCACGAACTGGCAACCAAGAGAACGTACAGGTCACGAACTGGCAGACCAAAAGATAGTAAAAAGCCACGAACTGGCAAACTCTGAGAACGTACAGGCCACGAACTGGCAGACCCAGAGATCGTACAGGCCACGAACTGGCACACCAAGAGAAACTAAAAGGCCACGAACTGACAACCAAGAGAACGTACAGGCCACGAACTGGTAGACCAAGAGAACGTAAAAAGCCACGAACTGGCAAACTCAGAGAACGTACAGGCCACGAACTGGCAAACCAAGACAACGCACAGGCCGCGAACTTGCAGACCAAAAGAAACTTAAAGGCCACGAACTGGCATAACCCAGAGAACGTACAGGCCACGAACTGGCAGACCAAGGGAACGTACAGGCCACGAACTGGTAGACCATGAGAAACTAAAAAGCCACGAACTATGAGACCAATAAAACCTAAAAGGCCACGAACAGGCATACCAAGAGAAACTAAAAGGCCACAAACTGGCAGACCAAGAGAAACTAAAAGGCCACGAACTGGCAACCCAGAGAACGTACAGGCCACGAACTGGCAGACCAAAAGATAGTAAAAAGCCACGAACTGGCAAACTCAGAGAACGTACAGGCCACGAACCGGCGGACCAAGAGCAACTAAAAGGCCACGAACTGGCAAAACCCAGAGATCGTACAGGCCGCGAACTGGCAGACCAAGAGAAACTGAAAGGTCACGAACTGGGAACCCAGTGAACGTACAGGCCACGAACTGGCAGACCAAGAGAAACTAAAAGACCACGAACTGGCAACCCAGAGAATGTACAGGCCACGAACTGGCAGACCAAGAGCAACTAATAGGCCACGAACTGGCAACCAAGAGAACGTACAGGCCACGAACTGGTAGACCAAGAGAAAGTAAAAAGCCACGAACTGGCAAACTCAGAGAACGTACAGGCCACGAACTGGCAAACCCAGAGAACGTACAGGCCACGAACTGGCAGACCAAGAGAACGTACAGGCCACAAACTGACAAACCAAGAGAACGTACATGCCACGAACTGGCAGACCAAGAGAACGTACAGGCCACGAACTGGCAGACCAAGAGAACGTAGAGGCAACGAACTGGCAGACCAAGAGCAACTAAAAGGCCACGAACTGGGAACCCAGAGAACATACGGGCCACGAACTGGCAGACCAAGAGAACGTACAGGCCACTGACTGGCAGACCAAGAGAACGTACAGGCCACGAATTAGCAGACCAAGAGAAACTAAAAGGCCACGAACTGGCAACCCAGAGAACGTACAGGCTAGGAACAGGCAAACCAAGAGAAACTAAAAGACCACGAACTGGCAAACCCAGAGAACGTACAGGCCACGAACTGGCACACCAAGAGAAACTAAAAGGCCACGAACTGGCAACCAAGAGAACGTACAGGCCACGATCTGACAGACCAAGGGAAAGTAAAAAGCCCGAAGTGGCAAACTCAGAGAACGTACAGGCAACGAACTGGCAAACTGAGGGAACGTACAGGCAACGAACTGGCAGACCAAGAGCAACTAATAGGCCACGAACTGGCAAACGCAGAAAACGTACAGGCCATGAAATGGCAGACCAAAAGAAACTGAAAGGCCACGAACTGGCAACCCAGAGAACGTACAGGCCACGAACTGGCAGACCAAGAGAAACTAAAAAGCCACGAACTGGCAGACCAAGAGAGACTAAAAGGCCACGAACTGGCAACCAAGAGAACGTAAAGGCCACGAACTGGCAGACCAAAAGAAACTAAAGGCCACGAACTGGCAACCCAGAGAACGTACAGGCCACGAACTGGCAAACCAAGAGAAACTAAAAGGCCACGAACTGGCAATAAACGTACAGAGAACGTACCAAGAGAAAGTAAAAAGCCACGAACTGGCAGACCAACAGAAAGTAAAATGCCACTAACTGGCAACCCCAGAGAACGTAGAGGCCACGAACTGGCAGACCAAGAGAAACTAAAAGGCCACGAACTGGCAACCAAGAGAACGTACAGGCCACGAACTGGCAGACCAACAGAAAGTAAAATGCCACTAACTGGCAACCCAGAGAACGTACAGGCCACGAACTGGCAAACCAAGAGAAACTAAAAGGCCACGAACTGGCAACCAAGAGAACGTACAGGCCACGAACTGGCAGACCAACAGAAAGTAAAATGCCACTAACTGGCAACCCCAGAGAACGTAGAGGCCACGAACTGGCAGACCAAGAGAAACTAAAAGGCCACGAACTGACATAACCCAGAGAACGTACAGGCCACGAACTGGCAGACCAAGAGAATCTAAAAGGTCACAAACTGGAAACCAAGAGATCGTACAGGCCACGAACTGGTAGACCAAGAGAAAGTAAAAAGCCACGAACTGGCAAACTCAGAGAACGTACAGGCCACGAACTGGCAACCAAGAGAACGTACAGGCCACGAACTGGCAGACCAAGAGAAAGTAAAAAGCCACGAACTGGCAAACTCAGAGAACGAACAGCCCACGAACTGGCAGACCAACAGAAACTAAAAGACCACGAACTGGCAACCTAGAGAATGTACAGGCCAGGAACTGGCAGACCAAGAGCAACTAATAGGCCACGAACTGGCAACCAAGAGAACGTACAGGCCACGAACTGGTAGACCAAGAGAAAGTAAAAAGCCACGAACTGGCAAACTCAGAGAACGTACAGGCCACGAACTGGCAGACCAAGAGAAACTAAAAGGCCACGAACTAGCAAACCAAGAGAACGTACAGGCCACGAACTGGTAGACCAAGAGAAAGTAAAAAGCCACGAACTGGCAAACTCAGAGAACGTACAGGCCATGAACTGGCAAACCCAGAGATCGTACAGGCCACGAACTGGCAGACCAAGAGAAACTAAAAGGCCACGAACTGGCAACCAAGAGAACGTACAGGCCAGGAACTGGCAGACCAAAAGATAGTAAAAAGCCACGAACTGGCAAACTCAGAGAACGTACAGGCCATGAACTGGCAGACCAAGAGAACGTACAGGCCACGAACTGGCAGACCTGAGAAAGTAAAAGCCATGAAACTAAAAAGCCACGAACTATGAGACCAAGAGAACCTAAAAGGCCACGAACAGGCAGACCAAGAGAAACTAAAAGGCCACGAACTGGCAACCAAGAGAGACTAAAAGGCCACGAACTGGCAACCAAGAGAACGTAAAGGCCACGAACTGGCAGACCAAAAGAAACTGAAAGGCCACGAACTGGCAACCCAGAGAACGTACAGGCCACGAACTGGCAGACCAAGAGAAACTGAAAGGTCACGAACTGGGAACCCAGTGAACGTACAGGCCACGAACTGGCAGACCAAGAGAAACTAAAAGACCACGAACTGGCAACCCAGAGAATGTACAGGCCACGAACTGGCAGACCAAGAGCAACTAACAGGCCACGAACTGGCAACCAAGAGAACGTACAGGCCACGAACTGGTAGACCAAGAGAAAGTAAAAAGCCACGAACTGGCAAACTCAGAGAACGTACAGGCCACGAACTGGCAGACCAAGAGAACGTACAGGCCACAAACTGACAAACCAAGAGAACGTACAGACCAAGACTGGAGACCAAGAGAACGTACAGGCCACGAACTGGCAGACCAGAGAGAACGTACAGGCAACGAACTGGCAGACCAAGAGCAACTAAAGACCTACGAACTGGGAACCCAGGAACATACCCTGAACTGGCAGTACAAGAGAACGTACAGGCCACTGACTGGCAGACCAAGAGAACGTACAGGCCACGAATTAGCAGACCAAGAGAAACTAAAAGGCCACGAACTGGCAACCCAGAGAACGTACAGGCTAGGAACAGGCAAACCAAAGAGAAACTAAAGACCACGAACTTGCAAACCCAGAGAACGTACGTACGAACTGGCACACCCAGAGAACTAAAAGGCCACGAACTGGCAAACCAAGAGAACGTACAGGCCACGATCTGACAGACAAGCGGAAAGTAAAAGCCCGAAGTGGCAAACTCAGAGAACGTACAGGCCACAACTGGCAAACTGAGGGAACGTACAGGCAACGAACTGGCAGACCAAGAGCAACTAATAGGCCACGAACTGGCAAACGCAGAAAACGTACAGGCCATGAACTGGCAGACCAAAAGAAACTGAAACGCCACGAACTGGCAACCAAGAGAACGTACAGGCCACGAACTGGCAGACCAAGAGAAACTAAAAAGCCACGAACTGGCAGACCAAGAGAGACTAAAAGGCCACGAACTGGCAAACCAAGAGAACGTAAAGGCCACGAACTGGCAGACCAAAAGAAACTGAAAGGCCACGAACTGGCAACCCAGAGAACGTACAGGCCACGAACTGGCAAACCAAGAGAAACTAAAAAGCCACGAACTGGCAGACTAAGAGAAACTAAAAGGCCACGAACTGGCAGACCAAGAGAATGTAAAAGGTCACAAACTGGAAACCAAGAGAACGTACAGGCCACGAACTGGTAGACCAAGAGAAAGTAAAAAGCCACGAACTGGCAAACTCAGAGAACGTACAGGCCAGGAACTGGCAACCAAGAGAACGTAAAGGCCACGAACTGGCAGACCAAGAGCCACGAACTGGCAGACCAAGAGAAACTAAAAGGCCACGAACTGGCATAACTCAGAGAACGAACAGGCCACGAACCGGCGGACCAAGAGCAATTAAAAGGCCACGAACTGGCAAAACCCAGATAACGTACAGGCCGCGAACTGGCACACCAACAGAAACTAAAAGGCCACGAACTGGCATAACCCAGAGAACGTACAGGCCACGAACTGGCAGACCAAGAGAACGTAACACGAAAAAGACCAAGAGAAAGTGGCCACGAACTGGCAAACTCAGAGAACGTACAGGCCACGAACTAGCAGACCAACAGAAACTAAAAGACCACGAACTGGCAACCTAGAGAATGTACAGGCCAGGAACTGGCAGACCAAGAGCAACTAATAGGCCACGAACTGGCAACCAAGAGAACGTACAGGCCACGAACTGGTAGACCAAGAGAAAGTAAAAAGCCACGAACTGGCAAACTCAGAGAACGTACAGGCCACGAACTGGCAGACCCAGAGATCGTACAGGCCACGAACTGGCAGACCAAGAGAAACTAAAAGGCCACGAACTAGCAACCAAGAGAACGTACAGGCCACGAACTGGTAGACCAAGAGAAAGTAAAAAGCCACGAACTGGCAAACTCAGAGAACGTACAGGCCATGAACTGGCAAACCCAGAGATCGTACAGGCCACGAACTGGCAGACCAAGAGAAACTAAAAGGCCACGAACTGGCAACCAAGAGAACGTACAGGCCAGGAACTGGCAGACCAAAAGATAGTAAAAAGCCACGAACTGGCAAACTCAGAGAACGTACAGGCCACGAACTGGCAGACCAAGAGAACGTACAGGCCACGAACTGGTAGACCATGAGAAACTAAAAAGCCACGAACTATGAGACCAAGAGAACCTAAAAGGCCACGAACAGGCAGACCAAGAGAAACTAAAAGGCCACGAACTGGCAACCAAGAGAACGTACAGGCCACGAACAGGCAGACCAAAAGAAAGTAAAAAGCCACGAACTGGCAAACTCAGAGAACGTACAGGCCACGAACTGGTAGACCATGAGAAACTAAAAAGCCACGAACTGGCAGACCAATAAAACCTAAAAGGCCACGAACAGGCATACCAAGAGAAACTAAAAAGCCACGAACTGGCAGACCAAGAGAAAGTGAAAGGCCACGAACAGGCAAAGCAAGAGAAACTGAAAGGCCGTGAACAGGCAGACCAAGAGAAACTACAGGCGACGAACAGGCAGACCAAGAGAAACTACGCCCTAATAGAGACTAGCACTTTGCATCTCTGGAATTCATATATGACATCAGCGACGAATGCCTAGGGGTATATGGTCAGTGGACTGACAGTGGCCAGGCGACTCAGGTAGGTAGGACTTGCAGACCTGACAGTTGTTGACAATGTAACATAAGCCTCAGAGATTGAGATGAGCTCGGACTGAACATCGTTGTAGCGATGTGACTGACGGGGGACCGCTTTTGTCTTTACACAGCTGATGGAAGCGTGTTACCAGTGAAGGGGAGAACAACGGCGGCATGTTGCGTTCTGAAGGTGGGGGTATTTTAGAGGCGATGTTATTGTTTGGGTACGAGAGAAAACCGCTGGTCATCATTAACAAAAACAAATTGGTTGACATTGTTCGTCTAATTGACCTACCATTGCTAAAACAGTTGCCACGAGGTGTCCTTTATCAGCATGACAGCCAGACTCCATACAGCCCGAACTGTACAGATTTTCATCACTGCCAACAGCGTCAACGTCAACACCCCTTGAAGACATGACAGGCGACAACTGCCGTACAACAAAGTCACTTCAGAAGGACTGTTGGTCAAAGTGCCTCTCAAAGTGGAGACGGGCTACATAGAGCTACACTCGTTGAGTGAGTGTATAGACGATCTGTAATCAGGTGTACAGACGGAACCTGCGTGCCCAACAAAACTCAATCACCCACAGAATGATAATGAAAGATAATGTTTGTAAAGAAACACTTCAAACTATTTTATAATGAGCTGGTTGATAGCCATGGTCAAAGTGAGTGACTGAACGAATAGAGTGTAATGCCGCTCTTGACTTAGTACCCGTTAAGTATATGAGAAAATAAGTATGAGGAATAACCCTACATTGCATCCACTACGACCTCCGCCCGCCCCCTCCTTTGTAGCATCAACCCGAACAGCAGAACTCATAATGTCAACCCTACTTTTAATTTTAATTATAACTCCTACCCCCAACTAACCCATCTGAAGATCTTAACAATCGGTGAGCGCCGTTTTACAGCTGTACAATGATGTTTGTAAATAATCGAGTCTGTACCAGATAATCCAGTGACAGAACGACAGAGCATGTTTTATTGAAACACTATGGAAAAGTCTCGATAATAGGTGTTCGCGAAAAGGTGAGCGTATCCTGCCCCACCGGTGGCACCCGTCATAACCATATGCTACGTCTAGTCAATTGTTCCGGTGAAATAATTTGGGAATGTCTGGTCAATATTTTGAAATCTTTGAAATCTTTACTGTGGCCTTTAATTGTGTAACCTTGATCGAGCATATGTGTGTGTGTGTGTGTGTGTGTGTGTGTGTGTGTGTGTGTGTGTGTGTGTGTGTGTGTGTGTGTGTGTGTGTGTGTGTGTGTGTGTGTGTGTGTGTGTGTGTGTGTGTGTGTGTGTGTGATAGCCGGGATGAATGTGTGCACGCACACCTGTCTGCCACATTTACCAATGACACATTATTTTTGGGGGGTAAGAAAGACGGCCGTTGCGGTATCCTCCAGATTAACTGGGTGTCACTGTATCAACAACGAAATTACTGATGCATGGCATGGTCTCACATTAGTACGTGGGGGTGTAGTGGGCGAGCTGGCTAAGGCGCCAGGCTAGAGATCCACCGAGTTTGAGGTGTCGGGATCGAGCCCACCTGTGACCGGGTGTAAAAACATTGGAGTCAACTTTGTGTGCAGGCTTTGTCAGTGTTGTCACAACCCCTAGTGTACAGTACACAACCCTGTGCACTTAAAAGAACCTACGAATCCGCTGGTATATTACCACATGGTGGCCACATGAATACGTGCAAACACCTTGTTTACTGCACGTTGCAGTAAACTCGGGCAAGGTACTGTGACTATGTGTCCCAGTCCACCCAGCTGTTAATGGGTACCTCTTAAGGATGGGAAAGCCACAATACCTCGGTGCGCCTAGTGGCTGAAAGAGTTGTATGCTCCCCAGGGAGTTGAGATTGTTGACACTGACATCCAATGATCGACGGGAAAAATACCAGCGCCTTGAGCATGTACTAGTTGCGTGGATATGAGCGGTATATAAATATCCTATAATAATAAATAACGATGGCCATGTGTCTGGGTGTGTCGTTAGATAACTATGGTGGCTGATTAGGACCATCGCTTTCTCGCCTTAAAATTCGGAGCCACCATAGAAAACAGACAGAAACAGAGTTTCAGTTTAGCAAGGTCCGAATGGAGGCGCTTTTACACATCAATCTCACTTCGGCTATCGTTGAGCGTATTTACTTTTCCGATGCTTTTAGAAATATTAGGACACAAGCAATGGGCTTCACAAACTGTACCCATGTGGAGAATCAAACCCGGGTCTTCGGCGTGACGAGTGAAGACTTTAACCACAAGGCTACCCTACCGCCCGTCAGCTATTACGTGCACCTTCTTAACATATTACCTAGACACAATGCATACACAGCATCTGTTACTGGTGGTAACCTTAGACGCTTCACGTTACCCCCTTACCACCACCCCACACCCCTCCCATGTGGGGAATCGAACCCGGAACTCCGGCGTGACGAGTGAACGCTATAACCACTAGGCTACTCGACGATTACTCGGCTATTTCATGCAACGTCTTGACATATAACCTCAGCGTAATGCAAACACAGTACCTATATTGGTGTTAGCCTTATTCGTTTCACGTTACCCCCCCAAAAAAAACAAACAACGCGTTATGACTTACCTCAGTTCCCCATATTTCCAAAGAATCTGTGTCATCGTTCGAACAGTTCCCAGTGATGCCAATCCCCTGAGAGAACACCACAGGCAGAAATACCACACAACACGTCCACGTAAGGGTAGCCATGCTACAGGGAGAGGGAGTTGCTCGGTGTAACATCATAGCCTCTGATCACCGTGTACACGTTCAAACCAAATATTGACTTCAGCTGAGAAGCGTCGAATACCACTGGGGTCAGAATCTATATTAGCCTCGCGCGATTAGAACAGCGGCATGCATCCTGTTCATAGTCACTGGGGCAACAGCCAACAATACTATATGCGTTTAAAGAAAATACTGAAATACTGATGATATGTTCCCCAGGAACTCATTGCTATCCTGGAGGAAAGTTGGGTGGGTTTGTTCGTCTATTATTCAACGCCGCACTCAGCAATATTATAGCGATATGACGGCGGTCTGTAAATAATGGAGTCTATACCAGACAATTAGGGGATAACTGTACTGTGTTTGACGAATTGGGGACGTATACCGGTGGTTATATAGCCGCAAATTTAACGTTATATCGGCGACGCCCGATATAACGTTAAATTTGCGGCTATATAACCACCGGTATACGTCCCCAATTCGTCAAACACAGTACAGTTATCCCCATTCTAATTCATAATAACGTTAAATTTGCGGCTATATAACCACCGGTATACGTCCCCAATTCGTCAAACACAGTACAGTTATCCCCATTCTAATTCAACTCGTTTTACGTTGTTTTTTCGTGAAAGAAATTCATTATTTAAACCAGGTCAAAGTTCCTCTAGGTCAATGGTTAATCATATCACTCCTTCAACTTACACCATCGCCAGAGAAAGTAGTTCCCTTTTCAAACTACACACGTTTATTATGTGCACACAGACTAAATTTGACAATGATGAATAGATCATAGTATTAAAGATAAAATGGACGGTATTATGATGAAACCGCCCTCTAGTTACAGAAATGATTCCTCAACTACGCGCCATTATCAGTTCTGTTGTCAAATGACGTCATAGCAGGTGACGTCACGCTCCATAATGACGTCATAAACCTTGTTTCATGATCTAACAGTGTTGGGTCAACAGCCCGTTGCGAGTAAGTTGTTTGAACTTAAAATTAAATTTATGATACTGTTTTGTCTTTTTTAATACAAATTCCACCCATTTTAGCTGGATAAGGGAGTTAATTGACCAATGGCTTCTGCAAATGACAATGTCCTGCGAAACAGCGTTACCCCAATAGTGTAGGGATACATTCAAAGGTTTCGGTGAATCGGTTTTCAAATTGCGACCGTATATGCTGATTATACGGTCGGAAATTTATAGCATTGACCAATCAGAACTCGTGTTACATACTTAGTTGAATGAGAATCCAGTGATCAACAGCATGAGAACCAATGGAACCGATGGAGTGATATGGTATTGTATTTTGTAAAAATAGTAATGATGATAATACGAATCATAATAACAATAGTGCCCGATGATGTATGCCTCTCTGTGTTGGGCATAGATAGGGGTATTTTATATTCCCTGAACTATACGTACTTTACCCAGTAAAGGCTGACCACCGGATCTGGGTAACAACTGAGTTACACACAGACAGGGAGCAAACCATCTTTCAACTCCATAACCCTGTAATCACAACCAACCATACTGGAGATGGGACTTGCTCCAGGGGAAGGCACAAAACCCGACCAAGAATATCTTGATCAAACCATCTTTCAACTCCGCAGTCCAATCAGCCTTCTTCCAGCAATTAAGCCAATCATACTGGAGATGGGACTTGCTCCAGGGTAAGGCACAAAACCCGACCAAAAATATCTTGGTCAAACCATCTTTCAACTCCGCAGGCCAATCAGCCTTCTTCCAGCAATTAAGCCAATCATACTGGAGATGGGACTTGCTCCAGGGGAAGGCACAAAACCCGACCAAGAATATCTTGATCAAACCATCTTTCAACTCCGCAGGCCAGGCAGCCTTCATCCGGTAATTACACCAATCATACTGGAGATGGGACTTGCTCCAGGGTAAGGCACAGAATGTCGTGGTCAAACCATCTCAAAAACACAGTACTTGAGTGTGCAAAGGAGACAGGATATTCTGAAAATCCACACATGAAGTACAAGTCGCTTAAGCTGCTTAGGAACATGCCTAGCCACTGTGCCTGACGGAGCAAAATCTCCGAGACCCGCCAGGAACCTTTGCATGAGCAGAATGCTCACGTGTCAGCAGACCAGAAACTTCAAATGGACGCCAGCGTCCATCCCATTCCTCTTTCAATTGGCTCGAAATTTCTGAACCCCATTCTTTTTCTTCTTCACTTGCAGTTCTCTCTGAAAATACTGTTTATATTTGTTTTTATGCTAGTTATGATGAAATATCTGATTTACTTTAAGACATTAGGCCACATACACAACTGAATATGTCTTTGAAATTTATTTCCTTTATGAAGCTAAATATTTAAAACGTTCTGCGGACTGTTCATTGCCTGAAATTAACTGCAGTGTATGCTACCGCTCGAACAGTGGAGGCATTATAGACAGTTTCAAACAAAAAAAGCATCTAATGAATAAACAAAGAAAACCCCAACAGGTTTCAAATATAACTACCGGAAACTAAAAATACATTTCCTTGACTGAGCTTAAATTCAGATCATCGGGTAATGATGTCAAGAAAGCAAAAGTCAATTTGGAGAAAATTAAAAATTAATGGAAATATACTGAGTCAAAAAAGAAACTTCACAAAATGTAATTTGAAAAATAATGAATAATTTTTCTCTGATGATCTGACACCTATGTATCCGAAATGGGATCCCTATCTTTCGACTCTAGAAAAACGTTAGCAAACCCCACTCAAACCCATCCATTCGTCGTGCAAATGACGATAGTGCCAAATCAGGTTTTGCACGTGCAGTCGATCACGTGATCTTTGCATCGAAGTTTTCTTCATATGCACGTGTTTGCATTGGCCTCAAGAATTGAAAAAACACTTTGAAAGCACAGTTCTAACGGTACTTGAAATGCCACGATTGTCAAATGTGCAACGTGAACGTGCCGTTGGCATGTTGCAAGCGGGAAGATCAGTTATGGACGTCGCAAGAGCAATTGGATGAAGCTGTCGTACTGTGTATGACTTGCGAGGTCATCTACAACAAACTGGCACCACTTCTGATCGCCCAAGGTCGGGTCGCCCACGTGTGATGTCACGAGCAGAAGACCGTCAAATCGTCCTACGTCACCTACGTGACAGATTTCTGCCGGTTACACGAACCAGGGCTGAGATGTTTAGAGGTCGACTGTCCTCACAGACCATTCGAAATCGGTTGCGCCTGCCAATCTCCATTCTCGACGTCCATATCGTGGGCCAATATTGACGCCGTTTCATCAACGTCAACGTCTGCTGTGGGCCCAACGTCACTTCCGATGGACCCAGAGAGACTGGAATCGAGTCGTCTTTAGCGATGAATCCAGGTTTACTCTCAGATTCGCGGACGGCAGGCGGAGAGAGACGACGTCGTGAACGATATGCCCAATGTTGTGTACAGAAAGTCGACAGATTCGGGGGCGGAAGTTGCATGGTGTGGGGTGCTTTCTGTGGGAACAACCGTTCCCGACTTCTGGTCATCCGTGGAAACCTCACAGCTGCTGCTTACCGCGACCAGGTGCTCACCCCTGAACTCGTTCCTTTCATGGCGGCTCATGGCCCAGGTCTACAGTTCCAGCATGATAATGCTCGGCCGCATACTGCGATGTTGACACGAAATTTCCTTTAAAACGCTGGAATCAACGTCATGGACTGGCCATCGAGGTCCCCTGACCTTAATCCAATAGAGCACGTTTGGGATGCACTTGGGAGAAGGCTTCGTGGTCTTAGGAACCAACCTCAGAATTTGCAGGAACTTGGCGCTGCCTTGCAAGAGCAATGGCGCAGAATCCCCAACCACGTGTTCACAAGCATCAGGCAGTCGATGAGGAGACGGTGTTTGGTAGTGGTGAATGCGCGGGGCGGCCATACACCATATTGAACTGAGAAATTTCGCATTTTTATTCTTGTGACTTGACATTCTGTATACCCATGTTTTGGAACGGCGGTGTAGCCTAATGGAACTGATTATGGCACTGTCATTGTATCGAGTACATAACACAGATCTCAGTAATTTAACCATCTTACCATCTCTTGTTCTTTTATAGTGCCCTGAAGAAAGAATGTGAAGTTTCTTTTTTGACTCAGTATATACAAGACAATGAAGAAAAGGTATTTCTCCAAACTGTTGATCCCCTTTCGGAAACATTGAAGGTTATTACGGAGAGAAAGAAAACAATGGGAAAAGAAAATGAATTTATCAAACAATATAAACTCTTTATAAATAATGAAAAGCACTTTTACAGGCAACTCAAAATAAAGGATGTTGGTGATAGAGACCATAGAAAGGTTCTGGAAACAATTGTAGTCTGTATCCGGCAACTGCAACCCTGATGCACCATGGGCCCGTCATTATGATCATGCAATGCACGAGAAAATAACTGCACCGTTATTGCGTTACTTCTCACCAGATTGCCAGAAAAGCGTTATTAAAAGGTTAAAATCTAATACAGCACCGGGGCCTGATGGCATTCGAAACCGGGACTTGAAGGTGTGTGTTTCTGGTCATACTATACATAGCAACATAACGATTTTAGATGTCACCATAGGCTCAATATCGTGTCCATCCGATACCCATTCGTCGGTTCCAAGTGCAGTACTGGGATCACTGGGTTCTGCATCGGAAACAATGAGTTGCGAAGCCATGTTTTTTTTATCTGTTTGTGCATTGTCCTGAAATGTTAACTACAACACAACAATGTATTACATTTTGCAGGAAATGTATGAACGCCCCACGTTGACCGGCTGCGATGTGTCATTTTTTAGAAAAGCTTAACAATAGTAAATGCTGCAAAATTGTGAAAAACTTTCGACGCTTAATGTTAAGTGATATGCACGAACGTTAGTGTTTGCTCGAACCACCTGCAGGGCTGTTACGGTCAGATCAGGTAAGCGGTGTGGGGGCATAAAGAAATTTGTAGTTAACAGTCAAGCCAATCAGGAACTTCCCACCCGTAGAGGCTCCCGGATGTTTATGTTGACAAATGTGGGGAGGTTATTATTTTCCTTCTTCCACATCCGGTATGTGGTGAGTGTAATGTTTCTCGATGGTGTGTTAGGTTACGGGTTGTAAATCAATTCAGTTTCAATTGAGCGGGGCGGAGGAGGGAGGGTGGGGTGGGGGTGGGGTGGGTTAGTAACGTTGTGGTTAAGCGTTTGTTCTTCACGCCGAAGACCCACGTGGATACATTGTCTTAAGTCCATTTCTAGTGTACCCAGACATGATATTGCGGATATAAAAGCGGCGTAAAACTATACTCACTCACACATGAAACAGTTTGTTATAGATACCCATCAGGCGAGGCACACACACACACACACACACACACACACACACACACACACACACACACACACACACACACACACACACACAAAGCAAGCATACACACAAGCAAGCATACACGCGCATAAACACACCGCATGAGCACACACATGCACAGACATACACACAGAAGCACGCACAGACACCCAGCCACACACTCACACACACGTAACAGCACTGGAACAAACAAGGCACGCCTTGCAGTGGCTATTAGATGACGGGGAGAAAACTGGGAATGGATCCAATAATACAATAACTGTATTGACTACGAGTCCTATGACATTAGTCATGACACACTGTACAGGTAAGTTAACACTGACATGAACTACAAGTAAACAACGGTTATAACGAACTCAAAAGGACCACGAATTTTAGTTCGTTATAACCGTAGTTCAATATACGCATTCGACTACAGTACATGTACACAGCAAGAGGCCGAGACCGACCAACAGTTCGTTACATCCGTCAGTTCGTTACAAGCGTGTTCGGTATAAAGGTAGTTTACTAGAATTCACATTGAAAAACAGTTCTTGAATTATCTTAACTGCAACCATTGGGTACCATTTATGGATGTCAAGATCTGTATTATGTGCTGTTGATCACTGGATGGTCTGCTCCAGGCTTATTTACAAACCGCCGCCATATAGCTGGAATTTTGCTGAGTGCGGCGTAAAACTAAACTCACTCACTCACTGCATTATGAGGAACACACCGTTTCCGTTTCGAAGTAAGGTCTTACTACTCCATCGGGTGCGTGAGTGAGTGAATTTAGTTTTACGCCGCACTCAGCAATATGGCAGCCGTATGTTCCATCAGATGAATATACCTCGGAACGTTGTCGTCTTCATATTATTTACAAAGGGTTAAATCCATATTTTTCCACCTTTAAGTGTATAGCTTTTTAATGACTTTCGAAGAGACCGCCTTCGTGGTGTGGCGTCCGCCCCGGGAGCGACCCCAGGGCGAGTCATACCAAAATAAGTTAAAATATGGTACTTGTTGGTCCCTGCCTGGCGCTCGGCATTAATGGGTACAACAAGGACTGGTCGGCTCGGAGTCAGTATAATGTGTCTGAGTGGGGTATTCATGCTTCACTGCAGCATGGTATCTCAGTGGGCTAGCACTATAAAACCAGCTTAAGTCTGGGCCAGTACAAGCAGCCACACATACACACGCATGCATATGAGCGAAATATTCTTACGTACGACATTAAACCCTATATCTCCTCACCTCACTTTCCGATAATCTAGACCTTTCAAATATTATAGACTTGTATGGGCTGTATTGGATATATTTAGTTCAAGGTGGATTAAGGTCTGCAGGGGTGGAAGGGTGGCCTTGCAGTTAAAGCCTTTGCTAGTCACGCCGAAGACCCGGTTTCGATTCCCCACATGGTAACACTGTGTGAAGCCCATTTTTGGTGTCCCCTGTCCTGATATTGCTGGAATATTGCTAAAAGCGGCGTAAAACTAAACTCATTCAGTTAAAATCTCGGTTCACGTTCATGTGATGCAGCTGTTTCCGTCACAAGGCCAACAATCGACTAATTCACAAAGCACGCACCTGTCAGACAGCTCATAAAAAGGGCCACTTGTTCGTGACGGGTAATAACATTGTAAACCACACTTGTAAATCAACACCGAGCTATAACGTGCATTCGACGATACGGATTTACTTCTATTTTGACACGGTGGTTAAAGCAATGCAATTCATTGGCAGATTTGCAGTAACGCTGTTGGTTGAGGCCTTTGAGTGCAGGAGAGCTTGTCAGTCCGTTTTTATGTCTTGGTCATATTCTTAGTTCATCCAAACATAAATAATCCTAGACGTTTCCGTGGGCACTACGGAAAGTGCCGAGTACTAAATGTAAGGTAATACCGGCAGCAAAAGCCTAGTGGAACCACAGTGCTGTCATAAATGTATTTTTGCAATCCCACAGTTTCCGTCATTTCAATTATATGTCTATCGTTTCAGAACTTTTTCTTATTTTCTTGTTGCTTTGTGTTGAATTCTCCATCATAAGGGATAAATATTTCAATATCAAAACAGTAAAGGACCTTTTTAATAAAGTTTATTATCAGTTAATCATTGATTTTTTAAAAGAGATAGATTTGTTAAATGAATTTTGATATATGTTTTGTAAATAGATAAAGTTTTTAATTGGTAGTTCAGATTATCAACTTAGATTGTTAGTGACTGTATCCTCAAAGGGGGGTGAAGTAGCTTTAAATTATTGTCCTGAGAGGGTACGTAAGTCCCGAAACTTTCAAAGTAAAATTTAAACATACCAAATTTTTTAAACGTAGCATTTTTGTTATTTTAATCTTCGGCAAAATTTTCCTATAATCTCCAGTGGCTGAGGGGATGGTGTAAATCCAACTAGGGTCCATGCAGGTAGCAAAGGTACTGTAAGTCCCCATGGTCCCTAGTATGGTGATCTACATTCAGTTGTTGGCGATCTATAGCCCATTTTTACATTGTATTGTCAAACACTAATTTTTCTACTTTTACAGATATATGCTAACTAGTTTTAACTCAATCTGTGCTAATCTAGTGGTTTTACTGTCCTTCGTTGACAGGGTTTTATATATTATATGTGTGTATTATGAATTTAGAACTAGTTTTAGTCACGATATTGCTGAAATATTGCCGATGTGACTTTAAATCTTAACTAACTCACTCACTCTTGTTGCTTTGTTGCTATATTTTCGATTATTTTCTCGTTGCTTCCATTACTGTTTCCTTAATTCAAACACATTCCCGTTTGTTCAAGTCTATTTTGAAAATTCTACAATTCGAGAAAATAATCGAAATTACGAAAAACAATCGATGTAACGTGAAAATAAGCAGATGTCAACACACCCGATGAAACAATCGATTATGCAAGATCACCTTGTTGACATCTTGTCCTCTTCTCGATGACAGTCTAAAAATGCCACTGGAGGCATAGCAACATTCATTATTTCATTACGTTTATAGGCTTATTGCGTGTACATACCCCTACCTACACAGACTTCAGCAAGTGCCTTAATTATACTGTAATGGAGTGCCTGTGTATTGTGGAGCGCCTGAGTATTTCCTACTGTCTGAAGACAGATACAAGCATTTATGTCCAACTGTCTGAAGACAGATACAAGCATTTATGTCCAACTGTCTGAAGACAGATACAAGCATTTATGTCCAACTGTCTGAAGACAGATACAAGCATTCATGTCCAACTGTCTCAAGACAGATACAAGCATTTATGTCCAACTGTCTGAAGACAGATACAAGCATTCATGTCCAACTGTCTCAAGACAGATATAAGCATTTATGTCCAGCTGTCTTAAGACAGACACAAGCATTTATGTCCAACTGTCTGAAGATAGATACAAGCATATATATCCAACTGTCTGAAGACAGATACAAGCATTTATGTCCAACTGTCTGAAGACTTATACAAGCATATATATCCAACTGTCTGAAGACAGATACAAGCATTTATGTCCAACTGTCTGAAGACAGATACAAGCATTTATGTCCAACTGTCTGAAGACAGATACAAGCATTTATGTCCAACTGTCTGAAGACAGATACAAGTATACATGTCCAACTGTCTGAAGAAGCATATATGTCCAACTGTCTGAAGACAGATACAAGCATTCATGTCCAACTGTCTGAAGACAGATACAAGCATTTATGTCCAACTGTCTGAAGACAGATACAACATTTATGTCCAACTGATCTGTCCAAGACAGATACAAGCATTTATGTCCAAAGACTGTCTGTCTGAAGACAGATACAAGCATTTATGTCCAACTGTCTGAAGACAGATACAAGCATTTATATCCAACTGTCTGAAGACAGATACAAGCATTTATGTCCAACTGTCTGAAGACAGATACAAGCATTCATGTCCAACTGTCTGAAGACAGATACAAGCATTTATGTCCAACTGTCTGAAGACAGATACAAGCATTTATGTCCAACTGTCTGAAGACAGATACAAGCATTTATGTCCAACTGTCTGAAGACAGATACAAGCATTTATGTCCAACTGTCTGAAGACAGATACAAGCATTTATGTCCAACTGTCTGAAGACAGATGTAAGTATTTATGTCAAACTGTCTGAAACCAGATACAAGCATTTATGTTCAACTGTCTGAAGACAGATTCAAGCATTCATGTCCAACTGTCTGAAGACAAATTCAAGCATGTATGTCCAACTGTCTGAAGACAGATACAAGCATTTATGTCCAACTGTCTGAAGACAGATGTAAGTATTTATGTCCAACTGTCTGAAGACAGATAAAAGCATTCATGTCCAACTGTCTCAAGACAGATGTAAGCATTTATGTCCAGCTGTCTGAAGACAGACACAAGCATATATATCCAACTGTCTGAAGACAGATACAAGCATTGATGTCCAACTGTCTGAAGACAGATACAAGTATTCATGTCCAACTGTCTGAAGACAGATTCAAGCATTTATGTCCCACTGTCTGAAGACAGATACAAGTATTTATGTCCAACTGTTGAAGACAGATACATTTATGTCTGAAGACAGACAGATAAGTATTTATGTCCAACTGTCTCAAGACAGATATAAGCATTTATGTCCAGCTGTCTGAAAACAGACACAAGCATTTATGTCCAACTGTCTGAAGACAGATACAAACATATATTTTCAACTGTCTGAAGACAGATAGAAGCATTTATGTCCAACTGTCTGAAGACAGATACAAGCATATATATCCAACTGTCTGAAGACAGATACAAGCATTTATGTCCAACTGTCTGAAGACAGATACAAGCATTTATGTCCAACTGTCTGAAGACAGATACAAGCATTTATGTCCAACTGTCTGAAGACAGATACAAGCATTCATGTCCAACTGTCTGAAGACAGATACAAGCATTTATGTCCAACTGTCTGAAGACAGATACAAGCATTTATGTCCAACTGTCTGAAGACAGATACAAGCATTTATGTCCAACTGTCTGAAGACAGATACAAGCATTTATGTCCAAATGTCTGAAGACAGATTCAAGCATTCATGTCCAACTGTCTGAAGTCTGGAAGACAGATACAAGCATTCATGTCCAACTGTCTCAAGACAGATATAAGCATTTATGTCCAACTGTCTGAAGACAGATACAAGCATTTATGTCCAATGTCTGTCTGAAGACAGATACAAGCATATATATCCAACTGTCTGAAGACAGATACAAGCATTTATGTCCAACTGTCTGAAGACAGATACAAGCATATATATGTCCAACTGTCTGAAGACAGAAGACAGATCATTTATGTCCAACTGTCTGAAGACAGATACAAGCATTTATGTCCAACTGTCTGAAGACAGATACAAGCATTTATGTCCAACTGTCTGAAGACAGATACAAGCATTTATGTCCAACTGTCTGAAGACAGATACAAGCATTTATGTCCAACTGTCTGAAGAAGACAGATACAAGCATTTATGTCCAACTGTCTGAAGACAGATACAAGCATTTATGTCCAACTGTCTGAAGACAGATACAAGCATTTATGTCCAACTGTCTGAAGACAGATACAAGCATTTATGTCCAACTGTCTGAAGACAGATACAAGCATTTATGTCCAATTCATGTCCAACTGTCTGAAGACAGATACAAGCATTTATGTCCAACTGTCTGAAGACAGATACAAGCATTGATGTCCAACTGTCTGAAGACAGATGTAAGTATTCATGTCCAACTGTCTGAAGACAGATGTAAGTATTTATGTCCAACTGTCTGAAGACAGATGTAAGTATTTATGTCCAACTGTCTGAAGACAGATACAACTGTCTGAAGACATTTATGTCCAACTGTCTCAAGACAGATACAAGTATTTATGTCCAACTGTCTGAAGACAGATACAAGCATTTATGTCCAACTGTCTGAAGACAGATACAAGCACAGATGTCCAAGTATACAAGCATTATGTCCAACTGTCTGAAGACAGATACAAGCATTTATGTCCAACTGTCTGAAGACAGATACAAGCATTCATGTCCAACTGTCTGAAGACAGATACAAGCATTTATGTCCAACTGTCTGAAGAAGACAGATACAAGCATTTATGTCCAACTGTCTGAAGACAGATACAAGCATATATGTCCAACTGTCTGAAGACAGATACAAGCATTTATGTCCAACTGTCTGAAGACAGATACAAGCATTTATGTCCAACTGTCTGAAGACAGATACAAGCATTTATGTCCAACTGTCTGAAGACAGATACAAGCATTTATGTCCAACTGTCTGAAGACAGATACAAGCATTTATGTCCAACTGTCTGAAGACAGATACAAGTATTTATGTCCAACTGTCTGAAGACAGATACAAGTATTTATGTCCAACTGTCTGAAGACAGACACAAGTATTTATGTCCAACTGTCTGAAGACAGATACAAGCATTTATGTCCAACTGTCTGAAGACAGATACAAGCATTTATGTCCAACTGTCTGAAGACAGATTCAAGCATTCATGTCCAACTGTCTGAAGACAGATACAAGCATTCATGTCCAACTGTCTGAAGACAGATACAAGCATTTATGTCCAACTGTCTGAAGACAGATGTAAGTATTTATGTCCAACTGTCTGAAGACAGATGTAAGTATTTATGTCCAACTGTCTGAAGACAGATGTAAGCATTTATGTCCAACTGTCTGAAGACAGATGTCTGAAGACAGACGTAGTATTTATGTCCAACTGTCTGAAGACAGATACAAGTATTTATGTCCAACTGTCTGAAGACAGATACAAGCATTTATGTCCAACTGTCTGAAGACAGATACAAGCATTTATGTCCAACTGTCTGAAGACAGATACAAGCATTTATGTCCAACTGTCTGAAGACAGATACAAGATATATTATGTCCAACTGTCTGAAGACAGATACAAGCATTCATATGTCCAACTGTCTGAAGACAGATGTAAGTATTCATGTCCAACTGTCTGAAGACAGATACAAGTATTTATGTCCAACTGTCTGAAGACAGATGTAAGCATTTATGTCCAACTGTCTGAAGACAGATACAAGTATTTATGTCCAACTGTCTGAAGACAGATACAAGCATTTATGTCCAACTGTCTGAAGACAGATACAAGCATTTATGTCCAACTGTCTGAAGACAGATACAAGCATTTATGTCCAACTGTCTGAAGACAGATTCAAGCATTCATGTCCAACTGTCTGAAGACAAGATCCAACAAGCATTTATGTCCAACTGTCTGAAGACAGATACAAGAAGCATTTATGTCCAACTGTCTGAAGACAGATACAAGCATTTATGTCCAACTGTCTGAAGACAGATACAAGCATTTATGTCCAACTGTCTGAAGACAGATACAAGCATTTATGTCCAACTGTCTGAAGACAGATACAAGCATATATATCCAACTGTCTGAAGACAGATACAAGCATTTATGTCCAACTGTCTGAAGACAGATACAAGTATTTATGTCCAACTGTCTGAAGACAGATACAAGCATTTATGTCCAACTGTCTGAAGACAGATACAAGCATTTATGTCCAACTGTCTGAAGACAGATACAAGCATTTATGTCCAACTGTCTGAAGACAGATACAAGTATTTATGTCCAACTGTCTGAAGACAGATACAAGTATTTATGTCCAACTGTCTGAAGACAGATACAAGCATTTATGTCCAACTGTCTGAAGACAGATACAAGCATTCATGTCCAACTGTCTGAAGACAGATACAAGCATTTATGTCCAACTGTCTGAAGACAGATACAAGCATTTATGTCCAACTGTCTGAAGACAGATGTAAGTATTCATGTCCAACTGTCTGAAGACAGATGTAAGTATTTATGTCCTACTGTCTGAAGACAGATGTAAGCATTTATGTCCAAGCGACTGAAGACAGATGTGAGTATTTATGTCCAACTGTCTCTAGACAGATATAAGCATTTATGTCCAACTGTCTGAAGACAGATACAAGCATTTATGTCCAACTGTCTGAAGACAGATACAAGCATATTTATGTCCAACTGTCTGAAGACAGATACAAGCATTTATGTCCAACTGTCTGAAGACAGATACAAGTATTTATGTCCAACTGTCTGAAGACAGATACAAGCATTTATGTCCAACTGTCTGAAGACAGATACAAGTATTTATGTCCAACTGTCTGAAGACAGATGTAAGTATTTATGTCCAACTGTCTGAAGACAGATGTAAGCATTTATGTCCAACTGTCTGAAGACAGATACAAGTATTTATGTCCAACTGTCTGAAGACAGATACAAGCATTTATGTCCAACTGTCTGAAGACAGAGATCCAACAAGTATGTCCAACTGTCTGAAGACAGATACAAGCATTTATGTCCAACTGTCTGAAGACAGATACAAGTATTTATGTCCAACTGTCTGAAGACAGATACAAGTATTTATGTCCAACTGTCTGAAGACAGATACAAGTATTTATGTCCAACTGTCTGAAGACAGATGTAAGTATTTATGTCCAACTGTCTGAAGACAGATGTAAGCATTTATGTCCAACTGTCTGAAGACAGATACAAGTATTTATGTCCAACTGTCTGAAGACAGATGTCCAACTGTCAAGCATTTATGTCCAACTGTCTGAAGACAGATGTAAGTATTTATGTCCAACTGTCTGAAGACAGATACAAGCATTTATGTCCAACTGTCTGAAGACAGATACAAGCATTTATGTCCAACTGTCTGAAGACAGATACAAGTATTTATGTCCAACTGTCTGAAGACAGATGTAAGTATTTATGTCCAACTGTCTGAAGACAGATGTAAGTATTTATGTCCAACTGTCTGAAGACAGAGATGTAAGTATTTATGTCCAACTGTCTGAAGACAGATGTCTGAAGAAGAGTATTTATGTCCAACTGTCTGAAGACAGAACAAGCATTTATGTCCAACTGTCTGAAGACAGATACAAGTATTTATGTCCAACTGTCTGAAGACAGATACAAGTATTTATGTCCAACTGTCTGAAGACAGATACAAGCATTTATGTCCAACTGTCTGAAGACAGATACAAGCATTTATGTCCAACTGTCTGAAGACAGATACAAGCATTTATGTCCAACTGTCTGAAGACAGATACAAGCATTTATGTCCAACTGTCTGAAGAAGACAGATACAAGTATTTATGTCCAACTGTCTGAAGACAGATACAAGTATTTATGTCCAACTGTCTGAAGACAGACTGTCTGAAGACAGATACAAGCATTTATGTCCAACTGTCTGAAGACAGATGTAAGTATTTATGTCCAACTGTCTGAAGACAGATACAAGTTTATGTCCAACTGTCTGAAGACAGATACAAGTATTTATGTCCAACTGTCTGAAGACAGATACAAGTATTTATGTCCAACTGTCTGAAGACAGATACAAGTATTTATGTCCAACTGTCTGAAGACAGATACAAGTATTTATGTCCAACTGTCTGAAGACAGATGTAAGTATTTATGTCCAACTGTCTGAAGACAGATACAAGCATTTATGTCCAACTGTCTGAAGACAGATACAAGTATTTATGTCCAACTGTCTGAAGACAGATACAAGCATTTATGTCCAACTGTCTGAAGACAGATACAAGTATTTATGTCCAACTGTCTGAAGACAGATGTCAAGCATTTATGTCCAACTGTCTGAAGACAGATACAAGTATTTATGTCCAACTGTCTGAAGACAGATACAAGTATTTATGTCCAACTGTCTGAAGACAGATACAAGCATTTATGTCCAACTGTCTGAAGACAGATGCAAGTATTTATGTCCAACTGTCTGAAGACAGATACAAGCATTTATGTCCAACTGTCTGAAGACAGATGCAAGTATTTATGTCCAACTGTCTGAAGACAGATACAAGCATTTATGTCCAACTGTCTGAAGACAGATACAAGCATTTATGTCCAACTGTCTGAAGACAGATACAAGCATTTATGTCCAACTGTCTGAAGACAGATACAAGCATTTATGTCCAACTGTCTGAAGACAGATGTAAGTATTTATGTCCAACTGTCTGAAGACAGATACAAGTATTTATGTCCAACTGTCTGAAGACAGATACAAGCATTTATGTCCAACTGTCTGAAGACAGATGTAAGCATTTATGTCCAACTGTCTGAAGACAGATACAAGTATTTATGTCCAACTGTCTGAAGACAGATGTAAGCATTTATGTCCAACTGTCTGAAGACAGATGTAAGTATTTATGTCCAACTGTCTGAAGACAGATACAAGCATTTATGTCCAACTGTCTGAAGACAGATACAAGTATTTATGTCCAACTGTCTGAAGACAGATACAAGTATTTATGTCCAACTGTCTGAAGACAGATGTAAGTATTCATGTCCAACTGTCTGAAGACAGATGTAAGTATTTATGTCCAACTGTCTGAAGACAGATGTAAGCATTTATGTCCAACTGTCTGAAGACAGATACAAGTATTTATGTCCAACTGTCTGAAGACAGATGTAAGTATTTATGTCCAACTGTCTGAAGACAGATACAAGTATTTATGTCCAACTGTCTGAAGACAGATACTGTCAAGTATTTATGTCCAACTGTCTGAAGACAGATACAAGCATTTATGTCCAACTGTCTGAAGACAGATACAAGCATTATGTCCAACTGTCTGAAGACAGATACAAGTATTTATGTCCAACTGTCTGAAGACAGATGTAAGTATTTATGTCCAACTGTCTGAAGACAGATACAAGTATTTATGTCCAACTGTCTGAAGACAGATACAAGTATTTATGTCCAACTGTCTGAAGACAGATGTAAGTATTTATGTCCAACTGTCTGCAGATACACGCTCCTGTATGTTTTATTCTCTCTGAAAACAGATGGAAGCATTTATGTATAACTGTTTGAATACAGATGCAGTGTTTATATCATGCTATCTGAAGACATACACTCCTGTGCATTTCCCATTGTCTGAAGACACATGGAAGCGTACTTGTCCTATTGT
This sequence comes from Haliotis rubra, assembly GCF_003918875.1. NCBI lineage: Eukaryota > Metazoa > Mollusca > Gastropoda > Lepetellida > Haliotidae > Haliotis > Haliotis rubra. Next base: position 1,145,037 of record NW_025767690.1, read on the forward strand.
CTGAAGACAGGCCCATGCGTTTATATACAACTGTCTGGTGACAAATGCGTATGTTATTGGGAAATTGTAATCAACGTGCAAACTAGGTTACCGCCACAGCTCTTGTGAAAAGAGATATACTGACGGTTATAAATAATCAGAAACTATGGCACTGTATTGTACAGAGAACCACTCCGCCATACCAGATATATGGGGGCTGAAACGTCGATCATTCCTTGTAAATCAGTTTCACGAGAACGACAGCTGTACACATATTGGATCACCATCCATGGCCATAAACCACCGTTAATGGCCTGAGAAATAATGATATAACCAATTTGTCAGAAAATCAACCACAAACCTGTCTCCGTTGAGTGCTCCATTAATGTAGGTTCTTATTATTTTACCTACTTCTGGGTCATTTGATGTACCCCAAAGCATCTTTGATTGTTTAAATACGAATGCGAAGCTTCCGTTTCGAAATCGATAAAAGAAGTTTGTAATGCTGACAATGATCCCAATATGAACATCAACCGACATAATATGAACGTCGCTGCTTGATTTCAGTTCAGTTGACTCAGTCCAGTTGATGCTAAACATGACAGTGAGTCAGTTGGGTTTTACGAATATTCCAGTCACACGACATCAGATATGGGCTTCACGCATTGTACTCATATAGGGAATCGAGCCCGGATCTTTGGCGTGACGAGCGAACGCTTGAACAACTACCCCACCGCCCCTTTAACATAATAAATTAATATAATGGCGTCCATAAGGCGGCGTGTACTCACATCGATTCAGACATTGATTGACAACGGTGTTAGAATCTACACCGAAACGTCGCTCTCACTGCAATAAAGAAAATGTTCTTCCATATATTGTTAAATTGCCTCACTGTTCCAACTTCTAAATGCCTCTTAAAGAAGTTACAGATCACCTGTCATGTGAAGAGTTTTTATCAGAGGTCATCAGAGGAAGAGGTCATCTGTCAGGTGAAGAATTTCTGCCTTCAGAAAGTGTGCAAGCATGAATTAGTAAGATTGTACAGATTATTCGTTAGACAAAGTTGGACCAATTGAATACAGGATCTCATTTAGTCCAACTTCAAATACTATGAGTATTTAAGAATTCGCTCTATTCGCTCTTTTGCATGACAACTTCTTAAGACTGTGGGGTCGGGGGTGGGGAGACTGCCAATTGTTTGCTTTCACTGTTTCAGCTCGTGACACTTTGTTTGAACTGTGTGATGGAGAAATCGTGGACAACGTCGCCAGGAGTGAGTTGGTGTTTTCGCCGCTTTTAGCAAATGCAATAATAATAAATGCAATAAACGCTACATCTTCTTTCAACATCGCAGATTTTAGACGTATGAAATAATTCAGGAACATGCCACATTAATTTTCTTACTAACAGCTGGAATTTCAAATGTACATTCTAGCTAGTTAATCTCCAGTACAACAAGACATTGGAGGGCAAAGTGAGGCATCATGGATTAAGAATGGTGCAGTAATGGTTCTCCGAATCTCTACACGTATCTGTGTGTGACACACCTCCATCATCATGGACATGTCAAGGTCTGTGTCCGGTCAGTTGAGGACACTCACAAGGCCACGTTGACCCAGCCCTGACCTGCATGCCATCTATAGTGAGAGTACAGCACGTCCCTGGTGACATCTTGTTTCAAGAAGGTTTGAGGCGGCAGAGTATTTTCTCGTTGAGGTGAGGTTCAGCATTTGAAAGACATTTCCTCATCAATGTTCAAAGGTCAGACAGACATTGATGTCGTAGATATAACGCAATGACGTTTCAAAGATTTTCTGAATATAACCAATTAAACTCTTAATACTATAGAACTCCCCGATAGTATTTCTTTTGAACAAGATTGCATTCTTTTTTCTCTTACATGTACGAGGTCAGTAAAGCTTATCTTTGAAAAATTATCTATCACATAAAAAACAAACAATGTCCGTGATATGTCTGGAATGCATACATACTCACTAATATGTGCAAAAGCATGCACAAAGCGATGGAATCCTGGAAGGGACATTGTCGCGTTGTCGCATTGTCGCGTTGTCGCCCTCTCAAATACAAGCAAAATTAACCAAAACGCGACACGCGACACGCGACATCGCAACAACGTGACACTTCGCCCATTTGTCGCATTGTCGCGATGTCGCGTGTCGCGTTTTGAATAATATTTTTTTTATTCCTCCAAAGGGCGACACGCGACATAGCGACAATTTTCAAGGTCAAAATATGTGTCGCGTGTCGCGTTTTGGTTTATTTTGCCTCACTTTACTTGTTTTTGAGAGGGCGACAATGCGACATAGCGACAATGTCCCTTCTCGGATTCCATACAAAGCACATTAAATATCTCTACACAGTGTCACCGCACAGATAAACCATTGTGAAACTGGGCACGAAGTGATGAACTTTTACCCGAATTAAACCTACTTTCAATGGTCAATATAAATATCTTATACCAGAATGTAGATTTGTAGTAGTTTAATTCTTTCACAGCACATACATGGGTGCTAACTGCTTACTTCAAAGTAGTATTCTCAGAACACTTAGTACGGGCATATGTTGCCCCGGAAAAGTAAATGTACACCAAACAAGAAATGGTTATTAGGAGGTGATTGAGTGAGTTTAATTTAACGCCGCACTCAGCAATATTACAGTTAAATGACGAGTCTGGAAATAATCGAGTCTGGACCAGACAATCCAGTGATCAACAGCATGTGCATCGATCTACGCACTTGGGATACGATGACATGTGTCAACCAAGTCAGCAAGCCTGACCACCCGATCCCGTAAGTCGCCTCTTACGACACGCATGGGTTACTGAAGATCAATTTTAACCCGTGATCTTCACGGATGTTATCAAGAGGTAATTTGTTTGATACGGGAATCAAACTGCATTTTGGACCATACGTTTGCATTGTATCAATGACTGTTTTCAGCCTTGCAACGGTTTGATAATCTTTGTCATTGTTGGATTTATATACTCATAACCATAAGAAATGCAAGGTTTTATCCAAATAGGAAACAAACTCGGAACCCTAACTTGTGAGCTTTTGGCATACAGTGAAGCATGATCGTGTTATCAATAATTTTTGTTGCGTTTTGGAAGGCCGTCGTAGCAACACATCGAAAGAAGGAATCACCAAAACGCACCATGCCAATGAACATGTGGCTATCATGCACATATTTCTCGTGAAAACGAACCTGCGCGAATTGTCACCACCATTAGTGGGAATCAGACTGTGCAGAAAAAGTGGGCCTATCACTCCTTGTTCAACAATTCCACGCTAAACTCAAATTGAGAGAAACCAGGGCCTCACTAGGTATTGACTAACAAATTGGTTATTAACCAGAACCTGTGTAACCTCTTTATCTGTCGAAAACTTAATGATGTCATCAGTCTTTGCAGCAAACTGATCCAAACTTATAAAAACCTGCAAATGACAACCATGTGCATGTATATGTGTGATTATGTGGTGATCGCTAATTTAGTTATCCAGTCTCTTTTGTTAAGTAATTTACTTCCAGGGACCGTGAGAAGACGTTTAGTTAAGCTGTATTGTTTACTTATCCAAGTTTAGTTAACCGGACTCTAATAGTGATAATTAATGAAGAAATGTAGTTTATAGTCGACTTGCGTAGCTTTTGCGTATAACTCCAGTTTTTATATGAATATTTGAATGTTTGACGGCTTATTCCAATATTGTGAATTAGTAGAATTAAATGGAATGGCCGGTGAATGTAAAATTTCACTTTGACAAACACAAGCACACTGATATGAGTGAGTGATTTTAGGTTTACGCCGCACTCAGCAATATTCCAGCTTTATGGTGGCGGTCTGTAAATAATCAAGTCTGAACCAGACAACCCAGTGATGAACAGCATGAGCATCGATCTGCGCCATTGGGAACCGATGACATGTGTCAACCAAGTCAGCGAGCCTGACCACCCGATCCCGTTAGTCGCCTCTTACGACAAGCATGGGTTACTGAAGGTTCATTCTAACCCGGACCTTCACGGGTGGTGACATATATGAAAGTCAGGTTAACAATAAGACGTGTCCTTGTCTTTTGTAATTCAGTGAAACATTTCGGTACACACATATAACTTATAATTAGATTTTATACGACAATTTATGTTTAATGATTTTCTCAAATTTGGTGAATTAATAAAACTCTGTTCTTTGTTTTTTATGTATTTTATACTTTTCGTTAATGCTGATATGTTTTACTGAGGCAGGTACAGAATATCAAACAGATATTTACCTTGAAATCCTATGGAACACAGTATTGGTAATCAAGATAACTACATATACAATTTAGTGACGTCATTCTGTATACGGGCATTCCTTTTCATCTGCATTACGTTACGTTGTAGGTTGCTTGTGGCCAAAGTGTGTGATACTTGTATACAGCGAAGCCTGCTTAGACCTGAGTCCATTCTTTCAGAAAACCCTTCTGAACGATTGTATCTGCAAAATGTGATTTGGTGGATTTCGTCCAAACGGGTACTGTCCGGATTACAGTGGTCTCAGTGTACATGCAAACACAGAAAGTAAACATTTTCACATTGCTATCGTTAAGTTTTTAATACAATTAGATGACAATTCTGGTAACAGTGTTTGATGCGATGCGTTAAACTCCATCCAAAACTGTTTTGCTTGATCGGCATTCTAGAAGTTGGTGAGTGAAAAATGAAGTATACAACTCTATGGATGACAACGTCTTGTTTATTACATAGAGCAACGTTTCGATGTAGATTCTTACACCGTTATCAAGATAAAAGTTCAAAGTTGTTTTCATGTCAAACACCAAACTTCCTATCATGAGATGCAAGTCTTGCTGGGCTGCTGAGGATACTATGACTCTACTAATTCATTAAAGAGATATACCTTGAGGTGACATTATTTGGAGAGTCGATTTAACGAAGCAAATTATCCACACAGAGTAAGACATATTTGAAGCAACTGAATGGGTCCTCTTGGGTCATTTGAGTTCAACGGTCGGCACCATGCCCTTAATGACGAGGTCGCCTGAGGACAACGTCTGGCGTCTCGGTTAGATGAACTCTTCACACATCAAACGCCATCAACACATCTTTCTCTTTGTCTAAACATCATGTGCCATCACAAGAAGATTATCGCTGTGACCATTTGCATAAAAAACTACAAAGGACTGGATGTTGAGGTGGAACCTCTATAAATACGAAGAAAAGCTGCTTCTTAGCATCCACCCATCCTGACTTTCACACAGAACAGTCGTGTTACCAACTCTCTTGCTTCAACCATGAATTCTTCAGTTTTGATTGTTGTCCTTGTCGCCGTCTTTGTGGCAACAGCGTCAGCTCAAGGTAAATATACATTAGTGTTTAAAGTTGCATTGTGTATAACTGTGAAATAGACAGAGAGTGAGTGCTGCACTAAACCCTTAATTCTTGTTACGTAATTTCGTTCTTAATCCCAAAATGCGAATTAAAAGTTATCAACTGGTTTGGCTCTATGAAAACGCCAATACCTAAATATTTAACTATTTTTCGGGTCAGGAAACAGACAGGGTCAGATATCATTGAAGCATACGGCATACATTTGATCATGCCACTGGGTCGAATTAGTGTGCGAAATAGCCTCTGGTCCGCTAGCCTGTGGCTAGTAAAAATCAAATCCGGCCAGGAAAATCTCCACAGTCACTGCCCCGACTGGCTAGTGAATTTTCATGGGGTTATTTTGTAAATATATCACTCTCTCCGACTTGCTAAGTTATAATACACAGGCAAGATTATGGCCTGATAAAAATATTCATCATATTAGCAGCTTAATGATGCCGAAAATATCTTATTCTCATCTATTTTTTAAATCCTTTGCTTATTTTCTACATTCTAATTTCGGGCCAGTGTGGTTGAAATAGTGCTGATGTGACTATAGAATTTACCTCACTCCCTCATGTTTACGAAAATTAAATAAGCCCTCTTGTATTGGTTGCTATTTCTTTTCGACTGTTAGAGTCATATTTTACCAAGTAGTTCGTGTTTAACACACAATGTAGGATATGTTGCTGGTGGCACAGTGGAATCAGGGTTTCCTGCTGCCAGGTTCAAACCTCCGATTATGATCCTTGGTCTGTCATTAGAATACTAATATTGTGAATTTAATGAGATAAGCAAGGCGTCTCAAATTGTCATTGCATTGAGTTGTTCCCAACACGTAGCATGCAAGCTGTGATTTATCTGAATTTCAAAGCAATGTTAAACCATACCACACACTCAGTACATTAACTCTTCCATCTGTTACAGGACTTGCACAACTCCTGGCCCTGAGTGGAGGTTTTGGTAGCACAGGCAGCACAGGTACTACAGGTGGCACCAGCGGACTGTTTGGCAGCAGTTCAGGTAATTATTAATAATTTATTTTCATATGTCAAGAACTAGGAAATATCCAACAACTTCATTCTGAAAAATAGAGCACCGACACCTGCTGAGAGTCACCCCACGTCACGTCACACTACGTCACGTCACACCACGTCACGTCACACCACGTCACGTCACGTCACGTCACTTAAAGAAGGAGAGAAAGCAACTGAAGTATTAAATTACTATTGGATTTAAAACTTCTACAATCTAAGTTTTGTGTGTTATTTCATATAAAATAAAGCCCAAAGGATATGATATTTTCCAAATAAAAAAATGGCTATTTTTTATGTCGGCTCCATATTTTTCTTCAGCTGTACAGGTGGTTGCTTTGTATAACTACTCCCACATTTATATAGATATAAATTAATATCTTGTATTTCTTCTTATTACAGAGATAGACTATTTATATATCGCAATTGATACTTAAACAAAACACACTCTTGCGTTTCACCGGTGGAGTTGAATACGCCTAAATTTACACCTGTATCATAAATTTTGGGCAGCGATTTGTAAACACATTTTTCTCGGAATCGTGCAATCGACTCTGCTTGTGACAGATATGACCTATTGACATGGAAACGGTTTTGTAGCGTTTGTTTACATAGAACAACAGAGTGTCTTGCCCATATGTGGGCTTCACGTGTATTGTGAGACGAATAACTATTTCCCTTAGCGGTGCTATAAGTCTTTCTACCATTTGTCCGGCTAGCCACACCTACATCTACAACGTACATGCCGTCGAACCCCCTTGTTCCTTGTGCATATCAGTATTTCACGACATAAATTAATCTCACATATTAATTCATGTTACAGAAATATATATTCATATTAGTCCAGATATTTCTTCTTGTCAAATCTCCTTTATATCTGCACAAGATTTTTCGCCGTTCAACGGCTCTTCAGGTGTACAATGAAAGCCTTATTGGATTTGCAATTGGTACTTAAACAAAACACACTCATGTGTGTCACCGGTGGAGTTGAATACGCCAAAACTTTTGCGAATACATGCATTTTCATGAGTAACTATTTCGCATATCAGTATTTCAAGTTTTTTAAGACAAGCCGTCTTATTGTGTAATTTGTAAATTATGCTGTTCAACTTATCTTCATCCTCTTGCATTTGACAGGCCTCAGCCAGCAGCTGTACCAATGCCGAATCCTAACCCGATTGCTCCAGATAGAACTGTGAAGCTGTTCCGGAAAGTTTTGGAAATGCTTAAATGGAAACTACTGATAATAAATTGTCAAAATGTGTATGAAATATTCAATAAACAAAGTATTGGTTAAGCATTGGTGTGTTTTCTTCTTTTTCACTGATAAGGTGATTGCAGGTTAGAATTGGCCCTGACCAACACATGCTTGAGTCGACTTAATGCACATTGACTAGCTCATACTTGCTTGACAACGATACAAGAATGTGTATCGAAACGTCGCATCATCCGAATAAAGAAGTTGTTCATCCACAAACTTTTGTCCTTATCTGATTCCCCAACTTCTAAACATGCCACTTGACTAGCTTCCTGTAGGTGGAAAGGTTGACTGATGCTTGTCTTTCACGTCTACCTCTTTGTAGAAACCCACAAGAATGGATATGTGGCTGACAGCGCATGTCGTATTCACGATGCGAGCTGTACGTGTTGCCATTACACCTAAAGACGGTTGAACCCGTGAAGATCCGGGTTAGAATTGATCTTCAGTAACCCATGCTTGTCGTGCGAGACGACTAACGGGATCGGGGGGTCAGGCTCGCTGACTTGTTTGACAAATGTCATCGTATCCCAATTGATCAGATCGATGCACTTGATGATGATCACTGGATTATCTGGTCCAAACTCGATTACTTAAAGATCGCCGCCATATAGATGGAGTACTGCTGAGTGCGGCGTAAAACAACAACCAACCAATTAGAGACAGTTGACCAGTATAATCTTCACCTTCGCCGGTATCGTTCACGCTGGTGCATGAACAGTATATCGTTTCCCTTAAACGATGACAGCGCATTCATATGCATACGAGCTGTTACTATCACACTTAAAGACAGTTGGTAACGTGCAGTATATCGTTTCCCGTAAACGATGATACATAGAGTGTTACGTCCTGAAATATTTGTTCCATGATTCCTAGATATATCAGATATGACAATGGTTGCTTAGATTGCATATATGAATCACCTCGAAGCGAGGGGTGGAATCAGCTGATCGTTCATATCAGGTTATTATGTTTTGTCGTTTTGTTGACGTTTTGCAATCGGTAATTTAAGTCTTGCACTGGATGCCTGAATATCACTTTTAAACTTGGGCGTATTTTCATTGTATTGTACTCAAATCTCTTTCGTACTATGGCTGATGGGGCTATAGCATGCAATTCAGTGGGTAGCTGAATGCCCTTTCGCAAAAAATTTAACAGGTATATTACTGAAAGGTTTGAAACAAATATTCAGGAAACTGTAAAATAGACAGTCAGAGAGTGCTGTCTCCCGGTAGAGCACCTGTCTGTCCATGGCCTGTGGGAGTTAAACTTTAATAATAGCAATTATTACCACAAAAACTAAACTGCCAAGTGTTCTGTATTGTGTTTGTGTCTCCACCCTGCTCATATCACAGAATTGTCCAGAAACATTTATCCTTTTTTTTTAATATCCGTGTTTTCTGGATTCATATACGAAAATGAGCTCGGGTACTTATACTCATGTTTCCATCAGTTACCTTGTATCCTTTACAATGCAATCCGGTAGAGCTGAGTTCGGTATTCTGGTATTCGAATTTCACTGACCATGGCAACAGTACTGTCGTTACGTCGTTCACGTGTCTTTCCGTCAGGGTAGTGTGGCACGAAGCCCGAGAAGCACTTGTAGTCGCCGTTGATGTTGTAACAGTAGCCGTTGGGGAAGAGGGTGGCGCTGGTCTCGCTACATTCGTTGATGTCTTGAAGTGAAACATACACCGACACACTATTGCTTCAAGGCCAGAGAATATTCAGCCTCTGGTTTCTGCCATTTCAGATTTGTACAGGACAAAATGGTATTGAAAATTATATCAACCGATCTCTGATAATCAGGGATGACACCGGGTGTTGACAAAAGGGATAAGTATGTCCCGGACTTTACTTTCGTTTTCTTGTTAACAATATTCCTGTTAACAATATTCCTGTTAGCAATATTCCTGTTAGCAATATTCCTGTTAACAATATTCCTGTTAGCAATATTCCTGTTAACAATATTCCTGTTAACAATATTCCTGTAAGCAATATTCCTGTAAGCAATATTCCTGTTAACAATATTCCTGTTAACAATATTCCTGTTAACAATATTCCTGTTAACAATATTCCAGCTAGTTTACGAGGCAGGAACAATGGAGTTCAGCGATATAGAAAGCATCGTTTGAAAGCAACATCTCAGGATTGCAGCATCATATAGTGATGAACTTACTTCACAGGGTGACTTTATAGGGCTGTGTTATGACAAAGTGTTATCATTTAAGATTATAACTTTTAGACTACTTCACGTTTGTACAGTGTTGCGTGATATCCTGTGAGTTGTGTTAGAACAGTTTACATTCTGAGATGGAAGCGTGACAAGTTTATCATTGCCTAACACAACAATTACAGTACAACATTTATAACTTTAATCGTTGGCGTGTCTGCCATCACATCAATAAATACATATACAATGCCTTTGTCTTTTTTCTGTTCACATGATTAAATATACACTGTTAGTCTTGTATGTGGACTGCACCTATATTGGTGTATTGTATAGCCAACTTAAGTAGTTTGGTTTCGTTTTATTCTTTGTCTTAATTCAGAGCTAGTACCCCTGTCTTAATCCACGCGTTGAAAGTCCTAAAAACTGATTCACATAAAACTCTGGGACCGTATTTATCAAACAACTTAAGTCATTAAAAAAACTTAAGTCAGTTAAAAAACTTAGTTTTCTAGTTTTTTCGACTTAAGTTTTGTGGTAAAACTTGAAGTCATATTTATCAGCAGACTTAGACTTAAGTTTTGTCATTTTTTTACTTAACTATTAAGACTCACCTTGCTAGGCTTAAGTCGATTAAAACAAAATGGCTGCCACACGTAATCCAATAGTATTTAATGAAAGAAGAGACGTTCTGCATACATTAGATGATAATGAACTGTTACAAAGGTGCAGATTTGACAGAAATACTATTGTTTACATCTGTGATCTACTCGAACACGAACTAAGTCCCGTAACGCATCGGAGTTTTGCCGTGTCCTGCGTTACCAAAGTGCTCGTCACTTTGAGGTACCTTGCAACAGGCAAATTACAGATGTGTAATGGTGATGACCATGGACTGAGTCAACCCACTATCTCAAGAGTCATCGTACAAACGCTTGTGTTTAGTTTTTGTCCTGTAAATACGTTCCCGACCAGCAGCAGAGGCAGATCCACTGATGGCGAAGATGACACAAGCAGCAACAATGACAACCATGATGTCGGATGCTGGAGTACTCTACGCTGAGATGTTGAGGACGTGAATGATTTGCAGATACATGCTTTGGGTATTTTGGTACGGTTGTAAAGAGATCATGGTAAGTTCATTGACTTCAAGGTTAGTTGCCACTAATGTCACAGTGCTTGACCTGTGTGTATCACATTGGGTAGTTTTATTGTCAGTAGTGCCTGACGGAGACGTGAATGATGTAGTCAGTTTGATTGTGTTATTCATGCGTGTTCTTGTTGTTAGGTCCCAAAATATATTCATAATTGAAATATGATCCTCATTTAGCTGAGCAGCTGATATTCATGATCAGTGGGTTTGGTTGTGTCCAGGGTTTAGCAACCCTGAGGTCAATTGTTTCTCTAATGTCACAGTGGTTGACCTGTGTGTATATTACCAGGTACTCTAACTGTGAGTGAGTGCGTGCGTGCGTGCGTGCGTGCGTGAGTGAGTGAGTGAGTGAGTGAGCTAGTGAGTGAGTGAGTGAGTGAGTGAGCGAGCGTAACTTGCTTTGTCATGCCAAATCATTTCTGGTTTTAGTTCCCAAACTAGGTGTACAGCTGAAAATTACTATTTAACTGATAGAACAAGTGCCACAATTGATGGCCAGCAAACTGAACAACTTATAGTGAGTAAATTTATTTGCGCGGTGTTTTCATCAATTACACAACAACGAAAATCACGGTACACGTTACAGACAGATTGACGCCAAACTCAGAAATAGTCCTTTTATGCTAGCAATCCAATCGGGAGAATCCGTGCATGTGAAGAGGTGATACTTTTTTCTACCAAAAAGGTTAATGCTGGTGTTGAGTTATTTACACACGGTTAATCCTGACTGCACTTGTCAGACAAAACATAGGCACACACGTATTGTCGATGGTGGCATAAATAGAAACAGAAAATGGTTATTGGAAGGTGCATAATGTAATTGATACGGGTATCAAATCGCAGTTTTCAGTCTGGAAACGTTTTGATAATGTTTCCATATCTTGTTTATATCCAATGTTAAGAGTAAACTTTTGAGCGACATTAAATTTCTTACTGATGCTAACAGGGTTGGCTGATGAAGGCTCAATAATCATATAACGTATTCAGAACTATTTCAGTTTGACGACAAGCTGAGGTCATTGAATGATTCCATCAAAAATAGTGGGTGCCATTGTACAGTGCCAAAACAGTCGTAAGCCTCTACGCGTGAAGATCCGGGTTAGAATATTGATCTTAAGTAACCCATGCTTGTCTTAAGAGGCGACTAATGGGATCGGTGGTCAGGCTCGCTGATTTGGCTGACACATGTCATCGGTTCCCAATGGCGCAGATCGATGCTAATGCTGTTGATCACTTGATTGTCTGGTCCAGACTCGATTATTTATAGGCCGCCGCCATATAGCTGGAATATTGCTGAGTGCGGCGTAAAACTAAACTCACTCACTCACTCGTAAGCCTCTGTTAATATAAGGTATATCCGTTTCGGTTACCATGACGTTAAGATAGCTTTGTAAAGTAACACCTTGGTCTTAATCAACAGAGAGAAACGCTTAAAAACGCACATACAATGATTTTATTCAAATTGTCATGTTTGAAACTTTGTTCAACTAATACGAATCTGTAAAAAAATGTTATTTATTGGTAGGTCGCCTTTGGCTAAAATTAATGTGTGATGAATGTTGTTTGAATGTTGTATACAGCGAAGCTGGACATTACTGCATGCAATAATACGAGCATTTAACCTCGGATTCGTTATTTCTCAAATTTGTACATCTGGACGATGACACTCGCATAGAGGTTTCCGTGAACATGCACACACCCGATCTAAAAATTTCAAAACTGTTATCGTTTGTTATACAATGAGATGTAAAATAGTTTGAACAATGTTTGAAGCTCTAAATGCTTTAAATTAGCTTTCTCAAATTACATTACTATTACTTCACTATTGATTGTTGACAGTACGATGGCGTTAATGCATTTAAAATATATATCTTGAAGTGAAATATGTTTTTGAGTGATGAATTAATTTGATCTTAACATGTTATATTCACACAGATTTGCCATAGCAACTGAAAGTGTCACCTTGGGTCACGTGGGTTCAACGGTCGGCACCACAGACTTATGAAATACACATTATCTGCTTGCCCTCTATGATGGGGTCGCCTGAGGACAACGGGCTCCGAAAGATGAACTCTTCACACATCAAGCGTGTTCCACCACAAAGAAATTATCACCAATGACGTCGTCATCGTGACCTTGCGATAACTTGTCAGGCCATTTGCATAAAAAACACAAGGGATGTTGGGGTGGAACCTCTATAAATATCAAGGAAAGCTGCTTGTTTGCATCAACCCATCCTGACTTTCACACAGAACAGTCGTGTTACCAACTCTCTTGCTTCAACCATGAATTCTTCAGTTTTGATTGTTGTCCTTGTCGCCGTCTTTGTGGCAACAGCGTCAGCTCAAGGTAAATATACATTAGTATTTCAAGTAATATTGCTTGAAATAGACAGGAAGTGCTGCAATCTGAAAACTAAAATCTTTCACGATTCTAGACATTTGAATGCTTTTTTTTCTTGTTAATTTTTTTCTCTCAATCCAAATGTAAATGAAAACCTACAAACACTTGTGTCATGATCATGACTTGTGAAGTTAGACAGCTGAAGGGAGCATTTCATCACACTCACTCACTGTACATTACACATGTCATGATCACGAAGCTCAATATGGCTGAAATACTGCTGATGTGACTTTAAAACTAAACTCACTCATTCATGGTCACGATAATTCCATTAGCACTGTTGTGAAGACTGCTGTTTCTGTACCACTGTTACAGTCAATTTTCCCACTGGTTCGTATTTAGCATAAGATGTTTTAAGAATGAGGACTATTTTTATGGATATACAACTTCTTTATTCTATATAGGCGACGTTTTGACATAGATTTTAATGTCGTTGTCAAGCCACTTGACCACTTGCTTGACAACGACATTAGAATCTATGTCGAAACGTCGCCTATACAGAATAAAGAAGTTGTATATCCATAAATCAGTCCTCATGCTTCATCTACCCAAATTCTAGAATGCCAATCAAAGAAGATATTTTAAGTCGAATCAGCGCATTCATCTGCCCAGTTACAACCTTCAATTATGTTCCTTGTTATATCATTAAAATACCAATATTGTAAATTTAATCAAATAAGCAAACTAGCATGTCCAACGGACATAGTTCTTCCCAATACGTAGCATGTGTGTTGTGAGGAATCTAAATTTCAAAGCGATGTTAAACCATACCTCTCACTCAGTACATTAACTCTCCCATCTGTTACAGGACTTGCACAACTCCTGGCCCTGAGTGGAGGTTTTGGTGGCACAGGCAGCACAGGCAGCACAGGTACCACAGGTGGCACAAGCGGACTCTTTGGCAGTTCAGGTAATTATTAGGGTTCTGAAGCGAAACAATATTGAGATTCACAAAGACGAGAAGGAGCACGACACTAGAATTTCGCTTTTGCCAATATGTGGTAAAATGCTTTGGTGCCTAAAGTCTCAATTTAGGATTCTGCCACTTTTGTATGTGCACTCCATAACTACCTCTAAATATAGCAATTATAGGACTGCATAAAAAGTTCAGTTCATGTGTAATTCCGTTGATATAATTATCCTTACAAAAGTTATTTCCCACCAATAATTTACTTTCATATATCAAGAACCTCGAAATATCCATCAATGGCATTAATAAAGTCTTTTGAAAACGTTAGTTCCACCACACATCTGCCTTGTTCCGTAATGGGTTTTTTTCTGAACGTTTCTCTTGCGCATATGAGTACATTATTATTTAAACAAGCCGTTTTGTTGTGTATTTAGTAAATGATGCTATTTAACTTATCGTCATCCTCTTGCATTTGACAGGTCTCAGCCAGCAGCTGTACCAATGCCGAATCCTGACCCGATTGTTCCAGATAGAACTGTGAAGCTGTTCCTGAAAGTTCTGGAAATGCTTAAGTGGCACAGTACTATTGAAAATAAGTTTTCAAAATGTGTGTGAAATATTTAATAAACAAAGTATTCGTTAACCTCTGGCGTGTTTTCTTCTCATTCTCTGATATGTGGATAACGGGTTAGAATTGGTCCAGACCAACCAATGCCTGACTTGACGTAATGCACGACTTGGTATAAGCTGTATGTACGTAGAAGGAAAGGCTAACTGACGCTTGTCTATGACGTGTACCTCTTTGTAGAAACAAACAAATATGCAAATGGTGCTGACAATCCATGAAACATCGTAAATGGTGGGAATTATTATATTGTTCTTGACCTCATAGACACGGACATGTTCTTTTGTATCATTATAACACCATTGTTCTTTTGTATCATTATAACACCATTGTTCTTTTGTATCATTATGACACCATTGTTCTTTTCTATCATTATAACACCATTGTTCTTTCTATCATTATAACACCATTGTTCTTTTCTATCATTATAACACCATTGTTCTTTTCTATCATTAATTTGTTCTTTTCTATCATTATAACACCATTGTTCTTTTCTATCATTATGACACCATTGTTCTTTCCATCATTATAACACCATTGTTCTTTTCTATCATTATAACACCATTGTTCTTTCTATCATTATAACACCATTGTTCTTTTCTATCATTATAACACCATTGTTCTTTTGTATCATTATAACACCATTGTTCTTTTCTATCATTATAACACCATTGTTCTTTTCTATCATTATAACACCATTGTTCTTTCTATCATTATAACACCATTGTTCTTTTCTATCATTATAACACCATTGTTCTTTTCTATCATTAATTTGTTCTTTTCTATCATTATAACACCATTGTTCTTTTGTATCATTATGACACCATTGTTCTTTTCTATCATTATAACACCATTGTTCTTTCTATCATTATAACACCATTGTTCTTTTCTATCATTATAACACCATTGTTCTTTTCTATCAATAATTTGTTCTTTTCTATCATTATAACACCATTGTTCTTTTCTATCATTATAACACCATTGTTCTTTCCATCATTATAACACCATTGTTCTTTTCTATCATTATAACACCATTGTTCTTTTCTATCATTATAACACCATTGTTCTTTTCTATCATCATAACACCATTGTTCTTTTCTATCATTATAACACCATTGTTCTTTTCTATCATTATAACACCATTGTTCTTTTCTATCATTATAACACCATTGTTCTTTTCTATCATTATAACACCATTGTTCTTTTCTATCATTATAATACCATTGTTCTTTCTATCATTATAACACCATTGTTCTTTTCTACCATTATAACTCCATTGTTCTTTTCTATCATTATAACACCATTGTTCTTTTCTATCATTATAACACCATTGTTCTTTCTATCATTATAACACCATTGTTCTTTTCTATCATTATAACACCATTATCCCGCTCGATAGAACATTGTGTACTCAGTATAATGTACTGTGCCCGAGGGCAGTCGGATAGGCTAGTGGTTACAGCGTTGACTTATCCTTGGTACAAAAAGTGTGCAGCCACTTTTTCATGTCCCCACTGTCAGTAATACTGCTTGAATATTTCTAAAATTATAATAACACTCAACGTATTTTTCAGTGTTTGGCTGGCGAAAACGCTGGTTGAGCACTTGAGTTATTTTACCAAGTGTATTGTCTTGTATGGACACTGTAAATATATCGTGCATGAAAACTCACGATGCTCTGATGCACCGATGTTCCAATGTACCGATGCATCGTTTCACCCCTATTCCCGTTGCAGTGACACGATTATGTCTGAGGGCATTAAGTTATTCATAAAAAGGAAATATTTTGTTTGGGTCTTAACCGTTATCGGAGGTATTTGGTATGTCCTTTCATACCATTGTTTCCTACACATTGCACATGCATTACGTGGAGAAAATTCTTTTGCATGCACTTTACATGTAGCGTTTTAATTTTGTTATGACCAACGTTTACAAACACATTTTGAGATGCGTTGCGCGCAACACACAACAACTACGACCTGTGTAACGGGATTCTAACATGGGAATTGCTGACAAAACATAGCGAATGAACTGCTGAAAACGCCTATGCGTTTCTATTTTTTGAAGAGTGTATTTAAGCCTTCATAACTGAGATGTTTGTATTGATGAGGGAGTTAGTTTGATTTTAGGCCGCTTTTGGCACTATTGTATTTCGGGTTATCTCTTTGGTGTGGAAGGAAACGTGGCATGTATGTCCGGATTTAATGCAATAATCTTGCATGTGACGTTAAAACCCATTCCCTCCCCTCACTTCATAAATGACTGAAAATAACCCTTCCGGTCATGATGAGGTCAACTGACAGGCGACATTCCACTATGGCTGTTTTATTTCCTGTCGTGAAATATATGATACATAAATAGGGATCGTTTATTTGCAATATGAATCACATGATATGTAAAAGGGTAATATGTGTGATAGGGCATCCTGCGTGGCATGACCCTTCAAGGACAGTAATCTCGCACTGATCCACACGCGTGAATATCCACCGCATCATCAATTTTGAAGCTGTTCGCGGAGAGCCCGCACGGAAGCGTTGGTGGGTGACCCTGTTGGACTTTACCGCGTTTCTTCAACATGGTCGGAACATCATCTTCATTCGTTCAACAGCATCACTTTAAAGGCTGTTATCATGATCATTTATGATAACAGGACTCCATGCGTTTTTATGTGGAGATACTGTCTTGTTTTTGAAGGTTTTGCAAGAGATGACATATTTCATATCGTATTTCATTCAGGCAATCGCATTTGCTGCAATGCCATGGTCGGAACATCAGAGACTGTCATCTTCATTCGTTCAACGGCATCACTTTAAAGGTCGTTATCACATATTACCACTTATGATAACAGGACTGCATTTGTTTGTATGAGGAGATATCATTGTGTTTTGAGGAGGTTTCGCGACAGGTGACTTATTTCATATCGTATTTAATACAGGTAATCGCAATAGCTCTGACAGTTTGACTGAATGTGCCTTTGGAAGTCACCGGCAGGTCAGTAGATAACCTCATAAGCCAACATCATATGCATGCCCGTTACAGTTTTAGAAATATCACGATCTCTATTCCGATCTATTGAATATCCGTCCATATATGTAGGAATATTATTGCGTCATATTTATTAAACAAAATCATTAAATATGTACGATAGCGTAGGTAACTGATTGTGAGTATATATTAAGGCGCTTTTGTGAAATCACGGCGGGGAACACCAAAATGGGTTTTACTGGTTGATAGTGAGTCATTAGTCCATTAATATAATACAGTTGAAATCGGACAATGGGTTCTTTTAGTAGAGATTTCTAAAGAGTTGGAAAATGCGTTGGTCGCCTAATTATTATTCACCATTATTTTCATGTTCGAAATAGGACCTCCAGTGTGATGGGAGAATTTTTTTTATCAATAGGCTACCCACCGTCTCTCATAGTTTCTCTAAGTATTTGATGTGGGATAGATACATGATGCAGTAGGGCTGGAGGTATGGATCAAAGAACAAGAGTGAGTGAATGAGTGAGTGAGTGAATGAGTATGGTTTTACGCCACTTTTAGCAATATTCCAGCAATGTCACGGCGGGGAACACCAGACTGACTGACTGACTGAGTTTGGTCTTACGCCGCTTTTAGCAATATTCCAGCAACATCACGGCGGGGGACACCAGAAATGGGCTTCACACATTGTGCCCATGTGGTGAATCGAACCCGGGTCTTCGGCGTGACGAGCCAACGCTTTAACCATTAGGCTACCCCACCGCCCCGGGGGAACACCAGAGATGGGCTTCGCACATTGTACATATGTGGGGAATCGAACCCGAGCGAACAATTTAACCATTAGGCTACCCCACCACCCCTCAAAGAACAAGAACAAGTAACGGGTGAGGATATACTTTGAGTAACATGCACATGCAATTGAAGTGGATAATCATTATATCCCACGCAAAAATTGTGAAAATATATTTGTGGTATTTAGCAAAATCTTAAAAATGTTTGTGTCTTGTAAGTTACAATCACAAAAACAGTATCTTGTTACAATATTCCAAAAGCACTGTCTTTTGTACGTCTCTTTATTTACGTGACAGAACATTTCTGCTTCCGGCTTCCGGCTTCCGGGTGTGTCTTATGCATGATGAGAACAGCCTACCCGGAACTGTTAATATCCTGGCGATACTTAGAAAAGTGTTTTACTAAATCTGACTTTGTCAGAAAGCATTTACACCAACTAACTGTATTACTGGACAATCGGACGACCAGATGCAATAGAAATTGGACAAGGTGTATTATAAGTGGAGACGGGGGCACATAAATGTCACTTTGGCTAGAAGTGTTCTGTGTCTGACAGTGACCAATGGTCGTAGGTTCGAATCCCTGTTTTAAATTAGTTATGAACCTACGAAACCTACGAAACTATGTCCACATAGTTGCCTCCCTTAGACGACTCAGTAACCAATATTTGTGGTTTTTCGATTCGGTTACGCCCCTACGCCCTACAATACGCTATTGTGACTAGGCAACATGGCTGTATACTCAATGGAGAGGAGAATGGAAGCTGTGTGCACAATGCTATACCGAACGGGATTATAATGTTGTAATGAATGAAGATTTCCTTATGTATGGAGTCTGGTACAATATAATAATACTTATCATTTATGATATTTCTCGGATTGTCAGCACCATATGCATTCTTGTTGGTTTGTACGAAGAGGTGAACGTCAAGTACGAGCAACAGTCAGCCACTCACATAAACCTTCTTCTAAGTCAATGTACATTAAGTCACACAGGCACGGTTTGGTCAGGACCAATTCTAAGCTGTAATCCCCTCATCAGAGAAGACCCGTGAAGATCCGGGGTAGAATAGGTCTTCAGCAACCCATGCTTGCCACAAAAGGCGACTATGCTTGTCGTAAGAGGCGACTAACGGGATCGGTGATCAGGCTCGCTGACTTGGTTGACACATGTCATCGGTTCCCAATACGCAGATCGATGTTCATGATGTTGATCACTGGATTGTCTGGTCCAGACTCGATTATTTACAGACCGCCGCCATATAGCTGGAATATTGCAGAGTGCGGCTTAAAACTAAACTCACTCACTCACTCATCAGAGAATGAGAAGAAAACGCACCAGTGGTTAACGAATACTTTGTTTATTGAATATTTCACACCCATTTTGATAATTTATGATCAGCAGTTGCCATTTAATCATTAAGGCATTTCCAGAACTTTCAGGATCAGCTTCACAGTTCTATCTGGAGCAGTCGGGTCAGGATTCGGCATTGATACAGCTGCTGGCTGAGACCTGTCAAATGCAAGAGAATGACAATAGGTTAAATGACATCATTTACAAACAACACAATAAAAAGATATCTGTAATAGGAGTGAGTGAGTGAGTTTGGTTTAACGCCGCTTATAGCAATATTCCAGCAATATCAGGGCGGGGGACACCAGAAATGCTGTAATAGGAAGTAATACATAAGATTAATTTATGTCGAACATGTTTTTTATATATAGAGAGTGTTTATATAATGAGCATGTCCTTGTTTATGTGCCTAACAGCTGGAACTAAATATAGCAAGGCCATAGTCATTTGCCATTTTAAAAATACACACATCCTTTTCGCTTTATTTTATAGCGAAAACGTATGAAGTGACACACAAATATTGAATTGTAGAATCATTTTATACTTCGATTGCTGTCTCTCCTTCGAGAGAGGCGTGGCCATTAGCTGGTGTCGGGGCAATTTTATACATTTTTTATTGACCTTAGTGCTATTGGCGGATATTTTCAAGGTATTTTTATATAAAAATAATGTTCATTGTTAGTTTTGCTAAGGCGCCTTTTGCTTTAGCTCTTCTTTTCTATGACAATCGATGTATTGCTCCCATTTAAAGTCCTTACCTGAACTGCTGCCAAACAGTCCGCTAGTGCCACCTGTAGTACCTGTGCTGCCTGTGCCACCAAAACCTCCACTCAGGGCCAGGAGTTGTGCAAGTCCTGTAACAGATGGGAGAGTTAATGTACTGAGAGAGTGGTGTGATTCATCAGTGCCTTGAAATTCAGATTAATCAGATCATGCATGCTACGTATTGAACAAAACTGAAAGCAATGTCGGTTGGAGACGCCTTGCCTATTTGATTAAATTTAGAATATTTGTATTCTAATGACAGACCAAGGATCATAATTGGAGGTTTGAACCTGGCAGCAGGAAATCCTGATTCCACTGTGCCACCAGCAAAATATATGTTACGTGTTACTACTTGAAAAAAATTAACTGTGACAACAACAGTAATTATAACAGGGTTAATGACATTTTCATGCAGTATTTCAGACATATCGTGTTGCATAAACATAGCATTATGTAACGCGCGGTAGGTGAGTTTTATTAAAAGCTCCCTTCAGCTGTTTTAACTTTGCAAGTCATGTGCATAGAAAAAGACATAGACATTGGTAGGTTCTCATTCAAATTTGGGATTGAGAAAAAGTTACGAGATTGCAGGACTCACTCTCTATTTAGTTCAGTTATATACAATACAACCTAATATACTAATGTATATTTACCTTGAGCTGACGCTGTTGCCACAAAGACGGCGACAAGGACAACAATCAAAACTGAAGAATTCATGGTTGAAGCAAGAGAGTTGGTAACACGACTGTTCTGTGTGAAAGTCAGGATGGGTTAATGCAAACAAGCAGCTTTCCTTGATATTTATAGAGGTTCCACCCCAACATTCCATCTGGTGTATTATGCAAATGGCGCTCACAATTTATCGCAAAATCACAGTGACAACGTCATTAGTGATAAATTCTTTGTGATGGCAAACGCTTGATGTGTGAAGAGTTCATTTTTCGGAGTCCATTGTCCTTAGGCGACCCCATCATTGAGGACAAGTATATTATGTGTATATCACAAGTCTATGGTGCCGACCGTTGAACTCACATGACCGAAGAGGACACTTTCAGTTGCTATTACTTTAACCAAATCTGTCTTACTCTGTGTGAATATAGCATGTTTAAATCAAAGCAAAGCAAAGCAACACTCAAAATACAACTTCACGCCAAGGTATTATCTTGTAAATGATTTAACGTCAGCGTACTGTCAGCGCCAAGGTATTATCTTGTAAATGCTTTAACGTCACCGTACTGTCAGCGCCAAGGTATTATCTTGTAAATGCTTTAACGTCACCGTGCTGTCAGCGCCAAGGTATTATCTTGTAAATGCTTTAACGTCACCGTACTGTCAGCGCCAAGGTATTATCTTGTAAATGCTTTAACGTCACCGTACTGTCAGCGCCAAGGTATTATCTTGTAAATGCTTTAACGTCACCGTACTGTCAGCGCCAAGGTATTATCTTGTAAATGCTTTAACGTCACCGTACTGTCAGCGCCAAGGTATTATCTTGTAAATGCTTTAACGTCACCGTACTGTCAGCGCCAAGGTATTATCTTGTAAATGCTTTAACGTCAGCGTGCTGTCAGCGCCAAGGTATTATCTTGTAAATGCTTTAACGTCGCCGTACTGTCAGCGCCAAGGTATTATCTTGTAAATGCTTTAACGTCACCCGTACTATCAGCGCCAAGGTATTATCTTGTAAATGCTTTAACGTCACCGTACTGTCAGCGCCAAGGTATTATCTTGTAAATGCTTTAACGTCACCGTACTGTCAGCGCCAAGGTATTATCTTGTAAATGCTTTAACGTCACCGTACTGTCAGCGCCAAGGTATTATCTTGTAAATGCTTTAATGTCACCGTACTGTCAGCGCCAAGGTATTATCTTGTAAATGCTTTAACGTCGCCGTACTGTCAGCGCCAAGGTATTATCTTGTAAATGCTTTAACGTCACCGTACTGTCAGCGCCAAGGTATTATCTTGTAAATGCTTTAACGTCACCGTACTGTCAGCGCCAAGGTATTATCTTGTAAATGCTTTAACGTCAGCGTGCTGTCAGCGCCAAGGTATTATCTTGTAAATGCTTTAACGTCGCCGTACTGTCAGCGCCAAGGTATTATCTTGTAAATGCTTTAACGTCACCGTACTGTCAGCGCCAAGGTATTATCTTGTAAATGCTTTAACGTTTACTGTCATCCCGCGCCAAGGTATTATCTTGTAAATGCTTTAACGTCGCCGTACTGTCAGCGCCAAGGTATTATCTTGTAAATGCTTTAACGTCACCGTATTACTGTCAGCGCCAAGGTATTATCTTGTAAATGCTTTAACGTCACCGTACTGTCAGCGCCAAGGTATTATCTTGTAAATACTTTAATGTCACCGTACTGTCAGCGCCAAGGTATTATCTTGTAAATGCTTTAACGTCGCCGTACTGTCAGCGCCAAGGTATTATCTTGTAAATACTTTAACGTCACCGTACTGTCAGCGCCAAGGTATTATCTTGTAAATGCTTTAACGTCACCGTACTGTCAGCGCCAAGGTATTATCTTGTAAATGCTTTAACGTCACCGTACTGTCAGCGCCAAGGTATTATCTTGTAAATGCTTTAACGTCACCGTACTGTCAGCGCCAAGGTATTATCTTGTAAATGCTTTAACGTCACCGTACTGTCAGCGCCAAGGTATTATCTTGTGTAAATGCTTTAAATCAGCGCCAAGGTATTATCTTGTAAATGCTTTAACGTCGCCGTACTGTCAGCGCCAAGGTATTATCTTGTAAATGCTTTAACGTCACCGTACTGTCAGCGCCAAGGTATTACTTGTAAATGCAGCGCCAAGGTATTATTATCTTTGTAAATGCTTTAACGTCACCGTACTGTCAGCGCCAAGGTATTATCTTGTAAATGCTTTAACGTCACCGTACTGTCAGCGCCAAGGTATTATCTTGTAAATGCTTTAACGTCACCGTACTGTCAGCGCCAAGGTATTATCTTGTAAATGCTTTAACGTCACCGTACTGTCAGCGCCAAGGTATTATCTTGTAAATGCTTTAACGTCACCGTACTGTCAGTCGCCAAGGTATTATCTTGTAAATGCTTTAACGTCACCGTACTGTCAGCGCCAAGGTATTATCTTGTAAATGCTTTAACGTCACCGTACTGTCAGCGCCAAGATATTATCTTGTAAATGCTTTAACGCCACCGTACTGTCAGCAGGCAATGCTTGCATGAAAGTAAATTTGGTATCTAGTTTGACGAAACTAGTTTGGGTGGCGTTTAAAGAATTAAACGTTTCAAACATTGTCACAACTATTTTACATCGTGTGTTTTACAAACGATAAGGGTGGTGGGGTAACCTAGTGTTAAAGCGTTCGCTCGTCACGCCGAAGACCCAGGTTCGATTTCCCACATGGGCACGATGTGTGAAGTCAATTTCTGTCCGCCGTAATATTGCTGGAATATTGCTAAACGTGGTATAAAACTAAACTCATTCACTCACTCACTCATTCACAAACGATAGCAATTTGGAAATGTTTAGGTCGGGTGTGTGCATGTACATGGAAATCTCTATAATCCTTCCTTACCATTCTGATTAACATCAACAAATTTGAAGAATACCGAATCCTAGGTAAATGTTAAATCTCGGGGTTTTGTATCCAGTAATTCCCAACTTTCATCGTTCAGAATGGGTTCCCGAACTAATGGTGTCCGATATAAGCAGGCCTCGCTGTGTACAAGTGTACACACTTTGTCACAGGCGACTTACCAATAAATAACAGGATTTTTACAGATTCACCTCATTTGAATAAAATGTCAATAATTTAACAATCTAAATAAAATCAATGTTTGTACGTATGTAAGCATTTATGTCCATTAATTAAGGCCAAGGTGCTATTTTGCAAATCTATCTTAGCGCTGTGGTAACCGAGACGCCATGGTAATAGGCTTACGACTATCCTACTGCTGACATTGACTTGTACAGCGGCACCCTCTTTAATGGAACCTTACTATGACATCAGCTTGTTTTTAATTGAAATAGCCCTGAATACGTTGTGTGATTATCGAACATTCATCAGCCATTCCTGTCCGTGTCATAAAGAAATTTGATATCTGTAGGTAAAGAAAGTATACACTTAAACTGGATTTAACCAAGTTACGCAAACATTATCAAAACATTGTGGAAATTGTTGTCCAAACCGTGATACCCGTATCAATTACAGTACCTCCCAATAACCATTTCTTGTTTATTTCTATTTATGCCACCACCAACATGAGCGTGTACATATTTTGTGTCCTATAGGTTTTACCGTTTGTAAATGTCTAAGCATAAGCTTATCCTTCTGATAGAGAAATGTATCACATCTGCATGCACGGGTTCTCTGGTCCAGATTCGTCCTCGTATAACTGGCGTTACTATGCCACAAGCAAACAATTAGAAATATTTTCGGCTAGGAGCGTTAGACATGTTATAATCTTTAAGTTTACAGTTAAATTTGGATTTAACCAAGTAACGCAAACACTATAAAAACATTGACAAACTGAAGAATGACGTCGAAACCTGTATCAGTTACACCAACTCCCAATTACCATTTTTTTATTTTTTTTATTTATGCCATGGGTGTGTAGTTATTTCTGTGTCTGTGTAGTGGTTAGAGCGTCCACCCGGAGAGCGGAAGGTGACGGGTTTGAACCCCAGCCGTGTCATACCAAAAGACGTTAAAATATGGTGCTTGTTGGTCCCTGCCTGGCACTCGGCATTAATGGGTACAACAAGGACTGGTCGGCTCGGAGTCAGTATAATGTGTCTGAGTGGGGTATTCATGCTTCATTGCAGCATGGTATCTCAGTGAGCTAGCACTATAAAACCAGCTTAAGTCTGTGCTAGTACAAGCAGCCACACATACACACGCATGCACGTCGTCATATGCGCGAAATATTTTAAAGTACGACGTTAAACCCATTTCACCTCACCTCACCTCTGTGTCCGACACGATCTGTCAGGACTGAACATTTGCTAAAAAACAGAAAAACGTATCACCTCTTCATGCACAGATTCTTTGGCCTCGATTGGATTACTCTTATTTCTGAGGTTGGACTTATACAAAAAGCAAACAAATAGAATTCGAAATTTTCTCAGTAGACTAACACTTTAAGTGTTGGCATGTTACGACGCTAAACTATAATCAGCAATCTGTCTGAAATGCGTACAGTTAATTCTGCAATGGTATAATTACTGAAATAGTAATTTTCTGTTCTGGAATAGACCTATTTTCGCACGTAACAATATTCACGATTAAGAAATTCTCAGAGTACGGTGTGATATAAACAGATCGACCACTGTGGCATTAGAGAGGCAAAGGACCTAAAAAGGTTGATAAATCCTGGATACAAACAAAATGACTCGTCATGAATATTAGCTGCTCAGTTTAATGAAGATCTATCAACAACTGGCTTGAATAAAAAATTCAAACTGACAACATCATTCACGTCTCCGTCAGACACCACTGACAATAAAACAATCCAATGTGATACACACAGGTCAAGCACGGTGACATCGGTGGCAAATGACCTCGTAGGCAATGAACTTACCATGATCTCTTTCAATCAGGAAGTGAGTGAGTGAGTTTAGTTTTACTCAGCAATATTGCAGCTATATGGCGACGGTGTGAAAATAATCGGGTCGGTACCAGGCAATCCAGTGATCAACAGTATGAGCATCGATCTGCGCAGTTGGGACACGATGACATGTGTCAACCAAGCCTGACCACCCGATCCCGTTAGTCGCTCATACGACAAGAATGGATTACTGAAAACCAGTTCTAACCCTGATCTTCACAGGTTTCCTGTCGTGTAACGGTATATTAGTTAAATAGAGTGAGGAAGGTCAAAGCAGGTTTTCAACGTTTACCACTTTTGTGGAAGCACTCATATTTATAACAGAAGAAGAACTATATTAATAACCGGGTAATTACCAAGTTCACTGGAACGTCTTTAAACTCCATATCGCTCACAATCTTGTGATCTCATGCTGAAATCTAAAGTGTACCATGGCTTTATAGTCGTTCGCTTTACATCTATTTACATCTATCTATCTATATTTATATACGAACATATATTTACAACGTTCACAATTCAGCAGAGCGTCAATACTGAAGTACCTGTCCTCTTGAGACCTCAAGCTCGTATTCAGCAATTGCAATTTAGATGTCCATATCTTGCCATGTGTCGTGTACTTATCTTTCGTTAGGGCGTCAAAACACAAGTACTTGTCTTCCAAAGATACATGGATGCATGTACAGGACAATGTTAATAATATTGAAGCAGTGCATATAGATGACAGTTTGCTTGCTCGATTGATATTTGTCTGAAGTGTCACATGTCTGTCATTTGTCGAACTTATTCGTCCCTCCTCACACACATCTTTTTGTAATGTGGACCGTTATGGGTTAATTGCGAGTAAGCAGCTCTGGTACGCCGCCGCTTTAAACAGTATACCAGTAATGACATGGTGGGTCTGCTTGGTGTGGGAGGAATGTCCGAAGTAATGCAGGTCTTAGAAGTTTAACCTTTGCTGAAAGTGAACTAAACGTCTTAGAATAAATAGTAAATTAAACAGGTTTGTCTTAACAAACAGACCATACTGACTACCCAAGAGTATGTGTATGGTACATAAAAAAAATGTGTATCTTTTTGTTTTGATAACATCTAATTGGCATTATATTTTCCCTTACAGACCACCTCTACAGCTTTATATTGCGGTTTTTATTCAACCATACCCAAGCAGCTGTAGCGTTATGTCTCGTAAGTAGGAATTTATAAATGGAAAAGGTTTTAAATCCAATATAGTTATGATGACATACATTCGCATTTAACCCCATAATCATGCTATCCAGGTGTTTTATACATATGTTTGCATGTTTACATTTGACGAATAATACTGACTGCATAATGACTGCTAAAATGCCAAAAAGTCATGCACTGTCATAAAACATGTCATGAAACATGTGTATAGAAATACCAAACAAAATTACAACATTGTACAATGCAGATATCAAATAACGCAGAGACAGGAAAAAGATTGACATTACTGATTTGTTTGAGTGAGAATTTGGAAAATCAGTTAACAGCAAGGAAACATACAAAGTATTAAGGTCTAAACGATTAAATATGGGTTTTGCCCAGCCAATTGTAATCATATCTCCAAGGAGATATCGTTTCGATAGTAGATTTTGTACAATGCCCTGATCATTGTGAAGGCAAAGTGAATGTATACCCTACAGTCATGGTCAGGAAAATGTTTACCATTTGATGTTCTCGACACATAACAGTGTCATATTCGAAATTGAAAGTTAGTATGACTATACTGTTTTTGATAAAGTTGGTAACTACTCTTGAATATGTATTTAAACTTTTCTGTGTCAGACAAAATTTCATTTTCCTCTATCCTAATTTCTAAAAATGCCATTTAAATATATGTCCCCAATTTATCATAAATTAAAGGCAATCAGTGTAAAGTTGTTCGACAGATCTCCACCATTCATCCATACAATCATGTTATATACAATGCACAATAAACCCTTTCACCAAAAGAGGGTTGTTTCAAACCTTTCAGTTATATCCCTGCTGTATATGTGTGCTGAGAAGATTCCCAGTATGGACGGGGCGACGAAATTCACACGTTTTGTACAAGACCTTCACATTTCGCGTATCGCATCAGCTACCCGCAGAATTGCATGCGTATAACCTCACCAGCCATAATACGAAAGAGATTTGAGTACAATACAATGAAAATACGCCCAAGCTTAAAAGTGATATTCAGGTATCCAGTGCTAGACTTAAATTACCGATTGCAAAACGTCAACAAAGCGACAAAACATGATGACCCGATCAGCTGATTCCGCCCCTCGCTTCGAGGTGATTCATATATGCAATCTAAGCAACCATTGTCATATCTGATATATCTAGGAATCATGGAACAAATATTTCAGGACGTAACACTCGATGTATCATCGTTTCAGGGAAACGACATACTGCCCGGTGAACGTTACCAACTGTCTCTAAGTGTAATAGGAACACGTACAGCTCTTATGCATATGATTGCGCTGTCATCGTTTAAGGGAAACGATATACTGTCCATGCACCAGCGTGAACGATACCGGCGAAAGTGACAATTATACTGGTCAACTGTCTCTAAGTGTAATAGTAACACGTACAGCTCATATGCATATGAATGCGTTGTTAGCTCCATATCCATTCTTGTGGGTTTCTACAAAGAGGTAGACGTGAAAGACAAACATCAGTCAACCCTTCCCCTTCATAAAACTAGTCCATGTACATTAAGTCGGCTCAAGCATGTGTTGGACAGGACCAATTCTAACCTGTAGGTCCCCTATTAGAGAATGAGAAGAAAACACGCCAGTGGTTAACGAATACTTTCTTTATTGATAAATATTTCATTTTGCCAATCTTTGTTAACAGCTGCCATTTAGGCATTTCCAGAACTTTCGGGAACAGCTTCACAGTTCTATCTGGAGCAATCGGGTCAGGATTCGGCATTGATACAGCTGCTGGCTGAGACCTGTCAAATGCAAGAGGATGACGATAAGTTAAACAGCATAATTTACAAACAACACAATATAGACGGCTTGTGAAAACGTGAAATACTGACATGCGAAATAGTTATTCGTTTCACAATGCATGCGAAGCACACACATGGGCAAGACACTATGCTGTTCTATGTGAATAAACGCTACAAATCGTGTCCACGTCAATAGTTAATATCAGCTACCGGCAGGGTCGATATATAACAGGGGAATGTGTGTATGAATCGCTGCCCAAAAGTGATGCCAGGTGTTTGCAAAGGTTTGAGCGTATTCAATTCCACCGGTGAAACGTATGAATGTGTTTTGTTAAGGACCAATTATTTAAAAAGTCTATCTCTGTAATAAGAACTAATATATGAGATTAATTTATGTCAAACACACCTTTATAATGTATATAAAAAGTGGGAGTAATATTACAAAGCAACTACATTTACAGCTGAAAAAAATATAGAGCCGACATATTAATTAGCCATTTTCCCATTTTATGAATATCATATCCTTTGGGCTTTATTTCATGACATGAAGTGACACACAAATGTTGGATTGTAGAAGTTGTCGAACATGTTCCATGCCAATAGTCATTTCATCCTTCAGTTGCTTTCTCTCCTTCTTTGAGTGTCGTGACGTGACGTGACGTAACAAAGTGTGGCGTGACGTGGTGTCACGTGACGTGACGTGACGTTGTGTGACGTGACGTGATATGACAGCAGGTGTCGGTGCTCTATCTTAGACATGTTTCGGAATGAAGCTAATGTCATTGGTGGATATTTCTAGGTTTTGGGGGCGGTGGGGTAGTCTAGTGGTTAAAGCGTTGGCTCGTCACGCCGAAGACCCGGGTTCGAATCCCCACATGGGTACAACGTGTGAAGCCCATTTCTGGTGTCCCCCGCCATGATGTTGCTGGAATATTGCTAAAAGCGGCGTAAAGCCAAACTCAGTCAGTCAGTCTAGGTTTTTGACATATGAAAATAAATTATTAATAATTACCTGAACTGCTGCCAAACAGTCCGCTGGTGCCACCTGTGGTACCTGTGCTGCCTGTGCTACCAAAACCTCCACTCAGGGCCAGAAGTTGTGCAAGTCCTGTAACAGATGGTAGAGTTAATGTACTGAGTGAGAGGTATGGTTTAACATTGCTTTGAAATTCAGATTAATCACAGTATGTATGCTACGTATTGGACAAAACTCAAAGCAATGTCGTTTTGAGACGCTTTGCTTATCTGATGAAATTCACAATATTAGTATTCTAATGACAGACCAAGGATCATAATCAGAGGTTTGAACCTGGCAGCAGGAAACCCTGATTCCACTGTGCCACCAGCAACATATCCTACATTGTATGTTAAACACGAACTACTTGGAAAAAATTACTCCAAAAGTCGAAAAGAAATAGTATCCAATACAAGAGGGCTTATTAAATTGTTTCATACATTAGGGAGTGAGTTAAATTTTATAGCCACATCAGCAGTATTTCAGCCACATTGGGCTTCGTGAACATTGACGTATGTTTGTTTGTTTGTTATATTTTTTTAACACCGAGCTCAGCAGTGATTAACAGTATGAGTATCGATCTACGGAATTGGGATACGATGACATATGTCAAACAAGCGAGCCTGGTCATCTGATCCCGTTAGTCAAGCATGGGTTGCTGAAGACCAATTCAATACCGGATCTTCACGGGTCTGACATGTAACGTACAGTAAGTGAGTGTGATTAAATGCTCCCTTCAGTTGTCTTAATCTCACGAGTTCTGTGCACAGAAGATTACATAGACGTCGTGCATCGAATACATTGCAAGTCAGTGACAGTCACAAATCTAAAAATGTTTACCGACATTGTACAATACGAGCCATGTCAGATTCTGAATCCCCTTTCCCTATGTGAACTCTCCCAGATATAACGTTATCCTTCGACCTAGTGGCATGATCAAACGTTTGCCGTATGCTTCAATGATATCTGACCCTGTCTGTTATCTAAATCGAAAAATAGTTAAATATTTAAGTATTGGCGTTTTCATAGAGCCAAACCAGGTGATAACTTTTCATTCACATTTTGGGATTAAGAACGAAATTACGTAACAAGAATTAAAGGTTTAAAGTTTTCAGGGTGCAACACTCACTCTCTGTCTATTTCACAGTTATAAACAATGCAACTTTAAATCCTAATGTATATTTACCTTGAGCTGACGCTGTTGCCACAAAGACGGCGACAAGGACAACAATCAAAACTGAAGAATTCATGGTTGAAGCAAGAGAGTTGGTAACACAACCGTTCTGTGTGAAAGTCAGGATGGGTTGATGCTAAGAAGCAGCTTTCTTTCATATTTATAGAGGTTCCACCTCAACATCCAGTCCTTGTAGTTTTTTATGCAAATGGTCACAGTGACAAGTATTCAGTGATAGTCTCCTTGTGATGGCACACGATTTTAAGACAAAGAGAAAGATGTGTTGATGGCGTTTGATGTGTGAAGAGTTCATCTTTCCGAGACGTCAGACGTTGTCCTCAGGCGACCTCGTCATTAAGGGCATGGTGCCGACCGTTGAACTCAAATGACCCAAGAGGATCCTTTCAGTTGCTTCAGATATGTCTTACTCTGTGTGGATAATTTGCTTCGTTAAATCGACTCTCCAAATAATGTCACCTCAAGGTATATCTTTTTAATGAATTAATTAACCATAGAGTCATCGTATCCTCAGCAGCCCAGCAAGACTTGCATCTCATGATAGGAAGTTTGGTATTTGACATGAAAACAACTTTGAACTTTTTTCTTGATAACGGTGTAAGAATCTACATCGAAACGTCACCCTATGTAATAAACAAGACGGTGTCATTCATAGAGTTGTATACTTCATTTTTCACTCACCATCTTCTAGAATGCCGATCAAACAAAACAGTTTTGGATGGAGTTTAACGTATCGTATCAAACACTGTTGCCACAATTGTCATCTAATTGTATTAAAAAGCTAACGATAGCAATGTGGAAATGTCTACTTCGGGTGTTTGCATGTACAACCCCTGAAATCCGGACAGTACCCGTTTGGACGAAATCCACCAAATCACACATTGGTATAAAATCGTTTAGAAGGGTTTTCCGAAAAAATGGAATCTGGTCTAAGCAGGCTTCGCTGTATACAAGTATCGCACATTTATCCACAAGCAACCTACAACGTAACGTAACGCAGATGTAAAGGAATGCCTGTATACAGAATGACGTCACTAAATTGTATATGTAGCTATCTTGATTACCAATACTGTTCCATAGGATTTTAAGGTAAATCTCACAGGATCTGTTTTATATTCTCTAATGGCTCAGTAAAATATATTAGCATTGACAAAAATTTAAAACACATATAAAACAAAGAACAGAATTTTATCAAATCACCAAATTTGAGAACAACGTCAAATATTAATTGTCGAATAAAATCTAATTATAATTTATATGTATGTATTGAAATATTTCACTCAATTAAACAAGACCAGGACACGTATTATTGTTGACCTGACACTCATATCAGTCACCACTGGTAAAAATCCGTATTAGAATGAACCTTCAGTAACCCATGCTTGTCGTAGGCGGTGACTAACGGGATCGGGTGGTCAGACTCGCTGGCTTGGTTGACACATGTCATCGGTTCCCAATGGCGCAGATCGATGCTCATGCTGCTGACCACTGATTGTCTTGTCCAGACTCAATTATTTACAGGCCGCCGCCATATAGCTGGAATAATGCTCAGTGCGGCGTAAAACTAAACTCACTCACTCATATCAGTCACCTTGCGTTTTGTCAAAGTGAAATCGGTCCTGAATATTTGACATTCACCAGCCATTCCTCTCAATTCTACCGATTCACAATATTTGAATAAGCCGTGAAACATTCAAAATATTCGTATAAAAACTTGATTTATAAATCCAACATTTACAAAGATTATCAAACCGTTACTTGGCTGAAAACAGTCATCGATACAATGCTAACCTATGGTCCAAAACTCAATTTGATTCCCGTATCAAACATATTACCTCGTAATAACACCCGTGAAGATCCGGGTAAGAATTATCTTCCGTAACCCATGCTTGTTGTAGGAGGCGAGTAACGGGATCGGGTGGTCGGCTGACTTGGTTGACACATGTCATTGTATCCCAGTTGCGTAGATCGAAGCACATGCTGTTGATCACTGGATTGTCAGACCGCAGCCATATAGCTTGAATATTGCTGAGCGGCGTAAAACTAAACTCACTCACTCCCTCATTGAAAGAGATCATGATGAGTTCATTGCCTACGAGGTCATTTGCCCTGTGCGACGTAAAATTAAGCTCACTCAGTCACCTCCTAAAAACCATTTCTTGTTGTTCACCATCAAAGTTTGGTGTATGTTTTCTTTGGCAGGGCAACATATGATTGTACTAAGGTTTCTGAGAATACTACTTTGAAGTAAGCAATTAACTCCCATGTATGTGCGGAAGTAAAATATTATCACTATGAAAGAATTAAACTATTACAAATCTTCAGTTTACATTCCTGTATAAGAACTCATATTGACCATTTAAAGTAAGTTTGATACGGTAAATCGTCTTCACTTGCCTGCCCAGTATCACTGTACGTTGACACTGTGTAGAGAGATTAAATGTGCTTTGTGCATGTTTTTGTACCTATTAGTGAATAAGTGTTTATACATTCCAGACACATCCTGGCCATTGTTTGTTTTGTGAGTAATAAATACATGTAAAAGAGTGAGTGAGTGAGTTGGGTTATTACGTCGCTTTTAGCAATATTCAAGCAATATCACGACGGGGGACACCAGAAATGGGCTTAACACATTGTGCCCATGTGGGGAATCGAACCCGGGTCTTCGGCGTGACGAGCCAACGCTTTAACCATTAGGCTACCCCACCGCCCACATGTAAAAGAAAAAAGAATGCAATCTTATGCAAAAGAAATACTATTGGAGAAGTCCATGGTATTAAGAGTTTAATTGTTTTAATTCAAAAATTCTTTAAAATGTCTATATTTACGACCCAAATCTCTGTCTGACCTCGGAACATTGATGAGGAAATCTTCTTCAAAACCTGAACCTCAACTCAACGAGAAAATACTCTGCCGACTAAAACATCCTTGAAACAAGATGTCACCACGAACGTGTTGTACTCTCACTATAGATTGCATGCAGGTCAGGGTCGGGTCATCGTGGTCTTGTGAGTGTCCTCAGCTGACCGGACACAGACCTTGTCATGTCCATCATGATAGAGGTGTGTCACACACAGATACGTGTAGGGATTCGGAGAACCATTACTGAACCATTCTTAATCCATGATGCCTCACTTTGCCCTCCAATGCCTTGTTGTACTGGAGATTAACTAGCTGACATGTACATTTGAAATTCCAGCTGTTAGTAAGAAAATTCATGTGGCATGTTCCTGAATTATTTCATACGTCTAAAATCTGTGATTTTGAAAAAAAAAGATAACGCCCTTATTATTGAATCCGCCTTTATGTTTTATTTGTCGTTAAACGCAGCAACATAGAGCAATGTGACGGCGTTTTGTAAACAATCGAGTTTAGACAAGACAATGCAGTGATTGACTTAATGACAAGCAAATAGGATACGATGACATGAACTGAACCTGATCAGATCTACATCGCTTCTTAGCACTAACGGGGCGGTGGGGTAGCCTAGTGATTCTCAAGGGTTTGGTTTTGCTGAATGACATTGTCTGTTCAAAGTTATGTTCAATCATTGAACCAAAATGTCTACGTAATATATGTTTGTATATAGATAGGTTAAACAACGAGAGTATTCACTTGTGCATTGCTTGTGTTTTTGTAAGTGAATTATCAAGCCAAGAATGGTTTGATTTTGTTGAAAATTAAATCGAAATATTTTGGTTTATTCTACAGATTTGGAAGAAACAAGTTTCAGAGGTCCTCATTAAATACTAACGTGCCAAATCTCTCTCTAGATAGTTAGTGAGAAACGTAATGCGGCATGTACTTGAATTATTTCGTACGTGCCTATGATATACGAGTTAAGTATAATAAGTAGGAAGCTTTGACTCTGCTTTTAAGGGTATCTTTGTTCTTCAACGCTGCGCAATTCGAGCGATCTGACGGCGGTCGGTAAACATTAGATCAAGAGTTCAGACCAGACAATGCAGTGTTTCACTTCATGACGAACAATGGGATACAATGGCATGATCTGAACCTGATCTCAACTAAATTGTTTCTTAGCACTAACATGGGTTGCTGGTGATCTGCCGGGCAAATGAAAGTAGACACAAATATTTGATTGTGGGTAACAAAGAAAAAACAAGAAATACGTATTCGATTGGATGTGTTTAGTTTGTGTTTGGGTTTGTGGTTGTGTTTTGGTTTTCTATTGTCAGGCTAGGTTTCAAATTGTTTGTACCCATTTGGCCAAGTCCAATTCCAAGTGTATTCTTTCTTGGACCGGTAGAATGTATTCCTACACGAAACCCATGAAGCTCCTCAATGTACCGTTTGTGCCAGACATTGAATTCCACAGTAACCGTCTCCTGTTATCACTATGTGGCATTCATGTCATATATTAAGATAAATAAGCATTATATAAACTGCATCTTCAGCATCACCATAAACCCGTACCACTGGGCGTTTCAGTGCAGATATGGCACCCAGTGCCCCACATTGGACTCCCATTGAGTATCCTGTGAAGATATGGGTTAGAATGAACCTTCAGTAACCCATGCTTGTCGTAAGAGGCGACTAACGGGATCGGGTGGTCAGGCTCGCTGACTTGGCTGACACATGTCCCAATTGCTTAGATCGATGCTCATGCCGTTGATCACTGGATTGTCTAGCCATATAGCTGGAATATTGCTGAGTGCGGCGTTAAACAACAACCAACCAACAGCATCATCGTAATACTATTATCACAATTCATACAGCATCGGTCAAACATATTATTATTACAGATAATAATCACATTAATGATATGAGGGAAATTCTGAATATGCAAAGATATCATATAACCAAGTTGTGTGCATTGCCGTTATATACGAGTCTTATTGAATAATGGATTCTGATTGGAGAATTACTTGACTGACTGACTGACTGACTGACTGAGTATGGTTTTACGCCGCTGTTAGCAATATTCCAGCAACATCACGGCGGGGGACACCAGAAATGGGCTTCACACATTGTACCCATGTGGGGATTCGAACCCGGGTCTTCGGCGTGACGAGCCAACGCTTTAACCACTAGGCTACCCCACCGCCCCAGGAATTACATGAACAAGGTTGATGACTTTGGATTGACTGGGTGGCCTAGTGGTTAAAGCGTTCGCTACGGGTTTGATTCCCTTCATGGGTACAATGTCTGAAGCCCATTTCTGGTGCCCCCCGCCACGATATTGCTGGAATTCTGCTAAAAACGGCATAAGACTAAACTCACTGACTCACTCAGCAAGCAAGTAGGAATTTGTCATAAGGTGTCCATGTGACTATATGACTTAACTGTCAATCAGAGTCGCGTTCAACATGAGTTACCTATTCCCAATGTATAATACAGTGGATTGCTGTTGACTGATCAAGCTGTCTTCCTTTTTAGGCGGGTCACAAGACGAAAGCTCAACAATAATGCCTCGTACGACTGAGCCAGGTAAGGTTGAGTATGGGTATTTATTTACGTGAGCGAGTGAATGGTAGTTTAGACCGCTTTGGCACCATTTGGACCCTGCCAGAGCGGCCTGTAAAGGACAAACAATCCACAGCATGATACGCCTGATCTATCGAAGGCTGCTAATGTGTTTTACAGGGTGAATTGAGTTTTCAGCCGCTTTCGGCAGCTTTTCAGGGTTGCCAGAGCGGCCTGTAAATATCCATATCAAGGACAAACAGGAAAGAACATGTTACGTTTGATCGGGCGAAAACGAATGGTGTTTTACTCCACAGAGTTGCCATGTCGATTTGTTTGTTTTTGCCTGTTTGTTTGTTTGTTGTTTAACGCCGCATTCAGCAATATCCCAGCTATATGGCGGCGGTATGTAGATAATCGAGTGTAGGCCAGACAATGCAGTGATCAACAGTATGAGCAACAATCTACACTATTGGGATAGGATTCATGTGTCAACTATCTCAGCAAGCCTGACCACCCGATCCCGTTAGTCGCCTCTTACGACAAGCATGGGTTGGTAAAGATAAATTCCAACCCGGATCTTGACTTGAGAAATTGTCTAGTCACGAGCAAGGTGTCCAGCTATCCGGATACGATGTAGCGCTATCAGCCAAGACCCAGAGTCCGGCCACTAATTCAATATATACTGCTCAAAATAAGTTAAGCACAATATTTTGTTAAGAAAACCAAAAAACTAATCCGATAGAACTCGAGACTTCCTACTGCCTACTGAATACTGCCTACTGCCTAGTGCCTACTGCCTACTAGTCACAATGCCAATCAAAGTTACGATACCGTCAATTTTTGCTGCCGCTTAAAGCAACATTGAATGACCCTCTACTTTGATACAGGTATATCCCTCCAACATATACAACCAACAACCTATTTACAAGACAAGATTAAAGCACATATAATCACGTTCTTTAATCACAGTACGTTAAAACACAGTTCAGAAGTTACGCCGCGTATTAAACATTAATAAAAATAAAACGTGCGTCTTAATCATTTGCATACGGAAATACTCGTTCAATTTCATTTTGGAGATGAAGAAATCTAATATGCTTGTCAGATTTGAATGATCCATGATCCATGATCACACGATCCATGTAGGTTTAGGGAAGAGAGGCGACTATAACATTTGATGATAATGGCATTGTAAATTTTACTAGCTGTCCTAAAGTACCGTATCTTTACAATCCAGGAGCATCGCCAACAGCGCCCACGGGGACAAGGGACACAACAACAGGCACCCAAG
The DNA here is from genome assembly GCF_003918875.1 of Haliotis rubra. Classification (NCBI taxonomy): domain Eukaryota; kingdom Metazoa; phylum Mollusca; class Gastropoda; order Lepetellida; family Haliotidae; genus Haliotis; species Haliotis rubra. The sequence continues at coordinate 1,183,333 of NW_025767690.1, forward strand.
ACGGTCATTCTGTGATTCCATCAAGTAAGGTGTAGGCTGGATCAGAGATGACATTGGGGCCTTGTATATATACCGACCAGCAATAAAAACGCAACTCAGAATTCATGAAAATTATACTTTTTGGAGTTTGGATTTCATACTTTAACACAATTGTTTTGAGTTCTTGAATTGCGTTTCTTTTGCTGGTCAGTATAAAATAACCCGAAAACGTCCATAAGATATTTTATTAAAAGCATTTGAAATGAAATTCACTGTTACTGAAAATGTAATCAGCGCAAAGGGAGATAACTCTAAAGTGTTTTGGGTGGTATTGCGGGAAACGCTGCCAGTTGTCCTTCCCTGTCTAAGGTTTAAATCGAGAAACACCTGGTTAACATTAAATATTAAAGACATTAGTTACAAGCAAGAAAGGGAGATAACTGGGTTGTCTACGTCGCCTGCTGCATCTCCATTTGCAGTGGTGAGAGTTGCTTCGTTTCGGCCTGTCAGAAACCTCTCGAATTATGATCCCGGACCAAATGTTTCAGCTGCAGCTGCAGATTTTCTGACGTCAGAGGATGTGATCACGGTTGTTGCAGCGCTTGCTGGAGGTCTGGTCGGCATTGTGTGTGTATCTCTGGTGGTGGTCCTGCTCTGGAGAAAACATCGTTCAGGTATGCAGATGTATAGCAGAATGGGTCCAATGGACCCGGACCGACTAAACGATATACTCGGTGGTTTTGTTTGTTTGTTGCGCCACACTCAGCAATGGTCCATCTATATGGCAGCGGTCTGTAAATAATCGAGTCTAGACCAGTGATCAACAGCATGAACATCGATCTACGCGGGATACGATGACAACCAAGTCGGCTAGTCTGACCACCCGATCCCGCTAGTCATCTCTTCCGACATGCATGGGTCGCTGAAGATTCTCACCCGGATCTTCACGGGTCATTCCATAAAAGGTTAATTAATACAACTGCCACATTATAGTATTCCCAGAAATCATTGAGAAAGTTGTTTCGGCAAATATCTAATCCATTAATTGTAGACGTTTTACTTAAATGAATATTTTGAGATATGATTCTCTTACAGTCTAAGTGTCTTTTCAGTACTTTGTGAGACCTCCTTGCCCTGCAATACAATATTTCTAAGTCCTTTTTGGTTCACATTATTGTAGAAGCGCTGTACGTCTTACGGAGAGGGCACGTGGCATTCCATGTACAGGTATAGAAGTCGAGTAGAATACTGTTTGTTTGCTATTTATTTATTTTGTATATTTCCAGCCGGAAACAATTTTGTGGTTAACAAGAAGCCTGGCCAGAACCATTTCCTTCAACAAAACTACTCTCATGGTATGCTTGAAACGTTACTGAGTGAATGAATGAGTTGGTGGGTCCCACGTTGCCTAACACTCCGTATCCTGTTTGTTTTTGTTTTTTTGGCTGTTGTTTAACGCCGCACTCAACAATATTCCAGTTATATGGAGGCGGTCTGTAAATCAACGCATCTGGACTAGTCAATTCAGTGATCAACAACATCTACACAAATGTGATACGATGGCATGTGTCAACCAAGTTATTTGATACCGTTAGTCACCTCTTACGACAAGCAACGTATTCCTGTCCTGACATTGTATATTCCCTTTTAATGCTCTTCAAACCATTACAAAACAGACGAAAACGCGCGGAAACATATCTCGATGACTTTTACATGATAAGTCATCTTCTATAGCGCAATGTCTCCAAACACCAAGTGATTGCTCGCGGCGCTTTATCAGAATCTGATTCTTATTACCCCGGATAACCCAAGCTGCCTCTTAGGCGCTAGAAGGTTATAGTCACATGACTTTATCCCACCGGGTACCCATTTTCTGCTGGGTGAACAGAGGCAATTTGAACAAACTCACTTGCCTAAGGTGAGACCACATGCATCACATGTGCTGACATACTATCAGTCAGGTTAAACGGCAGACACTGTTCTTAATTCATTTTGGGGGAGTTAAATCAACAGGCATATATTTATCTCCCAATCTATTAATCCAAAGGCGGTTGGGTAGTCTTGTGACAAAAGCGTTCGCTTCCCCACATGGGTACAATGTGTGAAGCCCATTTCTGGTGTCCCCGCTATGATGCTAAAAGCGGTGTAAAACCATACTCACTCACTCGCTATTCATCCACGTCCATGTCTTCCAGCTCATCCCTTGAAGAAGGTATACTTGTTGTATGCCGAAGATCACAAAGATCACATTAATGTGATCACCAATCTGGCCATCTACCTGAAAGACCACTGCAAGTGCGAGGTGTTCTTCCTGCCGTGGTTCCGCGGCACCATCCAGACAACGGGCGTCTAAAAATGGATCATGACCCATATCGACCAGTCGGCGGTGGACACCAGAAATGGGTTTTACATACTGTACCCATGTAGGGGATTTACCCCGGGACTTCGGCGTGACGAACGAACGCTTTAACCACTTGGCTACCCCCACCGCCCCACATTAATTGAGAAATCAAAGATATCTTAATTGTTTAAAGACAATAACGATCATAGTGTACATAATTGTATTAGAAACTGATTCAACATATTCAGTTCAAGATATTCTGAAATAATTTATACATATCCACAAAATCATTACAGATAACTGTAACTCAGAGATATTTTAAATTCAATTTGAGATATCTTAATTATTGCCTCTACTTATACCTAGAATCAATTCGAAGATATCAGTAATAACTCTGACGATATCTTTAAATCTATTATTGATATCTATAATACAAGTAACAGGAACAAACAGCAAAAAATATCTCAATTCAGGATGTCATTAATTCATTTCAAGATGTCTCCAAATCGATTCAAGATATCTCCAATTCATTTCATGATATCAGCAATTCTTTTCAATATATCATTAACATGCTATACATACATCATATCCTTACTTATCATGAATTTCGTTACAGATATCTCGATAATTCGTTACAGATAATTATCTTAATATCTAATTAATTTCAAAATATATTTACATGTAATGCGGTTCAAGATATCTCAAATTCAATTCAAGATATCTCTGTTTACATTCAAGATATCTTTAAAACAATTTAAGTATTTCATAATATATGTGAAAATGGCTTGCCATATGGGTGGATGGACGTGGGTTGGATCGTGAAATTTCAGGAGCCTCGTGTAATAATGACAGCGACAGAATGGGTTGCCAAAACCGAACAGAAGTGTATGATGTGAGTAGGGCGTGTGTGTAATTGTATTTCATATAAAATTGAACACAAGAGACTGGTTATACATTTTAGCTTTAACAAAGAGGTGGTGTGTGTCTCTGAGACCAATCATTTTGACGTCACATAATATCCACAACAAAAGAATTAACTGTTAAGCGGTTCCTTCTATGTAAAGCCTTATACTTATCACACAAACCCGTAAGATTTCGGGTTAGAATTGATCTTCAGCAACCCAGAATTAATCTTCAGCATCCCAATTGCGTAGATAGATGCTCATGCTGCTGATCGCTGGGTTGTCTAGTCCAGACTCGATTATTTACAGTCAGCCGCCATATAGCTGGAATATTGCTGAGTGCGGCATAAAACTAAACTCACTCACTCACTCACCGTTGAGTTTCTGGTTGAGGAGAACCCGGATTTTCACGGGTCAACGGGAAATTAATGTAATTACGTGTTAGTTTTAAATGTGGGGCCGTGGGGTAGCCTGGTGGTTGAAGCGTTCGCTCGTCACACTGAAGACCCGGGTTTGATTCACCACATGGGTACATTGTGTGAAGCCCATTTCTGGTGTCCTCCGCCGTGATATTTCTGGAATATCGCTAAAAGCGGCGTAATGTCCGTTCTAGAATTTCTTAGTATGAAAACAGAAAAATCGACAAAATCCATGCCCGCACAAGCAGCCTCTCATACACACACACACAAGTTCATAGTACATCAAGTGCATGTGTTGTAAGCATGGCACAGACCTTGAACTTTGAAGTCCTAAGTTCAGTACAATCCAACAAATCCAAATACACAAGGACACGACCTCGAAAGATAAGAGCTTCTTCCTTACTATTGATTTTAAAGGTGACTGCCTGACGTTTTGGTTTGTTTTGTAACGCCACGATCAGCAATATTCCAGTTATATTGCGGCGGTCTGTAAACAATCCAGTGATCAATACCATGAGCATCGATATGCACAATTGGGATACGATGAACTGTGTCAACCAAGTCAGCGAGCCTCACAAACCATCTCGTTAATCGCCTGTTACGACAAACATGGGTTACTAGAGATCAGTTCTAACCCGGATGTTCACGGGTATGTCTGTTTTGTCGGTTAGGCAGATCAAACAAATAGGTTTTGAGAAAAGTCGTTCAAAGACTACGAATGATAACTGATGTTTTAATGTCAATTATCAATCTGATTACGCAAAGGAAGTGAACCAGTTTAAATAAAGGTAAAAAATACCAAGATTACTGAAAAATGACAACCACACACAAGCGTAGTTTGTCTTTAAAAATATACACCTTTCATCAAGTTGAATGCATTTTGTGTAAACACACCTTCCCGGATTTTAGTGAACAAAGAAACGCAGATTATAACATGATCTTATCTCAAGGTAGTTTCAAAAGCAGGTCATTATGCTTTAGACTGTGAAGGTTAAGTTACCGAAGACCCCTATACAGGTGTGGGCGGGTGCTATGCTGGTCTAGTTCTTTATACTGATTTCTCCTGGGTGCTATGCTGGCCTAGTTCTTTATACTGATTTCTCCTGGGGTGCTATGCTGGTCTAGTTCTTTATACTGATTTCTCCCGGGTGCTCCGGGTGCTATGCTGGTCTAGTTCTTTATACTGATTTCTCCTGGGTGCTATGCTGGTCTAGTTCTTTATACTGATTTCTCCTGGATGCTATGCTGGTCTAGTTCTTTATACTGATTTCTCCTGGGTGCTATGCTGGTCTAGTTCTTTATACTGATTTCTCCTGGGTGCTATGCTGGTCTAGTTCTTTATACTGATTTCTCCTGGGTGCTATGCTGGCCTAGTTCTTTATACTGATTTCTCCTATGCTGCTATGCTGGTCCTCCTGGGTGCTCTTGATACTTATTGATTTCTCCTGGGTGCTATGCTGGTCTAGTTCTTTATACTGATTTCTCCTGGGTGCTATGCTGGTCTAGTTCTTTATACTGATTTCTCCTGGGTGCTATGCTGGCCTAGTTCTTTATACTGATTTCTCCTGGGTGCTATGCTAGCCTAGTTCTTTATATTGACTTCTCCTGGGTGCTATGCTGGTCTAGATTTCTCCTGGTTGCTATGCTGGTCTAGTTCTTTATACTGATTTCTCCTGGGTGCTATGCTGGTCTAGTTCTTTATACTGATTTCTCCTGGGTGCTATGCTCTTTATACTGATTTCTCCTGGGTGCTATGCTCCTGGGCCTAGTTCTTTATACTGATTTGCTATGCTGGGTGCTTTCTCCTGGTTGCTAGTTCTAGTTCTTATATTGATCTACTCCTGGGTGCTATGCTGGTCTAGTTCTTTATATACTGATTTCTCCTGGGTGCTATGCTAGCCTAGTTCTTTATACTGATTTCTCCTGGGTGCTATGCTGGTCTAGTTCTTTATATTGACTACTCCTGGGTGCTATGCTGGTCTAGTTCTCTATATTGATCCATCCTGGGTGCTATGCTGGTCTAGTTCTTTATACTGATTTCTCCTGGTTGCTATGCTGGTCTAGTTCTTTATACTGTTTTCTCCTGGGTTCTATGCTGGTCTAGTTCTTTATACTGACTACTCCTGGGTGCTATGCTGGTCTAGTTCTTTATACTGATTTCTCCTGGGTGCTATGCTGGTCTAGTTCTTTATACTGATTTCTCCTGGGTGCTATGCTGGCCTAGTTCTTTATACTGATTTCTCCTGGGTGCTCCTGGCCTAGTTCTTTGCTATGCTGGTGCTAGTTCCTTATACTGATTTTTCCTGGGTGCTATGCTGGTCTAGTTCTTTATACTGATTTCTCCTGGTTGCTATGCTGGTCTAGTTCTTTATACTGATCTCTCCTGGGTGCTATGCTGGTCTAGTTCTTTATACTGATTTCTCCTGGTTGCTATGCTGGTCTAGTTCTGTATACTGATTTCTCCTGGGTTCTATGCTGGCCTAGTTCTTTATACTGATTTCTCCTGGTTGCTCTGCTGGTCTAGTTCTTTGTACTGACTACTCCTGGGTGCTATGCTGGTCTAGTTCTTTATATTGATCCATCCTGGGTGCTATGCTGGTCTAGTTCTTTATACTGATTTCTCCTGGTTGCTATGCTCGTCTAGTTCTTTATACTGATTTCTCCTGGGTTCTATGCTGGTCTAGTTCTTTATATTGACTACTCCTGGGTGCTATGCTGGTCTAGTTCTTTATATTGATCCATCCTGGGTGCTATGCTGGTCTAGTTCTTTATACTGATTTCTCCTTTGGTGGGTGGTCTCAATGCCCTCCCTACTGACCTACCTCCGGTTTGAGTGCTGTGCGTAGGAGGTGTGAGGAAAGGAGATGTATGTTTGTGATAATACAAAGAAAACGATTCAAGGTAAATCCGGGTTGTGCTTATGGGTCTAAATGTCTCTCTCTCTCTCTCTCTCTCTCTCTCTCTCTCTCTCTCTCTCTCTCTCTCTCTCTCTCTCTCTCTCTCTCTCTCTCTCTCTCTTTATCTCTCCTCTCTCTCTCTCTCTCTCTCTCTCTCTCTCTCTCTCTCTCTCTCTCTCTCTCTCTCTCTCTCTCTCTCTCTCTCTCTCTCTCTCTCTCTCTCTCTCTATCGGACGTCTTGTCCGCATGACCAAGCTGGGATATTGCTGAGTGCGGTGTCAAACCGAAACATGAATCTCATTAACCTATTCAGACAATGACCTACTTTTCAGCCGATGCGAATTTTCTCGAGTGAAAGTGAAATGAGACACCACAAACAACTATGGTTACACTGAAGTCCAATTCCTTGTTTCATAAGAACATGGTATTTACAAGTTAAATTTAATTTTAATCTTTAATAACATCGTATTTTTATATTTTATGGCGAGGTGTAGGCCGCATGACCTTAACTAAGACGTCACAGGCTGCCCCTGTTTGATAAGGTCGTAAAATGATTCACAATTCATCTGACTCATTGGTTACACCTGTTATGTGTTCTTTGCGCTTTTTCAGTGTAGTTTTGTAACGCACAATCTGAATGATATAATATCAAGTCCGTACCAGACTTTTCTAGCGTCAGAGCCTCGTTTTGAGATTTCCACAATTTCCATTTAACAGAGCAAGCTGTACGACAGATCACGCTGCACGACGTGTTTTTTCAAGGGTTAGAAGGAGCGTAGTGTTGCAATATACATGTGCTTAGGTATATCAAATAATACCGATGAATATTTATGTATCCAGTTGAATGAATTGGTCTCAAAATTCTGGACTGGTTATTGTACGAAGTTGCGCAATAGGACGGAACCCAGTCAGCAGGAAACGAGACTGTTGTGTCATCAATGTTTTGACTTGAAACTACAAAACAACAAACAACTATTCAGGCTATACACAATGAACTGAATTAAGCACCCCTGCGTTTTTGCAATGATATGTGTTCAACACGTACATAAATCTTCTCGTGGTGACCAGGATGGCAAAACATGAGCCGTATGATCCTTTGGCTCATAAAAAAACGACAAAATGAAGGGAATCCATGTTGATTTTATGATGATAATTGCTCATTTAAAAAATAACAACAACACACACATACTGATTTTCATACAAAACCATGTCTGTACAAGTATGGCCTGGAATGTTAAATGTTGAATTTATTGGTGAACATTCAACATGTCATTTTGCGTGTCTTACACGATTCAAAGTCAATACCCAGTGTAACCTACATGTGTATGACAGCAAGCACTGTCCTCCTCATACCCTCTGTCAGCCTCCTGATCCTCTGAAGGGGCAGTCTACGCCATTCCTCGTGTAAAGCATCTTACTGTTGGGCCAGGTTCTGTACAGGAGGATCCCTTTTGTTGCACACGACGACCAATCATGTCCCGGATATGCCCCAATGGGTTCAGATCGGGGGCTCATTCTATCGTGAGATATGCCAGGGATGCTTTGTGTATATATGGAGGCGGTCTGTAAATAATAATCGCAATTGGGATACGATGACATGTGTCAACCAAGTCAGCAAGCCTGACAATCCGATCGCCTCTTACTACCAATTCTGACCCGGATCTTTCCGGATTTTGACATAACCGCGACAGGAAGGTGTGTTATCAGAAAGGATGAAACAGACAAAGCAGGTCAAGGTGATAGATCTGTTGTGCCGGGTGGGTGTGGATAGGGTGTCACTTCAAAGAAAGATAACGAAACTAAAAGCAACGCGTACGCCCACGAGGGTGGTGGGGTGATTTATTAATTCTTTCAATTTTTGGGGTGTGGGTGTAGTTTCTGTTGTGTCAGTCTGGTCTTTGCAAAAATAAAATGAAAAAAACTACACTACATTTACCAGCTCAATCAAACACGTTTCGTGCTTCGGAGAGTTTGACAGAACAGTGGATTCACCTGAAAAGGGACTGTAAGAAGAATATCGGAATATTTGATGAAAAATATGCCTGAGGGACTAATGTAAGAATATTGAAATGCCTAATTTGAGATGAATTCCAGAACAGTTGATGTAAGATTAATGAAAGAAGAAAACCTGAATATGTAATGATAGAGTATCGGGACGTTTGGGTGTAAGGAGAATAGCGAAATACACCTTGTAAGCAGAATGACTAAATGTTTACTGTGGGAAGAATATAGGAATATGTATATATACGAAGAATGACTCAATGATTTCTGTAAGGATGTGTTTCACGTATATGCTCCCCCCACCCCCTCCTTTTGTCCTGAAAGTTTATTAAATGACCATTGAAACTCTCTTGAAAATGAAGTGCGCGCGCGCACGCACGCACGCACGCACGCACACACACACCGTATCTCATTAGCATGCACTTTCTCAAAACGCTTTATCCTCCCCTGTCGTTAATTAATTGAGTTTGAAACGCTGAGATTTAAACGAATTCCAGAAAAATCCACTTTGTAGAAAAAACCCTTTATTGCTCTAGAAATCTGCATTCTGTTGGGGCGTCCAAATCATCAATAATACAGAAAACCAACAAGGACATGGCATATTGTGAAACACGGGATTCGACCCGCTATCCAAAGACAATGAGTTTGGAGGAGAAAATAATTCTCGTACAGAGTTATGTCCCTTCGTTGACCAAAATGAAAATGGCTGCCACCGATACTGCAGGCACGATTGTCAGAAGGAATCGTCCTGGTACTAAATCTCAGGTGTGTTTCATTGGTTTTCAACACTTGTATATTTATCATTGGTGATACCAGTCTACGGTCCTACGCAGTAATGACCCGACGTGAATAAATTTACGGATTTAATTACGATCCAGTCACACAATGAAACAATTGTCTGAGACAACCTCTCTCAGTCTCAACTTGAAGACAGTCGGTTTCATTTACACGGTATTGATTTTAAAAACACAAAGCTAAGATCCCAAGTGTATCCCCAAATCTTACAATAGGTGTATATTTGTATCTTACTTTAGCATACGATAGTGTTTTAAATAACCAAGTGCTTTCACAGTGATCACCCTTATCTAGATGGGATATTCCCAGATGCTATGTTAAACAATGAACGAGGGGTAAGACTTCCTCCCGTTTCCCCCCTAAATTTTAACCCATGTAATTTAACAAACTCACAAGCGATCCCGTTTAGTTGACAGCACTATTACATTTATCAGTCAGCTGGTAACTAGTCAATTAATCAGTTGGTAAGTGTGATGACTATATGTGTATACATGTGTAGTTAACATCCCTGATAGCAATGTTCGTTGGGCCAACATTGGCCAAAGTAGGCCCAATGATGGCCAATGTTGGTCCAACATTGGCCCAACGGACATTGCTATCTGGGATGCGGCTAGAATGCACTGCTTGCTGCAGGGCAATTATTGCGCTATAGCGCTACCGCACTGTCTCAAGCGCTGTCTCGCTATATCGCTGTAAGTGCTCCGTCTCCCTTCACTTGCATCTTTAGAGTCAAACACCCCATTACGATCCATAAGTTAGGGTTAGGGTTAGGGTATGGCACCCTTTAAGATCCTTAGGTTTAGGGTTAGGCACCCTTTACGATCCTTAGGGTTAGGGGTTAGGGCTAGGGAACCTTTACTTTCCTTAGGGTTTAGGGTTAGCACCCTTTCCGATCCTTAGGGTTAGGGTATGGTACCCTTTCCGATCCTTAGGGTTAGGGTTGGGAGAGGGGTAGGGTTAGGGACCCTTTCTAATTCTTATTTAGGGTTTGACTTTACCTTAGGGCAGTATATAATCCTGTTATATCCAACTGAAACACATCCCGATCCATCCCATACTCGTCAGTACAGTCCAAGAAATAATGGCGTGAAAAAATGAATGGAAGGGCGTGGCACAGTGGGACGGAAGCGCGAGAAATGTAAACAAACCATTGCGCGTGCGTAGTGGTTTGTTTTCATTTCTCGCACTTCCGCCTCACTTCCAAGCAAATGACCTGTTAAACAAGCACTCATTAACTGTGATGGTGCTCGTGGTCCCAAGGTAGAGCGTCCGCCAATTACGTCACTAAGTAACCAAGTCAGTAATCCGGCGAAGAGCGTTCGAGCCCCAGCAGCGCTAATTAATCTGAAAAAGTGCACCCGGTAAAGTGCAGTACTCCCAAACATGCCACTTGATTGATGAAACCATTAATCCTCACCTTTGATCTTTTGGTAGCATGTTTATGAGCATGACTTCTGATTACGTGAATGAAGTTTTCAGTTGCAACAATAAACTTTGACAACTTTGACAGTTCGAGGCAAAAGGGTTAATTTGTACTTAGGGACCATTAATAATATATGAATTTATGGCTAGTGGGTGGGTGATGTTTTGATGATGTTTTAGGAGAGGTCACCCATTTTGTTTTGGGGAGGCAGGGGGGAGAGGGGCAGCAATTTTGTACATAGAAATATACACAAATTATGCTTAAAAAATATGGGAAGGGAGGGGGGATCATTGATTTTGTACATGACATGCAGGGCAGGATCACTTACTTTGTACATAAATTTAAGAGGGGGTCAGTCACACTGTACATGCTTCTCCATGAAAATCATCATCACCCTCCTGTCCATAAATTATAAACAGTCCCTTATTAGGGCTTTTGGGGACCCTAAAATGAGTTTGAAACAACAGGGAAATTGACACATCTAGTTTGAGACAATGATGATAAATATAACAAAATCGGAAGGTTCAGTTAGACACAATCGAGAATTCGTCTCAACCAAGTTGGAGATATTGGCGTTCGACTGTACTTAAAAATCTGCACTCAACTTTACTTAGTATCTGATGACAGCTTATCTTGTGTTAGCATGGTCAATAAATAGCCCTTTTTGCAATGCTTACCATACTGAAAGATATTTTGCTACTCTTGGACTGTACAGCTAAGGACTAGTGATCTCTGTGAGAGTGGTAATGTCAGTGAAATACTGTATAGTTTGATGTTGAATTTAACTCACAACTTTATTGTTCCTCCAGAACTGGTGCAGCTGGCAGGATGAGTCCTTTGAGGAGATGGACAGCACCCTTGCAGTGCAGCAGGTGGGAGATCCTTGTCTGACCTTGTCACAACTTCACTATCAGTGAAACCCGAGAAGATCCGGGTTAGAATTGATCTTCAGTAACCCATGCTTGTCCTAAGAGGCGACAACGGGATCGGGTGGTCAGGCTCGCTGACATGGTTGACACTTGTCATCGTATCCAAATTGCATAGATCGATGCTCATGCTGTTGATCACTGGATTGTCTGGTCCAAACTCAATTATTTACAGACCCCCGCCTTATAGCTGGAATATTGCTGAATGTGGCGAAAAACTCACTCACTCACTCACTCACTCACTATCAGTGTTCTAGTTACTATAATTGACCCCTTCCATTGGGCACATTATAATATTGTTTGTCCATACGGTCATGAAGTTGTTGTTGAGAAAAATGGAGTAAAAGCCCTAACTCTGGAGGGCAGTGGGGTAGCCTAGTGGTTAAAACATTCGCTTGTCACGCCGAAGACCTGGGTTTGATTCCCCACATGGGTACAATGTGTGAAGCCCATTTCTTGTGTCCCCAGCCGTGATATTGCTGAAATGTTGCTAAAAGCGGTGTAAAACCATACCCACTCACACACCTTAACTCTGTAAAATAACAGACAACAAGGGACATAATTCAGCAAAAAATATTTTATCGCACCAATTTATTAACTCAGTCTTGATAGGTATATCTTAGATATTCTCACAAATTATCATTCGTGTAATTTCTGTAGTTTCTGGAAAAGGACTTAATATTGTTTTCTCGCAATCTTATTATATTTCAATTCATCACGTCTGTGTTCTATATAGCCACTGTGCCCCTTACAATATCAGGAATAGAAATGCAATTATTTCAAAGGATGCCATAGGGCACCAGACAGATAACAGATTTTGCTCAGGCTTGAAAACACCTGAAGAATATGTTAAGAAAATGCCTTGCAATGACAATAGGTGTGTATAAATATCCACTACCAAGAAAAACTTTCCTAGTGCAGCAATTTAGCTGAGAGTTATTTCCCTCTAATAATCGTTCCCCACATTTGACCAACCTTGTGTGTACATATTTGTTATACGAGTTTCTATGGTCTTAAATTTGTTGGTTGAGCCTTGAAAAGCTCCTAAAATGCCTTAAATTTGATGGCTGATAATCGGTACTAACCCTGGATAATTTAGGTACATGCCTTTGTGAAAATAACTTTTTGGTTCCTGAATATAGATTTCAATTTGTCTTAGAAGTTCAGAAGATTTAGACTTGGTATTGCGGGGGCGCAGTGGGCGAGCTGGCTAAGGCGCAAGGCTAGTGATTCAGCGAGGTTGAGGTGCCGGGATCGAACCCACCTGTGACTGGGTGTAATAACCTTGGACTCAACTTTGTGTGCAGACTCTTTCAGTGTTGTCACAACCCCTAGTATACAGTACACAACCCTGTGCACTTAAAGAACCCACGAATCCGTTGGTATATGGCCAGATGGTGGCCACATGAGTACGTGCAAACACCTAGTTGCGGGTACAGCAACATGCAGTGAACTTGGACAAAGTACTGTGACTATGTGTCCCAGTCCACGCAGCTGTGAATAGGTACCTCATTAGGATGAGAAAGCCACAATAACTTGGTGAGCCTAGTGGCTTCAAGAGTTATATACTCCCCAGGGAGTTGAGATTGATAATATGTGATGTGCCATTGAGATTGACATCCAGTGATCGAGGGGGACAAATACCAGCACCTTGAGCAAGTACTAGTTGCCTGGATATGTGCGCTATATAAATATCCTAAAATAATAATAATAATAATAATACTTTGCTGATGGCAATGTACTGCTGGACGGTACAGCGATGGGAGCTCAGGACCAGTCACTTCCCACTCGCAATCGCCTAAATGTGATTCTTAAAGAAAATATTAATATGAAATGTCGACTTTGCAATGAATTCACGGAGACTGTCCAACACCTTGTCAGTGGATGCCCTTCATTGGCACAAACATCATATCTTAAACGACATGATGGCATGGCTCATTGCTTTTACTACCGTCTCCGACATGCCTGTGGCTTTGACTCCGAGGTCCATCCATGGTACGACCCTGAACATGTCCAGGGCGTCATGGAAAATGATGCTTTCAAACTTCTATGGAATAGGCCCATATACAGCCTCAGAAGAATTCCAGCCAACAAACCTGATCTTGTCTTTTCTGATAAAGCCAATTAATTTATTTATATCATTGAATTTTCTGTCCCTTTTGACACCAATGTTATTGGCAAGATTCAGGAAAACCTCACCTTTGAAATGTCTCGCTTGCATCCCAAGAACACTGTCGCCAGGTTTGGACCTCCTGATCTCTTGGCGCAGATCAGGAGAGTGCCGGGTTCTCCACTGGGAGTACAGCCCTTCTGACACTATGGGTAATGCAGAAGGCTGCAGTGTTGGGGAGCCTTCATATTCTCCGGAAAGTTCTTGGTGGGTTCGACTAGGCAGCGTTTCCTGGGAGAAGTCCCATTCGCTGTGTGGGTTGCATGTAGAGGGGGCAAGGGCCCTGAGCTGATGATGAGCCTTACCAGCCTGACTGTGCCAGGATCACCCGAACCCTCTCTGCTGCATACTATCTTTAATCTGTAAAACATAATAATAATAAAAGAAAAGGTATTTCTCCAAATTGTCGATTCTCTTAAGGCAAAAATAAAAGTTTGGACTGAAAGAAAGAATAAATGGGAAAAGAAAAACAAATTCATCAAACAAAATAAACTTTTGAGAAATAATGGAAAGCACTTCTACAGGCAACTTAAAACAAGAGGTGATGGTGAGCATGATAAACGGCCTCCCGTGGATGCCAATGAAAGGTTCTCGAAACAGTTGTGGTCTGTAACTGGCGACTGTAACCTTAAGGCACCGTGGGTCCGTGATTATGACCATGCAGTGCATGAGAAACTAACTAGGTCGTTTGTCTCTTACATCTCACCAGATTGCCTGAAAAGTGTTATAAAAAGTCCAAATCTAATACAGCTCCAGGGCCTGATGGCATTCAAAACCGGTATTGGAAACTGTTCCCCTGTGTCCAAATACCATTACTACACTGTTTCCATACTCTCGTGGACACAGGTGATGTTCCTCCATGGTTCTGCAAAGGTCGCACAATACTTCTCCCCAAGAAAGGAGACTTGACGTATCCCAAAAACTTCCGCCCTATCACATGTTTGAATACACAATACAAAATATTCACAGGGTGTTTGACAAACCTCGTGTCATCTTACTGCTCTTCCAATGATATAATTTACAGAGAGCAGAAGGGAGCAAGAAAGGGATGTTGGGGTTGCAAGGATCAACTTCTTGTACAGAAAATGATTTTGGAAGAAGCTAAAACATATCACCGCAACCTCTCCATGTGCTGGATTGACTACAAAGAAGCATACGACTCTGTCCCTCACGAATGGATCTGAAGTCTCTGTGTTGTACTGACCTCCCAGAGCGACTACTTGATTTACTCAAGTCTTTAATGGGTTACTGGTCGACTCAACTTGACATGTACTCGCAAGGGCAGGTGTAGACTCCGGATTCTATTCCGATCAGAAGGGGGATTTTCCAGGGGGACTCCTTCAGTCCATTGCATTTTTGTTTGTCTCTAAATCCTTTGAGCTTTCTGCTCAATAAAGAGGAGGGTTACCATCCCGGACCTCCTCAGCACAGATCCCCAACACCACTTACTCATCTCCTTTACATGGATGACATCAAGCTCCTTGCCAAAGGAGATACCAATTTGAAAGAGCAGGTTCTCCTTGTGGAGTCCTTTGCTAATGATATTGGCATGACATTTGGGCTCAACAAATGTAATACTCTTCATTTGAAACGTGGCAAGGTAGTTAATGATGGATCTGTCAACTTACAAGGGTGAGGAGTTATTGAGCATCTTGTGAAAGATCAGGCCTACACCTATCTTGGAATGCAAGTTTGAGACAAGCTCCAAAATGCCAAGATTCAAGAAAAACTTCGGGCCGAGTATAAATCTCGCTTAAAGAAAATCTGGAGCTCAGAGCTAAATGCTCGAAACAAGGTCAAAGCCACCAATACTTTTGCTGTGCCAGTTCTTTCCTATTCCTTTGGAGTAGTTGATTGGACAAAACAAGATATCCAGAGTCTTGACTGTCTGACCAGAAGGATCATGTCTGATAACAGAGCCCACCACCCTCGTTCCTCTCTTAACCGTTTATATATGCCAATCAATTCTGGAGGTCGGGGTTTGATTAATGTGGAGGCTCTTCATGATAGAATTTTATTGTGTACTTTTGCACATATTTATTTATCGGATGATCCTCTGGTGATGCATGTGAAGACTCATGATGCAAGCAAGTAATTCCACAGCTATTTTAAGCGTGCCAAGGTTGTTGGACAGAATCTGAGATTTGAGGTTGATTTTTATCCCCCGCAACGCGTTTTGCAGGGGGTATTAAAATGGACTCGTCCGTGCGTGCGTCGCGTGCGTCCGTCCGTCCGTCCGTGCACATTTGTCTTTTCCGGAGCAGAACTCTAAAACCGTTAAATATTTCTTCACCAAACTTGGCACATACATGGATCTGGTGGTGCACTGGTGCCTTTTGGTAGTTTTGGAATTCTGAATTAAATATTTTTGGCGTTTCCATGGCAACAAGTTCGACTTAGCCTGAAATTGTGGTAGTACTCTTTTCCGGAGCAGAACTCTAAAACTGTTCACTATTTCTTCACCAAACTTGGCACATAGATAGATCTGGTGGTGTACTGGTGCCTTTTGGTAGTTTTGGAATTCTGAATAAAATATTTATGGCGTTTCCATGGCAACAAGTTTGACTTAGCCTGAAATTGTAGTAGTGCTCTTTTCCGGAGCTGAACTCTAAAACTAATCACTATTTCTTCACCAAACTTGGCACATAGATTGGTCTGGTGGTGTACTTGTGCCTTTTGGTAGTTTTGGAATTCTGAATAAAAATATTTCTTTCCATGGCGTTTCTATGGCAACAAGTTTGACAGCCTGAAATTGGTGGTACTATTTTTTTCGACTTGGCAGAACTCTAAAACTGTTCACTATTTCTTTACCAAA